>NC_090443.1:186451279-187118991 GCF_031143425.1 Pleurodeles waltl
CCCAGTCCTCCTTGCTTCTGGGCCTGAGCCCTTGTTAGAGCAAAGATATGCCCTGGAATGCCCAGCATTGTTGCATGAGCCTCCAACTCCACTTCAGCCCAAACTGACGTTTCTGAATTATCTCCTAGTAAGCAGTCCACAGGTAAATCAGTGGCAACCACAACTTTCTTTGGGCCAGTAAACCCCCCCCCCCAGTTGAGATTCACAACAGTCATGGGGTGGCTAAGAGTGTTGTTATGAGCATCACTCACTTGGTACTGCTGACCAAGTAGGTGTTGTTCAGGGGCACCCAGTTTCTCTATCACCATGGTGACACTGGCTCCTGTGTCCCTGTAGGCCTCAACCTCAACACCATTTATTAGGGGTAGTTGCTTGTACTTACCCATATTAAGGGGACAAGCAACCAAGGTAGCAAAATCAATACCACCATCAGAGACTAAAACAGCCTCTGTGGTCTCCCTAACTAGACCAACCCCGACTCCATTACCAATGGTGAGCCCAGCTATACCCTTTGACTGGCTATTGGTAGTGTTCTTCCCACTGCAGTACAGAGAGTTTCTTCTCACCCTAGCACATGACATTTCTTTGGCTGGGCATTTGGGCCAGACGAAAACTTGGGAAAGACTTGTCCCCTTCTTTCACTGGCCTCATATGTCAGAGGACACCAAAGATTTTTACAAGTCTTATGTGACCCGCCAAGCCAGTGGCAAGACTGGTGACACTCCAAAGGCCCCTCTAATTCCACTTCCAGTGGTTGGTGTGCCCTTTGAAAGGGTAGGGGTTGAAATAGTTGGCCCCCTTGACCCTCCTACTGCTTCAGGCAATAGATTTATCTTGGTGGTAGTGGACCATGTCACAAGATATCCTGAAGCCATACCTTTAACGACCACTACAGCTCCTGCAGTGGCAAAGGCCCTCCTGGGTATCTTTTCCAGGGTGGGTTTTCCTAAAGAGGTGGTGTCAGACAGAGGTAGCAACTTCATGTCTGCATACCTAAAAGTGTAGGAAAGTACCATCTTGCCTGGCATGTTACCCCCATTTTTCACTGTATATATGTTGTTTTAGTTGTATGTGTCACTGGGACCCTGGTAACCCAGGGCCCCAGTGCTCATAAGTGTGCCTGAATGTGTTACCTGTGTAGTGACTAACTGTCTCACTGAGGCTCTGCTAATCAGAACCTCAGTGGTTATGCTCTCTCATTTCTTTCCAAATTGTCACTAACAGGCTAGTGACCATTTTTACCAATTTACATTGGCTTACTGGAACACCCTTATAATTCCCTAGTATATGGTACTGAGGTACCCAGGGTATTGGGGTTCCAGGAGATCCCTATGGGCTTCAGCATTTCTTTTGCCACCCATAGGGAGCTCTGACAAATCTTACACAGGCCTGCCACTGCAGCCTGAGTGAAATAACGTCCACGTTATTTCACAGCCATTTTACACTGCACTTAAGTAACTTATAAGTCACCTATATGTCTAACCTTTACCTGGTAAAGGTTAGGTGCAAAGTTACTTAGTGTGAGGGCACCCTGGCACTAGCCAAGGTGCCCCCACATTGTTCAGAGCCAATTCCCTGAACTTTGTGAGTGCGGGGACACCATTACACGCGTGCACTACATATAGGTCACTACCTATATGTAGCTTCACAATGGTAACTCCGAATATGGCCATGTAACATGTCTATGATCATGGAATTGCCCCCTCTATGCCGTCCTGGCATAGTTGGCACAATCCCATGATCCCAGTGGTCTGTAGCACAGACCCTGGTACTGCCAAACTGCCCTTCCTGGGGTTTCACTGCAGCTGCTGCTGCTGCCAACCCCTCAGACAGGCATCTGCCCTCCTGGGGTCCAGCCAGGCCTGGCCCAGGATGGCAGAACAAAGAACTTCCTCTGAGAGAGGGTGTGACACCCTCTCCCTTTGGAAAATGGTGTGAAGGCAGGGGAAGAGTAGCCTCCCCCAGCCTCTGGAAATGCTTTCTTGGGCACAGATGTGCCCAATTCTGCATAAGCCAGTCTACACCGGTTCAGGGACCCCTTAGCCCCTGCTCTGGCGCGAAACTGGACAAAGGAAAGGGGAGTGACCACTCCCCTGACCTGCACCTCCCCTGGGAGGTGTCCAGAGCTCCTCCAGTGTGCTCCAGACCTCTGCCATCTTGGAAACA
The DNA here is from genome assembly GCF_031143425.1 of Pleurodeles waltl. Classification (NCBI taxonomy): domain Eukaryota; kingdom Metazoa; phylum Chordata; class Amphibia; order Caudata; family Salamandridae; genus Pleurodeles; species Pleurodeles waltl. Next base: position 186,453,446 of record NC_090443.1, read on the forward strand.
GAGGTGCTGCTGGCACACTGGACTGCTCTGAGTAGCCAGTGCCACCAGGTGACGTCAGAGACTCCTGCTGATAGGCTCCTTCAGGTGTTAGTAGCCTATCCTCTCTCCTAGGTAGCCAAACCCTGTTTTCTGGCTATTTAGGGTCTCTGTCTCTGGGGAAACTTTAGATAACAAATGCACGAGCTCATCCGAGTTCCTCTGCATCTCCCTCTTCACCTTCTGATAAGGAAACGACCGCTGACCGCGCTGGAAGCCTGCAAACCTGCAACATAGTAGCAAAGACGACTACTGCAACTCTGTAACGCTGATCCTGCCGCCTTCTCGACTGTTTTCCTGCTTGTGCATGCTGTGGGGGTAGCCTGCCTCCTCTCTGCACCAGAAGCTCCGAAGAAATCTCCCGTAGGTCGACGGAATCTTCCCCCTGCAACCGTAGGCACCAAAAAGCTGCATCACCGGTCCCTTGGGTCTCCTCTCAGCACGACGAGCGAGGTCCCTCGAATCCAGCGACTCTGTCCAAGTGACCCCCACAATCCAGTGACTCTTCAGCCCAAGTTTGGTGGAGGTAAGTCCTTGCCTCACCTCGCTGGGCTGCATTGCTGGGAACCGCGACTTTGCAGCTACTCCGGCCCCTGTGCACTTCCCGCGGAAATCCTTTGTGCACAGCCAAGCCTGGGTCCACGGCACTCTAACCTGCATTGCACGACTTTCTAAGTTGGTCTCCGGCGACGTGGGACTCCTTTGTGCAACTTCGGCGAGCACCGTTTCACGCATCCTCGTAGTGCCTGTTTCTGGCACTTCTCCGGGTGCTGCCTGCTTCAGTGAGGGCTCTTTGTCTTGCACGACGTCCCCTCTCTCTTCAGGTCCAATTTGCGACCTCCTGGTCCCTCCTGGGCCCCGGCAGCGTCCAAAAACGCCAAACGCACGATTTGCGTCTTGCAAGGCTTGTTGGCGTCCTTCCGGTGGGAAAACACGTCTGCACGACTCTCCAAGGCGAGAGGGATTGGTCCACCAAAGGGGAAGTCTCTAGCCCTTTTTGTTCCTGCAGAAACCTCAGCTTCTTCTGTCCAGTCAAAGCTTCTTTGCACCAGCAGCTGGCATTTCCTGGGCATCTGCCCATCTCCGACTTGCTTGTGACTTTTGGACTTGGTCCCCTTGTTCCACAGGTACCCTAGATTGGAAATCCACAGTTGTTGCATTGCTGGTTTGTGTCTTTCCTGCATTATTCCTCTAACACGACTCTTTTGTCCTTAGGGGAACTTTAGTGCACTTTGCACTCACTTTTCAGGGTCTTGGGGAGGGTTATTTTTCTAACTCTCACTATTTTCTAATAGTCCCAGCGACCCTCTACAAGGTCACATAGGTTTGGGGTCCATTCGTGGTTCGCATTCCACTTTTGGAGTATATGGTTTGTGTTGCCCCTATCCCTATGTTTCCCCATTGCATCCTATTGTAACTATACATTGTTTGCACTGTTTTCTAAGACTATACTGCATATTTTTGCTATTGTGTATATATATCTTGTGTATATTTCCTATCCTCTCACTGAGGGTACACTCTAAGATACTTTGGCATATTGTCATAAAAATAAAGTACCTTTATTTTTAGTATTACTGTGTATTGTGTTTTCTTATGATATTGTGCATATGACACTAAGTGGTACTGTAGTAGCTTCACACGTCTCCTAGTTCAGCCTAAGCTGCTCTGCTAAGCTACCATTATCTATCAGCCTAAGCTGCTAGACACCCTATACACTAATAAGGGATAACTGGGCCTGGTGCAAGGTGCAAGTACCCCTTGGTACTCACTACAAGCCAGTCCAGCCTTCTACATTGGTTGTGCAGTGGTGGGATAAGTGCTTGAGACTACTTACCACTCTTGTCATTGTACTTTTCATAAGAGAAAAATATACAAAACAAGGTCAGTGTATATACACATAGCCAAAAAGTTTTGCATTCCCTCTTTTCACTCTTTTCTAAGTGCTGAAAAGTACCTCTAAACTTTCAAAAAGTTCTTAAAAGTTTAAAAAGTTTTTTCTGTCTTTCCAAAAAGTTCTGAAAACTTTTTTCTCTTTTTCTATCACTTTAACTCTCTCTAAAAATGTCTGGCACAGGCCAAAGTGTTGATCTGTCCAAACTTGCATATGACAACCTTAGCTGGAAAAGAGCAAGGAGTCTCTGTATAGAGAGAGGTTTGAGTGTAGGGAAGAATCCTGCCTTGGAACTGTTAATTAACATGCTTAGAGAACAGGATAAGGCCATAGGTGCCCCATCTGTTGAAAAAGTACCTAATAGTTCCCAATCTGATTCAGGGACTCCCCCAGGAAAAGATTCAGGAAAGAAACTTCCTAGCCTGCCCATTACTAGACAATCTAGCATAGATGGTAAGGATGATGAGCCACACCAAATAAATAGTGTGGTCTCACATCATAGCAAAAGCATTTATTCTCACCATTCTGGTAGTAATGTTTCTGTAAACCAAGCTGTTAAGTTGGCTTCTGTAAGGGACAGGTCTCCTTCTGTTCATTCCCATCATAGCTCTGTTTCTAGAAATGTCCCTCCCACCAACCCTGATGACAGAATGTTAGAGAGGGAACTCAATAAGTTGAGGTTGGAACAAACCAGACTGAAGCTTAAAAAGCAACAGCTGGATTTGGATAGACAGTCTTTTGAATTAGAGAAGGAAAGACAGAAGTTGGGTTTAGATACCCATGGTGGCAGCAGCAGTATTCCCCATAGTCATCCTGCAAAAGAGCATGATTCCAGGAATCTGCACAAGATAGTTCCCCCTTATAAGGAGGGGGATGACATTAACAAGTTGTTTGCTGCACTTGAGAGGGCCTGTGTTGTACAGGATGTCCCTCAAAGGCAGTGGGCTGCTATCCTATGGCTATCATTTAGTGGAAAAGGTAGGGATAGGCTCCTTACTGTAAAAGAAAATGATGCTAATAATTTCCAAGTTCTTAAGAATGCACTCCTGGATGGTTATGGCTTAACCACTGAACAGTACAGGATAAAGTTCAGAGAGACCAAAAAGGAGTCTTCACAAGACTGGGTTGATTTCATTGACCATTCAGTGAAGGCCTTGGAGGGGTGGTTACATGGCAGTAAAGTTACTGATTATGACAGCCTGTATAACTTAATCCTGAGAGAGCATATTCTTAATAATTGTGTGTCTGATTTGTTGCACCAGTACTTGGTGGACTCTGATCTGACCTCTCCCCAAGAATTGGGAAAGAAGGCAGACAAATGGGTCAGAACAAGAGTGAACAGAAAAGTTCATACAGGGGGTGACAAAGATGGCAACAAAAAGAAGGATGGTAAGTCTTCAGACAAGGGTGGGGACAAATCTAAAAATGAGTCTTCATCAGGCCCACAAAAACACTCTGGTGGGGGTGGTGGGTCCAAATCCTCCTTTAATCAGAACAAGGAAAAGAAACCATGGTGCTATTTATGTAAAATAAAAGGCCATTGGACAACAGATCCCAGTTGTCCAAAGAAAGGCACCACAGCTCCTACCACTACAACCCCTACTGCTACACCTAGTGTCCCTACTAATAGCAGTGGTGGTGGGAGCAAACCTACTAATAGCCAATCCAAGGGAGTAGCTGGGCTCACTTTTGGTAATTTAGTTGGGGTTGGTCTGATTAGGGAGACCACAGAGGCTACTTTAGTCTCTGAAGGGGCTATTGATTTAGCCACTTTGGTTGCTTGCCCCCATAACTTGGAGAAGTACAAGCAACTAACCCTAATAAATGGTGTTGAGGTCCAGGCCTACAGGGACACAGGTGCCAGTGTCACAATGGTGATTGAGAAACTGGTGCACCCTGAACAACACATACTTGGACACCAGTACCAAGTAACCGATGCTCACAACATAACACAAAGCCACCCCATGGCTGTTGTAAATCTCAACTGGGGGGGGGTAACTGGTCCAAAGAAAGTTGTGGTAGCTTCAGATTTACCTGTAGACTGTCTATTAGGGAATGATTTGGAGACATCAGCTTGGTCAGATGTGGAGTTGGAGGCCCATGCAGCAATGCTGGGCATCCCAGGGCATATTTTTGCTTTGACAAGGGCTCAGGCCAAAAAGCAAAAAGGACAGGGAAGCTTGGATCCTGGAACAATGGACCAAGTGCTCCCTAAAGCTAGGGCTAGTAGAAGCAAACCACTTCCTACTATCCCTCCCTCTACAGTGGATTCAACTTCTGAGGAAGAAGAATTCCCTCCCTGTGCAGAACCTACACCAGAGGAGCTGGAAGCAGACACTGCTGAGCTTTTGGGTGAAGGGGGGCCTGCCAGAGAGGAGCTGAGTGTGGCACAGCAAACCTGTCCCACATTAGAGGGTCTCAGACAGCAAGCTGTCAAACAGGCTAATGGGGATGTCAGTGACTCTCACAGAGTTTACTGGGAGGACAACCTCTTGTACACTGAGCATAGGGATCCTAAACCTGGAGCTGCCAGGAGATTAGTGATTCCTCAGGAGTACAGAAAGTTCCTCCTAACACTGGCACATGACATTCCCCTAGCTGGGCACCTGGGTCAAATGAAAACTTGGGACAGATTGGTTCCATTGTTTCATTGGCCTAGGACGTCTGAGGACACAAAGGAATTTTGTAAGTCCTGTGAAACCTGTCAAGCCAGTGGCAAGACAGGTGGCACTCCAAAGGCACCCCTTATCCCACTGCCTGTGGTTGGGGTTCCCTTTGAAAGGGTAGGGGTTGACATAGTTGGCCCCCTTGACCCTCCTACTGCTTCAGGCAATAGGTTTATCTTGGTGGTAGTGGACCATGCCACAAGATATCCTGAAGCTATTCCTTTAAGGACCACTACAGCTCCTGCAGTGGCAAAGGCCCTCCTGGGAATATTTTCAAGGGTGGGCTTCCCAAAGGAAGTGGTATCAGACAGAGGAAGCAATTTCATGTCTGCATACTTAAAGGCCATGTGGAAGGAGTGTGGTGTAACGTACAAGTTCACAACACCCTATCATCCACAAACAAATGGACTGGTAGAGAGATTTAATAAAACTCTCAAAGGCATGATTATGGGTCTCCCTGAAAAACTCCGCAGGAGATGGGATATCCTTCTTCCATGCCTCCTTTTTGCCTACAGGGAGGTACCCCAGAAAGGAGTGGGCTTCAGCCCCTTTGAACTTCTTTTTGGACACCCTGTTAGGGGTCCACTCACACTTGTAAAGGAGGGTTGGGAACAACCTTTAAAAGCTCCTAAGCAGGATATTGTGGACTATGTACTTGGCCTCAGATCAAGGATGGCTGAGTACATGAAAAAGGCCAGTAAAAACCTTCAGGCCAGCCAAGAGCTCCAGAAGCAATGGCATGATCAGAAGGCTGTTTTGGTTCAGTACAAACCAGGACAGAAAGTGTGGGTCTTGGAGCCTGTGGCCCCAAGAGCACTCCAGGATAAATGGAGTGGACCCCACACAATTGTTGAAAAGAAGGGTGAAGTCACCTACTTGGTTGACTTAGGCACTGCCAGGAGTCCCCTTAGGGTGCTCCATGTCAACCGCCTGAAACCCTACTATGACAGGGCTGATCTCACCCTGCTCATGGCAACAGATGAGGGACAGGAAGAAGACAGTGATACTCTACCTGATCTCTTCTCTTCCACAGAACAAGATGCTCTTGTGGAAGGTGTAGTTTTGGCTGATTGTCTTACTGCTGAGCAGAAAGATAATTGCATAAATCTCCTAGGACAATTTTCAGAACTCTTCTCTACTGTGCCAGGCACCACTTCTTGGTGTGAGCACACTATAGATACTGGAGACAGTTTACCTGTCAAAAGTAAGATCTATAGGCAGCCTGACCATGTCAGGGACTGCATAAAGCAAGAAGTTCAGAAAATGTTGGAACTAGGAGTGGTTGAGCACTCTGACAGTCCATGGGCTTCTCCTGTGGTACTGGTACCAAAACCCAATTCTAAAGATGGAAAGAAGGAAATGCGGTTTTGTGTAGACTATAGAGGTCTCAACTTGGTAACCAAAACTGATGCTCACCCTATACCCAGGGCAGATGAGCTCATAGATACACTGGCATCTGCCAAGTATCTAAGCACTTTTGATTTGACTGCAGGGTATTGGCAGATCAAATTGTCAGAAGATGCAAAACCTAAGACTGCATTTTCTACCATTGGAGGACATTACCAGTTTACTGTAATACCTTTTGGTTTGAAAAATGCACCTGCCACTTTTCAGAGGTTGGTGAACACAGTCCTGCAAGGGCTGGAAGCTTTCAGTGCAGCATATTTGGACGATATAGCTGTCTTTAGCTCCAGCTGGGATGATCACCTGGTCCACCTATGGAAAGTTTTGGAGGCCCTGCAAAAGGCAGGCCTCACTATCAAGGCTTCAAAGTGCCAGATAGGGCAGGGTAAGGTGGTTTATCTGGGACACCTTGTTGGTGGGGAACAGATTGCACCACTTCAGGGGAAAATCCAAACAATTATTGATTGGGTTCCCCCTACCACTCAGACTCAGGTGAGAGCCTTCCTAGGCCTCACTGGGTACTACAGGAGGTTCATTAAGAACTATGGCTCCATTGCAGCCCCTCTTAATGACCTCACATCCAAGAAAATGCCTAAAAAGGTATTATGGACAGCAAACTGTCAGAAAGCTTTTGAGGAGCTGAAGCAGGCCATGTGCTCTGCACCTGTCCTGAAAAGCCCTTGTTACTCTAAAAAATTCTATGTCCAGACTGATGCATCTGAATTAGGAGTAGGGGCAGTCCTATCACAACTTAATTCTGAGGGCCAGGATCAACCTGTTGCTTTTATTAGTAGAAGGTTGACCCCTAGAGAAAAGCGTTGGTCTGCCATTGAGAGGGAGGCCTTTGCTGTGGTCTGGGCTCTGAAGAAGTTGAGGCCATACCTGTTTGGCACTCACTTCATTGTTCAGACAGACCACAAACCTCTACTTTGGCTAAAACAAATGAAAGGTGAAAACCCTAAATTGTTGAGGTGGTCCATATCCCTACAGGGAATGGACTATACAGTGGAACATAGACCTGGGAGTAGCCACTCCAATGCAGATGGACTCTCCAGATATTTCCACTTAGACAATGAAGACTCATCAGGTCATGGCTAGTCTTATTGTCCTTCGTTTGGGGGGGGGGGGTTGTGTAGGAAAGTACCATCTTGCCTGGCATGTTACCCCCATTTTTCACTGTATATATGTTGTTTTAGTTGTATGTGTCACTGGGACCCTGGTAACCCAGGGCCCCAGTGCTCATAAGTGTGCCTGAATGTGTTACCTGTGTAGTGACTAACTGTCTCACTGAGGCTCTGCTAATCAGAACCTCAGTGGTTATGCTCTCTCATTTCTTTCCAAATTGTCACTAACAGGCTAGTGACCATTTTTACCAATTTACATTGGCTTACTGGAACACCCTTATAATTCCCTAGTATATGGTACTGAGGTACCCAGGGTATTGGGGTTCCAGGAGATCCCTATGGGCTGCAGCATTTCTTTTGCCACCCATAGGGAGCTCTGACAAATCTTACACAGGCCTGCCACTGCAGCCTGAGTGAAATAACGTCCACGTTATTTCACAGCCATTTTACACTGCACTTAAGTAACTTATAAGTCACCTATATGTCTAACCTTTACCTGGTAAAGGTTAGGTGCAAAGTTACTTAGTGTGAGGGCACCCTGGCACTAGCCAAGGTGCCCCCACATTGTTCAGAGCCAATTCCCTGAACTTTGTGAGTGCGGGGACACCATTACACGCGTGCACTACATATAGGTCACTACCTATATGTAGCTTCACAATGGTAACTCCGAATATGGCCATGTAACATGTCTATGATCATGGAATTGCCCCCTCTATGCCGTCCTGGCATAGTTGGCACAATCCCATGATCCCAGTGGTCTGTAGCACAGACCCTGGTACTGCCAAACTGCCCTTCCTGGGGTTTCACTGCAGCTGCTGCTGCTGCCAACCCCTCAGACAGGCATCTGCCCTCCTGGGGTCCAGCCAGGCCTGGCCCAGGATGGCAGAACAAAGAACTTCCTCTGAGAGAGGGTGTGACACCCTCTCCCTTTGGAAAATGGTGTGAAGGCAGGGGAGGAGTAGCCTCCCCCAGCCTCTGGAAATGCTTTCTTGGGCACAGATGTGCCCAATTCTGCATAAGCCAGTCTACACCGGTTCAGGGACCCCTTAGCCCCTGCTCTGGCGCGAAACTGGACAAAGGAAAGGGGAGTGACCACTCCCCTGACCTGCACCTCCCCTGGGAGGTGTCCAGAGCTCCTCCAGTGTGCTCCAGACCTCTGCCATCTTGGAAACAGAGGTGCTGCTGGAACACTGGACTGCTCTGAGTGGCCAGTGCCACCAGGTGACGTCAGAGACTCCTGCTGATAGGCTCCTTCAGGTGTTAGTAGCCTATCCTCTCTCCTAGGTAGCCAAACCCTCTTTTCTGGCTATTTAGGGTCTCTGTCTCTGGGGAAACTTTAGATAACGAATGCACGAGCTCATCCGAGTTCCTCTGCATCTCCCTCTTCACCTTCTGATAAGGAAACGACCGCTGACCGCGCTGGAAGCCTGCAAACCTGCAACATAGTAGCAAAGACGACTACTGCAACTCTGTAACGCTGATCCTGCCGCCTTCTCGACTGTTTTCCTGCTTGTGCATGCTGTGGCGGTAGCCTGCCTCCTCTCTGCACCAGAAGCTCCGAAGAAATCTCCCGTGGGTCGACGGAATCTTCCCCCTGCAACCGCAGGCACCAAAAAGCTGCATCACCGGTCCCTTGGGTCTCCTCTCAGCATGACGAGCGAGGTCCCTTGAATCCAGCGACTCTGTCCAAGTGACCCCCACAGTCCAGTGACTCTTCAGCCCAAGTTTGGTGGAGGTAAGTCCTTGCCTCACCTCGCTGGGCTGCATTGCTGGGAACCGCGACTTTGCAGCTACTCCGGCCCCTGTGCACTTCCGGCGGAAATCCTTTGTGCACAGCCAAGCCTGGGTCCACGGCACTCTAACCTGCATTGCACGACTTTCTAAGTTGGTCTCCGGCGACGTGGGACTCCTTTGTGCAACTTCGGCGAGCACCGTTTCACGCATCCTCGTAGTGCCTGTTTCTGGCACTTCTCTGGGTGCTACCTGCTTCAGTGAGGGCTCTTTGTCTTGCTCGACGTCCCCTCTCTCTTTAGGTCCAATTTGCCACCTCCTGGTTCCTCCTGGGCCCCGGCAGCGTCCAAAAACGCCAAACACACGATTTGCGTCTAGCAAGGCTTGTTGGCGTCCTTCCGGCGGGAAAACACTTCTGCATGACTCTCCAAGGCGAGTCGGATCCGTCCACCAAAGGAGAAGTCTCTAGCCCTTTTCGTTCCTGCAGAAACCTCAGCTTCTTCTGTCCAGTCGAAGCTTCTTTGCACCAGCAGCTGGCATTTCCTGGGCATCTGCCCATCTCCGACTTGCTTGTGACTTTTGGACTTGGTCCCCTTTTTCCACAGGTACCCTAGATTGGAAATCCACAGTTGTTGCATTGCTGGTTTGTGTCTTTCCTGCATTATTCCTCTAACACGACTCTTTTGTCCTTAGGGGAACTTTAGTGCACTTTGCACTCACTTTTCAGGGTCTTGGGGAGGGTTATTTTTCTAACTCTCACTATTTTCTAATAGTCCCAGCGACCCTCTACAAGGTCACATAGGTTTGGGGTCCATTCGTGGTTCGCATTCCACTTTTGGAGTATATGGTTTGTGTTGCCCCTATCCCTATGTTTCCCCATTGCATCCTATTGTAACTATACATTGTTTGCACTGTTTTCTAAGACTATACTGCATATTTTTGCTATTGTGTATATATATCTTGTGTATATTTCCTATCCTCTCACTGAGGGTACACTCTAAGATACTTTGGCATATTGTCATAAAAATAAAGTACCTTTATTTTTAGTATAACTGTGTATTGTGTTTTCTTATGATATTGTGCATATGACACTAAGTGGTACTGTAGTAGCTTCACACGTCTCCTAGTTCAGCCTAAGCTGCTCTGCTAAGCTACCATTATCTATCAGCCTAAGCTGCTAGACACCCTATACACTAATAAGGGATAACTGGGCCTGGTGCAAGGTGCAAGTACCCCTTGGTACTCACTACAAGCCAGTCCAGCCTCCTACAAAAAGCAATGTGGAAGAAGTGTGGTGTTACCTACAAGTTCACCACCCCTTACCATCCACAAACAAATGGTCTGGTTGAGAGGTTTAATAAAACTCTCAAAGGTATGATAATGGGACTCCCTGAAAAACTCATGAGGAGATGGGATGTCCTATTACCTTGCCTCCTTTTTGCTTACAGGGAGGTACCCCAGAAAGGAGTGGGCTTCAGTCCCTTTGAACTGCTCTTTGGGCACCCTGTAAGAGGTCCACTTGCTCTTGTGAAAGAGGGTTGGGAACAACCTTTAAAAGCTCCTAAACAGGACATAGTAGATTATGTACTTGGCCTAAGATCCAGAATGGCTGACTATATGAAAAAGGGCAGTAAAAACCTTCAGGCCAGCCAGGAGCTGCAAAAGCAATGGCATGACCAGAAGGCTGTCCTGATCCAGTACCAACCAGGACAGAAGGTGTGGGTATTGGAGCCTGTGGCCCCAAGAGCACTCCAGGACACATGGAGTGGACCCCATCTAATTGTTGAGAAGAAGGGTGAGGTTACCTATTTGGTAGACCTGGGCACTGCCAGGAGTCCCCTTAGGGTGATTCATGTCAACTGCCTAAAACCCAACTATGACAGTTCTGATCTCACCCTGCTCATGGCAACAGACGAGGGACAGGAAGAAAAGAGTGACCCTCTCCCTGATCTCTTCTCCACCACTGAAGCAGATGCCTTAGTGGAAGGGGTAGCTTTAGCAGATTGTCTGACTGCAGAACAGAAAGACAACTGCATCAATCTCCTAAGAAAATGTTCAGACCTCTTTTCATTTGTACCAGGTACAACATCCTGGTGTGAACACACAATTGTCACTGGAGACAGCCTGCCTGTCAAAAGTAAAATTTATAGGCAGCCTGACCATGTCAGAGACTGCATCAAACAAGAGGTGCAGAAAATGTTGGATTTAGGGGTGATTGAACCTTCTGAAAGCCCCTGGGCTAGACCAGTTGTGCTTGTACCAAAACCTCACACCAAACTAACTGCAGGGTATTGGTAGATTAGATTGGCAGAAGATGCTAAACCCAAGACTGTATTTTCTACCATAGGAGGGCACTACCAATTCACTGTAATGCCCTTTGGTTTGAAAAATGCACCTGCCACTTTTAAGAGGCTGCTGAACACAGTCCTGCAAGGGTTGGAGGCTTTCAGTGCAGCATATCTAGATAATATTGCTGTCTTTAGCTCAACCTGGGATGATCACCTGGTCAAACTATGGAAAGTTTTGGAGGCCCTGCAAAAGGCAGGCCTCACTATCAAGGCCTCAAAGTGCCAGATAGGGCAGGAGAAAATGGTTTATCTGGGACACCTGGTTGGTGGAGAACAGATTGGACCAATACAGGGGAAAATCCATACTATCATGGATTGGGTTCCCCCTACAACTCAGACCCAGGTGAGAGCCTTTTTAGGCCTCACAGGGTACAACAGGAGATTCATCAAGAATTATGGCTCCTTAGCAGCCCCTCTTAATGATCTCACTAGCAAGAAAATGCCTAAGAAGGTGTTATGAACAGCTAGCTGTCAGAAAGCTTTTGAGGAGCTCAAACAGGCCATGTGCTCTGCACCTGTCCTAAAAAGGCCATGTTACTCCAAGAAATTCATTGTTCAAACTGATGCATCTGAATTAGGGGTAGGGGCAGTACTATCACAACTAAATTCTGAGGGCCAGAATCAACCAGTTGCTTTTATCAGCAGAAGGTTGACCCGTAGAGAAAAGCGTTGGTCTGCCATTGAGAGGGAGTCCTTTGCTGTGGTCTGGACACCGGGGTCGGAATGACCCCCTTAGTGTGTGGGCACTCTGGCACTAGCCAAGGTGCCCCCACATCGTTCAGGGCAAATTCCCCAGACTTTGTGAGTGCGGGGACACCATTTCACACGTGCACTATGCATAGGTCACTACCTATGTATAGCGTCACAATGGTAACTCCGAACATGGCCATGTAACATGTCTAACATCATGGAATTGTCACCCCAATGCCATTCTGGCATTGGGGAGACAATTCCATGATCTCCCGAGTCTTTACCACAGACCCGGGTACTGCCAAACTACCTTTCCCGGGGTTTCACTGCAGCTGCTGCTGCTGCCAACCCCTCAGACAGGTTTCTGCCCTCCTGGGGTCCAGCCAGGCTTGGCCCAGGAAGGCAGAACAAAGGACTTCCTCAGAGAGAGGGTGTTACACCCTCTCCCTTTGGAAAAAGGTGTCAGGGCTGGGGAGGAGTAGCCTCCCCCAGCCTCTGGAAATGCTTTGATGGGCACAGATGGTGCCCATCTCTGCATAAGCCAGTCTACACCGGTTCAGGTATCCCCCAGCCCTGCTCTGGCGTGAAACTGGACAAAGGAAAGGGGAGTGACCACTCCCCTGACCTCCCAGGGGAGGTGCCCAGAGCTCCTCCAGCGTGCCCCAGACCTCTTCCATCTTGGATCCAGTGGTGTTCTGGCACACTGGACTGCTCTGAGTGGCCAGGGCCAGCAGGTGACGTCAGAGACTCCTTCTGATAGGCTCTTACCTGTGGTACTAGCCTATCCTCCTTCCTAGGTATCCAAACCTCTTTTTCCGGCTATTTAGGGTCTCTGCTTTGGGGAAATCTTCAGATACCGAATGCAAGAGCTCACCAGAGTTCCTCTGCATCTCTCTCTTCACCTCCTGCCAAAGGATCGACCGCTGACTGCACAGGACGCCTGCAAAACCGCAACAAAGTAGCAAAGACGACTACTGCAACCTTGTATTGCTTCAACTTATTTAGTTTCTAAGCACTAACATAACACAACAGAAAGGCACTTGTGAGGTCAAAGAAGACTTTTATTGTTGTTAATTCTTCCCCAACCACAATATTTATGAATGAATGACGAATTAGTAGCTTTCAAGTCCGCGTTAATCAAACAAAATATATCAGTTTGCAATATACACAGCAGGTTATATTTATAAGATATTGAATGCAAAGCAAAACAAATACTTCACCGTGTGGGAACTATTTACAGCTACATCTTTCTAAGGTCTGCAAGCTGATGACCCCTGTCAGCCGCGAGAAAGAGTTTCATCTACCCACACGGGATGCTGGCAGCTGGCGCCAAGCTCCAGCACGAGGTCCGGCAGATTCGAATCTGACCCTCTGCAGCCTGTTACATTCGTTACAAAGGTGTGCCCCCTCCTCTCAGACCTGGGAAACTGAGCAAGCCTTTTGGACACTGGCCAGATCTCCAAGACTACTCCTGTTCCCAAGCTCAAGCGAAGAGAAAACAACACCCATGTACTCTCTCTTATCATGTCTAGTCTACTGTGAGAAAAACATCTTGGTTCTCTGGTGCAAAAACACAGCTTGGAAAAATACAGCTTGGATTCTCAACTGCAATGTCTAACTCCACGTTAAAGGCAATGGGCAGCTAACCTAAATATCAAATGCAATGTCATGTTAAAGGCAATAGGCAGCTAACCTAAATATCAAATGCAATGTCTAGTGTCATGTCAAAGCCAATAGGCATCTGAGCTGAATACAAAATGCAATGTATAATATCATGTCAAAGCCCATAGGCAGCTGAGCTGAATATAAAATGCAATGTATAATATCATGTCAAAGCCAATAGGCAGCGGAGCTGAATATAAAATGCAATGTATAATATCATGTCAAAGCCAATAGGCAGCGGAGCTGAATATCATGTCAAAGCCAATAGGCAGCGGAGCTGAATACAAAATGTAATATATGATATCATGTCAAAGCCAATAGGCAGAATATCTAATAGCATGTCAAAGTCAATAGGCAGCTAAACTGAATACATCATGTCAAAGCCAATAGGAATGCAATGTCAAAGCCAATAGGCGGCTAGACTGGATACAGCATGTCAAAGCCAATAGGCAGAATACAGAATGTAATGGCTAATGCAATGTCAAAGCCCATAGGCGGCTCAACTGAATACAGAAAGTAATGGCTAATGCCATGTCAAAGCCAATAGGCAGAATACAGAATGTAATGACTAATGCAATGTCAAAGCCCATAGGCGGCTAAACTGAACAAAACATACCATGTGCTACTGGTGAACATTGAGCAACTAATATGCGCAGTGGTGAAACACAAAGTCATTGGTCAAAACAAACTTTATCAAATGGCAGTACATTCATCCTGCTGGCTTTCTCGCCTGTTTCCTGGTGGTGCATGCTCTGGGGGTAGCCTGCCTCCATCTTGCACCAGGAGCTCTGAAGAAATCTCCTGTGGGTCGACGGAATCTTCCCCCTGCAACCTCAGACAACAAAAGACTGCATTAACCGGTCCTCTGGGTCCCCTCTGAGCACGACGAGCGTGGTCCCTGGAACTCAGCAACTCTGTCCAAGTGACTCCCACAGTCCAGTGACTCTTCAGTCCAAGTTTGGTGGAGGTAAGTTCTTGCCTCCCCACGCTAGACTGCATTGCTGGGTACCACGTGATTTGCAGCTGCTCCGGCTCCTTTGCTTTCTTCCAGGATTTCCTTCGTGCACAGCCAAGCCTGGGTCCCCGACACTCTAACCTGCAGTGCACAACCTTCTGAGTTGTCCTCCGGCGTCGTGGGACTCCCTTTTGTGTCTTCAGGTGGACTCCAGTTCACTCCTCTCCCAAGTGCCTGTTCCGGTACTTCTGCGGGTGCTGCCTGCTTTTGTGAGGGCTCCCTGACCTGCTGGGTGCCCCTCTGTCTCCTCATCCAAGTGGCGACATCCTGGTCCCTCCTGGGCCACAGCAGCATCCAAAAACCCTAACCGCAACCCTTGCAGCTAGCAAGGCTTGTTTGCGGTATTTCTGCATGGGAACACCTCTGTAAGCTTCTTCACGACGTGGGACATCCATCCTCCAAAGGGGAAGTTCCTAGTCCTCTTCGTTCTTGCAGAAACCAAAGCTTCTTCCATCCAGTGGCAGCTTCTTTGCACCCTCAGCTGGCATTTCCTGGGCATCTGCCCACTCTCGACATTGTCGCGACTCTTGGACTTGGTCCCCTTGTTTCACAGGTACCCAGGTCCAAAAATCCACTGTTGTTGCATTGCTGGTGTTGGTCTTCCCTGCAGAATCCCCCTATCACGACTTCTGTGCTCTCTGGGGTTTATAGGTGCACTTGACACCTAGGGTCATATTTATACTTTTTGACGCAAAACTGCGCTAACGCAGTTTAGCGCCAAAAAAATTAGCGCCGGCTAACGCCATTCTGAAGTGCCATGCGGGCGCCGTATTTATTGAATGGCGTTAGCCGGCGTTAGTCGACCGGCGCTGCCTGGTGTGCGTGAAAAAAAACCACGTACACCAGGCAGCGCCGGCGTAGGGAAAAATGGCGTTTGGGCGTCCCAAAATGGGGCAAGTCAGGCTGAGGCAAAAAAATCGTCTTAACCCGATTTGCGCCATTTTTTTTTGGCGCCCAGACGCCATTAACATGACTCCTGTCTTAGCAAAGACAGGAGTCATGCCCCCTTGCCCAATGGCCAAGCCCAGGGGACTTCTGTCCCCTGGGCATGGTCATTGGGCATAGTGGCATGTAGGGGGGCACAAATCAGGTCCCCCTATGCCACAATTTTTTTTTTTTTAAACTTACCACAACTTACCTTTTCTTCCCTGGGATGGGTCCCTCCAGCCTTGGGTGTCCCCCTGGGGTGGGCAAGGGTGGCAGGGGGTGTCCCTGGGGGCTTGGGAGGGCACCTCTGGGCTCATTCTGAGCCCACAGGTCCCTTAACGCCTGCCCTGACCCAGGCGCTAAAATCTGGAGCAAATGCGGGTTTTTTAGTCCCGCCCACTCCCGGGCGTCATTTTTGCCCGGGAGTATAAATCCGACGCAATAGCATCGGAGTCATTTTTTAAGACGGGAACGCCTACCTTGCATATCATTAACGCAAGGAAGGTGTTCACGCAAAAAAATGACGCTAACTCCATGAACTTTGGCGCTAGACGCGTCTAACGCCAAAGTATAAATATGGAGTTAGTTTTGCGTCGAATTTGTGTCGAAAAAAACGACGCAAATTCGGCGCAAACGGAGTATAAATATGCCCCCTAATTTTCAGGGTCTTGCGTGGGCTATTTTTCTAACCCTCTCTGTTTTCTTACAGTCCCAGCGACCCTCTATAAGCTCACATAGGTTTGGGGTCCATTCTTGGTTCGCATTCCACTTTTGGAGTATATGGTTTGTCTTGTCCCTATACCCATGTGCTCCTATTGCAATCTACTGTAACTTTACCTTGCTTGCATTACTTCCTTTTGCTATTACTGCATAATTTGGTATTGTGTACATATATCTTGTGTATATTTGGTGTCCTCATACTGAGGGTAGTCAGTGAGATACTTTTGGCATATTGTCATAAAAATAAAGTACCTTTATTTTTAGTATATCTGTGTATTGTGTTTTCTTATGATATTGTGCATATGACACCAGTGGTATAGTAGGAGTTTTGCATGTCTCCTAGTTCAGCCTAAGCTGCTCTGCTGTAGCTACCTTCTATCAGCCTAAGCTGCTAGAAACACCTCTTCTACACTAATAAGGGATAACTGGACCTGGTACAGAGTGTAAGTACCCCTTGGTACTCACTACAAGCCAGGCCAGCCTCTTACATTGGTTGTGCAGCGGTGGGATAAGTACTTATAACTACTTACCACTTTGTCATATTGTCCTTTTCATAAGAGAATAATATACAAAACAAGTTCAGTGTATCTACACCTAACCAAAAAGTTTTGCTTTTCTTCTCTTACACTTTCTGCTAAGTGCTGAAAAGTACTCCTAAACTTTCTAAAAGTTTCAAAAAGTTGGAAAAGTTTTTTTTCTGTTCTTTAAAAAGTCCTAAAACTTTTTCTCTCTTTTATCTGTCTCTAAACCTTTTTCTATCATGTCTGGTGTAGGAACTCCTCTTAATTTAGTCAATACAATTTATGACCACCTTAACTTTAAGAGCCTAAGGAGTCTCTGCATTGATAGAGGTTTAGTGGTAGGAAAGAACCCTTATAGAGAATTTCTGTCTAATATGCTTATTGAGAATGATAAGGCCTTAGCTGGCAGTTCAATTAAGAAGTTAGGAGATAGCTCACACTCTGACTCAGAGGAGCCCCTTGAGGGAGTGTTACAGGGTTCACTATGCTAGGTGTTCTGCTAAGGGGCAGATTAGGGCCCCTTAGCAGAACACCTAGCATAGCTGGTAGTAACAGAAGCTCCCATCACAGTAGGGATGGTTTTGTTCCTGTAGGCCAGGTTGTTAGGGTGCCAACTGTTAGGGACAGGTCTCCCTCTGCTCATTCAAATCTTTCCTCTGTGTCAAAACATTCCCAACCCACCCACCCTGATGACAAAATATTAGAAAGGGAGCTCAATACGTTGAGAGTGGAAGAGACCAGGCTAAAGCTTAAACAGCAACAGCTGGCTCTAGACAGGGAATCCCTGGGCTTAGAAAAAGAGAGACAGAGGTTGGGGTTTTGACCCCATGGTGGCAGCAGCAGTATTGCTGCTAGCAATCCTGCAAAAGAGCATAATTCCAGGAATCTGCACAAGATAGTTCCCCCTTATAAGGAGGGGGATGACATTAACAAGTGGTTTGCTGCACTTGAGACGGCCTGTGTTGTACAGGATGTCCCACAAAGGCAGTGGGCTGCTATCCTATGGCTATCATTTAGTGGAAAAGGTAGGGATAGGCTCCTTACTGTGAAAGAAAATGATGCCAATAATTTCCAAGTTCTTAAGAATGCACTCCTGGATGGTTATGGCTTAACCACTGAACAATACAGGATAAAGTTCAGAGAGACCAAAAAGGAGTCTTCACAAGACTGGGTTGATTTCATTGACCATTCAGTGAAGGCCTTGGAGGGGTGGTTACATGGCAGTAAAGTTACTGATTATGACAGCCTGTGTAACTTAATCCTGAGAGAGCATATTCTTAATAATTGTGTGTCTGATTTGTTGCACCAGTACTTGGTGGACTCTGATCTGACCTCTCCCCAAGAATTGGGAAAGAAGGCAGACAAATGGGTCAGAACAAGGGTGAACAGAAAAGTTCATACAGGTGGTGACAAAGAGAACAATAAGAAGAAAGATGGTGAAAAATCTCAAGATAAGCATGGGGATAAGGGTAAAACCAAAGATCCCACTTCAAATCTTAAACACTCTTCAGGGGGTGGAGATAAAACAAATTCTTCCTCTTCTTCTCAACCTACACAATTTAAAAAGCCTTGGTGCTTTGTGTGTAAAAACAGAGGCCATAGGCCAGGGGATAAGTCCTGTCCAGGTAAACCACCTGAGCCTACCACCACTAATACATCAAGCTCTAGTGCCCCTAGCAGTAGTGGTACTAGTGGTGGGACTGCTGGCAACAGTCAAGTTAAGGGTGTAGTTGGGTTCACTTATGGGTCCATAGTAGAAACTGGGGTAGTCAGTCCCAAGACAGTTTCTGTCACACGTAGTGGCATTGGCCTTGCCACACTGGCTGCTTGTCCCCTTACAATGGATAAGTACAGGCAGACAGTTTCAATAAATGGTTTTGAGGCCTTGGCCTACAGGGACACAGGTGCCAGTATCACTTTGGTGACTGAAAACCTAGTGGCTCCTGAACAACACATCATTGGACAACAGTATAAAATTATTGATGTCCATAACTCCACTAAGTTTCTTCCCTTAGCTATAATTCAGTTTAGTTGGGGTGGAGTTACTGGCCCTAAGCAGGTGGTGGTATCACCTAGCTTACCTGTAGATTGTCTCTTAGGTAATGACCTAGAGGCCTCAGGTTGGTCTGATGTAGTGTTTTATGCCCATGCAGCCATGCTGGGCATCCCAGAGGAATTATTCCCTCTCATTTCTACTGAAATGAAAAAGCAAAGGAGAGAAGGCCTGAAAACTCAGGATCCCTCTCCAACAACAGGTAAAAAGGGTATCACAGTATCCCCTAACCACCCTACCATTCAGGATACCATTCCTGTGGTAGGAGAAACCTCTCCTGGGGTGGCACCTCTTCCAAGGGAATCATCAGTTGGCAAAACTGTAGTCCCTGAGGTAGAAGTACCTCTCTGTGGGATAACTAACATTGGTGAGAAAAAGAGCACCATGTTAGTTAACATGGAGCATCCCTCCAACCCTCCCATAGAAACTTTAGTGCAGAAACCCTGCACTGCCTCACAACACTTAGGACAGCATCCCTGCCCTAGTGTGGAGCTCATAGGACAGCATCCCTGCCCTGCTCCAACTCAAGAGAAACAGCATCCCTTTTCTCTCTTCCAGCCATATGGACAACGTTTTTGCCCAGCTATGGCTTTTCTGAGACAGCATCCCTGTCTGGCATTTCCATCACTACAAATAGGTTCAGTGGACAATTCCCACTGCTCTAAACTAAAACTTACTGATAGAAACTCTGAAAATACATCTTCACATTGTTGCTTAGCTAAAAAACTTCAAACAGGGTGGTTTACATCCCCACAGGGAAGTAACCATATAGTGGATGATAAAGGGAGTAACCAGTCTATTGCAGAGATACTCTCTACTTATCACCACTTAGACAATAAAGTCTCAACTGGCCAAGGTTAGCCTTATTGTCCTTCGTTTGGGGGGGGTTGTGTGAGAAAGTAGCCTCTTTCTAGCCTTGTTACCCCCACTTTTGGGCTGTTTGTGAGTGTATGTCAGGGTGTTTTCACTGTCTCACTGGGATCCTGCCAGCCAGGGCCCAGTGCTCATAGTGAAAACCCTATGGTTTCAGTATGTTTGTTATGTGTCACTGGGACCCTGCTAGCCAGGACCCCAGTGCTCATAAGTTTGTGGCCTAAATGTATGTGTTCCCTGTGTGGTGCCTAACTGTCTCACTGAGGCTCTGCTAACCAGAACCTCAGTGGTTATGCTCTCTCAGTTCTTTCCAAATTGTCACTAACAGGCTAGTGACCAATTTTACCAATTTACATTGGCTTACTGGAACACCCTTATAATTCCCTAGTATATGGTACTGAGGTACCCAGGGTATTGGGGTTCCAGGAGATCCCTATGGGCTGCAGCATTTCTTTTGCCACCCATAGGGAGCTCTGACAATTCTTACACAGGCCTGCCACTGCAGCCTGAGTGAAATAACGTCCACGTTATTTCACAGCCATTTTACACTGCACTTAAGTAACTTATAAGTCACCATATGTCTAACCTTTACCTGGTAAAGGTTAGGTGCAAAGTTACTTAGTGTGAGGGCACCCTGGCACTAGCCAAGGTGCCCCCACATTGTTCAGGGCCAATTCCCTGAACTTTGTGAGTGCGGGGACACCATTACATGCGTGCACTACATATAGGTCACTACCTATATGTAGCTTCACAATGGTAACTCCGAATATGGCCATGTAACATGTCTAAGATCATGGAATTGCCCCCTCTATGCCATCCTGGCATTGTTGGCACAATCCCATGATCCCAGTGGTCTGTAGCACAGACCCTGGTACTGCCAAACTGCCTTTCCTGGGGTTTCACTGCAGCTGCTGCTGCTGCCAACCCCTCAGACAGGTTTCTGCCCCCCTGGGGTCAAGCCAGGCTTGTCCCAGGATGGCAGAAGAAAGGACTTCCTCTGAGAGAGGGTGTTACACCCTCTCCCTTTGGAAAATGGTGTGAAGGCAGGGGAGGAGTAGCCTCCCCCAGCCTCTGGAAATGCTTTCTTGGGCACAGATGTGCCCAATTCTGCATAAGCCAGTCTACACCGGTTCAGGGGACCCCTTAGCCCTGCTCTGGCGTGAAACTGGACAAAGGAAAGGGGAGTGACCACTCCCCTGACCTGCACCTCCCCTGGGAGGTGTCCAGAGCTCCTCCAGTGTGCTCCAGACCTCTGCCATCCTGGAAACAGAGGTGCTGCTGGCACACTGGACTGCTCTGAGTGGCCAGTGCCACCAGGTGACGTCAGAGACTCCTTGTGATAGGCTCCTTCAGGTGTTGCTAGCCTATCCTCTCTCCTAAGTAGCCAAACCCTCTTTTCTGGCTATTTAGGGTCTCTGTCTCTGGGGAAACTTTAGATAACGAATGCAAGAGCTCATCCAAGGTCCTCTGCATCTCTCTCTTCACCTTCTGCCAAGGAATCGACTGCTGACCGCGCTGGAAGCCTGCAAACCTGCAACAAAGTAGCTAAGACGACTACTGCAACTCTGTAACGCTGATCCTGCCGCCTTCTCGACTGTTTTCCTGGTGGTGCATGCTGTGGGGGTAGTCTGCCTCCTCTCTGCACTAGAAGCTCCGAAGAAATCTCCCGTGGGTCGACGGAATCTTCTCCCTGCAACCGCAGGCACCAAAAAGCTGCATTACCAGTCCCTTGGGTCTCCTCTCAGCACGACGAGCGAGGTCCCTCGAATCCAGCAACTCTGTCCAAGTGACTCCCACAGTCCAGTGACTCTTCAATCCAAGTTTGGTGGAGGTAAGTCCTTGCCTCACCTCGCTGGGCTGCATTGCTGGGAACCGCGACTTTTGCAGCTACTCCGGCCCCTGTGCACTTCCGGCGGAAATCCTTTGTGCACAGCCAAGCCTGGGTCCACGGCACTCTAACCTGCATTGTACGACTTTCTAAGTTGGTCTCCGGCGACGTGGGACTCCTTTGTGTAACTTCGGGTGAGCACCGTTTCACACATCCTCGTAGTGCCTGTTTCTGGCACTTCTCCAGGTGCTACCTGCTGCTGAGAGGGCTCCTTGTCTTGCTCGACGTCCCCTCTCTCTCCTGGTCCAATTTGCGACCTCCTGGTCCCTCCAGGGCCACAGCAGCGTCCAAAAACGCTAACCGCACGATTTGCAGCTAGCAAGGCTTGTTGGCGTTCTTTCGGCGGGAAAACACTTCTGCACAACTCTCCATGGCAAGAGGGGTCCGTCCACCAAAGGGGAGGTCTCTAGCCCTTTTCGTTCCTGCAGAAACCTCAGCTTCTTCTGTCCAGTAGAAGCTTCTTTGCATCCACAGCTGGCATTTCCTGGGCATATGCCCATCTCCGACTTGCTTGTGACTTTTGGACTTGGTCCCCTTGTTCCACAGGTACCCTAGATTGGAAATCCATCGTTGTTGCATTGTTGGTTTGTGTCTTTCCTGCATTATTCCTCTATCACGACTTCTTTGTCCTTGGGGGAACTTTAGTGCACTTTGCACTCACTTTTCAGGGTCTTAGGGAGGGCTAATTTTCTAACTCTCACTATTTTCTAATAGTCCCAGCGACCCTCTACAAGGTCACATAGGTTTGGGGTCCATTCGTGGTTCGCATTCCACTTTTGGAGTATATGGTTTGTGTTGCCCCTATCCCTATGTGTCCCCATTGCATCCTATTGTAACTATACATTGTTTGCACTGTTTTCTAAGACTATACTGCATATTTTTGCTATTGTGTATATATATCTTGTGTATATTTCCTATCCTCTCACTGAGGGTACACTCTAAGATACTTTGGCATATTGTCATAAAAATAAAGTACCTTTATTTTTAGTATAACTGTGTATTGTGTTTTCTTATGATATTGTGCAAGTGACACTTGTGGTACTGTAGTAGCTTCACACGTCTCCTAGTTCAGCCTAAGCTGCTCTGCTAAGCTACCATTATCTATCAGCCTAAGCTGCTAGACACCCTATACACTAATAAGGGATAACTGGGCCTGGTGCAAGGTGCA
Organism: Pleurodeles waltl; assembly: GCF_031143425.1. NCBI lineage: Eukaryota > Metazoa > Chordata > Amphibia > Caudata > Salamandridae > Pleurodeles > Pleurodeles waltl. Next base: position 186,476,163 of record NC_090443.1, read on the forward strand.
AGTTCCCCTTGGTACTCACTACAAGCCAGTCCAGCCTCCTACAGTCACCAGTACCAAGTGACAGACGCTCATAACAACACTCTTAGCCATCCCATGGCTGTTGTGAATCTCAACTGGCGGGGGGTTACTGTTCCAAAGGAAGTTGTGGTTGCCTCAGATTTACCTGTAGGCTGTCTACTAAGGAACAATTTAGAGACATCAGCTTGGGCAGAAGTGGAGTTGGAGGCTCATGCAGCAATGCTAGTTTTTCCTGGGCATATTTTTGCTTTGACAAGGGCTCGGGCCAAAAAGCAAAAAGGACAGGGTGACTTGGATCCTGGAACAATGAACCAAGTGCTCCCTAAAGCTAGGGTTAGTAAGGGTAAATCCCTACCCACTATCCCTCCCTCTACAGATGATTCTACTTCTGAGGAAGAAGTATTTCCCCCCTGTGCAGAACCTTCACCAGAGGAGCTGGCAGCAGACACTGCTGAGCTTTTGGGTGGAGGGGGGCCTGCCAGGGAGGAGCTGAGTGTGGTACAGCAAACCTGTCCCACATTAGAGGGTCTAAGACAGCCAGCTGTCAAACAGCAAAATGGGGATGTCAGTGACTCACATAGAGTTTACTGGGAGGACAACCTCTTGTACACCGAGGCAAGGGACTCAAAACCTGGAGCAGCTAGGAGATTGGTAATTTCCCTGCAGTACAGAGAATTCCTCCTAACTCTGGCACATGACATTCCTTTGGCGGGACATATGGGTCAGATTAAAACATGGGAAAGGCTTGTCCTCCTGTTTCACTGGCCTAGGATGTCAGAGGACACAAAAGACTTTTGTAAATCTTGTGTGACCTGCCAAGCCAGTGGCAAGACTGGTGGCACCCCAAAGGCTCCCCTTATTCCACTGCCTGTGGTTGGGGTTCCCTTTGAAAGGGTAGGGGTTGACATAGTTGGCCCCCTTGACCCTCCTACTGCTTCAGGCAATACGTTTATCTTGGTGGTAGTGGACCATGCCACAAGATATCCTGAAGCTATTCCTCTAAGGACTACTACAGCACCTGCAGTGGCAAAAGCCCTCCTGGGAATCTTTTTCAGGGTGGGTTTCCCAAAAGAGGTTGTATCAGACAGGGGTAGCAACTTTATGCCTGCATACTTGAAGGCCATGTGGAAGGTATGTGGTCTAACATACAAATTCACCACACCTTATCTTCAACAAACAAATGGACTGGTAGAGAGGCTTAGTGGACTATGTACTCGGCCTAAGATCCAGAATGGCTGAGTACATGAAAAAGGCCAGTAAAAATCTTCAGGCCAGCCAAGAGCTCCAAAAGCAATGGCATGACCAGAAGGCTGTTCTGATTCAGTACCAACCAGGACAGAAGGTGTGGGTATTGGAGCCTGTGGCCCCAAGAGCACTCCAAGACAAATGGAATGGACCCCATCTCATTGTTGAAAAGAAGGCCGAGGTCACCTACTTGGTTGACCTGGGCACTGCCAGGAGTCCCCTTAGGGTGCTCCATGTCAATCGCCTAAAACCCTCCTATGACAGGGCTGATCTCACCCTGCTCATGGCAACAGATGAAAGACAGGAAGAAGAGAGTGACCCTCTCCCTGATCTCTTCTCTTCCACAGAACAGGATGCTCTAGTGGAAGGTGTAGTTTTGGCAGACTGTCTTACTGCTCAGCAGAAAGACAACTGCATAAATCTCCTAGGTCAGTTTTCTGAACTCTTTTCTACTGTGCCAGGCACCACTTCTTGGTGTGAGCACACTATAGATACTGGAGACAGCATGCCTGTCAAAAGTAAGATCTATAAGCAGCCTGACCATGTCAGGGACTGCATAAAACAAGAAGTTCAGAACATGCTTGAACTAGGAGTGGTTGAACATTCTGAAAGCCCATGGGCCTCTCCTGTGGTGCTTGTACCAAAGCCTCACTCAAAAGATGGGAAAAGAGAGATGAGGTTTTGTGCAGATTACAGAGGTCTCAACCAGGTAACTAAAACTGATGCTCACCCTATACCCAGGGCAGATGAGCTCATAGATACACTGGCATCTGCCAAGTATCTAAGCACCTTTGATTTGACTGCAGGGGATTGGCAGATCAAGTTATCAGAGGATGCTAAAGCAAAAACTGCATTTCGACTATTGGAGGGCACTGCCAATTCACAGTAATGCCCTTTGGTTTGAAAAATGCACCTGACACTTTTCAGAGGTTGGTGAATACAGTCCTGCAAGGGTTGGAGGCTTTTAGTGCAGCATATTTGGACGATATAACTGTCTTTAGCTCCACCTGGGATGGTCACCTGGTCCACCTGTGGAAAGTTTTGGAGGCCCTGCAGAAGGCAGGCCTCACTATCAAGGCTTCAAAGTGCCAGATAGGGCAGGGGAAAGTGGTTTATCTGGGACACCTGGTAAGTGGAGAACAGATTGCACCACTTCAGGGGAAAATCCAAACTATCATGGATTGGGTTCCCCCTACAACACAGACCCAGGTGAGAGCCTTCTTAGGACTCACTGGGTATTACAGGAGGTTCATTAAGAACTATGGCTCCATTGCAGCCCCACTTAATGACCTCACTTCCAAGAAAATGTCTAAAAAGGTATTGTGGACAGCTATCTGTCAGAAAGCTTTTGAGGAGCTGAAACAGGCCATGTGCACTGCATCTGTCCTAAAAAGCCCATGTTACTCCAAGAAATTCATTGTTCAAACTGATGCATCTGAATTAGGGGTAGGGGCAGTCTTATCACAACTCAATTCTGAGGGCCAGGATCAACCTGTTGCTTTTATCAGCAGGAGGTTGACCCCTAGAGAAAAGCGTTGGTCTGCCATAGAGAGGGAGGCCTTTGCTTTGGTCTGGGCACTGAAGAAGTTGAGGCCATACCTGTTTGGCACTCACTTCATTGTTCAGACAGACCGCAAACCTCTACTTTGGCTAAAACAAATGAAAGGTGAAAACCCTAAATTGTTGAGGTGGTCAATATCTCTACAGGGAATGGACTATACAGTGGAACATAGACCTGGGAGTACCCACTCCAATGCAGATGGACTCTACAGATATTTCCACTTAGACAATGAAGACTCATCAGGTCATGGCTAGTCTTATTGTCCTTCGTTTGGGGGGGGGGTTGTGTAGGAAAGTACCATCTTGCCTGGCATGTTACCCCCATATTTCACTGTATATATGTTCTTTTAGCGTATGTGTCACTGGGACCCTGCCAGCCAGGGCCCCAGTGCTCATAAGTGTGCCCTGTATGTGTTCCCTGTGTTATGAATAACTGTCTCACTGAGGCTCTGCTAACCAGAACCTCAGTGGTTATGCTCTCTCTGCATTCTAAATTGTCACTAAAAGGCTAGTGACCAATTTCACCAATTCACATTGGCATACTGGAACACCCTTATAATTCCCTAGTATATGGTACTGAGGTACCCAGGGTATTGGGGTTCCAGGAGATCCCTATGGGCTGCAGCATTTCTTTTGCCACCCATAGGGAGCTCTGACAATTCTTACACAGGCCTGCCACTGCAGCCTGAGTGAAATAACGTCCACGTTATTTCACAGCCATTTACCACTGCACTTAAGTAACTTATAAGTCACCTATATGTCTAACCTTCACCTGGTGAAGGTTGGGTGCTAAGTTAGTTAGTGTGTGGGCACCCTGGCACTAGCCAAGGTGCCCCCACATCGTTCAGGGCAAATTCCCCGGACTTTGTAAGTGCGGGGACACAATTTCATGCGTGCACTATACATAGGTCACTACCAATGTATAGCGTCACAATGGTATCTCCGAACATGGCCATGTAAAATGTCTAAGATCGTGGAATGGTCACTCCAATGCCTTTCTGGCATTGGGGAGACAATTCCATGATCCCCCGAGTCTCTAGCACAGACCCGGGTACTGTCAAACTACCTTTCCCGGGGTTTTACTGCAGCTGCTGCTGCTGCCAACCCCTCAGACAGGTTTCTGCCTTCCTGGGGTCCAGCCAGGCTTGGCCCAGGAAGGCAGAACAAAGGACTTCCTCAGAGAGAGGGTGTTACACCCTCTCCCTTTGAAAAAAGGTGTCAGGGCTGGGGAGGAGTAGCCTCCCCCAGCCTCTGAAAATACTTTGATGGGCACAGATGGTGCCCTTCTCTGCATAAGCCAGTCTACACCGGTTCAGGGGTCCCCCAGCCCTGCTCTGGCGCGAAACTGGACAAAGGAAAGGGGAGTGACCACTCCCCTGACCTGCACCTCCCAGGGGAGGTGCCCAGAGCTCCTCCAGCGTGCCCCAGACCTCTGCCATCTTGGATCCAGAGGTGTGCTGGCACACTGGACTGCTCTGAGTGGCCAGGGCCAGCAGGTGACGTCAGAGACTCCATCTGATAGGCTCTTACCTCTCTTGGTAGCCAATCCTCCTATCTTGGTAACCAAACCTCCTTTTCTGGCTATTTAGGGTCTCTGCTTTGGGGATCTCACCAGATAACGAATGTAAGAGCTCATCAGAGTTCCTCTGCATCTCCCTCTTCACCTTCTGCCAAAGGATCGACCGCTGACTGCTCAGGACGCCTGCAAAACTGTAACAAAGTAGCAAGACGACTACTAGCAACCTTGTATCGCTTCATCCTGCGGCTTTCTGGCCTGTTTCCAGGTGGCGCATGCTCTGGGGGTAGCCTGCCTCCTCTCTGCACCAGGAGCTCTGAAGAAATCTCCAGTGGGTCGACGGAATCTTCCCCCTGGAACTGCAGGAACCAAACGACTGCATCACTGGTCCTCTGGGTCCCCTCTCAGCATGACAAACGTGGTCCCTGGAACTCAGCAACTCTGTCCAAGTGACTCCCACAGTCCAGTGACTCTTCAGTCCAAGTTTGGTGAAGGTAAGTCCTTGCCTCCCCACGCTAGACTGCATTGCTGGGTACTGCGTTATTTACAGCTGCTCCAGCTCCTGTGCACTCTTCCAGGATTTTCTTCATGTACAGCCAAGCCTGGGTCCCCGACACTGTAACCGGCAGTACACAACCTTCTGAGTTGTCCTCCGGTGTCATGGGACTCCCTTTTGTAACTTCGCGTGGACTCCGGTTCACTCTTCTTCCAAGTGCCTGATCAGGTACTTCTGCAGGTGCTACCTGCTTCTGTGAGGGTTTCCTGACTTGCTGGGTGCCCATTCTGTCTTCTCCTCCAAGTGGTGACATCCTGGTCGCTACTGGGCCATAGCAGCACCCAAAAACCCTGACCGCGACCCTTGCAGCTAGCAAGGCTTGTTTGCAGTCTTTCTGCGTTAGAATGCCTCTGCAAGCTTCATCGCGATGTGGGACATCCATCCTCCAAAGGGGAAGTTCCTAGTCCTCTTGTTTCTTGCAGAACTCTAAGCTTCTTCCAACAGATGGCAGCTTCCTTGCACCCTCAGCTGGCATTTCCTGGGCTCCTGCCACTCTCGACACTGTCGCGACTATTGGACTTGGTCCACTTGTCTTACAGGTACTCAGGTCCAGAAATCCACTGTTGTTGCATTGATGGTTTGTTCTTCCTGCAGAATCCCCCTATCACGACTTCTGTGCTCTCTCGGGGTAGTAGGGGCACTTTACTTTTGGGGTGGGCTATTATTCTAACCCTCACTGTTTTCTTACAGTCCCAGTGACCCTCTACAAGCTCACATAGATTTGGGGTCCATTTGTGGTTCGCGTTCCACTTTTCGAGTATATGGTTTGTGTTGCCCCTATACCTATGTGTTCCTATTGCAATCTATTGTAACTTTACACTGCTTGCATTACTTTTCTTGCTATTACCTGCATAATTTTGGTTTGTGTTCATATGTCTTGTGTATATATGTTATCCTCATACTAAGGATACTCACTGAGATACTTTTGGCATATTGTCATAGTACTATCCAGTGTGCCACAAACACCTCTGTTTCCAAGATGGCAGAGGTCTGGGACACACTGGAGGAGCTCTGGGCACCTCCCCTGGGAGGTGCTGGTCAGGGGAGTGGTCACTCCCCTTTCCTTTGTCCAGTTTCACGCCAGAGCAGGCCTGGGGGATCCCTGAACCGATGTAGACTGGCTTATGCAGAGATGGGCACCATCTGTGCCCATGAAAGCATTTCCAGAGGCTGGGGGAGGCTACTCCTCCCCAGCCCTTCACACTTATTTCCAAAGGGAAAGGGTGTAACACCCTCTCTCAGAGGAAATCCTTTGTTCTGCCTTCCTGGGCCAGGGCTGCCTGGACCCCAGGAGGGCAGAAACCTGTCTGAGGGGTTGGCAGCAGCAGCAGCTACAGTGGAGACCCCAGAAAGGCAGTTTGGCAGCGGGTTCTGTGCTAGAGACCCGGTGGATCATGGAATTGTTCCCCAATACCAGAATGGTATTGGGGGTGACAATTCCATGATGTTAGACATGTTACATGGCCAAGTTCGGAGTTACCATTGTGACACTATACATAGGTCCCCTTTCCTTTGTCCAGTTTTGCGCCAGAGCAGGGCTAGGGGATCCCTGAACCGGTGTAGACTGGCTCATGCACCATCTGTGCCCATCAAAGCATTTCCAGAGGCTCTGGGAGGCTACTCCTCCCCAGCCCTTCACACCTATTTCCAAAGGGAGAGGGTGTAACACCCTCTCTCAGTGGAAATCCTTTGTTCTGCAATTCCATGATCCTAGACATGTTACATGGCCATGTTCGGAGTTACCATTGTGACGCTACATATAGGTAGTGACCTATATGTAGTGCACACTTGTAATGGTGTCCCCACACTCACAAAGTCCGGGGAATTTGCCCTGAACAATGTGGGGGCACCTTGGCTAGTGCCAGGGTGCCCACACACTAAGTAACTTGGCACCTAACCTTCACCAAGTGAGGGTTACACATATAGGTGACTTATAAGTTACTTATGTGCAGTGAAAATGGCTGTGAAATAATGTGGACGTTATTTCACTCAGGCTGCAGTGGCAGTCCTGTGTAAGAATTGTCTGAGCTCCATATGGGTGGCAAAAGAAATGTTGCAGCCCATAGGGATCTCCTGGAACCCCAATACCATGGGTACCTAGGTACCATATACAAGGGAATTATAAGGGTGTTCCAGTGTGCCAATGAGGATTGGTAAAGTTAGTCACTAGCCTGCAGTGGCAATTATAAAAGCAGAGAGAGCATAAACACTGAGGTTCTGGTTAGCAGAGCCTTAGTGGTACAGTTAGGCACCACACAGGGAACACATACAGGGCATACATTGTGAGCACTGGGGTCCTGCCTGGCAGGATCCCAGTGACACATAGGCAAAAACGAACATACATACAGTGAAAATGGGGGTAACATGCCAGGCAAGATGGTACTTTCCTACACAATGGTCATATGATGTCCCTTCCTGTGACGTAATTAAAGTCAATGAGTCAAATTGTATGTGATGTAATTTCCGCTACCCCTGGCATTATGGTGAATCGAGGCCCATGTATGAGCAATCTCCACATATGGCCCCTTGCTGAGTTCAATATTACGCCTAGATTCCTGTAATATATAGCCTTTTTGGTTCACCAGTGGGTTTCACGTCTGGTTCCACCACAAATTGCAAGTATGTTGAAGCTGCAAAAAATTGGGCACTACCAGATAGAAAATACAAAAGCTGTGATGAAAAAACATTTTTCTTTTTGTACTCTGCTTCTTCTTAAAAGCTGGGCAGATGGTGGTCCTAGCATAGCAATTGGTGTCATTTTTAGGAAATAAACATTCTGATGGATACAACTACCTGTGGATTCCTCACCTATTGAATACTCCCATTGCTCCAGCATTCGACGGAAATCTTCTTCCTAGCTTCTGCACGTCGACAAGGACATCACAATTGCCCATGCGACGCCGTCTGACGTCATACAGGCAATAAGAGGTCCTCGCCGACGTGCCGACGTCAGTTCCCTTTTTTCGTGCCATTCGAAACAGTTAACTGTTGCTGCTCGACGTAGTTACAGTGTGTTTTTTGGCTATTTTTGCTTTGAGACATTACAATGTTGCAAAGAAAGTCAGGATTCAAGCCCTGCCGAGAGCGCGGAGACAAAATGTCGGTAACGGACCCACATTCTGACTGTTTGTGGTATCTTAGTTCCGACCACGACGCTGACAAGTGCGATTCTTGTCAACATATGAATCCAAAGGCCTTGAAAGAACGTGAGGCCAAACTTTTTCTTGCGAATTCAAAGAAGAAGGAGAAAAGACATCACCGAAAGTCGTCTTCACCGAAGTCACATCGGCGTCATCGGGACTCCCGGTGTCGTCAAGAATCTCGGCGCCGGTCGAGTAAGGAGAGGTCTCGATCGAGGTCACCATCGACTCGACGTCGAAAGACTTGGTAAGTTAGTCCCACTGTCTCTCCCCAGCCGACAACGCTGTTACCTTCTCCAACTTCACCGACTTCACCAATGTTATCGGTTAATCCTCCTTCGGTGTTCGAGGTTCCACAGCCTCAGGTGTTTTCTCCGTCTGTGCAGATGTCGGGACCGGCGTCGATGTTGCCTTCGAACCAGGCACCTCAATACCCGGCTTTCCCGGCTCCTGGAGCAGATAGTACCGCATTCTTAAATGCGATGTTCTCCGTCTTCCAACAGATGGCTCCAGGTGGTGGACCGGCTGGTCCATCAGGCCCTTTGGCCTTCAACATGGGTGCTCCGGCTCCACTTCGACCGGCACCTTTTATGCCCTTTCTTCCCTTGGGAAACGTGGGCTCGGCGCCGGTATCGGCTCCTGTGGCTTCGGCTCCTGTGGCTTCGGCGTCTCAGTCAGCGACGCCGACTAGACCTCCACCGACTCCGGAACAGTCTTCAGTCCGTCCTGCTCCACGTTCGGCGCCGAAGAAAACCATGGTGCCGTTAGATCCGGAGTCTGACGGATCCGAGGATCGACGTCAAGCTTCGACATCTGCTGACGCCATGTCGACGCCAAGGATAGAGGAGAGACTGCATTCAAGGAGGCTTGCTCTTCGCCTCCTTGAAGAGCAGGAATACCGGAGACAGGCTTTGGAGGAAGGGGAGATTGAGGACTCTCGTGAAGGTCTCCATGGCTTGGACACTGCTAGGGGTGCCTTTGGCGTGCCACCTGTCTTGCCACTGGCTTGACAGGTTTCACAGGACTTACAAAATTCCTTTGTGTCCTCAGACATCCTAGGCCAATGAAACAGGGGAACAAGCCTGTCCCAAGTTTTCATTTGTCCTAGATGCCCAGCTAAGGGAATGTCATGTGCCAGTGTTAGGAGGAACTTTCTGTACTCCTGAGGAATCACTAATCTCCTGGCAGCTCCAGGTTTAGGATCCCTATGCTCAGTGTACAAGAGGTTGTCCTCCCAGTAAACTCTGTGAGAGTCACTGACATCTCCATTAGCCTGTTTGACAGCTTGCTGTCTGAGACCCTCTAATGTGGGACAGGTTTGCTGTGCCACACTCAGCTCCTCTCTGGCAGGCCCCCCTTCACCCAAAAGCTCAGCAGTGTCTGCTTCCAGCTCCTCTGGTGTAGGTTCTGCACAGGGAGGGAATTCTTCTTCCTCAGAAGTAGAATCCACTGTAGAGGGAGGGATAGTAGGAAGTGGTTTGCTTCTACTAGCCCTAGCTTTAGGGAGCACTTGGTCCATTGTTCCAGGATCCAAGCTTCCCTGTCCTTTTTGCTTTTTGGCCTGAGCCCTTGTCAAAGCAAAAATATGCCCTGGAATGCCCAGCATTGCTGCATGGGCCTCCAACTCCACATCTGACCAAGCTGATGTCTCCAAATCATTCCCTAGTAGACAGTCTACAGGTAATTTTGAAGCTACCACAACTTTCTTTGGACCAGTTACCCCCCCCCCAGTTGAGATTTACAACAGCCATGGGGTGGCTTTGTGTTATGTTGTGAGCATCGGTTACTTGGTACTGGTGTCCAAGTATGTGTTGTTCAGGGTGCACCAGTTTCTCAATCACCATTGTGACACTGGCACCTGTGTCCCTGTAGGCCTGGACCTCAACACCATTTATTAGGGGTAGTTGCTTGTACTTCTCCAAGTTATGGGGGCAAGCAACCAAAGTGGCTAAATCAATAGCCCCTTCAGAGACTAAAGTAGCCTCTGTGGTCTCCCTAATCAGACCAACCCCAACTAAGTTACCAATAGTGAGCCCAGCTACTCCCTTGGATTGGCTATTAGTAGGTTTGCTCCCACCACCACTGCTATTAGTAGGGACACTAGGTGTAGCAGTAGGGGTTGTAGTGGTAGGAGCAGTGGTGCCTTTCTTTGGACAACTGGGATCTGTTGTCCAATGGCCTTTTATTTTACATAAATAGCACCATGGTTTCTTTTCCTTGTTCTGATTAAAGGAGGATTTGGGCCCACCACCCCACCAGAGTGTTTTTGTGGGCCTGATGAAGACTCATTTTTAGATTTGTCCCCACCCTTGTCAGAAGACTTACCATCCTTCTTTTTGTTACCATCTTTGTCACCCCCTGTATGAACCTTTCTGTTCACCCTTGTTCTGACCCATTTGTCTGCCTTCTTTCCCAATTCTTGGGGAGAGGTCAGATCAGAGTCCACCAAGTACTGGTGCAACAAATCAGACACACAATTATTAAGAATATGCTCTCTCAGGATTAAGTTATACAGGCTGTCATAATCAGTAACTTTACTGCCATGTAACCACCCCTCCAAGGCCTTCACTGAATGGTCAATGAAATCAACCCAGTGTAGTGCTTTCCTCTTATCTAGTTTCTAAGCACTAACATAACACAACAGAAATGCACTTCTGAGGTTAAAGAAGACTTTTATTGTTGTTAATTCTTCCCCAACCACAATATTTATGAATGACGAATTAGTAGCTTTCAAGTCCGCGTTAATCAAACAAAATATATCAGTTTGCAATATACACAGCAGGTTATATTTATAAGATATTGAATGCAAAGCAAAACAAATACTTCACCGTGTGGGAACTATTCACAGCTTCATCTTTCTAAGGTCTGCAAGCTGATGACCCTGTCAGCCGCGAGAAAGAGAGATTCATCTACCCACACGGGATTGCTGCCAGCTGGCGCCAAGCTCCAGCACGAGGTCCGGCAGATTCGAATCTGACCCTCTGCAGCCTGTTACATTCGTTACAAAGGTGTGCCCCCTCCTCTCAGACCTGGGAAACTGAGCAAGCCTTTTGGAGACTGGCCAGGTCTCCAAGACTACTCCTGTTCCCAAGCTCAAGCGAAGAAAAAACAACACCCATGTACTCTCTCTTATCATGTCTAGTCTACTGTGAGAAAAACATCTTGGTTCTCTGGTGCAAAAACACAGCTTGGAAAAATACAGCTTGGATTCTCAACTGCAATGTCTAACTCCACGTTAAAGGCAATGGGCAGCTAACCTAAATATCAAATGCAATGTCATGTTAAAGGCAATAGGCAGCTAACCTAAATATCAAATGCAATGTCTAGTGTCATGTCAAAGCCAATAGGCATCTAAGCTGAATACAAAATGCAATGTCTTATATCATGTCAAAGCCCATAGGCAGCTGAGCTGAATACAAAATGCAATGTATAATATCATGTCAAAGCCAATAGGCAGCTGAGCTGAATATAAAATGTAATATATGATATCATGTCAAAGCCAATAGGCAGAATATCTAATAGCATGTCAAAGTCAATAGGCAGCTAAACTGAATACATCATGTCAAAGTCAATAGGCATGCAATGTCAAAGCCAATAGGCGGCTAGACTGGATACAGCATGTCAAAGCCAATAGGCAGAATACAGAATGTAATGGCTAATGCGATGTCAAAGCCCATAGGCGGCTCAACTGAATACAGAAAGTAATGGCTAATGCCATGTCAAAGCCAATAGGCAGAATACAGAATGTAATGACTAATGCAATGTCAAAGCCCATAGGCGGCTAAACTGAATACAGAAAGTAATGGCTAATGCCATGTCAAAGCCCATAGGCGGCTCAACTGAACAAAACATACCATGTGCTACTGGTGAACATTGAGCAACTAATATGCGCAGTGGTGAAACACAAAGTCATTGGTCAAAACAAAACTTATAAAATGGCAGTACACCCAGTCTTGTGAAGACTCCTTTTTGGTCTCTCTGAACTTTATCCTGTACTGTTCAGTGGTTAAGCCATAACCATCCAGGAGTGCATTCTTAAGAACTTGGAAATTATTAGCATCATTTTCTTTCACAGTAAGGAGCCTATCCCTACCTTTTCCACTAAATGATAGCCATAGGATAGCAGCCCACTGCCTTTGAGGGACATCCTGTACAACACAGGCCCTCTTAAGTGCAGCAAACCACTTGTTAATGTCATCCCCCTCCTTATAAGGGGGAACTATCTTGTGCAGATTCCTGGAATCATGCTCTTTTGCAGGATGACTATGGGGAATACTGCTGCTGCCACCATGGGTATCTAAACCCAACTTCTGTCTTTCCTTCTCTAATTCAAAAGACTGTCTATCCAAATCCAGCTGTTGCTTTTTAAGCTTCAGTCTGGTTTGTTCCACCCTGAACTTATTGAGTTCCCTCTCTAACATTCTGTCATCAGGGTTGGTGGGAGGGACATTCCTAGAAACAGAGCTATGATGGGAATGAACAGAAGGAGACCTGTCCCTTACAGAAGCCACCCTAACAGCTTGGTTAACAGAAACATTACTACCAGTATGGTGAGAATAAATGCTTTTGCTATGATGTGAGACAACACTATTTATATGGTGTGGCTCATCATCATTTCCATCTATGCTAGATTGTCTAGTAATGGGCAGGCTAGGAAGTTTCTTTCCTGAATCTTTTCCTGGGGGAGTCCCTGAATCAGATTGAGAACTATTAGGTACTTTTTCAACAGATGAGGCCCCTATGGCCTTATCCTGTTCTCTAAGCATGTTAAGTAACAGTTCCAAGGAAGGATTCTTCCCTACACTCAAACCTCTCTCTATACAGAGACTCCTTGCTCTTTTCCAGCTAAGGTTGTCATATGCAAGTTTGGACAGATCAACATTTTGGCCTGTGCCAGACATTTTTAGAGAGAGTTAAAGTGATAGAAAAAGAGAAAAAAGTTTTCAGAACTTTTTGGAAAGACAGAAAAAAAACTTTTTAAACTTTTAAGAACTTTTTGAAAGTTTAGAAGTACTTTTCAGCACTTAGAAAAGAGTGAAAAGAGGAAATGCAAAACATTTTGGCTATGTGTATATACACTGACCTTGTTTTGTATATCTTTCTCTTATGAAAAGTACAATGACAAGAGTGGTAAGTAGTCTCAAGCACTTATCCCACCACTGCACAACCAATGTAGGAGGCTGGACTGGCTTGTAGTGAGTACCAAGGGGTACTTGCACCTTGCACCAGGCCCAGTTGTCCCTTATTAGTGTATAGGGTGTCTAGCAGCTTAGGCTGATAGATAATGGTAGCTTAGCAGAGCAGCTTAGGCTGAACTAGGAGACGTGTGAAGCTACTACAGTACCACTTAGTGTCATATGCACAATATCATAAGAAAACACAATACACAGTTATACTAAAAATAAAGGTACTTTATTTTTATGACAATATGCCAAAGTATCTTAGAGTGTACCCTCAGTGAGAGGATAGGAAATATACACAAGATATATATACACAATAGCAAAAATATGCAGTATAGTCTTAGAAAACAGTGCAAACAATGTATAGTTACAATAGGATGCAATGGGGAAACATAGGGATAGGGGCAACACAAACCATATACTCCAAAAGTGGAATGCGAACCACAAATGGACCCCAAACCTATGTGACCTTGTAGAGGGTCGCTGGGACTATTAGAAAATAGTGAGAGTTAGAAAAATAACCCTCCCCAAGACCCTGAAAAGTGAGTGCAAAGTGCACTAAAGTTCCCCTAAGGAAAAAGAAGTCGTGTTAGAGGAATAATGCAGGAAAGACACAAACCAGCAATGCAACAACTGTGGATTTCCAATCTAGGGTACCTGTGGAACAAGGGGACCAAGTCCAAAAGTCACAAGCAAGTCGGAGATGGGCAGATGCCCAGGAAATGCCAGCTGCGGGTGCAAAGAAGCTTCTACTGGACAGAAGAAGCTGAGGTTTCTGCAGGAACGAAAAGGGCTAGAGACTTCCCCTTTGGTGGACGGATCCCTCTCGCCTTGGAGAGTCGTGCAGTAGTGTTTTCCCGCCGAAAGGACGCCAACAAGCCTTGCTAGTTGCAAATCGTGCGTTTGGCGGTTTTGGACGCTGCTGGGGCCCAGGAGGGACCAGGAGGTCGCAAATTGGACCTGAAGAGAGAGGGGACGTCGAGCAAGACAAATAGCTCTAACTGAAGCAGATAGCACCCGGAGAAGTGCCAGAAACAGGCACTACGAGGATGCGTGAAACAGTGCTCGCCGAAGTTGCACAAAGGAGTCCCACGTCGCCGGAGACCAACTTAGAAAGTCGTGCAATGCAGGTTAGAGTGCCGTGGATCCAGGCTTGGCTGTGCACAAAGGATTTCCGCCGGAAGTGCACAGGGGCCAGAATAGCTGCAAAGTCGCGGTTCCCAGCAATGCAGCCCAGCGAGGTGAGGCAAGGACTTACCTCCACCAAACTTGGGCTGAAGAGTCACTGGACTGTGGGGGTCACTTGGACAGCGTCGCTGGATTCGAGGGACCTCGCTCGTCGTGCTGAGAGGAGACCCAAGGGACCGGTAATGCAGCTTTTTGGTGCCTGCGGTTGCAGGGGGAATATTCCGTCGACCCACGGGAGATTTCTTCGGAGCTTCTGGTGCAGAGAGGAGGCAGGCTACCCCCACAGCATGCACAAGCAGGAAAACAGTCGAGAAGGCGGCAGGATCAGCGTTACAAAGTTGCAGTAGTCGTCTTTGCTACTATGTTGCAGGTTTGCAGGCTTCCAGCGCGGTGAGCAGTCGATTCCTTATCAGAAGGTGAAGAGAGAGATGCAGAGGAACTCGGATGAGCTCTTGCATTCGTTATCTAAAATTTCCCCAGAGACAGAGACCCTAAATAGCCAGAAAAGAGGGTTTGGCTACTTAGGAGAGAGGATAGGCTACTAACACCTGAAGGAGCCTATCAGAAGGAGTCTCTGACGTCACCTGGTGGCACTGGCCACTCAGAGCAGTCCAGTGTGCCAGCAGCACCTCTGTTTCCAAGATGGCAGAGGTCTGGAGCACACTGGAGGAGCTCTGGACATCTCCCAGGGGAGGTGCAGGTCAGGGGAGTGGTCACTCCCCTTTCCTTTGTCCAGTTTCGCGCCAGAGCAGGGGCTAAGGGGTCCCTGAACCGGTGTAGACTGGCTTATGCAGAATTGGGCACATCTGTGCCCAAGAAAGCATTTCCAGAGGCTGGGGGAGGCTACTCCTCCCCTGCCTTCACACCATTTTCCAAAGGGAGAGGGTGTCACACCCTCTCTCAGAGGAAGTTCTTTGTTCTGCCATCCTGGGCCAGGCCTGGCTGGACCCCAGGAGGGCAGATGCCTGTCTGAGGGGTTGGCAGCAGCAGCAGCTGCAGTGAAACCCCAGGAAGGGCAGTTTGGCAGTACCAGGGTCTATGCTACAGACTACTGGGATCATGGGATTGTGCCAACTATGCCAGGATGGCATAGAGGGGGCAATTCCATGATCATAGACATGTTACATGGCCATATTCGGAGTTACCATTGTGAAGCTACATATAGGTAGTGACCTATATGTAGTGCACGTGTGTAATGGTGTCCCCGCACTCACAAAGTTCAGGGAATTGGCTCTGAACAATGTGGGGGCACCTTGGCTAATGCCAGGGTGCCCTCACACTAAGTAACTTTGCACCTAACCTTTACCAGGTAAAGGTTAGACATATAGGTGACTTATAAGTTACTTAAGTGCAGTGTAAAATGGCTGTGAAATAACGTGGACGTTATTTCACTCAGGCTGCAGTGGCAGGCCTGTGAAAGAATTGTCAGAGCTCCCTATGGGTGGCAAAAGAAATGCTGCAGCCCATAGGGATCTCCTGGAACCCCAATACCCTGGGTACCTCAGTACCATATACTAGGGAATTATAAGGGTGTTCCAGTAAGCCAATGTAAATTGGTAAAAACGGTCACTAGCCTGTTAGTGACAATTTGGAAAGAAATGAGAGAGCATAACCACTGAGGTTCTGATTAGCAGAGCCTCAGTGAGACAGTTAGTCACTACACAGGTAACACATTCAGGCACACTTATGAGCACTGGGGCCCTGGGTTACCAGGGTCCCAGTGACACATACAACTAAAACAACATATATACAGTGAAAAATGGGGGTAACATGCCAGGCAAGATGGTACTTTCCTACACCTGGGGAGTACACAGAGGAGGCAGCCTCTTTTCATTCAGTCATTAGAAAGGCGGCTGACTTTTTGGACCTCCCTTTGCCAGTGACTGAGACCAAGCCGAACATCTTGACAGAAGTGTTGCATTCTGCCTCAACAACTGCAGAGCCACTTTTGCCTTTCAATGAGGCACTACTGGACCCCATTATGGAAGTCTGGAAGAAGCCGGTGTCATCTTCGGCCGTGAATAGATCTGTGGCTCGGAGATATCGGGTTGCACCGGCTGACCCAGGCTTTCTTTCCAGGCATCCAACACCTGAAAGCCTGGTAGTTCAGACTTCTTGTTCAGCTCGATCTGCTCCTGGGTCCTTTCCAGCTGTGCCCTCGGATAGAGACTCTAAAAAGATGGACATGTCATCGTAGAAGGTTTTCTCGTCATGTAGCATGGCCTTGAAATCCACCAATGCTATGTGCATCTTAGGGAGATACATTTACGCCCTGATGGACGAGATTAAGTAAACGCACACTGAGGTTCCTCAAGAATTATTGAGCCTGGTCTCTGATGCTCAGGCAGCAGCAACCCAGGTTATTCAATCTGGATTGGATACATCTGACTCTGTTGCTAGAGCTATGGGTACTGCTGTGGCTACGAGGAGGCAGGCCTGGCTTCGTAGCTCTGGTTTTTCCTCTGATGTACAATCGACCCTCTTGGACCTTCCTTTTGATGGCGACAAGCTTTTCGGCGCCACAGCGGATTAAGCCTTAGAAAGGTTCAAGGAGAGTAGGGCCACTGCCAAGTCGTTGGGCTTGCAAGCATCTTCTGCTTCCTCCAGATTTTTTAGGAGGTTTCGAGGTTTTGGTCGTGGTTCCTCCTCCTCCTTTCGAGGAAAATTCCAGCAACCCACCTCTGCTCTCTCCTATAGATCCTTCAGAGGGAGGGGTAAGGTCCGCACCAGTGGAGCCACTCAGCAGCACTCTGCCTCTTCCTCATCCTCTGGAGGGGTGCAGCATGGGAAGCAGCCTTAGGCTTCCGCCAATTCCTTCTCACTCCACTCCTGTAGGGGGGAGGTTACTGAATTTTCTCCACAAGTGGGAGGTCATAACATCGGACTCCTGGGTTACCAACATTGTGAGAAAAGGCTATACCCTACCCTTTCGGGAGTTTCCACCCCCCATCCCGCCCCATCCTTCTTACTGTTCAGAAGAACACCTCCTGTTGCTAGAACAGGAGGTTCAAGTCCTCCTTTCAAAGGGCGCGGTGGAGTTGGTTCCAGAGCAGGAAAAGGGTCAGGGTTGTTACTCGAGATATTTCCTGATCCCCAAGAAGGATGGTCGATTGAGGCCAATCCTGGACCTGAGGATCTTGAATTGGTTCCTCAAACAGGAAAAGTTCAAGATGCTGACCCTAGCTCAGGTGCTTTTGGTGCTGAATGATGGAGATTGGATGGTGTATGTCGACTTGCAGGATGCTTACTTTCATATCCCGATACTCAAGTCGCACAGGAAGTATTTCCGGTTTGTGTTGGGGTCGCAGCACTATCAGTTTGCGGTCCTCCCGTTTGGTCTTACTTCAGCACCTCGAGTCTTCACGAAGGTGATGTCGGTGGTTGCGGCAGAGCTCAGAAGGAAGGGGATAGCAGTATTTCCTTATCTGGACGGCTGGTTGATCAAAGCCAAGTCTCCGGAGCTCGTGTTGCATCACCTTCAGTCGACCACTCAGTTGTTGTTCGACCTGGGTTTTTCAGTGAACGTGCCCAAATCTCACCTAGAGCCCTCTCAGCGCCTCCTGTTCATAGGGGCAGTTCTGGATACAACATTGAATCAAGCCTTCCCTCCGCCTCAGCGGATTCAGGACATTCAGGCATTGGTTCCAATGTTTCGAAGTGGAGCGGTCATTCCGGTCCTCAAGGTCCTGCGCCTGCTCGGTCTGTTTGCTTCTTGCATACTGCTGGTCACTCACGCTCGCTGGCACATGAGGGCTCTTCAGTGGTGCCTCCGAAAGCAGTGGTCTCAACACAAAGGAGATCTCGAAGGTTCGGTGAGGATCTCCAGAGATGCTGCCACGGATTTGAAATGGTGGATTGCGGACGGCAATCTTTCCCAACGAAGGCCGTTCTCGCAAGCTCCGCCTGTGGCCACAGTAATAACGGATGCTTCCACTCTAGGGTGGGGAGCTCATCTGGGGGACCTGGAGATCAAAGGTCTTTGGACTCCAGTAGAACAGAAGTTTCATATAAATCTGTTGGAGTTGCAGGCTGTAGGTCTGGCTCTCAAGGCCTTCCTCCCTTCCCTTCGCGGTCAGTCAGTTCAGGTCCTGACGGACAATACTACTGCGATGTGGTATATAAACAAGCAGGGATGAATAGGGTCGTACCTTCTCTGCAGAGAAGCTCTACGGCTTTGGTGCTGGGCAAAGGACCATCAGATTTGCTTAGTAGCAAATCATCTGGCGGAAGTCTTGAACGTACGTGCGGACAGTCTCAGTCGCCATTTCTCAGCCGATCACGAGTGGCGTCTCCATCCGGATCAAGTCCGACTACTATCTTCAAGATGTGGGGGTTGTGAGAAAGTAGCCTCTTTCTAGCCTTGTTACCCCCACTTTTGGCCTGTTTGTGAGTGTATGTCAGGGTGTTTTCACTGTCTCACTGGGATCCTGCTAGCCAGGGCCCAGTGCTCATAGTGAAAACCCTATGTTTTCAGTATGTTTGTTATGTGTCACTGGGACCCTGCTAGCCAGGACCCCAGTGCTCATAAGTTTGTGGCCTATATGTATGTGTTCCCTGTGTGGTGCCTAACTGTCTCACTGAGGCTCTGCAAACCAGAACCTCAGTGGTTATGCTCTCTCTGTCCAAATTGTCACTAACAGGCTAGTGACCAATTTCACCAATTCACATTGGCATACTGGAACACCCTTATAATTCCCTAGTATATGGTACTGAGGTACCCAGGGTATTGGGTTTCCAGGAGATCCCTATGGGCTGCAGCATTTCTTTTGCCACCCATAGGGAGCTCTGACAAATACTACACAGGCCTGCCATTGCAGCCTGAGTGAAATAACGACCACGTTATTTCACAGCCATTTTACACTGCACTTAAGTAACTTATAAGTCACCTATATGTCTAACCTTTACCTGGTAAAGGTTAGGTGCAAAGTTACTTAGTGTGAGGGCACCCTGGCACTAGCCAAGGTGCCCCCACATTGTTCAGGGCCAATTCCCCGGACTTTGTGAGTGCGGGGACACCATTACACGCGTGCACTACATATAGGTCACTACCTATATGTAGCTTCACAATGGTAACTCCGAATATGGCCATGTAACATGTCTATGATCATGGAATTGCCCCCTCTATGCCATTGTGGCATAGTTGGCACAATCCCATGATCCCAGTGGTCTGTAGCACAGACCCTGGTACTGACAAACTGCCTTTTCAGGGGTTTCACTGCAGCTGCTGCTGCTGCCAACCCCTCAGACAGGCTTCTGCCCTCCTGGGGTCCAGCCAGGCCTGGCCCAGGATGGCAGAACAAAGGACTTCCTCTGAGAGAGGGTGTTACACCCTCTCCCTTTGGAAAATGGTGTGAAGGCAGGGGAGGAGTAGCCTCCCCCAGCCTCTAGAAATGCTTTCATGGGCTCACATGGTGCCCATTTCTGCATAAGCCAGTCTACACCGGTTCAGGGACCCCTTAGCCCTGCTCTGGCGCGAAACTGGACAAAGGAAAGGGGAGTGACCACTCCCCTGACCTGCACCTCCCCTGGGAGGTGTCCAGAGCTCCTCCAGTGTGCTCCAGACCTCTGCCATCTTGGAAACAGAGGTGCTGCTGGCACACTGGACTGCTCTGAGTGGCCAGGGCCAGCAGGTGACGTCAGAGACTCCTTCTGATAGGCTCCTTCAGGTGTTGCTAGCCTATCTTCTCTCCTAAGTAGCCAAACCCTCTTTTCTGGCTATTTAGGGTCTCTGCTTTGGGGATTTCCTTAGATAACGAATGCAAGAGCTCATCAGAGTTCCTCTACATCTCTCTCTTCACCTTCTGCCAAGAAATCAACTGCTGACCGCGCTGGAAGCCTGCAAAAGTGCAACAAAGTAGCAAAGACGACTACTGCAACTCTGTAACGTTGATCCTGCCGCCTTCTCGACTGTTTTCCTGATGGTGCATGCTGTGGGGGTAGTCTGCCTCCTCCCTGCACTAGAAGCTCCGAAGAAATCTCCCGTAGGTCGACGGAATCTTCCCGCTGCTACCTCAGGCACCAAAGAACTGCATCACCGGTCCCCTGGGTCTCCTCTCAGCACGACGAGCGAGGTCCCTTGAATCCAGCAACTGTGTCCAAGTGACTCCCACAGTCCAGTGACTCTTCAGTCCAAGTTTGGTGGAGGTAAGTCCTTGCCTCCCCATGCCAGACTGCATTGCTGGAAACCGCGACTTTTGCAGCTACTCCGGCCTCTGTGCACTTCCGGCGGAAATCCTTTGTGCACAGCCAAGCCTGGGTCCACGGCACTCTAACCTGCATTGCACGACTTTCTAAGTTGGTCTCCGGCGACGTGGGACTCCTTTGTGCAACTTCGGGTGAGCACCGTTTCACTCTTCTTCGTAGTGCCTGTTCCGGCACTTCTGCAGGTGCTGCCTGCTTCTGAGAGGGCTCCTTGTCTTGCTTGACGCCCCCTCTGTCCCCAGACGCAATTGGCGACATTCTGGTCCCTTCTGGGCCACAGCAGCATCCGAAAACCCTAACTGCACGATTTGCAGCTAGCAAGGCTTGTTGGCGGTCTTTCGGCGGGAAAACACTTCTTGGGGGATCCATCCTCCAAAGGGGAAGTCTCTAGCCCTTGTCGTTCTTGCAGAATCCTCAGCTTCTACTGTCCAGTAGCAGCTTCTTTGCACCCACAGCTGGCATTTTCTGGGCATCTGCCCATCTCCGACTTGCTTGTGACTTTTGGACTTGGTCCCTTTGTTCCACAGGTACCCTCGACTGGAAATCCATCGTTGTTGCATTGCTGGTTTGTGTCTTTCCTGCAGAATTCCCCTATCACGACTTCTATGTCCTTTGGGGAACTTTAGTGCACTTTGCACTCACTTTTCAGTGTCTTGGGGTGGGCTATTTTTCTAACCCTTACTATTTTCTAATAGTCCCTGCGACCCTCTACAAGGTCACATAGGTTTGGGGTCCATTCGTGGTTCGCATTCCACTTTTGGAGTATATGGTTTGTGTTGCCCCTATCCCTATGTGTCCCCATTGCATCCTATTGTAACTATACATTGTTTGCACTGTTTTCTAAGACTATACTGCATATTTTTGGTATTGTGTACATATCTTGTGTATATTTGCTACCCTCATACTGAGGGTACACTCTGAGATACTTTGGCATATTGTCATAAAAATAAAGTACCTTTATTTTTAGTATATCTGTGTATTGTGTTTTCTTATGATATTGTACAAGTGACACTAGTGGTACTGTAGGAGTTTCACTCGTCTCCTAGTTCAGCCTAAGCTGCTCTGCTAAGCTACCATTATCTATCAGCCTATGCTGCTAGCCCCCCTATACACTAATAAGGGATAACTGGGCCAGGTGCAAGGTGCAAGTACCCCTTGGCACTCACTACAAGCCAGTCCAGCCTCCTACAGGGGTTTCCTCGGATAGATCTGTTTGCCACTCGTAAGAACTCGCACTGCCCGTTATTCTGCAGCCTCCAGTATCCGGGACAAGGAGCATTGGGGGACGCGTTTCAGATGACCTGGTGCGACCAGTTGCTTTACGCGTTTCCCCCCATACCCTTGATTCCTCGAGTTTTGAGGAAAATTCACCAAGACCGGGCCCAAGTCATCTTAATAGCTCCGGATTGGCCGAGGCAGGTATGGTACACGGACCTTCTCCAACTCTCACTGTGCCCGCCGCTCCGTCTCCCTCAGAGGGCAGACCTCCTCTCGCAGTCGCAGGGGCAGGTTTTACAACCCCACCTCCAGAGCCTGCACCTTCATGCCTGGAGATTGAACGGGGCAACCTGAGTTCCTTTTCTCTCCCGCCTGATGTAGTGGATGTTATCTTACCGGCCAGGCGACACTCCACTAAATCTATCTACACTAATAGGTGGGCTAAATTTGTGATTTGGTGTGGAGAAAGGCAAATTGATCCCTTACGTGCTCACTTATTAGATATCTTATCTTTTGCATTGTCTCTGGCACAGAGGGGTTGTGCAGTGGCTACTGTTAAGGGATACTTGTCTGCCCTGTCAGCCTTTCTATGTCTTCCAGACCAGCCTTCTTTATTCAAATCCCCTATAGTACTTAGATTATTGAAAGGTCTTATTAACAAATTCCCTCCCACTCCTTTCATTATGCCTCAGTGGGATTTAAACTTGGTTCTAACTTTTCTTATGGTTCCCCGTTTGAGCCTATGCATTCTTGCCCCTTGAGGTTATTGGTCCTAAAGACGGTTTTCCTAGTTGCAATTACTTCTACGAGGAGAGTGAGTGAGTTGCAAGCTCTATCTGTAAAACCCCCTTATACATCTTTTTATGAGGATAAGGTGGTGTTGAGGACCAAGGCTGCTTTCCTACCGAAGGTTGTTTCACCCTTTCATATGGCCCAAACAATTACTCTTTCCACGTTTTATCCTCCGCCTCATCCTTCAAAAGAAGAAGAGAGACTTCACCGCTTAGACCCAAGGAGAGCGCTAAGCTTTTATATGGATAGAACGAAGGATTTCAGGCTGGAGGATCAGCTCTTCATCGGGTCCGTGGGAAAGAGGAGAGGAAAGGCAGTCCACAAGAGAACACTCTCCAGGTGGGTCGTTCTTTGCATTAAAATATGTTACTCTTTAGCAAAGAAAGTACCCCCTGATGGTATAAGAGCTCATTCCACCAGAGCTAAGTCGGCCTCTTCGGCCTTGGCTAGGGGTGCTCCTGTGGTCGACATCTGCAAGGCCGCAACTTGGTCATCCCTCCACACTTTTGCGAAGCATTACTGCTTGGACTCTGAGGTTAGGAGGGATGGCCATTTTGCACGGTCAGTGCTGCAGGATTTCTTGGTTTGACCATTCAGGCTCCCACCACCGAGTGCGGTACTGCTTTGGGACTCTATTCAATAGGTGAGGAATCCACAGGTAGTTGTATCCATCAGAAGAACAAGTTACTTACCTTCGGTAACGACTTTTCTGGTGGATACATTAGCTACCTGTGGATTCCTCACAGTCCCACCCGCCTCCCCGTTGCCTGTCTGGTCAAACCAAGTTGTTCTTGGGTGTGCTCCTCTTGGTTTTGAGGACTTGTACATATACTGTATATATGTATATATATATTTATTCGTGTATTTATTTATTTTAAAAAAATAAAATAATAATAATAAGTTCTTGAAGTGATGTATTTATCTTGAATGTCATTAAATATTGCTATTTGATTATTTATTTCAATGGCCTGTTATTCTAAGGCACGTAAAAAATGTTGGTACTGACGTCGGCACGTCGGCGAGGACCTCTTATTGCCTGTATGATGTCAGATGGCGTCGCGTGGGCAATTGTGACGTCCTCGTCGACGTGGAGAAGCTAGGAAGAAGATTTCCGTCGAATGCTGGCGCAATGGGAGTACTCAATAGGTGAGGAATCCACAGGTAGCTAATGTATCCACCAGAAAAGTTGTTACCGAAGGTAAGTAACTCGTTCTTCTTGAGCAGCACTTTTTCCAAGAAAAAACATAACTTTGCAATATTTTCTTGGTTCCCTCCAGGGGAATCCACATGGGCACCTTGAGGATCCTGAAGATGTGGGAAAAAATAATATATATATATATATATATATATATATATATATATATATATATATATATATATATATATATATATATATATATATATATATATATATATATATATGTGTAAAATAATAAACATTGTTAGGTTATGTGTAATTGTAAAGTGCACTATCAGTCACGAGGTATCCTGGCACAGGCATGTCTGCCTAACCCTGCCTACGGTAAACTGATTAATTGAAAAGCTGGGTCTTCGGCTTCTTGCAGAATTCAGGAAGAGAGGAGGAGGCTCTTAAGTGGAATAACAGGCAGTTTCATGCTTTAGGAGCAACGTAAGAGAACGTCCATCCTCCTGATCTGGTTCTGTATATGGGTGGGATGTGTACCAATAGCGGGCTTGCTGAGTGGAGGTGTCTAGGTGGTGAGTGGAAAGAGAGGCAACTGTTTAGGTAGATGGGGCCTGAGTAGTGCAGTCTGGGGAGCTCCCTGAGTTGTGGTGTGATGTGAGTTCCTTGTGGGGGATTGAGGATGAGTCTGACTGCTGAGTTTTGGATTTGTTCTAGTGAGATGGTTGGTGATCCCGGCATACATGGTGTTCGCATAGTCCAACTTGCTGTGGGCTAGGTCGGAAGTGACACTTTTTGTAGTGTTGCTTGGGAGCCATTTGAAGATCTTCCTCAGCATCTTCACGTCTGTTTCCACCACAAACTGAAAGTATGTTGAAGCTGCAAAAAATTGGGCACTACCAGAAAGAAAATACAAAAGCTGTGATGAAAAAATGATTTTCTTTTTTTACTCTGCTTCTTCTTAAAAGCTGGGCAGATGGTGGTCCTAACATAGCAACTGATGTCATTGGTAGGAAAAAACCATTCTTGAGCAGCACTTTTTCCAAGAAAAAACATAACTGCAAATTTGAGATATTTTCTTGGTTCCCTCCAGGGGAGCATAATGGAGTGGCAACGTTGACTTGACATACACAGTCATGTTGAGTTGCCGACGATGATTATTCCTAGATTCCTGGTGTGGGTTGGGTGTTCGGCTACCCACCAATTGGAGTCCCATGGTGTGTTCTTTTTTTTAGTTCTTTTTGTTAGAAACCTCACAAATATGTGTATAATGTCCACAAGTCACCACCACCGCCAGGCCCACCCCAATAGTACCTCAGACCCATGCTTCCAAGTGTTTGAATCAGCATGCCACAACATTTGACTAGGAGTCACCTACACTGCTTGACACCAGTCCTCCCATGTCCACTGCTGCCACAGACCTGGTTTCTAACTGGTGAGACTTTAGATCAGTATCAATTACCCCCACCACACACACACACACACACACACTTAGGGCCCTTCAGAGTATCTTGGGCTAGCTCTTGGGCTAGCTCTCCACCTTCACCCTCTGAATTTCTCTTCCCTGCTAGTCAGAGCCCAGTAGGCTGTGACATTCTTTCCATTGACCCAGGTGTGGTGAGGTGTTCTTGTCGAAGATCATTACTTCAGTCTTTTTGATACTGAGCTTGAGACAGCTGACTTTCATCCAGTTTGCAGCTTTGGTCATGCAGGCGGGGAACTTGTTTCTTGTGTTGGGGGTCTTGTTTCTATCCTTATTATTTTGCCATAGAGAGACTGCCTTCATCAGTTGTGCTCCATCCACAGGTTTCAGGGAGTGGAGACACATTGAAGTAAATATACCCTTTGAAATGGTGAATGGCCAAATATAGTAAAGGTACTACAAACTATAAGAGTAAAATTACATATGTAGATTTACTTGTGTAAATATACCTTTGTCAATAGACCCCTATTGTCCTGCGCCTTCAGTGAGAAAGTTGTCACCTCACATGAGACTAGTTCTTGATAACAATCTGCAATCATATTGGTTTAATTACCCTGGACTTTAATCTTGTAATGTACCCTTTTGCAAAGGTCATTGTAAATAAGCTGTTTTTCATTAAGAACAATACTCATCATCATTCAATAGACAACATCGAGGAGTGCTAGTTTACTCCATGGCTACGGGTTCTTTTATGAAGTCGACAGGGCTACGCATTAAACTGAACTCAATCTCAGTTCTTCCTCTATTCATACACCATGAAAAGATCTCTATCTTGAAGGCCCTGTCAACTACTTCACCAGAACACAGAAGTTTCATGGTCCACCTGAAACATATTCATGCCTTACATTATGCAAGCGGTGATTGCTCACTTCAACAACAAGTGTTATGATGTTGGTACATTACTTTAGTTAGGCAGTCAGTGAATTGCAATGGAGCAAGGTTTAATCTGATCAAAGTTGACACAATGTTCTTTGGGCCATATCACATAAAATGAGCACTTTGCAATAGTACAATGCAATAATAAAACACAGTAACACATTACTTCCACAACAATATGCAACACAACAAATATGCATAATTATCATTGCCACATATTATCACTTCCTAAAACTGCTTTTAAAGTACATTAGTAAATGGTGTCTGTACCACTTAGGGCCGTATTTATACTTTTTGACGCAAAACTGCGCTAACGCAGTTTTGCGTCAAAAAAATTAGCGCCGGCTAACGCCATTCTGAAGCGTCATGCGGGCGCCGTATTTATTGAATGGCGTTAGCCGGCGCAAGCAGACCGGCGCTGCCTGGTGTGCGCGAGAAAAACCACGTACACCAGGCAGCGCCGGCGTAGGGGGAAAATGGCGCATGGGCGTCTTAAAATGGGGCAAGTCAGGTTGCGTCGAAAAAATCATCGTAACCCGACTTGCGCCATTTATTTTCGACGCCCATCCCCCATCAACATGACTCCTATCATTGTAAAGATAGGAGTCATGCCCCCTTGCCCAATGGCCATGCCCAGGGGACTTCTGTCCCCTGGGCATGGTCATTGGGCATAGTGGAATGTAGGGGGGCACAAATCAGGCCCCCCTATGCCACAAAAAAAAAAAAAAAAAATACTTACCTGAACTTACCTTAATGTCCATGGGATGGGTCCCTCCGTCCTTGGGTGTCCTCCTGGGGTGGGCAAGGGTGGCAGGGGGGGTCCCTGGGGGCAGGGGAGGGCACTCTGGGCTCATTTTGAGCCCACTTGTCCCTTAACGCCATCCCTGACCCAGGCGTTAAAAAGCGGCGCAAATGCGCCGTTTTTGGCCACGCCCACTCCCGGGCGTCATTTTTGCCCGGGAGTATAAATACCACGTAAAGGCCTGGGAGTCATTTTTTAAGACGGGAACGCCTCCCTTGCATATCATTAACGCAAGGAAGGGGTTCACGCTAAAAAATGACGCACATTCCGGGAACTTTGGCGCTAGACGCGTCTAACGCCAAAGTATAAATATGGCGTTAGTTTTGCGCCGAATTTGCGTCGAAAAAAACGACGCTAATTCGGTGCAAACAGAGTATAAATACGGGCCTTAGGGCCATATTTATACTTTTTGACGCAAAACTGCGCTAACGCAGTTTTGCGTCAAAAAAATTAGCGCCGGCTAACGCCATTCTGAAGCGCCATGCGGGCGCCGTATTTATTGAATGGCGTTAGCCGGCGCAAGCAGACCGGCGCTGCCTGGTGTGCGCGAGAAAAACCACGTACACCAGGCAGCGCCGGCGTAGGGGGAAAATGGCGCATGGGCGTCTTAAAATGGGGCAAGTCAGGTTGCGTCGAAAAAATCATCGTAACCCGACTTGCGCCATTTATTTTCGACGCCCATCCCCCATCAACATGACTCCTATCATTGTAAAGATAGGAGTCATGCCCCCTTGCCCAATGGCCATGCCCAGGGGACTTCTGTCCCCTGGGCATGGTCATTGGGCATAGTGGCATGTAGGGGGGCACAAATCAGGCCCCCCTATGCCACAAAAAAAAAAAAAAAAAATACTTACCTGAACTTACCTTAATGTCCATGGGATGGGTCCCTCCGTCCTTGGGTGTCCTCCTGGGGTGGGCAAGGGTGGCAGGGGGGGTCCCTGGGGGCAGGGGAGGGCACTCTGGGCTCATTTTGAGCCCACTTGTCCCTTAACGCCATCCCTGACCCAGGCGTTAAAAAGCGGCGCAAATGCGCCGTTTTTGGCCACGCCCACTCCCGGGCGTCATTTTTGCCCGGGAGTATAAATACCACGTAAAGGCCTGGGAGTCATTTTTTAAGACGGGAACGCCTCCCTTGCATATCATTAACGCAAGGAAGGGGTTCACGCAAAAAAATGACGCACATTCCGGGAACTTTGGCGCTAGACGCGTCTAACGCCAAAGTATAAATATGGCGTTAGTTTTGCGCCGAATTTGCGTCGAAAAAAACGACGCTAATTCGGCGCAAACGGAGTATAAATACGGGCCTTACTGTCTTAACGCCAAGGTAACAGCGCCAGACTAAGGGCCTGTTTTAGATTTCAGTGGATGGGTTACTCAGTCATAACGGTGACAGGTATCTTATCCACCGAAATATAAATTCTATTATTTCCTGTAGGATTTATATTTTGAAGGACGGAATATCCGTCACCGTTGGGACGGAGTAATGTGTCCGCCGAAATGTAAATCAGGCTCTAAAATGTTTTGTGATCCAGTCTACATTCTCCTTGATTTGGTAATATGCTTATCGATAGGTGAAAGAAGAAACAAACCACATAGAAGCATAGGACGAAGGTAATCACATTTAGGGTCATATTTACAAGCCCCTAGCACCACTGGTGCGTCACTTTTTGTGATACTCCAGTGGTGCTGTGCACTGTGCCATAGTTACAAGGTGACGCTAAGCCACTTTTGGTGGCTTAATGCTGTAGGAAAGTACCATCTTGCCTGGCATATAACCCCCATATTTCATTGTATATATGTTGTTTTAGTCTATGTGTCACTGGGACCCTGCCAGGCAGGGCCCCAGTGCTCATAAGTATGTGCCCTGTATGTGTTCCCTGTGTGATGTCTAACTGTCTTATTGAGGCTCTGCTAACCAGAACCACAGTGGCTATGCTCTCTCTGCTTTCCAGATTTGTCACTAACAGCCTAGTGACCAATTTCACCAATTTACATTGGCATACTGGTACACCCATATAATTCCCTAGTATATGGTACTGAGGTTCCCAGGGTATTGGGGTTCCAGGAGATCCACTTCTTCTAAGTGTTGTTCAGGTACTTCTGCGGGTGCTGCCTGCTTCTGTGAGGGCTCCCTGACTTGCTGGGTGCCCCCCTCTGTCTCCTCATCCAAGTGGCGACATCCTGGTCCCTCCTGGGCCACAGCAGCATCCAAAAACCCTAACCGCGAACCTTGCAGCTAGCAAGGCTTGTTTGCGGTCTTTCTGCGTGGGAACACCTCTGCAAGCTTCTTCTTGACGTGGGACATCCATCCTCCAAAGGGGATGTTCCTAGTCCTCTTCGTTCTTGCAAAACACCAAGCTTCTTCCATCCTGTGGCAGCTTCCTTGTACCCTCAGCTGGCATTTCCTGGGCTCCTGCCCACTCTCTACACTATCGCGACTCTTGGACTTGGTCCCCTTGTCTTACAGGTACTCAGGTCCAGAAATCCACTGTTGTTGCATTGCTGGTGTTGGTTTTCCTTGCAGAATCCCCCTACCACAACTTCTGTGCTCTCTGGGGGTTGTAGGTGCACTTTACACCTACCTTTCAGGGCCTTGGGGTGGGCTATTTTTCTAACCCTCACTGTTTTCTTACAGTCCCAGTGACCCTCTACTAGCTCACATAGGTTTGGGGTCCATTCGTGGTTCGCACTCCACTTTTGGAGTATATGGTTTGTGTTGCCCCTATACCTATGTGCCCCTATTGCAATCTACTGTAACTTTACATTGCTTGCATTACTTCCTTTTGCTATTACTTACATAATATTGGTTTGTGTACATATATCTTGTGTATATTTCTCTTCCTCATACTGAGGGTACTCACTGAGATACTTTTGGCATATTGTCATAAAAATAAAGTACCTTTATTTTTAGTATATCTGTGTATTGTGTTTTCTTATGATATTGTGCATATGACACCAGTGGTATACTAGGAGCTTTACATGTCTCCTAGTTCAGCCTAAGCTGCTTTGCCATAGCTACCTTCTATCAGCCTAAGCTGCTAGACACACCTCTTCTACACTAATAAGGGATAACTGGACCTGGCACAATGTGTAAGTACCTCTGGTACCCACTACAAGCCTGGCCAGCCTCCTACAAATGCTGTCTTATAAATATGGCCCCCCTGTGTGAGAAAGTAGCCTCTTTCTAGCTTTGTTACCCCCACTTATTGTCCTTAGTTTGGGGGGGGTTGTGTGAGAAAGTAGCCTCTTTCTAGCCTTGTTACCCCCACTTTTGGCCTGTCTGTGAGTGTATGTCAGGGTGTTTTCACTGTCTCACTGGGATCCTGCCAGCCAGGGCCCAGTGCTCATAGTGAAAACCCTATGTTTTCAGTATGTTTGTTATGTGTCACTGGGACCCTGCTAGTCAGGACCCCAGTGCTCATAAGTTTGTGGCCTATATGTATGTGTTCCCTGTGTGCTGCCTAACTGTCTCACTGAGGCTCTGCTAACCAGAACCTCAGTGGTTATGCTCTCTCTGTACAAATTGTCACTAACAGGCTAGTGACCACTTTTACCAATTTACGTTGGCTTACGGGAACACCCTTATAATTCCCTAGTATATGGTACTGAGGTACCCAGGGTATTGGGGTTCCAGGAGATCCCTATGGGCTGCAGCATTTCTTTTGCCACCCATAGGGAGCTCTGACAATTCTTACACAGGCCTGCCACTGCAGCCTGAGTGAAATAACGTCCACGTTATTTCACAGCCATTTTACACTGCACTTAAGTAACTTATAAGTCACCTATATGTCTAACCTTTACCTGGTAAAGGTTAGGTGCAAAGTTAGTTAGTGTGAGGGCACCCTGGCACTAGCCAAGGTGCCCCCACATTGTTCAGGGCCAATTCCCCGGACTTTGTGAGTGCGGGGACACCATTACACGCGTGCACTACATATAGGTCACTACCTATATGTAGCTTCACAATGGTAACTCCGAATATGGCCATGTAACATGTCTATGATCATGGAATTACCCCCTATATGCCATCCTGGCATAGTTGACACAATCCCATGATCCCAGTGGTCTGTAGCACAGACCCTGGTACTGCCAAACTGCCTTTCCTGGGGTTTCACTGCAGCTGCTGCTGCTGCCAACCCCTCAGACAGGCTTCTGCCCTCCTGGGGTCCAGCCAGGCCTGGCCCAGGATGGCAGAACAAAGGACTTCCTCTGAGAGAGGGTGTTACACCCTCTCCCTTTGGAAAATGGTGTGAAGGCAGGGGAGGAGTAGCCTCCCCCAGCCTCTGGAAATGCTTTCTTGGGCACAGAGGTGCCCAATTCTGCATAAGCCAGTCTACACCGGTTCAGGGGACCCCTTAGCCCTGCTCTGGCGCGAAACTGGACAAAGGAAAGGGGAGTGACCACACCCCTGACCTGCACCTCCCCTGGGAGGTGTCCAGAGCTCCTCCAGTGTGCTCCAGACCTCTGCCATCTTGGAAACAGAGGTGCTGCTGGCACACTGGACTGCTCTGAGTGGCCAGTGCCACCAGGTGACATCAGAGACTCCTTCTGATAGGCTCCTTCAGGTGTTGCTAGCCTATCCTCTCTCCTAGGTAGCCAAACCCTCTTTTCTGGCTATTTAGGGTCTCTGTCTCTGGGGAAACTTTAGATAACGAATGCAAGAGCTCATCCGAGTTACTCTGCATCTCTCTCTTCACCTTCTGCCAAGGAATCGACTGCTGACCGCGCTGGAAGCCTGCAAACCTGCAACATAGTAGCAAAGACGACTACTGCAACTCTGTAACGCTGATCCTGCCGCCTTCTCGACTGTTTTCCTGGTGGTGCATGCTGTGGGGGTAGTCTGCCTCCTCTCTGCACTAGAAGCTCCGAAGAAATCTCCTGTGGGTCGACGGAATCTTCCCCCTGCAACCGCAGGCACCAAAAAGCTGCATTACCGGTCCCTTGGGTCTCCTCTCAGCACGACGAGCGAGGTCCCTCGAATCCAGCATCTCTGTCCAAGTGACTCCCACAGTCCAGTGACTCTTCAGTCCAAGTTTGGTGGAGGTAAGTCCTTACCTCACCTCGCTAGACTGCATTGCTGGGAACCGCGACTTTTGCAGCTACTCCGGCCCCTGTGCACTTCCGGCGGAAATCCTTTGTGCACAGCCAAGCCTGGGTCCACGGCACTCTAACCTGCATTGCACGACCTCCTAAGTTGTTCTCCGGCGACGTGGGACTTCTTTGTGCGACTTCGGGTGAGCACTGTTTCACGCATCATTGTAGTGCCTGTTTCTGGCCCTTCTCCAGGTGCTACCTGCTGCTAAGAGAGCTGCTTGTCTTGCTCGACGTGCCCTCTACCTCCTGGTCCAATTTGCGACCTCCTGGTCCCTCCTGGGCCACAGCAGCATCCAAAAACGCTAACCGCACGATATGCAGCTAGCAAGGCTTGTTGGCGTTCTTTCGGCGGGAAAACACTTTTGCACAACTCTCCACAGCGAGAGAGATCAGTCCACCAAAGGGGAAGTCTCTAGCCCTTTTCGTTCCTGCAGAAACCTCAGCTTCTTCTGTCCAGTAGAAGCTTCTTTGCATCCACAGCTGGCATTTCCTGGGCATAGGCCCATCTCCGACTTACTTGTGACTTTTGGACTTGGTCCCCTTGTTCTACAGGTACCCTAGATTGGAAATCCATTGTTGTTGCATTGTTGGTTTGTGTCTTTCCTGCATTATTCCTCTAACACGACTTCTTTATCCTTAGGGGAACTTTAGTGCACTTTGCACTCACTTTTCAGGGTCTTGGGGAGGGTTATTTTTCTAACTCTCACTATTTTCTAATAGTCCCAGCGACCCTCTACAAGGTCACGTAGGTTTGGGGTCCATTCGTGGTTCGCATTCCACTTTTGGAGTATATGGTTTGTGTTGCCCCTATCCCTATGTGTTCCCATTGCATCCTATTGTAACTATACATTGTTTGCACTGTTTTCTAAGACTATACTGCATATTTTTGCTATTGTGTATATATATCTTGTGTATATTTCCTATCCTCTCACTGAGGGTACACTCTGAGATACTTTGGCATATTGTCATAAAAATAAAGTACCTTTATTTTTAGTATAACTGTGTATTGTGTTTTCTTATGATATTGTGCATATGACACTAAGTGGTACTGTAGTAGCTTCACACGTCTCCTAGTTCAGCCTAAGCTGCTCTGCTAAGCTACCATTATCTATCAGCCTATGCTGCTAGACACCCTATACACTAATAAGGGATAACTGGGCCTGGTGCAAGGTGCAAGTACCCCTTGGTACTCACTACAAGCCAGTCCAGCCTCCTACACTCCCACAGTCCAGTGACTCTTCAGTCCAAGTTTGGTGGAGGTAAGTCCTTGCCTCCCCACGCTAGACTGCATTGCTGGGAACCGCGTGTTTTGCAGCTGCTCCGGCTCCTGTGCTCTCTTCCAGGATTTCCTTTGTGCACAGCCAGGCCTGGGTGTGAGAAGGTAGCCTCTTTCTAGCCTTGTTACCCCCACTTTTGGCCTGTTTGTGAGTGTATGTCAGGGTGTTTGTCACTGTTTTCACTGTCTCACTGGGATCCTGATAGCCAGGCCTCAGTGCTCATAGTGAAAACACCATGTTTTCAGTATGGTTGTTATGTGTCACTGGGATCCTGCTGGTCAGGACCCCAGTGCTCATAGGTTTGTGGCCTATATGTATGTGTCACTGGGACCCTGTCACACAGGGCCCCAGTGCTCATAGGTGTGCATGTGTATGTTCCCTGTGTGGTGCCTAACTGTCTCACTGAGGCTCTGCTAACCAGAACCTCAGTGGTTATGCTCTCTCATTTCTTTCCAAATTGTCACTGACAGGCTAGTGACCATTTTTACCAATTTACATTGGCTTACTGGAACACCCTTATAATTCCCTAGTATATGGTACTGAGGTACCCAGGGTATTGGGGTTCCAGGAGATCCCTATGGGCTGCAGCATTTCTTTTGCCACCCATAGGGAGCTCTGACAATTCTTACACAGGCCTGCCACTGCAGCCTGAGTGAAATAACGTCCACGTTATTTCACAGCCATTTTACACTGCACTTAAGTAACTTATAAGTCACCTATATGTCTAACCTTTACCTGGTAAAGGTTAGGTGCAAAGTTACTTAGTGTGAGGGCACCCTGGCACTAGCCAAGGTGCCCCCACATTGTTCAGAGCCAATTCACTGAACTTTGTGAGTGCGGGGACACCATTACACGCGTGCACTACATATAGGTCACTACCTATATGTAGCTTCACCATGGTAACTCCAAATATGGCCATGTAACATGTCTATGATCATGGAATTGCCCCCTCTATGCCATCCTGGCATTGTTGGTACAATTCCATGATCCCAGTGGTCTGTAGCACAGACCCTGGTACTGCCAGACTGCCCTTCCTGGGGTTTCTCTGCAGCTGCTGCTGCTGCCAACCCCTCAGACAGGCAGCTGCCCTCCTGGGGTCCAGCCAGGCCTGGCCCAGGATGGCAGAACAAAGAACTTCCTCTGAGAGAGGGTGTGACACCCTCTCCCTTTGGAAAATGGTGTGAAGGCAGGGGAGGAGTAGCCTCCCCCAGCCTCTGGAAATGCTTTGTTGGGCACAGGTGTGCCCAATTCTGCATAAGCCAGTCTACACCGGTTCAGGGACCCCTTAGCCCCTGCTCTGGCGCGAAACTGGACAAAGGAAAGGGGAGTGACCACTCCCCTGACCTGCACCTCCCCTGGGAGGTGTCCAGAGCTCCTCCAGTGTGCTCCAGACCTCTGCCATCTTGGAAACAGAGGTGCTGCTGGCACACTGGACTGCTCTGAGTGGCCAGTGCCACCAGGTGACGTCAGAGACTCCTTGTGATAGGCTCCTTCAGGTGTTAGTAGCCTTTCCTCTCTCCTAGGTAGCCAAACCCTCTTTTCTGGCTATTTAGGGTCTCTGTCTCTGGGGAAACTTTAGATAACGAATGCATGAGCTCAGCCGAGTTCCTCTGCATCTCCCTCTTCACCTTCTGATAAGGAATCGACCGCTGACCGCGCTGGAAGCCTGCAAACCTGCAACATAGTAGCAAAGACGACTACTGCAACTCTGTAACGCTGATCCTGCCGCCTTCTCGACTGTTTTCCTGCTTGTGCATGCTGTGGGGGTAGTCTGCCTCCTCTCTGCACCAGAAGCTCCGAAGAAATCTCCCGTGGGTCGACGGAATCTTCCCCCTGCAACCGCAGGCACCAAAAAGCTGCATTACCGGTCCCTTGGGTCTCCTCTCAGCACGACGAGCGAGGTCCCTCGAATCCAGCGACACCGTCCAAGTGACCCCCACAGTCCAGTGACTCTTCAGCCCAAGTTTGGTGGAGGTAAGTCCTTGCCTCACCTCGCTGGGCTGCATTGCTGGGATCCGCGACTTTGCAAGCTTCTCCGGCCCCTGTGCACTTCCGGCGGAAATCCTTTGTGCACAGCCAAGCCTGGGTCCACGGCACTCTAACCTGCATTGCACGACTTTCTAAGTTGGTCTCCGGCGACGTGGGACTCCTTTGTGCAACTTCGGCGAGCACCGTTTCACGCATCCTCGTAGTGCCTGTTTCTGGCACTTCTCCGGGTGCTACCTGCTTCAGTGAGGGCTCTTTGTCTTGCTCGACGTCCCCTTTCTCTTCAGGTCCAATTTGCGACCTCCTGGTCCCTCCTGGGCCCCAGCAGCGTCCAAAAACGCCAAACGCACGATTTGCGTGTAGCAAGGCTTGTTGGCGTCCATCCGGCGGGAAAACACTTCTGCACGACTCTCCAAGGCGTGGGGGATCCGTCCTCCAAAGGGGAAGTCTCTAGCCCTTGTCGTTCCTGCAGTATTTACAGTTCTTCAGCCTAGTAAGAGCTTCTTTGCACCAACCGCTGGCATTTCTTGGGCATCTGCCCATCTCCGAGCTGCTTGTGACTTTTGGACTTGGTCCCCTTGTTCCACAGGTACCCTCAGTCAGGAATCCATCGTTGTTGCATTGCTGATTTGTGTTTTCCTTGCATTTTCCCTCTAACACGACTATTTTGTCCTTAGGGGAACTTTAGTGCAATTTGCACTCACTTTTCAGGGTCTTGGGGAGGGTTATTTTTCTAACTCTCACTATTTTCTAATAGTCCCAGCGACCCTCTACAAGGTCACATAGGTTTGGGGTCCATTCGTGGTTCACATTCCACTTTTGGAGTATATGGTTTGTGTTGCCCCTATCCCTATGTTTCCCCATTGCATCCTATTGTAACTATACATTGTTTGCACTGTTTTCTAAGACTATACTGCATATTTTTGCTATTGTGTATATATATCTTGTGTATATTTCCTATCCTCTCACTGAGGGTACACTCTAAGATACTTTGGCATATTGTCATAAAAATAAAGTACCTTTATTTTTAGTATAACTGTGTATTGTGTTTTCTTATGATATTGTGCATATGACACTAGGTGGTACTGTAGTAGCTTCACACGTCTCCTAGTTCAGCCTGAGCTGCTTTGCTAAGCTACCATTATCTATCAGCCTAAGCTGCTAGACACCCTATACACTAATAAGGGATAACTGGGCCTGGTGCAAGGTGCAAGTACCCCTTGGTACTCACTACAAGCCAGTCCAGCCTCCTACATTGGTTGTGCAGTGGTGGGATAAGTGCTTGAGACTACTTACCACTCTTGTCATTGTACTTTTCATAAGAGAAAAATATACAAAACAAGGTCAGTGTATATACACATAGCCAAAAAGTTTTGCATTTCCTCTTTTCACTCTTTTCTAAGTGCTGAAAAGTACTTCTAAACTTTCAAAAAGTTCTTAAAAGTTTAAAAAGTTTTTTTTCTGTCTTTCCAAAAAGTTCTGAAAACTTTTTTCTCTTTGTCTATCACTTTAACTCTCTCTAAAAATGTCTGGCACAGGCCAAAAAGTTGAACTGTCCAAACTTGCATATGATCACCTTAGCTGGAAAGGAGCAAGGAGTCTCTGCATAGAGAGAGGTTTGAGTGTAGGGAAGAATCCTTCCTTAGAACTGTTAATTAATATGCTTAGAGTACAGGATAAGGCCATAAGTGCCCAATCTGTAGAAAAAGTAGCTAATGGTTCTCAATCTGATCCAGGGACTCCCCCAGGAAAAGGTTCAGGAAAGAAACTTCTCAGCCTGCCCATTACTAGACAGTCTAGCATAGTTGATACAGAGGTTGAATCACATCATACTGATGATGTGCTCTCACATTATGCTGGTAGCCAAGCTGTTAGGGTGCCCCTTGTAAGGGACAGGTCTCCTTCTGTTCATTCCCATCATACCTCTGTATCTAGAAATGTCCCTCCCACCCACCCTGATGACAGATTGTTAGAAAGGGAGCTCAATAGATTGAGAGTGGAACAAACCAGACTGAAGCTCAAGAAGCAACAGCTGGATTTGGATAGACAGTCTTTAGAAATAGAGAGGGAAAGACAGAAGTTGGGTTTAGATACCCATGGTGGCAGCAGCAGTATTCCCCATAGTCATCCTGCAAAAGAGCATGATTCCAGGAATCTGCACAAGATAGTTCCCCCTTATAAGGAGGGGGATGACATTAACAAGTGGTTTGCTGCACTTGAGAGGGCCTGTGCTGTACAGGATGTCCCTCAAAGGCAGTGGGCTGCTATCCTATGGCTATCATTTAGTGGAAAGGGTAGGGATAGACTCCTTACTGTGAAAGAAAGTGATGCCAATAATTTTACAGTTCTTAAGAATGCACTCCTGGATGGTTATGGCTTAACCACTGAACAGTACAGGATAAAGTTCAGAGAGACCAAAAAGGAGTCTTCACAAGACTGGGTTGATTTCATTGACCATTCAGTGAAGGCCTTGGAGGGGTGGTTACACGGCAGTAAAGTTACTGATTATGAAAGCCTGTATAACACAATCCTGAGAGAGCATATACTTAATAATTGTGTGTCTGATTTGTTGCACCAGTACCTGGTAGACTCTGATCTGACCTCTCCCCAAGAATTGGGAAAGAAGGCAGACAAATGGGTCAGAACAAGGGTGAACAGAAAAGTTCATACAGGGGGTGACAAAGATGGCAATAAGAAGAAAGATGGTGAAAAATCTCAAGATAAGCATGGGGATAAGGGTAAAACCAAAGATCCCACTTCAAATCTTAAACACTCTTCAGAGGGTGGGGATAAAACAAATTCTTCCTCTTCTTCCCAACCTGCACACATTAAAAAGCCTTGGTGCTTCTTGTGTAAAAACAGAGGCCATAGGCCAGGGGATAAGTCCTGTCCAGGTAAACCCCCTGAGCCTACCACCACTAATACATCAAGCTCTAGTGCCCCTAGCAGTAGTGGTACTAGTGGTGGGACTGCTGGCAACAGTCAAGCAAAGGGTGTAGTTGGGTTCACTTATGGGTCCATAGTGGAAACTGATGTAATCAGTCCCAAGACAGTTTCTGTCACACCTAGTGGCATTGGCCTTGCCACACTGGCTGCTTGTCCCCTTACAATGGATAAGTACAGGCAGACAGTTTCAATAAATGGTGTTGAGGCCTTGGCCTACAGGGACACAGGTGCCAGTTTCACTTTGGTGACTGAAAACCTAGTGCCTCCTGAACAACACATCATTGGACAACAGTATAAGATTATTGATGTCCATAACTCCACTAAGTTTCTTCCCTTAGCTATAATTCAGTTTAGTTGGGGTGGAGTTACTGGCCCTAAGCAGGTGGTGGTATCACCTAGCTTACCTGTAGACTGTCTCTTAGGTAATGACCTAGAGGCCTCAGGTTGGGCTGATGTAGAGTTTTATGCCCATGCAGCCATGCTGGGCATCCCTGAGGAATTGTTCCCTCTCATTTCAAGTGAAATGAAAAAGCAAAGGAGAGAAGGCCTGAAAACTCAGGATCCCTCTCCATCAACAGGTAAAAAGGGTATCACAGTATCCCCTAACCACCCTACCATTCAGGATACTATTCCTGTGGTGGGAGAAACCTCTCCTGGGGTGGCACCTGTTCTAAGGGAATCATCAGCTGGCAAAGCTGGACTCCCTGAGGTGGAAGTACCTCTCTGTGGGATAACTAACATTGGTGAGAAAAACAGCCCCATTTTAGTTAACATGGAGCATCCCTCCAACCCTTCCAGAGAAACTTTAGTGCAGAAACCCTGCACTACCTCACAACACTTAGGACAGCATCCCTGCCCTAGTGTGGAGCTCATAGGACAGCATCCCTGCCCTGCTCCAACTCAAGAGAAACAGCATCCCTGTTCTCTCTTCCAGCCAGATGGACAAAGTTTTTGCCCAGCTATGGCTTTTCTGAGACAGCATCCCTGTCTGGCATTTCCATCACTACAAATAGGTTCAGTGGACAATTCCCACTGCTCTAAACTAAAACTTACTGATAGAAACTCTGAAAATACATCTTCACATTGTTGCTTAGCTAAAAAACTTCAAACAGGGTGGTTTACATCCCCACAGGGAAGTAACCATATAGTGGATGATAAAGGGAGTAACCAGTCTATTGCAGAGCTACTCTCTACTTATCACCACTTAGACAATAAAGTCTCAACTGGCCAAGGTTAGCCTTATTGTCCTTCGTTTGGGGGGGGGTTGTGTGAGAAGGTAGCCTCTTTCTAGCCTTGTTACCCCCACTTTTGGCCTGTTTGTGAGTGTATGTCAGGGTGTTTGTCACTGTTTTCACTGTCTCACTGGGATCCTGATAGCCAGGCCTCAGTGCTCATAGTGAAAACACCATGTTTTCAGTATGGTTGTTATGTGTCACTGGGATCCTGCTGGTCAGGACCCCAGTGCTCATAGGTTTGTGGCCTATATGTATGTGTCACTGGGACCCTGTCACACAGGGCCCCAGTGCTCATAGGTGTGCATGTGTATGTTCCCTGTGTGGTGCCTAACTGTCTCACTGAGGCTCTGCTAACCAGAACCTCAGTGGTTATGCTCTCTCATTTCTTTCCAAATTGTCACTGACAGGCTAGTGACCATTTTTACCAATTTACATTGGCTTACTGGAACACCCTTATAATTCCCTAGTATATGGTACTGAGGTACCCAGGGTATTGGGGTTCCAGGAGATCCCTATGGGCTGCAGCATTTCTTTTGCCACCCATAGGGAGCTCTGACAATTCTTACACAGGCCTGCCACTGCAGCCTGAGTGAAATAACGTCCACGTTATTTCACAGCCATTTTACACTGCACTTAAGTAACTTATAAGTCACCTATATGTCTAACCTTTACCTGGTAAAGGTTAGGTGCAAAGTTACTTAGTGTGAGGGCACCCTGGCACTAGCCAAGGTGCCCCCACATTGTTCAGAGCCAATTCACTGAACTTTGTGAGTGCGGGGACACCATTACACGCGTGCACTACATATAGGTCACTACCTATATGTAGCTTCACCATGGTAACTCCAAATATGGCCATGTAACATGTCTATGATCATGGAATTGCCCCCTCTATGCCATCCTGGCATTGTTGGTACAATTCCATGATCCCAGTGGTCTGTAGCACAGACCCTGGTACTGCCAGACTGCCCTTCCTGGGGTTTCTCTGCAGCTGCTGCTGCTGCCAACCCCTCAGACAGGCAGCTGCCCTCCTGGGGTCCAGCCAGGCCTGGCCCAGGATGGCAGAACAAAGAACTTCCTCTGAGAGAGGGTGTGACACCCTCTCCCTTTGGAAAATGGTGTGAAGGCAGGGGAGGAGTAGCCTCCCCCAGCCTCTGGAAATGCTTTGTTGGGCACAGGTGTGCCCAATTCTGCATAAGCCAGTCTACACCGGTTCAGGGACCCCTTAGCCCCTGCTCTGGCGCGAAACTGGACAAAGGAAAGGGGAGTGACCACTCCCCTGACCTGCACCTCCCCTGGGAGGTGTCCAGAGCTCCTCCAGTGTGCTCCAGACCTCTGCCATCTTGGAAACAGAGGTGCTGCTGGCACACTGGACTGCTCTGAGTGGCCAGTGCCACCAGGTGACGTCAGAGACTCCTTGTGATAGGCTCCTTCAGGTGTTAGTAGCCTTTCCTCTCTCCTAGGTAGCCAAACCCTCTTTTCTGGCTATTTAGGGTCTCTGTCTCTGGGGAAACTTTAGATAACGAATGCATGAGCTCAGCCGAGTTCCTCTGCATCTCCCTCTTCACCTTCTGATAAGGAATCGACCGCTGACCGCGCTGGAAGCCTGCAAACCTGCAACATAGTAGCAAAGACGACTACTGCAACTCTGTAACGCTGATCCTGCCGCCTTCTCGACTGTTTTCCTGCTTGTGCATGCTGTGGGGGTAGTCTGCCTCCTCTCTGCACCAGAAGCTCCGAAGAAATCTCCCGTGGGTCGACGGAATCTTCCCCCTGCAACCGCAGGCACCAAAAAGCTGCATTACCGGTCCCTTGGGTCTCCTCTCAGCACGACGAGCGAGGTCCCTCGAATCCAGCGACACCGTCCAAGTGACCCCCACAGTCCAGTGACTCTTCAGCCCAAGTTTGGTGGAGGTAAGTCCTTGCCTCACCTCGCTGGGCTGCATTGCTGGGATCCGCGACTTTGCAAGCTTCTCCGGCCCCTGTGCACTTCCGGCGGAAATCCTTTGTGCACAGCCAAGCCTGGGTCCACGGCACTCTAACCTGCATTGCACGACTTTCTAAGTTGGTCTCCGGCGACGTGGGACTCCTTTGTGCAACTTCGGCGAGCACCGTTTCACGCATCCTCGTAGTGCCTGTTTCTGGCACTTCTCCGGGTGCTACCTGCTTCAGTGAGGGCTCTTTGTCTTGCTCGACGTCCCCTTTCTCTTCAGGTCCAATTTGCGACCTCCTGGTCCCTCCTGGGCCCCAGCAGCGTCCAAAAACGCCAAACGCACGATTTGCGTGTAGCAAGGCTTGTTGGCGTCCATCCGGCGGGAAAACACTTCTGCACGACTCTCCAAGGCGTGGGGGATCCGTCCTCCAAAGGGGAAGTCTCTAGCCCTTGTCGTTCCTGCAGTATTTACAGTTCTTCAGCCTAGTAAGAGCTTCTTTGCACCAACCGCTGGCATTTCTTGGGCATCTGCCCATCTCCGAGCTGCTTGTGACTTTTGGACTTGGTCCCCTTGTTCCACAGGTACCCTCAGTCAGGAATCCATCGTTGTTGCATTGCTGATTTGTGTTTTCCTTGCATTTTCCCTCTAACACGACTATTTTGTCCTTAGGGGAACTTTAGTGCAATTTGCACTCACTTTTCAGGGTCTTGGGGAGGGTTATTTTTCTAACTCTCACTATTTTCTAATAGTCCCAGCGACCCTCTACAAGGTCACATAGGTTTGGGGTCCATTCGTGGTTCACATTCCACTTTTGGAGTATATGGTTTGTGTTGCCCCTATCCCTATGTTTCCCCATTGCATCCTATTGTAACTATACATTGTTTGCACTGTTTTCTAAGACTATACTGCATATTTTTGCTATTGTGTATATATATCTTGTGTATATTTCCTATCCTCTCACTGAGGGTACACTCTAAGATACTTTGGCATATTGTCATAAAAATAAAGTACCTTTATTTTTAGTATAACTGTGTATTGTGTTTTCTTATGATATTGTGCATATGACACTAGGTGGTACTGTAGTAGCTTCACACGTCTCCTAGTTCAGCCTGAGCTGCTTTGCTAAGCTACCATTATCTATCAGCCTAAGCTGCTAGACACCCTATACACTAATAAGGGATAACTGGGCCTGGTGCAAGGTGCAAGTACCCCTTGGTACTCACTACAAGCCAGTCCAGCCTCCTACACTGGGTCCCCGGCACTCTAACCTGCAGTGCACGACCTCCTGAGTTGTCCTCCGGCATCGTGGGACTCTCTTTTGTGACTTCGGGTAAGATCCGGTTCACTCCACTTCGTAGTGCCTGTTCTGGCACTTCTGCGGGTGCTGCTTCCTTCTGAGTGGGCTCTTTGTCTTGCTGGACGCCCCCTCTGTCTCCTCACGCAATTGGTGACATTCTGGTCCCACCTGGGCCACAGCAGCATCCAAAACCCTAACCGCGACCCTTGCAGCTAGCAAGGTTTGTTTGCGGTCTTTCTGCACGGAAACACCTCTGCACGACTCTTCACGACGTGGGACATCCATCCTCCAAAGGGGACGTTTCTAGCCCTTGTCGTTCTTGCAGAATCCACAGCTTCTACCATCAGGTGGCAGCTTCTTTGCACCCACAGCTGGCATTTCCTGGGCATCTGCCCACTCCCGACTTGATCGTGACTTTTGGACTTGGTCCCCTTGTTCCACAGGTACTCTCGTAAGGAAATCCATCATTCTTGCATTGCTGGTGTTGGTCCTCCTTGCAGAATTCCCCTAGCACTACTTCTGTGCTCTTTGGGGAACTTAGGTGCACTTTGTACCCACTTTTCAGGGTCTTCGGGTGGGCTATTTTTCTAACCCTCACTGTTTTCTTACAGTCCCAGCGACCCTCTACAAGGTCACATAGGTTTGGGGTCCATTCGTGGTTCACATTCCACTTCTAGAGTATATGGTTTGTGTTGCCCCTATCCCTATTTGCCGCCATTGCATTCTATTGTGACTATACATTGTTTGCACTGTTTTCTA
Source organism: Pleurodeles waltl (assembly GCF_031143425.1). Lineage (NCBI taxonomy): Eukaryota > Metazoa > Chordata > Amphibia > Caudata > Salamandridae > Pleurodeles > Pleurodeles waltl. The sequence continues at coordinate 186,519,604 of NC_090443.1, forward strand.
TTGCTATTACTGCATATTTTGGTATTGTGTACATATATCTTGTGTATATTTGCTATCCTCATACTGAGGGTACTCACTGAGATACTTTGGCATATTGTCATAAAAATAAAGTACCTTTATTTTTAGTATATCTGTGTATTGTGTTTTCTTATGATATTGTGCAAGTGATGTAGGAGGCTGGACTGGCTTGTAGTGAGTACCAAGGGATACTTGCACCTTGCACCAGGCCCAGTTATCCCTTATTAGTGTATAGGGTGTCTAGCAGCATAGGCTGATAGATAATGGTAGCTTAGCAGAGCAGCTTAGGCTGAACTAGGAGACGAGTGAAGCTCCTACAGTACCACTTAGTGTCATATGCACAATATCATAAGAAAACACAATACACAGTTATACTAAAAATAAAGGTACTTTATTTTTATGACAATATGCCAAAGTATCTCAGAGTGTACCCTCAGTATGAGGATAGCAAATATACACAAGATATATGTACACAATACCAAAAATATGCAGTATAGTCTTAGAAAACAGTGCAAACAATGTATAGTTACAATAGGATGCAAAGGGGACACATAGGGATAGGGGCAACACAAACCATATACTCCAAAAGTGGAATGCGAACCACGAATGGACCCCAAACCTATGTGACCTTGTAGAGGGTCGCTGGGACTATTAGAAAATAGTAAGGGTTAGAAAAATAGCCCACCCCAAGACCCTGAAAAGTGAGTGCAAAGTGCACTAAAGTTCCCCAAAGGACATAGAAGTCGTGATAGGGGAATTCTGCAGGAAAGACACAAACCAGCAATGCAACAACGATGGATTTCCAGTCGAGGGTACCTGTGGAACAAGGGGACCAAGTCCAAAAGTCACAAGCAAGTCGGAGATGGGCAGATGCCCAGGAAATGCCAGCTGTGGGTGCAAAGAAGCTGCTACTGGACAGTTGAAGCTTAGGTTTCTGCAGGAACGACAAAGGCTAGAGACTTCCCCTTTGGAGGACGGATCCCTCACGCCCTGGAGAGTCGTGCAAAAGTGTTTTCCCGCCGAAATACCGCCAACAAGCCTTGCTAGCGGCAAATCGTGCGGTAAGGGTTTTTGGATGCTGCTGTGGCCCAGGAGGGACCAGATGTCGCCAATTGCGTCAGGGGACAGAGGGACGTCGAGCAAGACAAGGAGCCCTCTCAGCAGCAGGCAGCTCCCGCACAAGTGCCAGAAACAGGCACTACGAGGATGCGTGAAACGGTGCTCACCCAAAGTTGCACAAAGGAGTCCCACGTCGCCGGAGAACAACTTAGGAGGTCGTGCAATGCAGGTTAGAGTGCCGTGGACCAAGGCTGGACTGTGCAGAAAGGATTTCCGCCGGAAGTGCACGGAGGCCGGAGTAGCTGCAAAAGTCGCGGTTCCCAGCAATGCAGTCTGGCGTGGGGAGGCAAGGACTTACCTCCACTAAACTTGGACTGAAGAGTCACTGGACTGTGGGAGTCACTTGGACAGAGTTGCTGGATTCAAGGGACCTCGCTCGTCGTGCTGAGAGGAGACCCAGGGGACCGGTGATGCAGTTCTTTGGTGCCTGCGGTTGCAGGGGGACGATTCCGTCGACCCACGGGAGATTTCTTCTGAGCTTCTAGTGCAGAGAGGAGGCAGACTACCCCCACAGCATGCACCACCAGGAAAACAGTCGAGAAGGCGGCAGGATCAGCGTTACAGAGTTGCAGCAGTCGTCTTTGCTTCTTTGTTGCAGTTTTGCAGGCTTCCAGCGCGGTCAGCAGTCGATTCCTTGGCAGAAGGTGAAGAGAGAGATGCAGAGGAACTCGGATGAGCTCTTGCATTCATTATCTAAAGGTTCCCCAGAGACAGAGACCCTAAATAGCCAGAAAAGAGGGTTTGGCTACCTAGGAGAGAGGATAGGCTAGCAACACCTGAAGGAGCCTATCAGAAGGAGTCTCTGACGTCACCTGGTGGCACTGGCCACTCAGAGCAGTCCACTGTGCCAGCAGCACCTCTGTTTCCAAGATGGCAGAGGTCTGGAGCACACTGGAGGAGCTCTGGGCACCTCCCAGGGGAGGTACAGGTCAGGGGAGTGGTCACTCCCCTTTCCTTTGTCCATTTTCGCTCCAGAGCAGGGCTAAGGGGTCCCTGAACCGGTGTAGACTGGCTTATGCAGAAATGGGCACCAAATGTGCCCATGAAAGCATTTCCAGAGGCTGGGGGAGGCTACTCCTCCCCTGCCTTCACACCATTTTCCAAAGGGAGAGGGTGTAACACCCTCTCTCAGAGGAAGTCCTTTGTTCTGCCATCCTGGGCCAGGCCTGGCTGGACCCCAGGAGGGCAGAAGCCTGTCTGAGGGGTTGGCAGCAGCAGCAGCTGCAGTGAAACCCCTGAAAAGGCAGTTTGTCAGTACCAGGGTCTGTGCTACAGACCACTGGGATCGTGGGATTGTGCCAACTATGCCAGGATGGTATAGAGGGGGCAATTCCATGATCATAGACATGTTACATGGCCATATTCGGAGTTACCATTGTGAAGCTACATATAGGTAGTGACCTATATGTAGTGCACACGTGTAATGGTGTCCCCGCACTCACAAAGTCCGGGGAATTGGCCCTGAACAATGTGGGGGCACCTTGGCTAGTGCCAGGGTGCCCTCACACTAAGTAACTTAGCACCCAACCTTTACCAGGTAAAGGTTAGACATATAGGTGACTTATAAGTTACTTAAGTGCAGTGTAAAATGGCTGTGAAATAACGTGGACGTTATTTCACTCAGGCTGCAGTGGCAGGCCTGTGTAAGAATTGTCAGAGCTCCCTATGGGTGGCAAAAGAAATGCTGCAGCCCATAGGGATCTCCTTGAACCCCAATACCCTGGGTACCTCAGTACCATATACTAGGGAATTATAAGGGTGTTCTGAGGTACTGGGTTTTTCAGAACCGGTACTGATCCGGTAACCCAGCGGTGCCAGGGTACACCCAAAGACCTCGGGTACTTTCCTGATTCAGAGTACAGAAACTCAGAGTCTTCTAGGTGAAGTCAAAGATCGAATTTATTGGCTGCAACCAATTGACAGGCGTCCTAGAAGTACAACAGCACGACTTGTATGTTCTCAGGAGACTGTCTTTCAATGCAAAGTCAGGTTTCCTTATATACAGTTTTTTAAGCTTCAGGCAAACATTCTTGACATTTTGGTTGGTCATTCACATGTTTTCCCTACAAAGGAAAAAACAGTGTCATGATGAAACCTCATATTTCATGTCATCCAACCCATAATAAATTACCCGGCAAGGCCTAGAATTTCACATCAGATAAGTGTGGACCCCCAATAAAAACGGGCACCTCCCCCTCGTAAAGTAAGAAGAAGAAAAGAGCAGGTGCAGGTGTGAGCAAGTTAGGCAGGGTGTGTGAGCGATAATAAGGGTTTTATGGCCTGGTGTGCCTTGATGCTATCTGATTCGGCCACTGGGAGAGGGACTGACCAAACAGGTTTGGCCTGAGGCAATGGTTCCAGCTTGCCCAGGTCAGAGAAAAGTCAATCAAGGTGTACGTGTCCTTGGAATCAAATCTGACTGTATTATAAGCCTATGTGAGGGCAACTTTTAAAATGGCTGTCGTGTATAAAATGGGAGCCACGAGTGCAGGACGAAAAATGGCGATTTCGAGGTGAAAACGCTGCTGGAATTGAGCGAAAATGCTCATGCTTAGTGTACTAGTCACTATCGGTCTTTTGATACTAAAATCGTACTGCTGTGGCAAAGCAGATTACATGGGTCCAGAATTTTTAGAACCACAAACCCTCCTTTTGCCCTTACATAGGCAATAAACCTATTCTCATGCTAATCTGAGTCCAGGTCTATGTTTCTAAAGTCGTTGAGATGTTGCTGTAACATCATCCTAGTATTTAGCTCGTCTCTTGGTGCAGGTTTCCTTATGCATGATGTAACACAGAGGCCACATATCGCAGGAGCACACTGCACGCATAGACAGAACAGGAAAAGAATGGCCAAGATCATCCCAATGACCATCAGAATCTTCCATCCCCATGCTGATATCAGTTCCCAGAGCCATCCCATTAATGACCAATCTCCTTTATCTAAATGAATAGATTCGGAAATTCTATGCAGTTTGGAGATGGCCTGGTATACTGTTGGAGCGTTATCTGGGACAAAAACACAGCAACTCGACTGGATCAATGTACATACTCCACCCCGGTCTGCAAGTATGACATCTAATGCGACCCTGTTCTGAAGGGTCATAAGACGATCCGACTGGAGCTCAGCAGTCAAGTTACCAAGGGCACCAGCGGTTTCAGCCACAGTGGATTCAACCACTCTTATCAATTGCCTTATACTCCTGCTGTTACTTATTTGTCCCCAGAACGGCAGAAAACCCTTTACGAAGTCCCCAAATTCTTGTCCTGCAGTGTCTTCTTCACTGAAGACGCCTCTAACTATCCTTGTCTTGTGGTAATCTGCCGCTGCTGTGTAGGTAGGGGGCAACAGGAACGAAACGAAGCATGTGCCCGAAAAGTCAGGGGGCAACCATGTAAAGGCTCTATCATGGCAGATGAAATAGGTACCCTTAGCTGCCAAAAGCGGAGGGGAGGTCTGAGATGCGAAGACATATGTCTCAGTGCAGACGCTTTCCCCTAGCTGAGCTCTGGGATTCTTGCCAGTACCTTGCAGACACAGGTGACCCTGATGGGGTACAACCCAAATCAGGGAAGATATCTTAGCTTGCTGTTTCTCATTCATTGTGGCTTCATATCCGGTCATGTTCCATCCTATATATGCCATTGTCTCATCTCTGGGGATAGTCTCGTAGGAGATATTGTCCTTCATCATGTCTATGATTCCTTTAACCAAAGCATTTTTCTTAGGGTTGTCTTCCGCAAAACGTAGGGGGTAGTGTGCATAGATGAATATCGTTCTGAATGCCCACACGGAACCATTGTGGCTAAAAGGCAGGATCAGATAAGGGATACCTTTATCTGCTGTGTGAGGCATAAGGCCACACACCCAACAGTTAGTTGTATTTATCACTAGTTGGTGTTGGTGCAAAAGCTGGATGAAGGAGTTATTAATGAACTCTAGTCTCCTAGCAGATTCATGTTTAGGGAGGAGTTGAAAAGAATGTGGGGAAACAGTGGAAGGAGGAGGTGCAGACGAGGTAGTGGGTGCCAATATCACATTAAAACAGAATAAAATATATCCTATAAAAACATAAGTATACTAAATAACATAAAAATGCACAGCAGCAAAAACCGTTTCCTGGTTATCGTTTCACATATTCTCTTCTTGAAACTCAGTCTTTCAACATGTTCTCCATTTTGGAAAGATTCCATCCTCTAACCGTTGCCGCTCGTGGCGGTTGGTTTACTTCACTTAGGAGTGTTCTGAATGTTCCAGGCCGCCCTAGAACAAACCAGACCTGTAGACCTTGTGTCCACAGGCTACCCCCCTAAGTCTTTTCAGCCACGATCCTACAGCTGAACCCAGATGGAGGTTCAAAAAATACAAAAAGCAAAAAGTCATTCAAAAATAATTTTCCATATTGGAGAACTTTGTTAAAGAGAAGAAAAGTAAACTGTTTTATTTGTCCTTTATTCTTGGTCGTAGATTATAACGGTTAGTCCCAGGTATCGTGTGGTCCTGAAAAAGGAGTTCAGGTTCTGTAGTGTCCAATCGGACTGACGGTGATACTGCTGATTGTAAAATGTCATCACTTTCTTTCTCAGTGAGTGTTCCTTTTATTCGTGCATCGCTGAAAGGCAAAAACGTGGCACGGTTTCAGTCTCTGAGTCGGCGATACCTTCCTGGACCCACCGGTCACATGTCAGAGGTAGGGGTACCCTTTTGCAATGGGTCCCATGGATCCAGTGTTTCTTCCCTTCTACTTGAACAGCTGATCTTGTGGAGAGAAGAACGAGGTGCGGTCCGGTCCACCTGGGCTGCTCGTTTTTGGTTCGCTGAAAGTTCTTTATTAAAACCCAGGATCCAGGCTCAATGGGATGACCTGGAGATTCAGAGACCGGAGGCAAGGTGTTGTGGACCTGTTGATGTAAGACACGCAATTTAGCCGTCAATTCATACAGATAGTCAAGCAAGACAGGATGCTCTATCTCGCTGAATTTCTTGGGCCTAGGCACTCCCCATATATTGGCCGGGCGGCCAAAGACTATTTCGTAAGGACTAAGTTTCACTCGTGAATGCACAGTCATTCTGGTTGATAGGAGTGCTAAGGGTAGAGCGTCAGGCCATTTGAGACCAGAGCTCGCTTGTATCTTGGCCAATTTTAGCTTTAGAGTGCCGTTATAGCACTCCACTAATCCAGCTGATTGGGGGTGATTTGCAGCGTGAAACTTTTGGTTGATGCCTAGCCCTTCGCATACTTTCTTCATCACTTGACCCACAAATTCACTTCCATTGTCACTCCAGATCATTCTCGGCATTCCGAACCTAGGGAAGAACTCTTTCACAAGGGCTTTGGCTGTGGATAGCGCAGTATTGTCTTTTAGGGGATAGGCTTCCACCCATCTTGAAAAGGCACAAAAAACAACGAGTACATATTTTAAGTTGTTGCACCTCTCCATGTGGATGAAATCTAGCTGCAAAACCTCAAACGGATACGTAGGAGGTGCAAAATGACCAGCTGGAGTTGGGGTTCCTCTACCAGGGTTGTGTTTCAGGCATACCATGCAATTTTTAACTACATTTTCTGCGCACTTGGAAATTCCTGCATTTTGCCATACTGGGGCCAACAACTTACAAATTCCTTTCACACTGATGTGAGCCATTCCATGAGCCATTGTAACTACTGCAAGCACATACGAATCGGGTAGCAACCATCTCTGATGTTCTGACAACTCGACCCAACAACCATTCGCATCCAATTTACCCGTTCTTTCTCTCCACACATTCAATTCTCTCTCTGTGGCTTCAGCTTGAATCGATTTCACGCTTTCTATTGTGTCTTCACACATTCCAACATCACCAATCCATCTTGCAGGGCTCGCGACATACATTCGGCTCATCACATTCCTTGCCGTTTCTTTTGCGACCTCGTCAGCAAATGCATTCCCACGACCAACATCATCAGTCACCTTTTTATGTGCGCTACACTTCACAATCGCAACTTGCAACGGTAAAGTAAGTGAATCAAGGAGCTCATTTACCAACTGACCATGCTGTATTTTAGTTCCATGCGAGGTCAGGAACCCACGTTCCTTCCACAAACGCCCAAAACTATGGGCCACACCAAACGCATATTGGCTATCGGTATAGATAGTCACTTTCATTCCTTTTGATACTGTACATGCTCTTGTTAGGGCTATTAACTCAGCTGCTTGGGCTGAATTATGTGGGATACGTGCAGCTTCAACAATCGTACACAAAGTTGTCACAGCATACGCCGCAGTCGTGTCACCATTCGGGAGCTTAAAGCATGAACCATCCACCCACAAAGTACCATCACTCTTTGCAATGGGAGTGTCCAGAAGGTCTATTCTCCCTTTCGTTTCCTCTTCTGTTCTACGGAGACAATCATGTTGTTCAGAAGTATCTAACTCCATCACAATTGGCAATAACGTAGCTGGGTTAAGTGTAGTGCATCTTTTTATATGTACATGGCTTGCTAACAATGTCAACTCGTAACCTGACAATCGAGCACTAGTTAAATGCTGTGTCTTGGTTCTGTTTAACAACGTGTCCACTGCATGTGGAACCATTACGACTAATGTGTTATTCATCACTAAACCAGCAGACTGTCGGATAGAAACAGCAGCTGCCGCTGCCGCTCTTAAGCAGCTCGGTAGTGCCTTAGCTACTGGGTCTAAGGTTGAAGAGAAATAGGCGCATGGACGCTCCCTGTCTCCAAACTGTTGTGTCAAAACTGCTAACGCACAACCTTCTTTCTCATGGACATACAATGTAAAAGGCTTGCTGTAGTTGGGGGTACCCAACACAGGAGCTGAACATAATGCATCACGTAATTCGACAAAACTTTTCTGACAATCTTCAGACCATGGGACGGGATTCGGTATATCTTTACAAGTTAATGCCACCAAGGGTTTGGCTATTAACGAAAAATTAGGTATCCATTGTCTGCAATATGATGTAATACCCAAGAAAGCACGCACTTCTCTTTGTGTTCTTGGCACACTCATTGCGGCAACAGCTCTGATTCTCTCTGGGGTCAGTTGCCTTCCCTCCTTCGAAAAGAGATGACCTAAATAGGTCACTTCTTTTTGACAATACTGTAACTTTGAAAGGGACACTTTGTGGTGTAAATCAGACAAATGACGCAATAATGACAATGTTGCTTCTTTGCAGATCTCCTTAGTATCTGCGGCAACTAGCAAATCATCGACATATTGAATGAGAGTGGCGCCATCAGGTAACATAAGAGTGTCAAGTTGTGCTTTCAAAGCCTGACTATAGATGGATGGACTTTCACAATAGCCTTGAGGAGCTCTCTTAAATCTGAAGCTTCGTCCTCCCAAATTGAAGCCAAAAATGTCCCTGCTCTCTTCTGCAATAGGGATGCTGAAGAAAGCATTCTTCAGGTCTATTACTGAGAACCAAGTGGCTGAAGCCGGAATCATTGTCAACAATGCAGTGATATCGGGGACGACTGGAAACTGTGGAACAACTATTTTGTTCACCTCTCTAAGATCAATTACAAACCTATAAACAGGTGGCTGAGTAGGGTCAGTGTGCTTCAAGACAGGCAAAACAGGACTATTGCAAACGTTGCCTCTTGTCTCTTCAATTACATCCTTCTCAATCAGATCACGAATAATTGCCATCAACGCTTTTTCCCCTTCACTAGAGATCTTGTATTGGGGAATACGTGGCATTTTAACATTGGCTTTTAATGTTATCACATATCGCTGAATTTCCAAAAGACCTACATCATTAGGTCCAGTAGCCCAAAGAGTATTAGGAAGAGACGAAAATTCTGGTGGAAATCTGTCCTTTGACAAATACATTGGTGAAACCACTTTCCTACCCAATGTGAGTTGCTCTCCAGAAGGAGAGCAATACAATGTCGCATACAATCTTTTTAACAAATCTAATCCTAACAAGTTCTCGCCACAACCTGTCGTCAAAATAAGGGGTGTTTCAAATTTACAAGGTCCAACAGAAAGAGATATAGGGTTAGAAATCGGATTTCTAACTGGGGCGCCGGAAAAACCTACTGATACATTTGTTTCGCCAGACAAAGGTGCGCCAGGGAGTTTTGAGTGCATAATAGAACTCTTGGTAGCACCAGTATCCAACAGAAAAGGTTCTGACACACCTGATGCAATCACCTCAACATAAGGCCCACTCTGATCTACTGGAACTGAAACAACTCCCTCTCTTTGTCTATGGCTGTCCTAGCAATCATTACTGTCCAAATGCTCACCCTCTGTATAGTAATCATCAGTATAGTACTGAGCCGTCCTACCGGATGCATTAACTTGTTGATCAAATCTGTTCATTGAGTTTTGAGGGAGGAATGGGCGCGCGTTCTGGGGAACATATCCACGTCCTCTTCCTCTAGGTGCTTGTGGAACACCTCGACCTCTTAAACCGGAAGTACCATTTGCGCGCTGCAGCAAAGCAGGGCAACTATACTTGAAATGACCCTCTTCCTTGCAATATGAACACTGATTGGGACCTACTGGGATACGTGGTTGAGCATACTCGGCTCTTTGCGAGTTTCTCTGAAACGGTTGGGGCTGATAGTTATTCTGATAGTTGTTCTGTACACCACTATTCTGACCACCATGTGGCGGGTACGCTTGTTGTAACAGAACCTTCGTTTTCAAATCTTTTGTTTTCTTCTCTATTCTATCTCTCTCATCTTTATCTCTATTTTCGTAGTACTGTGCAGTAGCCAATATCTGCGCTGAAGAGGAAACTGCCCAAGAACTTTCTGAATCTTTTAACTTTTTACACAACTCAGGAAGCAGATTATGCACAAATTTATCGACGAACAAACGTTGACCACCTTCCGTGCTCATATCTTGACCACTGTGGTCCACAAACGTTTCTTCAAACCTGGTGAAGAAATCTGATACCGTTTCTTCTTTCTTTTGCTTACATGCAGACAATTTATCCCAGTTTACACGCATCGCAGGCATTATAGTTTTCATGTAATCAATAATTCTACCAGGAAGTTCTGTCACTAAAGGCTCAGGTTTAGCACCACCAATTTGTCGGGCATCTGCAGCAGCAATATTAGCCCATGTGTCACCTAATTCTTGAGCATGGTCTGCATGGCGAATCTTTCCCCATAAAGGCTGTGGAACAACATTCCCAAACAACATGTCTATGTCCGCTAAATTCATAATGCAAGACCCCGCAGTCTGTCACAATTCCTTGTAATATCCTGTAGGGTTCTTACGGGGATCAGGCAATGTCTGCTTAAGGGCTAAAACTTCAGCTCACTTCCATGGAACGTGTACCCATACACGCTGGAAGTGAGGCAGGACAGGTGGATTAGCATTTGGGTCCCCTTCCCTCCACTGTGGGGGAACTTCTCTCATGGGGTACTGTTTCCCTTTCTTTTTAGCAGAAGAATCATATTTAAACAATAACCTGGAAACACCTTCAGTCCTAAACGACAATAACGTTGCAACTGCTTTCTCGACATCTGAACCCACAATCAAACCTGTCGAAAAATCAAACCGTACACGACACAACTTAGGCGGATTGGGCTCCAAACCATTTTCCTCTAAATCCTCAGAAAGAAAAGTACACATTTTCTCAAAAACGTATCTCTGTTTCGGTTCTTCCCACTGATGGAAGACATCCATAACAGACTCTAGTTCATATCTCGCTGGTTCAGTAACCCATTTATGCGCCAAATAATTTCTCCATACCATCAGGCAATTGGCTACGCAATTGCTTACGCTCTGTAACTGGGGTCGAAGCTAATGACCCAAAGAGAGGGGATAAAAGACTAGTCACAGTGTTTGTCATTCTCTGACGGATAGAGGGAGAGGTTGACAAATGAACAGGAGGAAAAACAGAATGAGACAAGGCAGAGACAGAAGCAGTATCAGAAACAATACCAGGAGTGGTAGTCGCTATAATAGTCAAAGTTGTAGGAAGTAAAGGCAGAGCAGATGTCAAAGCCGGTGGCCCTTGAGAAGGCTGCACCGGAGGAATAGGAACCAACTGAAGAATAGCTGGTGGGTGCTGGGGAGGAGCAGGAGGCAATGCAACCACTGGTTGTGCAACTAGAGGTTGCGGAGGTGCCGTTGCATTCTGCGCATAGGGTGGTTTCGAACTTAGCAAATGCGACATTAGGGGATCTTTTCAGAGTCTTTTGCTGCATCTTGCTGAAGAGGCGACAAAACTGGATAGCATTTATCTACTGTCATTTTATGTCGCCTATGCAACTGCTCATTCAACTGTTCTGCTTCGTTATCTTTAAACTGTATAGCAGCTTGCATAATCGAAATACCTTTTTCTCTCTTATTTTTCTTAGCTAATTTAATTTCCTTTTGCTTGGCTTCTTTACGCCATAAGCGGAAAGAATCAAACATTGCCGGCCGGGCTTTCTTCTTAAAAAGTCTAACTTCGAGGTTATCTAAGATTTCTGTGTCAAAGCTACCATTTTGGGGCCATTTTAAAACACCATCTTTTCTGGTGTAACGGATCCATACTTCATTATATGTGATGGGGCCTACTCCGTGCTTCACATATAGTTCATAAGTTGGAGTTCCAATCGGAGGAACCGGACATGAGTCCTCCAACCGGGAGTCCCTTTTACAACCAAGACAAAACAAATTTCCAAGTCTGCTAAGACTAGGCATCTTCGCTCACTAGTCTAGCTTCAAACTTCAAAGGATTATCGTTTACGATAGTCTCGTGAATACACGAGTCCTTCGGCTTTGCTACTTGCAAGTTCCAAATCAAAGTGATCCCGAAGGGATACCAAACCAAATGTCCAACTTAAGGACCAAACCAAGTGTCCAACTAAGGACCAAACCAAGTGTCCAACTAAGGACCAAACCAAGTGTCCAACTAAGGACTGGGAGACGCTCCACTTATACTTAACTGAAAATATCAATGACGTCACCAGAAGACTCGTCTTATCGTTTCGCTCTACCAAAAATCAAGGGTCCAAATCAGGGCGATAGCCAGGGCAGCAGTCCTTCGTAGCCGTCTGGAAGCGGGGAACCTCGCAGCAAAGACTTTTGGACCACGTCGACATGCAGGGGTCGATGAAGTGGCGGCCTTCCTCCAGAATTTTCACACGAAGCTCCTCACGAACCTCAGGCTTGGACCGGTACCGCTGGTATCGCCCCACGTTGGGCGCCAACTGAGGTACTGGGTTTTTCAGAACCGGTACTGATCCGGTAACCCAGCGGTGCCAGGGTACACCCAAAGACCTCGGGTACTTTCCTGATTCAGACTACAGAAACTCAGAGTCTTCTAGGTGAAGTCAAAGATCGAATTTATTGGCTGCAACCAATTGACAGGCGTCCTAGAAGTACAACAGCACGACTTGTATGTTCTCAGGAGACTGTCTTTCAATGCAAAGTCAGGTTTCCTTATATACAGTTTTTTAAGCTTCAGGCAAACATTCTTGACATTTTGGTTGGTCATTCACATGTTTTCACTACAAAGGAAAAAACAGTGTCATGATGAAACCTCATATTTCATGTCATCCAACCCATAATAAATTACCCGGCAAGGCCTAGAATTTCACATCAGATAAGTGTGGACCCCCAATAAAAACGGGCACCTCCCCCTCGTAAAGTAAGAAGAAGAAAAGAGCAGGTGCAGGTGTGAGCAAGTTAGGCAGGGTGTGTGAGCGATAATAAGGGTTTTATGGCCTGGTGTGCCTTGATGCTATCTGATTCGGCCACTGGGAGAGGGACTGACCAAACAGGTTTGGCCTGAGGCAATGGTTCCAGCTTGCCCAGGTCAGAGAAAAGTCAATCAAGGTGTACGTGTCCTTGGAATCAAATCTGACTGTATTATAAGCCTATGTGAGGGCAACTTTTAAAATGGCTGTCGTGTATAAAATGGGAGCCACGAGTGCAGGACGAAAAATGGCGATTTCGAGGTGAAAACGCTGCTGGAATTGAGCGAAAATGCTCATGCTTAGTGTACTAGTCATTATCGGTCTTTTGATACTAAAATCGTACTGCTGTGGCAAAGCAGATTACATGGGTCCAGAATTTTTAGAACCACAGTTTTGGTACAAGTACCACAGGAGAAGCCCATGGACTTTCAGAGTGCTCAACCACTCCCAGTTCTAACATTTTCTGCACCTTTTGCTTTATGCAGTCCCTGACATGGTCAGGCTGCCTATAGATCTTACTTTTGACAGGCAAGCTGTTTCCAGTATCTATAGTGTGCTCACACCAAGAAGTGGTACCTGGCACAGTAGAGAAGAGTTCAGAAAACTGACCCAGGAGATTTATGCAATGGTCTTTCTGCTCAGCAGTAAGACAATCAGCCAAAACTACCCCTTCCACTAGAGCATCTTGTTCTGTGGAAGAGAAGAGATCAGGTAGAGGATCACTGTCTTCTTCCTGTCCCTCATCAGTTGCCATGAGCAGGGTGAGATCAGCCCTGTCATAGTAGGGTTTAAGGCGATTGACATGGAGCACCCTAAGGGGACTCCTGGCAGTGCCTAAGTCAACTAAGTAGGTGACTTCACCCTTTTTCTCAACAATTGTGTGGGGTCCACTCCATTTGTCTTGGAGTGCTCTTGGAGCCTGTAGGAGGCTGGACTGGCTTGTAGTGAGTACCAAGGGGTACTTGCACCTTGCACCAGGCCCAGTTATCCCTTATTAGTGTATAGAGTGTCTAGCAGCTTAGGCTGATAGATAATGGTAGCTTAGCAGAGCAGCTTAGGCTGAACTAGGAGACGTGTGAAGCTACTACAGTACCACCTAGTGTCATATGCACAATATCATAAGAAAACACAATACACAGTTATACTAAAAATAAAGGTACTTTATTTTTATGACAATATGCCAAAGTATCTTAGAGTGTACCCTCAGTGAGAGGATAGGAAATATACACAAGATATATACACACAATAGCAAAAATATGCAGTATAGTCTTAGAAAACAGTGCAAACAATGTATAGTTACAATAGGATGCAATGGGGAAACATAGGGATAGGGGCAACATAAACCATATACTCCAAAAGTGGAATGCGAACCACGAATGGACCCCAAACCTATGTGACCTTGTAGAGGGTCGCTGGGACTATTAGAAAATAGTGAGAGTTAGCAAAATAACCCTCCCCAAGACCCTGAAAAGTGAGTGCAAAGTGCACTAAAGTTACCCTAAGGACAAAGTAGTCGTGTTAGAGGAATAATGCAGGAAAGACACAAACCAGCAATGCAAGAACTGTGGATTTCCAATCTAGGGTACCTGTGGAACAAGGGGACCAAGTCCAAAAGTCACAAGCAAGTCGGAGATGGGCAGATGCCCAGGAAATGCCAGCTGTGGGTGCAAAGAAGCTTCGACTGGACAGAAGAAGCTGAGGTTTCTGCAGGAACAAAAAGGGCTAGAGACTTCCCCTTTGGAGGACGGATCCCACTCGCCTTGGAGAGTTGTGCAGAAGTGTTTTCCCACCGGAAAGACGCCAACAAGCCTTGCTAGACGCAAATTGTGCGTTTAAGGTTTTTGGACGCTGCTGGGGCCCAGGAGGGACCAGGAGGTCGCAAATTGGACCTGAAGAGAGAAGGGACGTCGAGCAAGACAAAGAGCTCTCACTGAAGCAGGTAGCACCCGGAGAAGTGCCAGAAACAGGCACTACAAGGATGCGTGAAACAGTGCTTGCCGAATTTGCACAAAGGAGTCCCACATCGCCGGAGACCAACTTAGAAAGTCGTGCAATGCAGGTTAGAGTGCCGTGGACCCAGGCTTGGCTGTGCACAAAGGATTTCCGCCGGAAGTGCACAGGGGCCGGAGTAGCTGCAAAGTCGCGGTTCCCAGCAATGCAGCCCAGCGAGGTGAGGCAAGGACTTACCTCCACCAAACTTGGGCTGAAGAGTCACTGGACTGTGGGGGTCACTTGGACAGAGTCGCTGGATTCGAGGGACCTCGCTCGTCGTGCTGAGAGGAGACCCAAGGGACCGGTGATGCAGCTTTTTGGTGCCTGTGGTTGCAGGGGGAAGATTCCGTCGACCCACGGGAGATTTCTTCGGAGCATCTGATGCAGAGGGGAGGCAGACTACCCCCACAGCATGCACAAGCAGGAAAACAGTCGAGAAGGCGGCAGGATCGGCGTTACAGAGTTGCAGTAGTCGTCTTTGCTACTATGTTGCAGGTTTGCAGACTTCCAGCGCGGTCAGCGGTCGTTTCCTTATCAGAAGGTGAAGAGGGAGATGCAGAGGAACTCGGATGAGCTCTTGCATTCGTTATCTAAAGTTTCCCCAGAGACAGAGACCCTAAATAGCCAGAAAAGAGGGTTTGGCTACCTAGGAGAGAGGATAGGCTAGCAACACCTGAAGGAGCCTATCACAAGGAGTCTCTGACGTCACCTGGTGGCACTGGCCACTCAGAGCAGTCCAGTGTGCCAGCAGCACCTCTGTTTCCAAGATGGCAGAGATCTGGAGCACACTGGAGGAGCTCTGGACACCTCCCAGGGGAGGTGCAGGTCAGGGGAGTGGTCACTCCCCTTTCCTTTGTCCAGTTTCGCGCCAGAGCAGGGGCTAAGGGGTCCCTGAACCGGTGTAGACTGGCTTATGCAGAATTGGGCACATCTGTGCCCAAGAAAGCATTTCCAGAGGCTGGGGGAGGCTACTCCTCCCCTGCCTTCACACCATTTTCCAAAGGGAGAGGGTGTCACACCCTCTCTCAGAGGAAGTTCTTTGTTCTGCCATCCTGGGCCAGGCCTGGCTGGACCCCAGGAGGGCAGATGCCTGTCTGAGGGGTTGGCAGCAGCAGCAGCTGCAGTGAAACCCCAGGAAGGGCAGTTTGGCAGTACCAGGGTCTGTGCTACAGACCACTGGGATCATGGGATTGTGCCAACTATGCCAGGATGGCATAGAGGGGGCAATTCCATGATCATAGACATGTTACATGGCCATATTCGGAGTTACCATGGTGAAGCTACATATAGGTAGTGACCTATATGTAGTGCACGCGTGTAATGGTGTCCCCGCACTCACAAAGTTCAGGGAATTGGCTCTGAACAATGTGGGGGCACCTTGGCTAGTGCCAGGGTGCCCTCACACTAAGTAACTTTGCACCTAACCTTTACCAGGTAAAGGTTAGACATATAGGTGGCTTATAAGTTACTTAAGTGCAGTGTAAAATGGCTGTGAAATAACGTGGACGTTATTTCACTCAGGCTGCAGTGGCAGGCCTGTGTAAGAATTGTCAGAGCTCCCTATGGGTGGCAAAAGAAATGCTGCAGCCCATAGGGATCTCCTGGAACCCCAATACCCTGGGTACCTCAGTACCATATACTAGGGAATTATAAGGGTGTTCCAGTAAGCCAATGTAAATTGGTAAAAATGGTCACTAGCCTGTTAGTGACAATTTGGAAAGAAATGAGAGAGCATAACCACTGAGGTTCTGATTAGCAGAGCCTCAGTGAGACAGTTAGTCACTACACAGGTAACACATTCAGGCACACTTATGAGCACTGGGGCCCTGGGTTACCAGGGTCCCAGTGACACATACAACTAAAACAACATATATACAGTGAAAAATGGGGGTAACATGCCAGGCAAGATGGTACTTTCCTACACAACCCCCCCCCAAACGAAGGACAATAAGACTAGCCATGACCTGATGAGTCTTCATTGTCTAAGTGGAAATATCTGGAGAGTCCATCTGCATTGGAGTGGCTACTCCCAGGTCTATGTTCCACTGTATAGTCCATTCCCTGTAGGGATATGGACCACCTCAACAATTTAGGATTTTCACCTTTCATTTGTTTTAGCCAAAGTAGAGGTTTGTGGTCTGTCTGAACAATGAAGTGAGTGCCAAACAGGCATGGCCTCAACTTCTTCAGAGCCCAGACCACAGCAAAGGCCTCCCTCTCAATGGCAGACCAACGCTTTTCTCTAGGGGTCAACCTCCTACTAATAAAAGCAACAGGTTGATCCTGGCCCTCAGAATTAAGTTGTGATAGGACTGCCCCTACTCCTAATTCAGATGCATCAGTTTGGACATAGAATTTTTTAGAGTAACAAGGGCTTTTCAGGACAGGTGCAGAGCACATGGCCTGCTTCAGCTCCTCAAAAGCTTTCTGACAGCTTGCTGTCCATAATACCTTTTTAGGCATTTTCTTGGATGTGAGGTCATTAAGAGGGGCTGCAATGGAGCCATAGTTCTTAATGAACCTCCTGTAATACCCAGTGAGGCCTAGGAAGGCTCTCACCTGAGTTTGAGTGGTAGGGGGAACCCAATCAATAATAGTTTGGATTTTCTCCTGAAGTGGTGCAATCTGTTCCCCACCAACAAGGTGTCCCAGATAAACCACCTTACCCTGCCCTATCTGGTACTTTGAAGCCTTGATAGTGAGGCCTGCCTTTTGCAGGGCCTCCAAAACTTTCCATAGGTGGACCAGGTGATCATCCCAGCTGGAGCTAAAGACAGCTATATCATCCAAATATGCTGCACTGAAAGCTTCCAGCCCTTGCAGGACTGTGTTCACCAACCTCTGAAAAGTGGCAGGTGCATTTTTCAAACCAAAAGGCATTACAGTAAACTGGTAATGTCCTCCAATGGTAGAAAATGCAGTCTTAGATTTAGCATCTTCTGATAATTTGATCTGCCAATACCCTGCAGTCAAATCAAAAGTGCTTAGATACTTGGCAGATGCCAGTGTATCTATAAGCTCATCTGCCCTGGGTATAGGGTGAGCATCAGTTTTGGTTACCAAGTTGAGACCTCTATAGTCTACACAAAACCGCATTTCCTTCTTTCCATCTTTAGAATTGGGTTTTGGTACCAGTACCACAGGAGAAGCCCATGGACTGTCAGAGTGCTCAACCACTCCTAGTTCCAACATTTTCAGAACTTCTTGCTTTATGCAGTCCCTGACATGGTCAGGCTGCCTATAGATCTTACTTTTGACAGGTAAACTGTCTCCAGTATCTATAGTGTGCTCACACCAAGAAGTGGTGCCTGGCACAGTAGAGAAGAGTTCTGAAAATTGTCCTAGGAGATTTATGCAATGGTCTTTCTGCTCAGCAGTAAGACAATCTGCCAAAACTACACCTTCCACAAGAGCATCTTGTTCTGTGGAAGAGAAGAGATCAGGTAGAGGATCACTGTCTTCTTCCTGTCCCTCATCAGTTGCCATGAGCAGGGTGAGATCAGCCCTGTCATAGTAGGGTTTCAGGCGGTTGACATGGAGCACCCTAAGGGGACTCCTGGCAGTGCCTAAGTCAACTAAATAGGTGACTTCTCCCTTCTTTTCAACAATTGTGTGGGGACCACTCCATTTATCTTGGAGTGCTCTTGGGGCCACAGGCTCCAAGACCCACACTTTCTGCCCTGGTTGGTACTGAACCAAAACAGCCTTCTGATCATGCCATTGCTTCTGGAGCTCTTGGCTGGCCTGAAGGTTTTTACTGGCCTTTTTCATGTACTCATCCATCCTTGATCTGAGGCCAAGTACATAATCCACAATATCCTGCTTAGGAGCTTTTAAAGGTTGTTCCCAACCCTCCTTTACAAGTGTTAGTGGACCCCTAACTGGGTGTCCAAAAATAAGTTCAAAGGGGCTGAAGCCCACTCCTTTCTGGGGTACCTCCCTGTAGGCAAAAAGGAGGCATGGTAGAAGGATATCCCATCTCCTGCGGAGTTTTTCAGGGAGTCCCATAATCATGCCTTTGAGAGTTTTATTAAATCTCTCCACCAGTCCATTTGTTTGTGGATGATAGGGTGTTGTGAACTTGTACGTTACACCACACTCCTTCCACATGGCCTTTAAGGATGCAGACATGAAATTGCTTCCTCTGTCTGATACCACTTCCTTTGGGAAGCCCACCCTGGAAAATATTCCCAGGAGGGCCTTTGCCACTGCAGGAGCTGTAGTGGTCCTTAAAGGAATAGCTTCAGGATATCTTGTGGCATGGTCCACTACCACCAAGATAAACCTATTGCCTGAAGCAGTAGGAGGGTCAAGGGGGCCAACTATGTCAACCCCTACCCTTTCAAAGGGGACTCCAACCACAGGCAGTGGGATAAGGGGTGCCTTTGGAGTGCCACCTGTTTTGCCACTGGCTTGACAGGTTTCACAGGACTTACAAAATTCCTTTGTGTCCTCAGACATCCTAGGCCAATGAAACAATGGAACCAATCTGTCCCAAGTTTTCATTTGACCCAGGTGCCCAGCTAGGGGAATGTCATGTGCCAGTGTTAGGAGGAACTTTCTGTACTCCTGAGGAATCACTAATCTCCTGGCAGCTCCAGGTTTAGGATCCCTATGCTCAGTGTACAAGAGGTTGTCCTCCCAGTAAACTCTGTGAGAGTCACTGACATCCCCATTAGCCTGTTTGACAGCTTGCTGTCTGAGACCCTCTAATGTGGGACAGGTTTGCTGTGCCACACTCAGCTCCTCCCTGGCAGGCCCCCCTTCACCCAAAAGCTCAGCCGTGTCTGCTTCCAGCTCCTCTGGTGTAGGTTCTGCACAGGGAGGGAATTCTTCTTCCTCAGAAGTTGAATCCACTGTAGAGGGAGGGATAGTAGGAAGTGGTTTGCTTCTACTAGCCCTAGCTTTAGGGAGCACTTGGTCCATTGTTCCAGGATCCAAGCTTCCCTGTCCTTTTTGCTTTTTTGTCTGAGCCCTTGTCAAAGCAAAAATATGCCCTGGGATGCCCAGCATTGCTGCATGGGCCTCCAACTCCACATCTGACCAAGCTGATGTCTCCAAATCATTCCCTAATAGACAGTCTACAGGTAAATCTGAAGCTACCACAACTTTCTTTGGACCAGTTACCCCCCCCCAGTTGAGATTTACAACAGCCATGGGGTGGCTTTGTGTTATGTTGTGAGCATCGGTTACTTGGTACTGGTGTCCAAGTATGTGTTGTTCAGGGTGCACCAGTTTCTCAATCACCATTGTGACACTGGCACCTGTGTCCCTGTAGGCCTGGACCTCAACACCATTTATTAGGGTTAGTTGCTTGTACTTCTCCAAGTTATGGGGGCAAGCAACCAAAGTGGCTAAATCAATAGCCCCTTCAGAGACTAAAGTAGCCTCTGTGGTCTCCCTAATCAGACCAACCCCAACTAAATTACCAAAAGTGAGCCCAGCTACTCCCTTGGATTGGCTATTAGTAGGTTTGCTCCCACCACCACTGCTATTAGTAGGGACACTAGGTGTAGCAGTAGGGGTTGTAGTGGTAGGAGCTGTGGTGCCTTTCTTTGGACAACTGGGATCTGTTGTCCAATGGCCTTTTATTTTACATAAATAGCACCATGGTTTCTTTTCCTTGTTCTGATTAAAGGAGGATTTGGACCCACCACCCCCACCAGAGTGTTTTTGTGGGCCTGATGAAGACTCATTTTTAGATTTGTCCCCACCCTTGTCAGAAGACTTACCATCCTTCTTTTTGTTGCCATCTTTGTCACCCCCTGTATGAACTTTTCTGTTCACTCTTGTTCTGACCCATTTGTCTGCCTTCTTTCCCAATTCTTGGGGAGAGGTCAGATCAGAGTCCACCAAGTACTGGTGCAACAAATCAGACACACAATTATTAAGAATATGCTCTCTCAGGATCAAGTTATACAGGCTGTCATAATCAGTAACTTTACTGCCATGTAACCACCCCTCCAAGGCCTTCACTGCCTGGTCAATGAAATCAACCCAGTCTTGTGAAGACTCCTTTTTGGTCTCTCTGAACTTTATCCTGTACTGTTCAGTGGTTAAGCCATAACCATCCAGGAGTGCATTCTTAAGAACTTGGAAATTATTAGCATCATTTTCTTTCACAGTAAGGAGCCTATCCCTACCTTTTCCACTAAATGGTAGCCATAGGATAGCAGCCCACTGCCTTTGAGGGACATCCTGTACAACACAGGCCCTCTCAAGTGCAGCAAACCACTTGTTAATGTCATCCCCCTCCTTATAAGGGGGAACTATCTTGTGCAGATTCCTGGAATCATGCTCTTTTGCAGGATGACTATGGGGAATACTGCTGCTGCCACCATGGGTATCTAAACCCAACTTCTGTCTTTCCTTCTCTAATTCAAAAGACTGTCTATCCAAATCCAGCTGTTGCTTTTTAAGCTTCAGTCTGGTTTGTTCCACCCTCAACTTATTGAGTTCCCTCTCTAACATTCTGTCATCAGGGTTGGTGGGAGGGACATTTCTAGAAACAGAGCTATGATGGGAATGAACAGAAGGAGACCTGTCCCTTACAGAAGCCAACTTAACAGCTTGGTTTACAGAAACATTACTACCAGAATGGTGAGAATAAATGCTTTTGCTATGATGTGAGACCACACTATTTATTTGGTGTGGCTCATCATCATTACCATCTATGCTATATTGTCTAGTAATGGGCAGGCTAGGAAGTTTCTTTCCTGAATCTTTTCCTGGGGGAGTCCCTGAATCAGATTGGGAACTATTAGGTACTTTTTCAACAGATGGGGCACCTATGGCCTTATCCTGTTCTCTAAGCATGTTAATTAACAGTTCCAAGACAGGATTCTTCCCTACACTCAAACCTCTCTCCATACAGAGACTCCTTGCTCTTTTCCAGCTAAGGTTGTCATATGCAAGTTTGGACAGATCAACACTTTGGACTGTGCCAGACATTTTTTTAGAGAGAGTTAAAGTGATAGAAAAAGAGAAAAAAGTTTTCAGAACTTTTTGGAAAGACAGAAAAAAACTTTTTAAACTTTTAAGAACTTTTTGAAAGTTTAGGAGTACTTTTCAGCACTTAGAAAAGAGTGAAAAGAGGAAATGCAAAACTTTTTGGCTATGTGTATATACACTGACCTTGTTTTGTATATTTTTCTCTTATGAAAAGTACAATGACAAGAGTGGTAAGTAGTCTCAAGCACTTATCCCACCACTGCACAACCAATGTAGGAGGCTGGACTGGCTTGTAGTGAGTACCAAGGGGTACTTGCACCTTGCACCAGGCCCAGTTATTCCTTATTAGTGTATAGGGTGTCTAGCAGCTTAGGCTGATAGATAATGGTATCTTAGCAGAGCAGCTTAGGCTGAACTAGGAGACGTGTGAAGCTACTACAGTACCACCTAGTGTCATATGCACAATATCATAAGAAAACACAATACACAGTTATACTAAAAATAAAGGTACTTTATTTTTATGACAATATGCCAAAGTATCTTAGAGTGTACCCTCAGTGAGAGGATAGGAAATATACACAAGATATATACACACAATAGCAAAAATATGCAGTATAGTCTTAGAAAACAGTGCAAACAATGTATAGTTACAATAGGATGCAATGGGGAAACATAGGGATAGGGGCAACACAAACCATATACTCCAAAAGTGGAATGCGAACCACGAATGGACCCCAAGCCTATGTGACCTTGTAGAGGGTCGCTGGGACTATTAGAAAATAGTGAGAGTTAGCAAAATAACCCTCCCCAAGACCCTGAAAAGTGAGTGCAAAGTGCACTAAAGTTCCCCTAAGGACAAAGTAGTCGTGTTAGAGGAATAATGCAGGAAAGACACAAACCAGCAATGCAACAACTGTGGATTTCCAATCTACGGTACCTGTGGAACAAGGGGACCAAGTCCAAAAGTCACAAGCAAGTCGGAGATGGGCAGATGCCCAGGAAATGCCAGCTGCGGGTGCAAAGAAGCTTCGACTGGACAGAAGAAGCTGGGGTTTCTGCAGGAACAAAAAGGGCTAGAGACTTCCCCTTTAGTGGACGGATCCCACTCGCCTTGGAGAGTCGTGCAGAAGTGTTTTCCCGCCGGAAGGACGCCAACAAGCCTTGCTAGACGCAAATCGTGCGTTTGGCGTTTTTGGACGCTGCTGGGGCCCAGGAGGGACCAAGAGGTCGCAAATTGGACCTGAAGAGAGAGGGGACGTCGAGCAAGACAAAGAGCCCTCACTGAAGCAGGTAGCCCCCGGAGAAGTGCCAGAAACAGGCACTACGAGGATGCGTGAAACGGTGCTCGCCGAAGTTGCACAAAGGAGTCCCACGTCGCCGGAGACCAACTTAGAAAGTCGTGCAATGCAGGTTAGAGTGCCGTGGACCCAGGCTTGGCTGTGCACAAAGGATTTCCGCCGGAAGTGCACAGGGGCCGGAGTAGCTGCAAAGTCGCGGTTCCCAGCAATGCAGCCCAGCGAGGTGAGGCAAGGACTTACCTCCACCAAACTTGGGTTGAAGAGTCACTGGACTGTGGGGGTCACTTGGACAGAGTCGCTGGATTCGAGGGACCTCGCTCGTTGTGCTGAGAGGAGACCCAAGGGACCGGTGATGCAGCTTTTTGGTGCCTGCGGTTGCAGGGGGAAGATTCCGTCGACCCACGGGAGATTTCTTCGGAGCTTCTGGTGCAGAGGGGAGGCAGACTACCCCCACAGCATGCACAAGCAGGAAAACAGTCGAGAAGGCGGCAGGATCGGCGTTACAGAGTTGCAGTAGTCGTCTTTGCTACTATGTTGCAGGTTTGCAGGCTTCCAGCGCGGTCAGCGGTCGTTTCCTTATCAGAAGGTGAAGAGGGAGATGCAGAGGAACTCGGATGAGCTCTTGCATTCGTTATCTAAAGTTTCCCCAGAGACAGAGACCCTAAATAGCCAGAAAAGAGGGTTTGGCTACCTAGGAGAGAGGATAGGCTAGCAACACCTGAAGGAGCCTATCACAAGGAGTCTCTGACGTCACCTGGTGGCACTGGCCACTCAGAGCAGTCCAGTGTGCCAGCAGCACCTCTGTTTCCAAGATGGCAGAGATCTGGAGCACACTGGAGGAGCTCTGGACACCTCCCAGGGGAGGTGCAGGTCAGGGGAGTGGTCACTCCCCTTTCCTTTGTCCAGTTTCGCGCCAGAGCAGGGGCTAAGGGGTCCCTGAACCGGTGTAGACTGGCTTATGCAGAATTGGGCACATCTGTGCCCAAGAAAGCATTTCCAGAGGCTGGGGGAGGCTACTCCTCCCCTGCCTTCACACCATTTTCCAAAGGGAGAGGGTGTCACACCCTCTCTCAGAGGAAGTTCTTTGTTCTGCCATCCTGGGCCAGGCCTGGCTGGACCCCAGGAGGGCAGATGCCTGTCTGAGGGGTTGGCAGCAGCTGCAGTGAAACCCCAGGAAGGGCAGTTTGGCAGTACCAGGGTCTGTGCTACAGACCACTGGGATCATGGGATTGTGCCAACTATGCCAGGATGGCATAGAGGGGGCAATTCCATGATCATAGACATGTTACATGGCCATATTCGGAGTTACCATGGTGAAGCTACATATAGGTAGTGACCTATATGTAGTGCACGCGTGTAATGGTGTCCCCGCACTCACAAAGTTCAGGGAATTGGCTCTGAACAATGTGGGGGCACCTTGGCTAGTGCCAGGGTGCCCTCACACTAAGTAACTTTGCACCTAACCTTTACCAGGTAAAGGTTAGACATATAGGTGACTTATAAGTTACTTAAGTGCAGTGTAAAATGGCTGTGAAATAACGTGGACGTTATTTCACTCAGGCTGCAGTGGCAGGCCTGTGTAAGAATTGTCAGAGCTCCCTATGGGTGGCAAAAGAAATGCTACAGCCCATAGGGATCTCCTGGAACCCCAATACCCTGGGTACCTCAGTACCATATACTAGGGAATTATAAGGGTGTTCCAGTAAGCCAATGTAAATTGGTAAAAATGGTCACTAGCCTGTTAGTGACAATTTGGAAAGAAATGAGAGAGCATAAGCACTGAGGTTCTGATTAGCAGAGCCTCAGTGAGACAGTTAGTCACTACACAGGTAACACATTCAAGCACACTTATGAGCACTGGGGCCCTGGGTTACCAGGGTCCCAGTGACACATACAACTAAAACAACATATATACAGTGAAAAATGGGGGTAACATGCCAGGCAAGATGGTACTTTCCTACAGAGCCACAGGCTCCAAGACCCACACTTTCTGCCCTGGTTTGTACTGAACCAAAACAGCCTTCTGGTCATGCCATTGCTTTTGGAGGTCTTGGCTGGCCTGAAGGTTTTTACTGGCCTTTTTCATATACTCAGCCATCCTTGATCTGAGGCCAAGTACATAATCCACAATATCTTGTTTTGGAGCTTTTAAAGGTTGTTCCCAACCCTCCTTGACAAGTGTTAGTGGACCCCTAACAGGGTGTCCAAAGAGGAGTTCAAAGGGGCTGAAGCCCACTCCTTTCTGGGGTACCTCCCTGTAGGCAAAAAGGAGGCATGGTAACAGGATATCCCATCTCCTGCGGAGTTTTTCAGGGAGACCCATAATCATGCCTTTGAGAGTTTTGGTAAATCTCTCCACCAGTCCATTTGTTTATGGATGATAGGGTGTAGTGAACTTGTAAGTCACACCACACTCATTCCACATGGCCTTTAAGTATGCAGACATGAAATTGCTTCCCCTGTCTGATACTACTTCCTTTGGGAAGCCCACCATGGAAAATATTCCCAGGAGGGCCTTTGCCACTGCAGGTGCTGTAGTGGTCCTTAAAGGAATTGCTTCAGGATATCTTGTGGAATGGTCCACTACCACCAAGATAAACCTATTGCCTGAAGCAGTAGGAGGGTCAAGGGGGCAAACTATGTCAACCCCTACCCTTTCAAAAGGAGCCCCAACCACAGGCAGTGTAATAAGGCGTGCCTTTGGGGTGCCACCTGTTTTGCCACTGGCTTGACAGGTTTCACAGGACTTACAAAAATCTTTTGTGTCCTCAGACATCCTAGGCCAATGAAACAAGGGAACAAGCCTGTCCCAAGTTTTCATTTGTCCCAGATGCCCAGCTAGGGGAATGTCGTGGGCTAGAGTTAGGAGGAACTTTCTGTACTCCTGAGGAATCACTAACCTCCTGGCAGTTCCAGGTTTAGGATCCCTTGCTTCAGTGTACAAGAGGTTGTCCTCCCAGTAAACTCTGTGAGAGTCACTGACATTAGCCTGTTTGACAGCTTGCTGTCTTAGACCCTCTAGTGTGGGACAGGTTTGCTGTGCCACACTCAGCTCCTCCCTGGCAGGCCCCCCTTCACCCAAAAGCTCAGCAGTATCTGCTTCCAGCTCCTCTGGTGTAGGTTCTGCACAGGGTGGAAATTCTTCTTCCTCAGAAATAGAATCCACTGTAGAGGGAGGGATAGTAGGAAGTGCTTTACTTCTACTAGCCCTAGCTTTAGGGAGCACTTGGTCCATTGTTCCAGGATCCAAGCTTCCCTGTCCTTTTTGCATTTTGGCCTGAGCCCTGGTTAAAGCAAAAATATGCCCTGGGATGCCCAGCATTGCTGCATGGGCCTCCAACTCCACATCTGACCAAGCTGATGTCTCCAAATCATTTCCTAGAAGACAGTCTACAGGTAAATCTGTGGCTACCACAACTTTCTTTGGACCAGTAACCCCCCCCCCCAGTTGAGATTTACAACAGCCATGGGGTGGCTAAGTGTGTTGTTGTGAGCATCGGTTACTTGGTACTGGTGACCAAGTAGGTGTTGTTCAGGGTGGACCAGTTTCTCTATGACCATAGTCACACTGGCACCAGTGTCCCTGTAGGCCTGAACCTCAACACCATTTATTAGGGGTAGCTGCTTGTACTTATCCATATTAAGGGGACAAGCAACTAAGGTGGCTAAATCAATAGCCCCCTCAGAGACTAACACAGCCTCTGTGGTCTCCCTAACAAGACCAACCCCAACTAAGTTACCAATAGTGAGCCCAGCTACTCCCTTGGATTGGCTACTAGTAGGTTTCCTCCCACCACCACTGCTATTAGTAGGGACACTAGGTGTAGCAGTAGGGGTTGTAGTGGTAGGAGGCTTGGTGCTTTTCTTTGGACAACTGGGATCTGTTGTCCAATGGCCTTTTATTTTACATAAATAGCACCATGGTTTCTTTTCCTTGTTTTGATTAGAAGAGGATTTGGGCCCACCACCCCCACCAGAGTGTTTTTGTGGGCCTGATGAAGACTCATTTTTAGATTTGTCCCCACCCTTGTCAGAAGACTTACCATCCTTCTTCTTGTTGCCATCTTTGTCACCCCCTGTATGAACTTTTCTGTTCACCCTTGTTCTGACCCATTTGTCTGCCTTCTTTCCCAATTCTTGGGGAGAGGTCAGATCAGAGTCCACCAAGTACTGGTGCAACAAATCAGACACACAATTATTAAGAATATGCTCTCTCAGGATCAAGTTATACGGGCTGTCATAATCAGTAACTTTACTGCCATGTAACCACCCCTCCAAGGCCTTCACTGAATGGTCAATGAAATCAACCCAGTCTTGTGAAGACTCCTTTTTGGTCTCTCTGAACTTTATCCTGTATTGTTCAGTGGTTAAGCCATAACCATCCAGGAGTGCATTCTTAAGAACTTTGTAATCATTGGCTTCACTTTCTTTCACAGTAAGGAGCCTATCCCTACCTTTTCCACTAAATGATAGCCATAGGATAGCAGCCCACTGCCTTTGAGGGACATCCTGTACAGCACAGGCCCTCTCAAGTGCACAAACCACTTGTTAATGTCATCCCCCTCCTTATAAGGGGGAACTATCTTGTGCAGATTCCTGGTATCATGCTCTTTTGCAGGATGACTATGGGGAATACTGCTGCTGCCACCATGGGTTTCTAAACCCAGTTTCTGTCTCTCCTTCTCTACTTCTAAGGTCTGTCTATCCAAATCCAGCTGTTGCTTCTTGAGCTTCAGTCTGGTTTGTTCCACTCTCAATCTATTGAGCTCCCTTTCTAACAATCTGTCATCAGGGTGGGTGGGAGGGACATTCCTAGACACAGAAGTATGATGAGAATGAACAGAAGGAGACCTGTCCCTTACAGAGGGCACCCTAACAGGTTGGCTAACAGTGTAATGTGAGAGCACACCATCTGTATGATGTGACTCAACCTCTGTACCAACTATGCTAGACTGTCTAGTAATGGGCAGGCTAGGAAGTTTCTTTCCTGAATCTTTTCCTAGGGGAGTCCCTGGATCAGATTGGGAACCATTAGCTACTTTTTCAACAGATGGGGCCCTTCTGGCCTTATCTTTGTTCTCTAAGCATGTTAAGTAACAATTCCAAGGAAGGATTCTTCCCTACACTCAAACCTCTCTCTATGCAGAGACTCCTTGCTCCTTTCCAGCTAAGGTGATCATATGCAAGTTTGGACAGATCAACATTTTGGCCTGTGCCAGACATTTTTAGAGAGAGTTAAAGTGATAGAAAAAGAGAAAAAAGTTTGTCAGAGCTTTTAGAAAGTCAGAGAAAAAAACTTGTAAAACTTTTTAGAACTTTTTTAAAGTTTAGAAGTACTTTTCAGCACTTAGAAAAGAGTGAAAAGAGGAAATGCAAAACTTTTTAGCTATGTGTACACACACTGAACTTGTTTTGTATATTTTTCTCTTATGAAAAGTACAATGACAAGAGTGGTAAGTAGTCTCAAAGCACTTATCCCACCGCTGCACAACCAATGTAGGAGGCTGGACTGGCTTGTAGTGAGTACCAAGGGGTACTTGCACCTTGCACCAGGCTCAGTTATCCCTTATTAGTGTATAGGGTGTCTAGCAGCATAGGCTGATAGATAATGGTAGCTTAGCAGAGCAGCTTAGGCTGAACTAGGAGACGAGTGAACCTCCTACAGTACCACTTAGTGTCATATGCACAATATCATAAGAAAACACAATACACAGTTATACTAAAAATAAAGGTACTTTATTTTTATGACAATATGCCAAAGTATCTCAGAGTGTACCCGCAGTATGAGGATAGCAAATATACACAAGATATATGTACACAATACCAAAAATATGCAGTATAGTCTTAGAAAACAGTGCAAACAATGTATAGATACAATAGGATGCAATGGGGACACATAGGGATAGGGGCAACACAAACCATATACTCCAAAAGTGGAATGCGAACCACGAATGGACCCCAAACCTATGTGACCTTGTAGAGGGTCGCTGGGACTATTGGAAAATAGTAAGGGTTAGAAAAATAGCCCACCCCAAGACCCTGAAAAGTGAGTGCAAAGTGCACTAAAGTTCCCCAAAGGACATAGAAGTCGTGATAGGGGAATTCTGCAGGAAAGACACAAACCAGCAATGCAACAACGATGGATTTCCAGGCGAGGGTACCTGTGGAACAAGGGGACCAAGTCCAAAAGTCACAAGCAAGTCGGAGATGGGCAGATGCCCAGGAAATGCCAGCTGTGGGTGCAAAGAAGCTGCTACTGGACAGTAGAAGCTTAGGTTTCTGCAGGAACGACAAGGGCTAGAGACTTCCCCTTTGGAGGACGGATCCCACACGCTGTGGAGAGTCGTGCAGAAGTGTTTTCTTGCCGAAAGACCACCAACAAGCCTTGCTAGCTGCAAATCATGCGGTAAGCATTTTTGGATGCTGCTGTGGCCCAGGAGGGACCAGGATGTCGCAAATTGCATCAGGAGAGAGAGGGGACGTCGAGCAAGACAAGAAGCCCTCTCAGCAGCAGGTAGCACCCGGAGAAGTGCCAGAAACAGGCACTACGAGGATGCGTGAAACAGTGCTCACCCGAAGTTGCACAAAGGAGTCCCACGTCGCCGGAGACCAACTTAGAAAGTCGTGCAATGCAGGTTAGAGTGCTGTGGACCCAGGCTTGGCTGTGCACAAAGGATTTCCGCCAGAAGTGCACAGGGGCCGGAGTAGCTGCAAAAGTCGTAGTTCCCAGCAATGCAGTCTGGCGTGGGGAGGCAAGGACTTACCTCCACCAAACTTGGACTGAAGAGTCACTGGACTGTGGGAGTCACTTGGACAGAGTTGCTGAGCTCAAGGGACCTCACTCGTCGTGCTGAGAGGAGACCCAGAGGACCAGTGATGCAGTTCTTTGGTGCCTGCGGTTGCATGGGGCAGATTCCGTCGACCCACGGGAGATTTCTTCGGAGCTTCTAGTGCAGAGAGGAGGAAGACTACCCCCACAGCATGCACCACCAGGAAAACAGTTGAGAAGGCGGCAGGATCAGCGTTACAAAGTCGCATTAGTCGTCTTTGCTACTTTGTTGCAGTTTTGCAGGCTTCCAGCGCGGTCAGCAGTCGATTCCTTGGCAGAAGGTGAAGAGAGAGATGCAGAGGAACTCTGATGAGCTCTTGCATTCGTTATCTAAGGAATTCCCAAAAGCAGAGACCCTAAATAGCCAGAAAAGGAGGTTTGGCTACCTAGGAGAGAGGATAGGCTAGCAACACCTGAAGGAGCCAATCAGAAGGAGTCTCTGACGTCACCTGGTGGCACTGGCCACTCAGAGCAGTCCAGTGTGCCAGCAACACCTCTGTTTCCAAGATGGCAGAGGTCTGGAGCACACTGGAGGAGCTCTGGACACCTCCCAGGGGAGGTGCAGGACAGGGGAGTGGTCACTCCCCTTTCCTTTGTCCAGTTTCGCGCCAGAGCAGGGCTAAGGGGTCCCCTGAACCGGTGTAGATTGGCTTATGCAGAATTGGGCACATCTGTGCCCATGAAAGCATTTTCAGAGGCTGGGGGAGGCTACTCCTCCCCTGCCTTCACACCATTTTCCAAAGGGAGAGGGTGTAACACCCTCTCTCAGAGGAAGTCCTTTGTTCTGCCATCCTGGGACAAGCCTGGCTTGACCCCAGGAGGGCAGAAACCTGTCTGAGGGGTTGGCAGCAGCAGCAGCTGCAGTGAAACCCCAGGAAAGGCAGTTTGGCAGTACCAGGGTCTGTGCTACAGACCACTGGGATCATGGGATTGTGCCAACTATGCCAGGATGGCATAGAGGGGGCAATTCCATGATCATAGACATGTTACATGGCCATATTCGGAGTTACCATTGTGAAGCTACATATAGGTAGTGACCTATATGTAGTGCACCCGTGTAATGGTGTCCCCGCACTCACAAAGTCCGGGGAATTGGCCCTGAACAATGTGGGGGCACCTTGGCTAGTGCCAGGGTGCCCTCACACTAAGTAACTTTGCACCTAACCTTTATCAGGTAAAGGTTAGACATATAGGTGACTTATAAGTTACTTAAGTGCAGTGTAAAATGGCTGTGAAATAACGTGGACGTTATTTCACTCAGGCTGCAGTGGCAGGCCTGTGTAAGAATTGTCAAAGCTCCCTATGGGTGGCAAAAGAAATGCTGCAGCCCATAGGGATCTCCTGGAACCCCAATACCCTGGGTACCTCAGTACCATATACTAGGGAATTATAAGGGTGTTCCAGTAAGCCAATGTAAATTGGTAAAATTGGTCACTAGCCTGTTAGTGACAATTTGAAAGAAATGAGAGAGCATAACCACTGAGGTTCTGATTAGCAGAGCCTCAGTGAGACAGTTAGTCACTAAACAGGTAACACATTCAGGCGCACTTATGAGCACTGGGGCCCTGGGTGACAGGGTCCCAGTGACACATACAACTAAAACAACATATATACAGTGAAAAATGGGGGTAACATGCCAGGCAAGATGGTACTTTCCTACAGCACTTCTGTTGAGAAATTAGCTGATGGTTCCCAATCTGACCCTGGGGCACCCCTAGCAAAAGATTTGGAAAGGAACCTTCCCAACCTGCCCATTAGCAGGCCAACTAGCATTGCTGGTACCAATGTGAGTTCTCATCACAGTAGGAGTGTTACTTCTGTTAGCCAGGTTGTTAGAGTGCCATCTGTTAGGGACAGATCTCCCTCTGTTCATTCTCACCATACTTCTGTGTCAAGGCATGCCCCACCCACCCACCCTGATGACAGAGTGTTAGAAAGGGAGCTCAATAGACTGAGAGTGGAAGAATCCAGGCTGAAGCTCAAGAAGCAACAGCTGGATTTAGATATGCAAGCCTTTGATTTAGAAAAAGAAAGACAGAGGTTGGGGTTAGGACCCCATGGTGGCAGCAGCAGTATTACAGATAGTAATCCTGTAAAAGAGCATGATTCTAGGAATCTGCACAAGATAGTTCCCCCTTACAAGGAGGGGGATGACATTAACAAGTGGTTTGCTGCACTTGAGAGGGGCTGTGTTGTACAGGGGGTCCCTCAAAGGCAGTGTGCTGCTATCCTATGGCTATCTTTCAGTGGAAAGGGTAGGGATAGGCTCCTTACTGTTAAGGAAAGTGATGCCAATGATTTTACAGTTCTTAAAAATGCACTCCTAGATGGTTATGGCTTAACCACTGAACAGTACAGGATCAAGTTCAGAGAAACCAAAAAGGAGTCTTCACAAGACTGGGTAGACTTTGTTGACCATTCAGTGAAGGCCTTGGAGGGGTGGTTACATGGCAGTAAAGCTTCTGACTATGAAAGCCTGTATAACTTAATCCTGAGAGAGCATATTCTTAATAATTGTGTGTCTGATTTGTTGCACCAGTACCTAGTAGACTCTGATCTGATCTCTCCCCAACAATTGGGAAAGAAGGCAGACAAATGGGTCAGAACAAGGGTGAACAGAAAAGTTCATACAGGTGGTGACAAGGATGGCAAGAAGAAAGATGGTGAGAAATCTCAGGATAAGCATGGGGATAAGGGTAAAACCAAAGATCCTTCTTCAAATCCTAAACACTCTTCAGGGGGTGGGGATAAAACAAATTTGTCCTCTTCTTCACAACCTACACAATTTAAAAGCCCTGGCTTTGTGTGTAAAAATAGAGGCCATAGGCCAGGGGATAAGTCCTGTACAGGTAAACCCCCTGAGCCTACTGTAGGAGGCTGGACTGTCTTTTAGTGGGTACCAAGAGGTACTTACACCTTGCACCAGGCCCAGGTATCCCTTATTAGTGTAGAGGGGTGTCTAGCAGCTTAGGCTGATAGAAAAGGTAGCTTAGCAACGCAGCTTAGGCTGAACTAGGAGACGAGTGAAGCTCCTACAATACCACTAGTGTCACTTGCACAATATCATAAGAAAACACAATATACAGATACACTAAAAATAAAGGTACTTTATTTTTATGACAATATGCCAAAGTATCTCAGTGAGTACCCTCTGTATGAGGATAGCAAATATACACAAGATATATGTACACAATACCAAAATACGCAGTAATAGCAATAGAAAACAGTGCAACCAATGTGTAGTCACAATAGAATGCAATGGGGGCACATAGGGATAGGGGCAACACAAACCATGTACTCTAGAAGTGGAATGCGAACCACGAATGGACACCAAACCTATGTGACCTTGTAGAGGGTTGCTGGGACTGTAAGGAAACAGTGAGTGTTAGAAAAATAGCCCACCCCAAGCCCCTGAAAAGTGGGTGCAAAGTGCACCTAAGTTCCCCAAAGAGCACAGAAGTAGTGATAGGGGAATTCTGCAAGGAAGACCAACACCAGCAATGCAACAACGATGGATTTCCTGACGAGAGTACCTGTGGAACAAGGGGACCAAGTCCAAAAGTCACGATCAAGTAGGGAGTGGGCAGATGCCCAGGAAATGCCAGCTGTGGGTGCAAAGAAGCTGCCACCGGATGGTAGAAGCTGTGGATTCTGCAAGAACAACAAGGGCTAGAAACTTCCCCTTTGGACGATAGATGTCCCACGTTGTGAAGAGTCGTGCAAAGGTGTTTCCGTGCAGAAAGACCGCAAACAAGCCTTGCTAGCTGCAAGGGTCGCGGTTAGGGTTTTTGGATGCTGCTGTGGCCCAGGAGGGACCAGGATGTCGCCAATTGTGTGAGGAGACAGAGGGGGGGGGTCCAGCAAGACAAAGAGCCCACTCAGAAGCAAGCAGCACCCAGAGAAGTGTCGGAACAGGCACTACAAAGTGGAGTGAACTGGAGCTCATCCGAAGTTGCACAAGAGGGTCCCACGAAGCCGGAGGATAACTCAGGAGGTCGTGCAATGCAGGTTAGAGTGCCGGGGACCCAGGCTTGGCTGTGCACAAAGGAAATCCTGGAAGAGTGCACAGGAGCCGGAGTAGCTGCAAAGCACGCGGTTCCCAGCAATGCAGTCTAGCGTGGGGAGGCAAGGACTTACCTCCACCAAACTTGGACTGAAGAGTCACTGGACTGTGGGAGTCACTTGGACAGAGTTGCTGAGTTCAAGGGACCTCACTCGTCGTGCTGAGAGGAGACCCAGAGGACCGGTGATGCAGTTCTTTGGTGCCTGCGGTTGCAGGGGGAAGATTCCGTCGACCCACGGGAGATTTCTTCGGAGCTTCTAGTGCAGAGAGGAGGAAGACTACCCCCACAGCATGCACCACCAGGAAAACAGTCGAGAAGGCGGCAGGATCAGCGTTACAAAGTCGCATTAGTCGTCTTTGCCACTTTGTTGCAGTTTTGCAGGCTTCCAGCGCGGTCAGCAGTCGATTCCTTGGCAGAAGGTGAAGAGAGAGATGCAGAGGAACTCTGATGAGCTCTTGCATTCGTTATCTAAGGAATTCCTAAAAGCAGAGACCCTAAATAGCCAGAAAAGGAGGTTTGGCTACCTAGGAGAGAGGATAGGCTAGCAACACCTGGAGAAGCCTATCAGAAGGAGTCTCTGACGTCACCTGCTGGCACTGGCCACTCAGAGCAGTCCAGCGTGCCAGCAGCACCTCTGTTTCCAAGATGGCAGAGGTCTGGAGCACACTGGAGCAGCTCTGGGCACCTCCCAGGGGAGATGCAGGTCAGGGGAGTGGTCACTCCCCTTTCCTTTGTCCAGTTTCGCATCAGAGCAGGGCTGGGGGATCCCTG
Organism: Pleurodeles waltl; assembly: GCF_031143425.1. Classification (NCBI taxonomy): domain Eukaryota; kingdom Metazoa; phylum Chordata; class Amphibia; order Caudata; family Salamandridae; genus Pleurodeles; species Pleurodeles waltl. The sequence continues at coordinate 186,554,303 of NC_090443.1, forward strand.
AACCGGTGTAGACTGGCTTATGCAGAAATGGGCACCATCTGTGCCCATGAAAGCATTTCCAGAGGCTGGGGGAGGCTACTCCTCCCAAGCCCTAACACCTTTTTCCAAAGGGAGAGGGTGTAACACCCTCTCTCTGAGGAAGTCCTTTGTTCTGCCTTCCAGGGCCAAGCCTGGCTGGACCCCAGGAGGGCAGAAACCTGTCTGAGGGGTTGGCAGCAGCAGCAGCTGCAGTGAAACCCCGGGAAAGGCAGTTTGGCAGTACCCGGGTCTGTGCTAGAGACAGGGGAATCATGGGATTGTGCCACCAATGCCAGGATGGTATTGAGGGGGCAATTCCATGATCATAGACATGCTACATGGCCATATTCGGAGTTACCATTGTGAAGCTATACATAGGTAGTGACCTATGAATAGTGGACGCGTGTAATGGTGTCCCCGCACTCACAAAGTCCGGGGAATTTGCCCTGAACAATGTGGGGGCACCTTGGCTAGTGCCAGGGTGCCCACACACTAAGTAACTTAGCACCCAACCTTTACGGGTGACTTATAAGTTACTTAAGTGCAGTGGTAAATGGCTGTGAAATAAAGTGGATGTTATTTCACTCAGGCTGCACTGGCAGGCCTGTGCAAGAATTGTCAGATCTCCCTATGGGTGGCACAAGAAATGCTGCAGCCCATAGGGATCTCCTGGAACCCCAATACCCTGGGTACCTCAGTACCATATACTAGGGAATTATAAGGGTGTTCCAGTATGCCAATGTAAATTGGTGAAATTGGTCACTAGCCTGTTAGTAACAATTTGGAAAGAAATGAGAGAGCATAACCACTGAGGTTCTGGATAGCAGAGCCTCAGTGAGACAGTTAGTCATCACATAGGTAACACATATAGGGCACACTTATGAGCACTGGGGCCCTGGCTGGCAGGGTCCCAGTGACACATACAACTGAAACAAAATATATATACAGTGAAATATGGGGGTAACATGGCAGGCAAGATGGTACTTTCCTACACCTACCACCACTAATACATCAAGCTCTAGTGCCCCTAGCAGTAGTGGTACTAGTGGTGGGACTGCTGGCAACAGTCAAGTTAAGGGTGTAGTTGGGTTCACTTATGGGTCCATCATAGAAACTGGGGTAGTCAGTCCCAAGACAGTTTCTGTCACACCTGGTGGCATTGCTCTTGCCACACTGACTGATTGTCCCCTTACAATGGATAAGTACAGGCAGACAGTTTTAATAAATGGTGTTGAGGCCCAGGCCTACAGGGACACAGGTGCCAGTATCACTTTGGTGACTGAAAACCTAGTGGCTCCTGAACAACACATCATTGGACAACAGTATAAGATTATTGATGTCCATAATTCCACTAAGTTTCTTCCCTTAGCTATAGTTCAGCTTAGTTACGGTGGAGTTACTGGTCCTAAGCAGGTGGTAGTATCACCTAGCTTACCTGTAGACTGTCTCTTAGGTAATGACCTAGAGGCCTCAGGTTGGGCTGATGTAGTGTTGTATACCCATGCAGCCATGCTGGGTATCCTTGAGGAACCGTTCCCTCTCATTTCTACTGAAATGAAAAAGCAAAGGAGAGAAGGCCTGAAAACTCAGGACCCCTCTCCAACAACAGGTAAAAAGGGTATCACTGTATCCCCTAACCACCCTGCCATTCAGGATACCATTCCTGTGGTGGGAGAAACCTCTCCTGGGGTGGCACCTGTTCCAAGGGAATCATCAGCTGGCAAAGCTGTACTCCCTGAGGTGGAAGTACCTCTCTGTGGGATAAATAACATTGGTGAGAAAAAGAGCACCATTTTAGTTAACATGGAGCATCCCTCCAACCCTCCCAGAGAAACTTTAGTGCAGAAACTCTGCACTGCCTCACAACACTTAGGACAGCATCCATGCCCTAGTGTGGAGCTCATAGGACAGCACCCCTGCCCTGCTCCAACTCAAGAGAAACAGCATCCCTGTTCTCTCTTCCAGCCATATGGACAAAATGTTTGCCCAGCTATGGATTTACTGAGACAGCATCCCTGTCTGGCATTTTCATCAATACAAATAGGTTCAGTGGACAATTCCCACTGCACTTAACTAAAACCTACTGATAGAAACTCTGAAAATATATCTTCACATTGTTGCATAGCTAAAAAACTTCAAACAGGGTGGTTTACGATCCCCACACGGAAGTAACCATGTAGTGGATGATAAAGGGAGTAACCAGTCTATTGCAGAGCTACTCTCTACTTATCACCAATTAGACAATAAATTCTCAACTGGCCAAGGTTAGCCTTATTGTCCTTAGTTTGGGGGGGGGGGGTTGTGTGAGAAAATAGCCTCTTTCTAGCCTTGTTACCCCCACTTTTGGCCTGTTTGTGAGTGTATGTCAGGGTGTTTTCACTGTCTCACTGGGATCCTGCTAACCAGGGCCCAGTGCTCATAGTGAAAACCCTATGTTTTCAGTATGTTTGTTATGTGTCACTGGGACCCTGCTAGTCAGGACCCCAGTGCTCATAAGTTTGTAACCTATATGTATGTGTTCCCTGTGTGATGCCTAACTGTCTCACTGAGGCTCTGCTAACCAGAACCTCAGTGGTTATGCTCTCTCTGTACAAATTGTCACTAACAGGCTAGTGACCAATTTCACCAATTCATATTGGCATACTGGAACACCCTTATAATTCCCTAGTATATGGTACTGAGGTACCCAGGGTATTGGGGTTCCAGGAGATCCCTATGGGCTGCAGCATTTCTTTTGCTACACATAGGGAGCTCTGACAATTATTACACAGGCCTGCCATTGCAGCCTGAGTGAAATACGTCCACGTTATTTCACAGCCATTTACCACTGCACCTAAGTAACTTATACGTCACCTATATGTCTAACCTTTACCTGGTAAAGGTTGGGTGCTAAGTTACTTAGTGTGTGGGCACCCTGGCACTAGCCAAGGTGCCCCCACATTGTTCAGGGCAAATTCCCCGGACTTTGTGACTGCGGGGACACCATTACACGCGTGCACTATACATATATCACGACATATGTATAGCGTCACAATGGTAACTCCAAACATGGCCATGTAACATGTCTAAGATCATGGAATTGTCACCCCAATGCCATTCTGGCATTAGGGAGACAATTCCATGATCCCCCGAGTCTCTAGCACAGACCCGGGTACTGCCAAACTACCTTTCCCGGGGTTTCACTGCAGCTGCTGCTGCCAAACCCTCAGACAGGTTTCTGCCCTCCTGGGGTCCAGCCAGGCTTGGCCCAGGAAGGCAGAACAAAGGACTTCCTCAGAGAGAGGGTGTTACACCCTCTCCCTTTGGAAAAAGGTGTCAGGGCTGGGGAGGAGTAGCCTCCCCCAGCCTCTGGAAATGCTTTGATGGGCACAAAGGGTGCCCATCTCTGCATAAGCCAGTCTACACCGGTTCAGGGATCCCCCAGCCCTGCTCTGGCGCGAAACTGGACAAAGGAAAGGGGAGTGACCACTCCCCTGACCTGCACCTCCCCTGGGAGGTGCCCAGAGCTCCTCCTGTGTGCTCCAGACCTCTGCCATCTTGGAAACAGAGGTGCTGCTGGCACACTGGACTGCTCTGAGTGGCCTGTGCCAGCAGGTGACGTCAGAGACTCCTTCTGATAGGCTCTTACCTGTGTTGCTAGCCTATCCTCTCTCCTAAGTAGCCAAACCTCCTTTTCTGGCTATTTAGGGTCTCTGCTTTGGGGAATTCTTTAGATAACAAATGCAAGAGCTCATCAGAGTTCCTCTGCATCTCTCTCTTCACCTTCTGCTAAGGAATCGACTGCTGACCGTGCTGGAAGCCTGCAAAACTGCAACAAAGTAGCAAAGACGACTACTGCGACCTTGTAACGCTGATCCTGCTGCCTTCTCGACTGTTTTCCTGGTGGTGCATGCTGTGGGGGTAGTCTGCCTCCTCTCTGCACTAGAAGCTCCGAAGAACTCTCCAGTGGGTCAATGGAATCTTCCCCCTGCAACTGCAGGCACCAAAAGACTGCATCACCGGTCCTCTGGATCTCCTCTCAGCACGACAAGCGAGGTCCCTTGAACTCCGAAACTCTGTGTCCTAGTGACTCCCACGGTCCAGTGACTCTTCAGTTCAAGTTTAGTGGAGGTAAGTCCTTGTCTCCCCACGCTAGACTGCATTGCTGGGAACCGTGTGTTTTGCAGCTGCTCCGGCTCCTGTGCACTCTTCCAGGATTTCCTTTGTGCACAGCCAAGCCTGGGTCCCCGGCACTCTAACCTGCAGTGCACGACCTCCTGAGTTGTCCTCCGGCGTCGTGGGACCCTCTTTTGTGACTTCGGGTGAGCTCCAGTTCACTCCACTTTGTAGTGTTTTTCCCGGCACTTCTCCGGGTCCTGCTTGCTTCTGAGTGGGCTCTTTGTCTTGCTGGACCCCCCCTCTGTCTCCTCACATAATTGGTGACATCCTGGTCCCCCCTGGGCCACAGCAGCATCCAAAAACCCTAACCGCGACCCTTGCAGCTAGCAAGGCTTGTTTGCGGTCTTTCTGCACGGAAACACCTCTGCACAACTCTTCACGACGTGGGACATCTATCCTCCAAAGGGGAAGTTTCTAGCCCTTGTCGTTCTTGCAGAATCCACAGCTTCTACCATCCGGTGGCAGCTTCTTTGCACCCACAGCTGGCATTTCCTGGGCATCTGCCCACTCCCGACTTGATCGTGACTTTTTTACTTGGTCCCCTTGTTCCACAGGTACTCTCATCAGGAAATCCATCGTTGTTGCATTGCTGGTGTTGGTCTTCCTAGCAGAATTCCCCTATCACTACTTCTGTGCTCTTTGGGGAACTTAGGTGCACTTTGCACCCACTTTTCAGGGTCTTGGGGTGGGCTATTTTTCTAACCTTCACTGTTTTATTACAGTCCCAGCGACCCTCTACAAGGTCACATAGGTTTGGGGTCCATTCGTGGTTCGCATTCCACTTCTAGAGTATATGGTTTGTGTTGCCCCTATCCCTATGTGCCCCCATTGCATTCTATTGTGACTATACATTGTTTGCACTGTTTTCTATTGCTATTACTGCATATTTTGGTATTGTGTACATATATCTTGTGTATATTTGCTATCCTCATACTGAGGGTACTCACTGAGATACTTTGGCATATTGTCATATTATATCTGTGTATTGTGTTTTCTTATGATATTGTGCAAGTAACACTAGTGGTACTGTAGGAGCTTCACTCATCTCCTAGTTCAGCCTAAACTGCTCTGCTAAGCTACCTTTTCTACCAGCCTAAACTGCTCTGCTAAGCTACCTTTTCTATCAGCCTAAGCTGCTAGACACCCCTCTACACTAATAAGGGATACCTGGGCCTGGTGCAAAGTGTAAGTACCCCTTGGTACCCACTACAAGCCAGTCCAGCCTCCTACACCCTGATGCAGTTTTCTGTGGCAATGTGGCATGCAACAGGTGTTGCTGTGAATGTTCCATTACTTTTGAAGCTGCCCCATATTTACGAGGAATCGTAAATCTGAGGCAGCGCCAAAAACTAATGCCACCCCAGGTGTGGCATTAGGATGGCACAACAAGGAGAAATACTTGTATTTCTCCTAATTTTTGCTTTTTCTATGTGTGCTGCATTCTGCAGCACACATAGAAAGAGCAAAACGCCATGAATGATTGTTTATGTGCAGGAAGGTGTCCCCTCCTGCATATAAACAATCATTCAATAATGACAATTTGCTACTTCTATGTGTGTTGCATTCTGCAGCATACATAGAAGTGTCAAATCACCATTGTAGATTGTTTATGTGCAGGAAGGGACAACTTCCTGCACATAAACAATAATTCCTTTCACCTCCGACACCCTTGCGCTATGGTGCAAGGATGTCTGCATTGGCAGCTACATTTAGCACCAGTGTAGGGGAAACACAGGGGTGCGGCATCCCTGCATTTCAGAACTGATGCAGCGCCACTCTGCACCAGTTCCTTGAAAATATGGCCCTTAGTTCCTTTGGTGCTCTCAATCTTTTGCCTCGGATTAAATCTAACACCTGCTCAACTCCCTGATTATGAATGGTCATTCAGCCTCGATTCTAAGTGTGCCTCGATTCATTCAGCCTAGGTTGAACACACATGCCTCTCTTCAAGTCACCTTTTAATTGCTACGGCACAGCGCCCGATCCTTCAAGTATGCGGTGGAGTTATAAATAGAAGATCCTATATTTTCTTAGGGTCCGAAATTGAGTGTACACACTGCATGGTCTTTTCCAAGATGCTACTACCATTTTGAAACCCTAACAAAGGTTTTCCCTGGATACATTATTAACACCTTCTTACCTTTTACAGTGATGGAAGAGCAGCAGCGTACTGAACTGTGAACGGCAGTGTTAGAGCCAACCATGGAGATATGGAAAAGAGCTTCTGCGGTGAACTCTCTGCTGGCATGCGTCCTCAAATTATTGGTTGCTTTGGTTTTCTTGGAATCCCAACTCCCGTCATTTAGCTGTATTTTGGTTTAAAGCTATAAGCATAAGAGTTAAGCAAGCATGATGATCCGCCACAAAGTAAACAAATGGTTTGCTAATACCACTACAAATTTCATAGCCGACCTCAAAGAGTAAGTGTAGCACACAGTGTTCAGACAGCATCATCAATTATTGATTGCTTTTCGGTCTGTTAAAGAACTAACACGTTGCTCTACTTTCAATAGCCCATCGTTCTATAGACAAATATGGTGGTAGGATTGGTTTCTCACTGTGCTTTCACTGTTCCTTTGCAATTTTATAAATCGCTTCAATTATTAGTGTGTAAATGTTGAATAACAGCATCATTTTGTTGCTCAAATAAAATGAAAATAAATAGAACGCTTTTCATGCACATGACCTCTTGCTTTGGCCCAATCAATATTGGTTTCAAATTCAATAAAGCACATGCATGATGTTGTGACCATGAATATTTTTTTCATAATTAATGTAAATCAAAGCTAAATCTGTGGAAATGAACTTTTCACCCTTCTTTCCTTCTCACGAGTTAACCACCCTCTGAGTATTACTTATGAAGTTATAATTGGAATTGGAAAACACCCTGTTCGACTTAATTGTTGTCTTCGCCCGATAAGAAGGTATTCAAAGCAAACATTAAGTGCAATCAGTGAGCTAATATTACTCGGGTATCACAAACAGCAGCCACAAAATCCCCAATCAAGAAAATTAAGCTTACCACAGCAAAAAAAGATCTTCAATAAACACCTCTTAAAATAACTTATATTTTAATTATTGCATTAAAAAAAAAAAAATCTCGTTTGACAAAAATATATTGGTATTCCTTGGTGTGACAGGTGCGTTGACAACTGCTTCGCTAGCGGAGGCCCTTCCTGAGTGGCAGCTATTTACCAGGCTCCCAGGTATATTGTGAATTTCTAGTGCCATTTACAAGGCTGCAGGTTAAATAGCAGAAATTATGCACTATTTGACTGGCGGCCCTCTAAGTAGGAAACAAATATCGTTATTTACCCGCCCACCAGCTAAATTGCCGAGATTATTTGATCGGTGACCATGGAAACAGCAAAGAAACTTCACTGTTGACCCTGCCGCCAGTTAGATAGCTGCGATTATGTTCTTTATGTACCCTGCCCATGCAAATAGCAAAGAAACATCACTATTTACCCGACAAACATCTAAATATTAGAGATCGTGTACTATTTGGGCTGCTTACAAGACACTATTGATCATGTACTATTGTGAGAAAGTAGTCTCTTTCTAGCCTTGTTACCCCCACTTTTGGCCTGTTTGTGAGTATATGTCAGGGTGTTTTCACTGTCTCACTGGGATCCTGCTAGCCAGGGCCCAGTGTTCATAGTGAAAACCCTATGTTGTAAGTGTGGTTGTTATGTGCCACTGGGATCCTACTAGCCAGGACCCCAGTGCTCATAAGTTTGTGGCCTATATGTATGTGTTCCCTGTGTGATGCCTAACTGTCTCACTGAGGCTCTGCTAACCAGAACCTCAGTGGTTATGCTCTCTCTGCTTTCAAATTGTCACTAACAGGCTAGTGACCAATTTCACCAATTTACATTGGCTTACTGGAACACCCATATAATTCCCTAGTATATGGTACTGAGGTACCCAGGGTATTGGGGTTCCAGGTGATCTCTATGGGCTGCAGCATTTCTTTTGCCACCCATAGGGAGCTCTGACAATTCTTACACAGGCCTGCCACTGCAGCCTGAGTGAAATAACGTCCACGTTATTTCACAGCCATTTACCACTGCACTTAAGTAACTTATAAGTCACCTATATGTCTAACCTTCACCTGGTGAAGGTTGGGTGCTAAGTTACTTAGTGTGTGGGCACCCTGGCACTAGCCAAGGTGCCCCCACATCGTTCGGGGCAAATTCCCCGGACTTTGTGAGTGCGGGGACACCATTACACGCATGCACTATACAAAGGTCACTACCTATGTGTAGCTTCACAATGGTAACTCCGAATATGGCCATGTAACATGTCTAAGATTATGGAATTGTCACCCCAATGCCATTCTGGCATTGGGGAGTCAATTCCATGATCCCCCAGGTCTCTAGCACAGACCCCGGGTACTGCCTTTTCAGGGTTTACACTGCAGCTACTGCTGCTGTCAACCCCTCAGACAGGTTTCTGCCCCCCTGGGGTCCAGGCAGCCCTGGCCCAGGAAGGCGGAACAAAGGATTTGCTCTGAGAGAGGATGTAACACCCTCTCCCTTTGGAAATAGGTGTGAAGGCTGGGGAGGAGTAGCCTCCCCCAGCCTCTGGAAATGCTTTGATGTGCACAGATGGTGCCCATCTCTGCATAAGCCAGACTACACCGGTTTAGGGATCCCCTACCCCAGCTCTGGTGCAAAACTGGACAAAGGAAAGGGGAGTGACCACTCCCCTGACCTGCACATCCCAGAGGAGGTGCCCAGAGCTCCTCCAGTGTGCCCCAGACCTCTGCCATCTTGGAAACAGAGGTGTTGCTGGCACACTGGACTGCTCTGAGTGGCCAGTGCCAGCAGGTGACGACAGAGACTCCTTCCTAGGTAGCCAAACCTCCTTTTCTGGCTATTTAGGGTCTCTGCTTTGGGGAATTCTTCAGATACCGAATGCAAGAGCTCACCAGAGTTCCTCTGCATCTCCCTCTTCACCTTCTGCCGAAGGATCGACCGCTGACTGCTCAGGATGCCTGCAAAACCGCAACAAAGTAGCAAAGACACTGCAACCTTGTATCGCTTCATCCTGCCGGCTTTCTCGCCTGTTTCCTGGTGGTGCATGCTCTGGGGGTAGCCTGCCCCCTTCTTGCACCAGGAACTCTGAAGAAATCTCCTGTGTGTCGACAGAATCTTCCCCCTGCAACTGCAGGCAACAAAAGACTGCATCACTCTGGGTCCCCTCTGAGCACAACGAGCGTGGTCCCTGGAACTCAGCAACCCTGTCCAAGTGACTCCCACAGTCCAGTGACTCTTCAGTCCAAGTTTGGTGGAGGTAAGTCCTTGCCTCCCCACACTAGACTGCATTGCTGGGTATAGCGTGATTTGCAGCTGCTCCGGCTCATGTGCACTCTTCCAGGATTTCCTTCGTGCACAGCCAAGCCTGGGTCCCCAACACTCTAACCTGCAGTGCACAACCTTCTGAGTTGTCCTCCGGCGTCGTGGGACTCCCTTTTCTGACTTCGGGTGGACTTCGGTTCACTCCTCTTCTAAGTGCCTGATTTGGTACTTCTGCAGGTGCTGCCTGCTTCTGTGAGGGCTCCCTGACTTGGTGGGTGCCCCCTCTGTCTCCTCATTCAAGTGGCGACATCCTGGTCCCTGCTGGGCCACAGCAGCATCCAAAAACCCTAACCGCGACCCTGGCAGCTAGCAAGGCTTGTTTGCGGTCTTTCTGTATGGGAACACATCTGCAAGCTTCTTCACGACATGGGACATCCATCCTCCAAAGGGGAAGTTCCTAGTCCTCTTCGTTCTTGCAGAACACTAAGCTTCTCCCATCCTGTGGCAGCTTCTTTGCACCCTCAGCTGGCATTTCCTGGGCTCCTGCCCACTCTCGACACTGTCGCGACTCTTGGACTTGGTCCCCTCATCTTACATGTACTCAGGTCCGGAAATCCACTGTTGTTGCATTGCTGGTGTTGGTTTTCCTTGCAGAATCCCCCTATCACGACTTCTGTGCTCTCTGGGGGTTGTAGGTGCACTTTACACCTACCTTACAGGGTCTTGGGGTGGGCTATTTTTCTAACCCTCACTGTTTTCTTACAGTCCCAGCAACCCTCTACAAGCTCACATAGGTTTGGGGTCCATTCGTGGTTCACATTCCACTTTTGGAGAATATGGTTTGTGTTGCCCCTACACCTATGTTCTCCTATCAATCAATCAAAGCATTTATAGAGCGCGCTACTCACCCGAGAGGGTCTCAAGGCGCTGGGGAGGGTTACTGCTGCTCAAAAAGCAATGTCTTGAGGCGCTTCCTGAAGGTGAGATGGTCCTTGGTAGTTCTTAGGTGTGTGGGGAGGGAGTTCCATGCTTTGGCTGCCAGGTAGGTGAAGGATTTACCTCCTGCGGTGGTTCTGCGGATACGTGGGACGGTGGCGAGGCTGGCTGAGTGAAGCTGACTGGTGGGCGTGTAGAACAAGAGGCGGCTGTTGAGTGTTAGAAATGGGGTTTCTGGTTGGCTAGGGTATGCACCTCAGCCAGGCAGAACTTACGTACTCTAGTCAGGGCAAGGGAGTTACACGTCCAAGATAACCCCTGCTCACCCCCTTGGTAGCTTGGCACGAGCAGTCAGGCTTAACCCAGATGCAATGTGTCAAGCATTTGCACAACACACGCAACACATGTGACGCAATATCCCCACCACAAAGGAAACACAACACCAGATTATATGAAAATATACTGTATTGTACACAACGCAACTATCAGACAAATCATCACATATTAGTACTGTCCTGCTACCTTAGCAGTTGTCAGAACTTTACACATTAGTTACTCTGCAAATTAGCAGTAGTCACACATAACACACAGGTTACTCAGTATTCTGCAACATAAGCAGTAGTCAGGAAACACGTTATCACATTAGAACACTTGTCATAAGAATATCATAAAACGCCCATAGTAGGAACATTAGAAAAAAATATGGCAAGTTAGGAACACATATTAGCAAGTCATGCCCATAAAAGGAACATTTGCATATTGTAGGAGGCTGGACTGGCTTGTAGTGAGTACCAAGGGGTACTGGCACCTTGCACCAGGCCCAGTTATCCCTTATTAGTGTATAGGGTGTCTAGCAGCTTAGGCTGATAGATAATGGTAGCTTAGCAGAGCAGCTCAGGCTGAACTAGGAGACGTGTGAAGCTACTACAGTACCACCTAGTGTCATATCCACAATATCATAAGAAAACACAATACACAGTTATACTAAAAATAAAGGTACTTTATTTTTCTGACAATATGCCAAAGTATCTTAGAGTGTACCCTCAGTGAGAGGATAGGAAATATACACAAGATATATATACACAATAGCAAAAATATGCAGTATAGTCTTAGAAAACAGTGCAAACAATGTATAGTTACAATAGGATGCAATGGGGAAACATAGGGATAGGGGCAACACAAACCATATACTCCAAAAGTGGAATGCGAACCACGAATGGACCCCAAACCTATGTGACCTTGTAGAGGGTCGCTGGGACTATTAGAAAATAGTGAGAGTTAGAAAAATAACCCTCCCCAAGACCCTGAAAAGTGAGTGCAAAGTGCACTAAAGTTCCCCTAAGGACAAAATAGTCGTGTTAGAGGAATAATGCAGGAAAGACACAAACCAGCAATGCAACAACTGTGGATTTCCAATCTAGGGTACCTGTGGAACAAGGGGACCAAGTCCAAAAGTCACAAGCAAGTCGGAGATGGGCAGATGCCCAGGAAATGCCAGCTGCGGGTGCAAAGAAGCTTCGACTGGACAGAAGAAGCTGAGGTTTCTGCAGGAACAAAAAGGGCCAGAGACTTCCCCTTTGGTGGACGGATCCCTCTCGCCTTGGAGAGTCGTGCAGAAGTCTTTTCCCGCCGGAAGGATGCCAACAAGCCTTGCTAGACGCAAATCGTGCGTTTGGCGTTTTTGGACGCTGCTGGGGCCCAGGAGGGACCAGGAGGTCGCAAATTGGACCTGAAGAGAGAGGGGACGTCGAGCAAGACAAAGAGCTCTCACTAAAGCAGGTAGCACCCAGAGAAGTGCCAGAAACAGGCACTACAAGGATGCGTGAAACGGTGCTCACCGAAGTTGCACAAAGGAGTCCCACGTCGCCGGAGACCAACTTAGAAAGTCGTGCAATGCAGGTTAGAGTGCCGTGGACCCAGGTTTGGCTGTGCACAAAGGATTTCCGCCGGAAGTGCACAGGGGCCGGAGTAGCTGCAAAGTCGCGGTTCCCAGCAATGCAGTCTAGCGAGGTGAGGCAAGGACTTACCTCCACCAAACTTGGACTGAAAAGTCACTGGACTGTGGGAGTCACTGGGACAGAGTTGCTGGATTTGAGGGACCTCGCTCGTTGTGCTGAGAGGAGACCCAAGGGACTGGTAATGCAGCTTTTTGGTGCCTGCGGTTGCAGGGGGAAGATTCCGTCGACCCACGGGAGATTTCTTCGGAGCTTCTGGTGCAGAGAGGAGGCAGGCTACCCCCACAGCATGCACAAGCAGGAAAACAGTCGAGAAGGCGGCAGGATCAGCGTTACAGAGTTGCAGTAGTCGTCTTTGCTACTATGTTGCAGGTTTGCAGGCTTCCAGCGCGGTCAGCGGTCGATTCCTTATCAGAAGGTGAAGAGGGAGATGCAGAGGAACTCGGCTGAGCTCATGCATTCGTTATCTAAAGTTTCCCCAGAGACAGAGACCCTAAATAGCCAGAAAAGAGGGTTTGGCTACCTAGGAGAGAGGAAAGGCTACTAACACCTGAAGGAGCCTATCAGCAGGAGTCTCTGACGTCACCTGGTGGCACTGGCCACTCAGAGCAGTCCAGTGTGCCAGCAGCACCTCTGTTTCCAAGATGGCAGAGGTCTGGAGCACAGTGGAGGAGCTCTGGACACCTCCCAGGGGAGGTGCAGGTCAGGGGAGTGGTCACTCCCCTTTCCCTTGTCCAGTTTCGTGCCAGAGCAGGGGCTAAGGGGTCCCTGAACCGGTGTAGACTGGCTTATGCAGAATTGGGCACATCTGTGCCCAAGAAAGCATTTCCAGAGGCTGGGGGAGGCTACTCCTCCCCTGCCTTCACACCATTTTCCAAAGGGAGAGGGTGTCACACCCTCTCTCAGAGGAAGTTCTTTGTTCTGCCATCCTGGGCCAGGCCTGGCTGGACCCCAGGAGGGCAGATGCCTGTCTGAGGGGTTGGCAGCAGCAGCAGCTGCAGTGAAACCCCAGGAAGGGCAGTTTGGCAGTACCAGGGTCTGTGCTACAGACCACTGGGATCATGGGATTGTGCCAACTATGCCCGGATGGCATAGAGGGGGCAATTCCATGATCATAGACATGTTACATGGCCATATTCGGAGTTACCATTGTGAAGCTACATATAGGTAGTGACCTATATGTAGTGCACGCGTGTAATGGTGTCCCCGCACTCACAAAGTTCAGTGAATTGGCTCTGAACAATGTGGGGGCACCTTGGCTAGTGCCAGGGTGCCCTCACACTAAGTAACTTTGCACCTAACCTTTACCAGGTAAAGGTTAGACATATAGGTGACTTATAAGTTACTTAAGTGCAGTGTAAAATGGCTGTGAAATAACGTGGATGTTATTTCACTCAGGCTGCAGTGGCAGGCCTGTGTAAGAATTGTCAGAGCTCCCTATGGGTGGCAAAAGAAATGCTGCAGCCCATAGGGATCTCCTGGAACCCCAATACCCTGGGTACCTCAGTATCATATACTAGGGAATTATAAGGGTGTTCCAGTAAGCCAATGTAAATTGGTAAAATTGGTCACTAGCCTGTTAGTGACAATTTGTACAGAGAGAGCATAACCACTGAGGTTCTGGTTAGCAGAGCCTCAGTGAGACAGTTAGGCATCACACAGGGAACACATACATATAGGCCACAAACTTATGAGCACTGGGGTCCTGGCTAGCAGGGTCCCAGTGACACATAACAAACATACTGAAAACATAGGGTTTTCACTATGAGCACTGGGCCCTGGCTAGCAGGATCCCAGTGAGACAGTGAAAACACCCTGACATACACTCACAAACAGGCCAAAAGTGGGGGTAACAAGGCTAGAAAGAGGCTACTTTCTCACAATAACTGGACCTGGTACAGAGTGAAAGTACCCCCTGGTACCCACTACAAGTCAGGCCACCCTCCTACAAGTGGCAAAACTGTTGGGAAGCGGGCTGCCTCGTGCCAGTGACGTCCTGTGGAGGGCAGGAGCCCTTTAAATTTCACATTGCGCTCCCGCTTCGCGTGAAGCGCGCTGCCTGGTGCCGGTGACGTCCTGTGGAGGGCAGGAGCCCTTTAAATTTCACATTGCACTCACGCCTCGCGGGAAGCGCGCTGTCTGGTGCCGGTGACGTCCTGTGGAGGGCAGGAGCCCTTTAAATTTCGCATTACGCTCCCGCCTCGCGGGAAGCGTGCTGCCTGGTGCCGGTGACGTCCTGTGGAGGGCAGGAGCCCATTAAATTTCACATTGCGCTCCCGCCTCACGGGAAGCGCGCTGCCTGGTGCCGGTGAGCGCGCTGCCTGGTTCCGGTGCCGTCCTGTGGAGGGTAGGAGCCCTTTAAATTTCACATTGCGCTCCCGCCTCGCGGGACGCGTGCCGGCTTCGCCCGGGCAAAGCCCGGGCCCGTCCTTTGCCCGTCATCGCCAGGAAGAGACTGGGCTGGGCCCCCTCCCTTTCATTTCTTCTTCTTTTTTCTTTTCTCCACTGGAGGCTTTGGATCCATGCAGAACTGCTGATTCAAGGAAGGCAGAGAGGAGTCTTCCCCATCTGCGTCTTGGGTATTTAAGACTTATTTTAATTTAGTTCGTCCCTTGTATCCTGTTGACCTACATATGAGCAAGGCGACAGCAAGGCCTACTGTGCTACAATCTGAGGGGGTCTGGTGTGGCAGGAGGTTGTGGTTGGACAATTTCCCCTAAGACAGGGGACAGGACCTGAGTATAACTTGGCCTCACTTCTCCCTAGCCTGGGGCACTGAGACCAACACACCTATTAAAGAAATATACGGCGCCTCTTTCTTGGATAAAGGACTAGCCTGCCTTAAAGGGAAAACGTAAAGGAGATAATGGGGGAAGGGATCCCATACAGGAGGCTCCCTCACCCAGGTTGATAACAAGCTACCTAACTTCAGTAATGGGTGCCATTGAGTCGGAGATAGGGAGAGTAGAGGCCACTCTAGAGTCGTCTCTTGAAAAAGTAGGAAAGGGTGGGGGGAGGGAAGGACTTTGCCTGCAATATCTTCATCAAGCAAGACTAAGACAGGAAATCCTTGTGTAATAACAGAAATTGATTTATTTACTCCCACAACTCCAGAGAGTCCACCCCCAAAAAAAAAATAGGCAAGTAATTCCCCCCCATTCTGCAGCAATTCCCACGGATCAAGTTGGACTTCCTGCAGAGAGTTATGAGTTTGGAAAGCCTCTAACAGGAACAGAGAAGAAAAAGAGGAAATGTCTATCTAACCCTCCAAAAAAATAAACTATAGGGAAACAGCCAAAAGACTGTAAAAACCCGGATCCACTTATAACTTGTTTTTCTCAGATTGAAGACCAACTTAGAGATATAAAAAAGCTGTGTTCGTCAGTTTTGGAGAGAGTGGCTATCCTTGAGCAGAAGGTTGAGCTTATAACAAACATAAACCCTATACCATCGAGGGCAGAACCTCAGAATAATCATTCGGTCCCTGAATGCTTACCAGCTCCGCCCACTCACCAGCACCAAAGCTATAGATTGACTCCTGCCCAGAACCCAACCCAAAAACCTCTGAATTCAGAAGTATTCCAGGATTCTATAAACTTACAGTCTCAGTGGGATACAACCAAACGGGAAGGCTTAGTGGGTCATGAGATTACAAAAAGTCAAATAGCCTGCCCGAGGATTCCACTGGCATGTGCCCCCTATATTTTAATCCTGGAAAATGTCCCTATACTAGAAAATACTCACCACGAGTCCCATGCGTCACTGTTAAACAAAGTGACACATTGGGTAGAAAAGCATTCGGGAGGGCGGGTAGATTTCTATAGGGACATCTTAACTGTAAGAAGGGTTCCCTGGGTTGGTTCATCCCCTAAAGCATTACCTCGGGACTGTATTATAATAACCTTTAGGAGTCCCTGGACTGTCAATGCTTTGTATCACCATCTTTCGACTATGAGACCATCTGCAGGGCCTGTAAGAGTACAACGTTTGACTAAGTTTATTTTCCCGACATTAAATACATGCTATCCTGGTTCAACTCGCCCTGGAAATCAGAATTTCAGTAACCCTGGTCTCTCTAACTCCCCTGATACTGTCTTGACATTGTCTAACAGGTATGAGCCTTTGGCCTCACTGGAACAGTTAGATTGACGATCAGTAACTGGGCCTTTAATGCAAGGCCCCTTGGAGACAAATATACTGTCACAATCCCTCTCGCAATCTAAGGGAGCCCCCGATATATATGACACACAGGGTACGACAGCCCTAGGGATTATTTCCTGGAACGTTGCAGGTTTAAAATAAAAAATTGGAAACCCTGACTGGGTAAAATTAGTGACGGAAAATCTTTTTATCTGCTGCCAGGAGACCTGGCTCACAGAATCCCTGCATATTAACGGTTACATCACATATAGTGTTCCTGCAACTAAGGCCTCCGCAGGCAGAGCTAAGGGTGGCCTGGTTACTTTTCTATCTGTAGAGGCCGGAGGGATGGAAGCACGTGTTGTGGGCACATCTCCTTTTTTCCTGGCTTTATTTTTTAAACTAGTGTAGGAGGCTGGCCTGGTTTGTAGTGAGTACCAAGGGGTACTTACACTCTGCACCAGGTCCAGGTATCCCTTATTAGTGTAGAAGAGGTGTCTAGCAGCTTGGACTGATAGAAAAGGGTAGCTTAGCAGAGCAGCTTAGGCTGAACTAGGAGACATGCAAAGCTCCCACTATACCACTAGTGTCATATGCACAATATCATAAGAAAACACAATACACAGATATACTAAAAATAAAGGTACTTTATTTTTATGACAATATGCCAAAGTATCTCAGTGAGTACCCTCAGTATGAGGATAGCAAATATACACAAGATATATGTACACAATACCAAAAATATGCAGTAATAGCAATAGAAAGCAATACAAGCAATGTACAGTCACAATAGATTGCAATGAGAGCACATAGGTATAGGGGCAACACAAACTATATACTCTAGAAGTGGAATGCGAACCACAAATGGACCCCAAACCTATGTGAGCTTGTAGAGGGTCGCTGGGACTGTAAGAAAACAGTGAGGGTTAGAAAAATAGCCCACTCCAAGACCCTGAAAAGTAGGTGTAAAGTGCACCTAAGTTCCTCAGAGAGCACAGAAGTCGTGATAGGGAAATTCTGCAACGAAGACCAACACCAGCAATGCAACAACGATGGATTTACGGACGAGAGTACCTATGGAACAAGGGGACCAAGTCCAAGAGTCACACTCAAGTCGGGAGTGGGCAGATGCCCAGGAAATGCCAGCTGAGGTTGCAAAGAAGCTGCCACTGGATGGTAGAAGCTGTGGATTCTGCAAGAACGAAGAGGACTAGGAACTTCCCCTTTGGAGGATGGATGTCCCACGCGGTGAAGAAGCTTGCAGAGGTGTTCCCACGCAGAAAGACCGCAAACAAGCCTTGCTAGCTGCAAGGGTTGCTGTTAGGGTTTTTGGATGCTGCTGTGGCCCAAGAGGGACCAGGATGTTGCCAATTGCGTGAGGAGACAGAGGGGACGTCCAGCAAGACAAGGAGCCCACTCAGAAGCAAGCAGCACCCGCAGAAGTGCCGGAACAGGCACTACGAAGAAGAGTGAACCGGAGCTCACCCGAAGTCACAAAAGAAGGTCCCACGACGCCGGAAGACAACTCAGGAGGTCGTGCACTGCAGGTTAGAGTGTCGGGGACGCAGGCTTGGCTGTGCACAAAGGAAATCCTGGAAAAGTGCACAGGAGCCGGAGCAGCTTCAAATCACGCGGTACCCAGCAATGCAGTCTAGCGTGGGGAGGCAAGGACTTACCTCCACCAAACTTGGACTGAAGAATCACTGGACTATGGGAGTCACTTGAACAGAGTTGCTGAGTTCCAGGGACCACGCTCGTCGTGCTGAGAGGGGACCCAGAGGACCGGTGATGCAGTCTTTGGTGCCTGCGGTTGCAGGGGGAAGATTCCGTCGACCCACGGGAGATTTCTTCGGAGCTTCTAGTGCAGAGAGGAGGCAGACTACCCCCACAGCATGCACCACCAGGAAAACAGTCGAGAAGGCGGCCAGATCAACGATATAAGGTTGCAGTAGTCATCTTTGCTACTTTGTTGCAGTTTTGCAGTCAGCGGTCGATTCCTTGGCAGAAGGTGAAGAGAGAGATGCAGAAGAACTCTGATGAGCTCTTGCATTCGTTATCTAAAGAATGCCCCAAAGCAGAGACCCTAAATAGCCAGAAAAGGAGGTATGGCTATTTAGGAAGGAGGATAGGCTAGCAACACAGGTAAGAGCCTATCAGAAGGAATCTCTGACGTCACCTGCTGGCACTGGCCACTCAGAGCAGTCCAGTGTGCCAGCAGCACCTCTGTTTCCAAGATGGCAGAGGTCTGGAGCACACTGGAGGAGCTCTGGACACCTCCCAGGGGAGGTGCAGGTCAGGGGAGTGGTCACTCCCCTTTCCTTTGTGCAGTTTCGCGCCAGAGCAGGGCTAAGGGGTCCCCTGAACCGGTGTAGACTGGCTTATGCAGAATTGGGCACATCTGTGCCCAAGAAAGCATTTCCAGAGGCTGGGGGAGGCTACTCCTCCCCTGCCTTCACACCATTTTCCAAAGGGAGAGGGTGTAACACCCTCTCTCAGAGGAAGTCCTTTGTTCTGCCATCCTGGGCCAGGCCTGGCTGGACCCCAGGAGGGCAGATGCCTGTCTGAGGGGTTGGCAGCAGCAGCAGCTGCAGTGAAACCCCAGGAAGGGCAGTTTGGCAGTACCAGGGTCTGTGCTACAGACCACTGGGATCATGGGATTGTGCCAACTATGCCAGGATGGCATAGAGGGGGCAATTCCATGATCATAGACATGTTACATGGCCATATTCGGAGTTACCATTGTGAAGCTACATATAGGTAGTGACCTATATGTAGTGCACGCGTGTAATGGTGTCCCCGCACTCACAAAGTTCAGGGAATTGGCTCTGAACAATGTGGGGGCACCTTGGCTAGTGCCAGGGTGCCCTCACACTAAGTAACTTTGCACCTAACCTTTACCAGGTAAAGGTTAGACATATAGGTGACTTATAAGTTACTTAAGTGCAGTGTAAAATGGCTGTGAAATAACGTGGATGTTATTTCACTCAGGCTGCAGTGGCAGGCCTGTGTAAGAATTGTCAGAGCTCCCTATGGGTGGCAAAAGAAATGCTGCAGCCCATAGGGATCTCCTGGAACCCCAATACCCTGGGTACCTCAGTACCATATACTAGGGAATTATAAGGGTGTTCCAATAAGCCAATGTAAATTGGTAAAAATGGTCACTAGCCTGTTAGTGACAATTTGGAAAGAAATGAGAGAGCATAACCACTGAGGTTCTGATTAGCAGAGCCTCAGTGAGACAGTTAGTCACTACACAGGTAACACATTCAGGCACACTTATGAGCACTGGGGCCCTGGGTTACCAGGGTCCCAGTGACACATACAACTAAAACAACATATATACAGTGAACAATGGGGGTAACATGCCAGGCAAGATGGTACTTTCCTACAGTTCATCCTAGTGGTAGTGGACCATGCCACAAGATACCCAGATGCCATCCCCTTAAGGACCACTACAGCTCCGGCAGTGGCAGAGGCCCTCCTGGGAATATTTTCCAGGGTGGGCTTTCCTAAAGAGGTAGTATCAGACAGGGGCAGTAACTTTATATCTGCATACTTAAAAGCTATGCGGAAGGAGTGTGGTGTAACTGATTGTAGGAGGCTGGCCTGGTTTGTAGTGGGTACCAGTGGTACTTACACCTTATACCAGGTCGAGTTATCCCTTATTAGTAGAGTATAGAAGTGTTCTAGCAGCTTAGGCTGATAGAGGTAGCTATAGCAGAGCAGCCAAGGCTGAACTAGGAGACATGCAAAGCTCCTGCAGTACCACTATATCATATAGGTACAATACTGTAAGAAAGACAATACTCAGAGTTACTAAAAATAAAAATAAAGGTACTTTATTTTAGTGACAATGTGCCAAAAATATCTTAGTGGATATACTCCATTGGGAGGTAAGTAACATACACAAAATATACACAAATAACCAAATCAGGTAAGTAAAACAGTCAGAAAATAGTGCGAACACTGTAGAACACAATAGAAAACAATAGGCCTAGGAGTAACACAAACCATATACTAAGTAAGTGGAATGTGAACCACGAATGCACCCCTGGGCAAGTCTAGTGTTTTGGGTTTCGCTGGGAGTGTCAGAAAACACCAAGGGTATTGAGGCGACCCCACCCCAGGACCCAGGAAAGTAGGAGTAAAGTACTACTATTTCCCCCAAAACACACTAAAGTTGTGATAAAAGATTTTGAAAGGACCACACAAGACTGCAAAGCACTGAAAACGGTTTCCTAGACCTGAAGACCTGTAAAGGAAGGGGGACCACGTCCAAGAGCGGCTAAAGTGTCCAGGGGGGGCAGGAGCCCACTAAACCCCAGATGAAGGTGCAAAATGGCTGCCTCCGGTTGGAAGAAGATGCTGGTTCTGCACCAACGGAGTGAGGTAGTGTAGGAGGCTGGCCTGGCTTATAGTGTGCACCTGATGGTACTTACCTCTTGATAGAGGTAGCTATAGCAGAGCAGCTTAGGCCGAACTACGAGACATGCAAAGCTCTTACTATTGATATCATATAGCATTATATCATAAGAAAACACAATACTCAGAGTTACTAAAAATAAAGGTACTTTATTTTAGTGACAATATGCCAAAAGTATCACAGAGGATCTACTCCCTTAGGAGGTAGGTAAAATACACAAAATATACACACACACCAAAATCAGGTAAGTAAAACACTTAGAAAAGTAGTGCAAACACTGTAGAACACAATAGAATGCAATAGGAGACAATAGGCCTAGGGGCAACACAAACCATATACTCCAAAGGTGGAATGCGAACCACGAATGGACCCCAGGCCTAGTGTAGTGTGTTGAGGGTCGATGGGAGTGTAAGAAAACACTAAGGGTGTGCAAGATACCTGTAGGAAAGTACCATCTTGGGCATATTAACCCCATTTTCACTGTATATATGTGTGTATTAGCCCTTGTGTCACTGGGATCCTGCTATTTTACCCGGGTGCTGTGCTAGAGACCCGGGAGTCATGGAATTGTCCCCCCAATGCCAGAACAATTCCATGATCTTAGACATGTTACATGGCCATGTTCAGAGTTACCATTGTGACGCTATCCATAGGTAGTGACCTATGTATAGTGCACACGTGTAATGGTGTCCCCGCACTCACAAAGTCCGGGGAATTTGCCCTGAACGATGTGGGGGCACCTTGGCTAGTGCCAGGGTGCCCACACACTAAGTAACTTTGCACCCAACCTTCACCAGGTAAAGGTTAGACATATAGGTGACTTATAGGTTACTTAAGTGCAGTGGTAAATGGCTGTGAAACGTGGACATTATTTCACGCAGGCTGCAATGGCAGGCATGTGTAAGAATTGTCAGAGCTCCCTATGGGTGGCAAAAGAAATGCTGCAGCCATAGGGAACTCCTGGAACCCCAATACCCTGGGTACCTCAGTACCATATACTAGGGAATTATGTGTGTGTACCAGTATGCCAATGTGAATTGGTAAATTTAGTCACTAGTCTGTTAGTGACAAATTTAGAAAGCAGAGAGAGCATAACCACTGAGGTTCTTGTTAGCAGAGCCTCACTGAGACAGTTAGGCATCACAAAGGGAACACATACACGGCACATACTTATGAGCACTGGGGCCCTGCCTGGCAGGGTCCCAGTGACACATAGACTAAAACAACATATATAAAGTGAAATATGGGGGTAACATGCCAGGCAAGATGGTACTTTCCTACACAACCCCACCCCAAACGAAGGACAATAAGACTAGCCATGACCTGATGAGTCTTGATTGTCTAAGTGGAATTATCTGGAGAGTCCATCTGCATTGGAGTGGGTACTCCCAGGTCTATGTTTCACTGTATAGTCCATTCCCTGTAGAGATATGGACCACCTCAACAATTTAGGATTTTCACCTTTCATGTGTTTTAGCCAAAGTAGAGGTTTGTGGTCTGTCTGAACAATAAAGTGAGTGCCAAACAGGTATGGCCTCAACTTTTTCAGTGCCTAGACCACAACAAAGGCCTCCCTCTCAATGGCAGACCGATGCTTTTCTCTAGGGGTCAACCTTCTGCTGATAAAAGCAACTGGTTGATCCTGGCCCTCAGAATTAAGTTGTGATAGGACTGCCCCTACTCCTAATTCAGATGCATCAGTTTAGACATAGAATTTTTTAGAGTAACAAGGGCTTTTCAGGACAGGTGCAGAGCACATGGCCTGCTTCAGCTCCTCAAAAGCTTTCTGACAGTTTGCTGTCCATAATACCTTCTTAGGCCTTTTCTTTGAAGTGAGGTCATTAAGAGGGGCTGCAATGGAGCCATAGTTCTTTATGAACCTCCTATAGTACCCAGTGAGGCCTAAAAAGGCTCTCACCTGAGTTTGAGTAGTAGGGGGAACCCAATCTATAATAGTTTGAATTTTCCCCTGAAGTTGTGCAATCTGTTCTCCACCAACCAGGTGTCCCATATAAACCACCTTCCCCTGCCCTATCTGGCACTTTGAAGCCTTGATAGTGAGGCATGCCTTTTGCAGGGCCTCCAAAACTGTCCATAGGTGGACCAGGTGATCATCCCAGCTGGAGCTAAAGACAACTATATCTTCCAGATATGCTGCACTAAAAGCTTCCAGCCCTTGCAGGACTGTGTTCACCAACTTTTGAAAAGTGGCAGGTGCATTTTTCAATCCAAAAGGCATTACTGTGAATTGCTAATGGCCTCCAATGGTTGAAAATGCAGTTTTAGCTTTTGCATCTTCTGATAATTTGATCTGCCAATACCCTGCAGTCAAGTCAAAAGTGCTTAGATACTTGGCAGATGCCACTGTATCTATGAGCTCATCTGCCCTGGATATAGGGTGAGCATCAGTTTTGGTTACCTGTTTGAGACCTCTGTAGTCTACTCAAAACCGCATTTCCTTCTTTCCATCCTTGGAATGAGGTTTTGGTACACGTACCACAGGAGAAGCCCATGGACTTTCAGAGTGCTCAACCACTCCCAGTTCTAGCATTTTCTGCACCTCTTGCTTTATGCAGTCTCTGACATGGTCAGGCTGCCTATAGATCTTACTTTTGACAGGCAAGCTGTCTCCAGTATCTATAGTGTGCTCACACCAAGAAGTGGTACCTGGCACAGTAGAGAAGAGTTCAGAAAACTGACCTAGGAGATTTATGCAGTGGTCTTTCTGCTCAGCAGTAAGACAATCTGCCAGTACATACCTTCCACTAGAGCATCTTGTTCTCTGGAAGAGAAGAGATCAGGGGGAGGGTCACTCTCTTCTTCCTGTCCCTCATCAGTTGCCATGAGCAGGGTGAGATTAGCCCTGTCATAGTAGGGTTTCAGGCGATTGATATGGAGCACCCTAAGGGGACTCCTGGCAGTGCCTAAGTCAACTAAGTAGGTGACTTCACCCTTTTTCTCAACAATTATGTGGGGTCCCCTCCATTTATCTTGGAGTGCTCTTGGGGCCACAGGCTCCAAGACCCACACTTTCTGCCCTGGTTGGTACTGAACCAAAACAGCCTTCTGGTCATGCCATTGCTTTTGGAGCTCTTGGCTGGCCTGAAGGTTTTTACTGGCCTTTTTCATGTACTCAGCCATCCTTGATCTGAGGCCAAGTACATAGTCCACTATGTCTTGCTTTGGAGCTTTTAAAGGTTGTTCCCAACCCTCCTTAACAAGTGTTAGAGGACCTCTCACAGGGTGACCAAATAGGAGTTCAAAGGGGCTGAAGCCCACTCCATTCTAGGGTAGGTCCCTGTAAGCAAAAAGGAGGCATGGTAAAAGGATATCCATCTCCTGCAGAGTTTTTCAGGGAGTCCCATAATCATGCTTTTGAGAGTTTTGTTAAATCTCTCTACCAGTCCATTTGTTTGTGGATGATAGGGTGTAGTGAACTTGTATGTCACACCACACTCCTTCCACATGGCCTTTAAGTAAGCAGACATGAAATTGCTTCCCCTGTCTGATACTACCTCTTTTGGGAAGCCCACCATGGAAAAGATTCCCAGGAGGGCCTTTGCCACTGCAGGAGCTGTAGTGGTCCTTAGAGGAATTGCTTCAGGATATCTGGTGGCATGGTCCACTACCACCAAGATAAACCTATTGCCTGAAGCAGTAGGAGGGTCAAGGGGGCCAACTATGTCAACCCCTACCCTTTCAAAGGGAACCCCAACCACAGGCAGTGGAATAAGGGGTGCCTTTGGAGTGCCACCTGTCTTGCCACTGGCTTGACAGGTTTCACAGGACTTACAAAATTCTTTTGTGTCCTCTGACATTCTAGACCAATGAAACAGGGGAACAAGCCTGTTCCAAGTTTTAATTTGCCCCAAATGTCCACCTAAGGGAATGTCGTGAGCAAGAGTTAGGAGGAACTTTCTGTACTCCTGAGGAATCACCAATCTCCTGGCAGCTCCAGGTTTTGGATCCCTTGCTTCAGTGTACAAGAGGTTGTCCTCCCAGTAAACTCTGTGAGAGTCATTGACATCCCCATTTGCTTGTTTGACAGCTTGCTGTCTTAGACCCTCTAGTGTGGGACAGGTCTGCTGTGCCACACTCAGCACCTCCCTGGCAGGCCCCCCTTCACGCAAAAGCTCAGCAGTGTCTGCTTCCAGCTCCTCTGGTGTAGGTTCTGCACAGGGTGGGAATTCTTCTTCCTCAGAAGTAGGATCCACTGTAGAGGGAGGGATAGTAGGTACTGATTTACCTTTGCTACCCCTAGCTTTAGGGAGCACTTGGTCCATTCTTCCAGGATCCAAGTCACCCTGACCTTTTTGCTTTTTGGCCTGAGCCCTGGTCAAAGCAAAAATATGCCCTGGAATGCCCAGCATTGCTGCATGAGCCTCCAACTCCACTTCTGCCCAAACTGATGTCTCTAAATCATTCCCTTATAGCCAGTCTACAGGTAAATCTGAGGCAACCACAACTTTCTTTGGGCCAGTAACCCCCCCCCCCCAGTTGAGATTCACAACAGCCATGGGGTGGCTAAGGGTGTTGTTATGAGCATCGGTTACTTGGTACTGGTGACCAAGTAGGTGTTCTTCAGGGTGGACCAGTTTCTCTATTACCATTGTCACACTGGCACCAGTGTCCCTGTAGGCCTGAACCTCAACACCATTTATTAGGGGTAGCTGCTTGTACTTATCCATGTTAAGGGGACAAGCAACCAAGGTGGCTAAATCAATAGCCCCCTCAGAGACTAACACAGCCTCTGTGGTCTCCCTAATCAGACCAACCCCAACTAAGTTATCAATAGTGAGCCCAGCTACTCCCTTGGATTGGCTATTAGTAGGTTTGCTCCCACCACCACTGCTATTAGTAGGGACACTAGGTGTAGCAGTAGGGGTTGTAGTGATAGGAGGCTTGGTGCTTTTCTTTGGACAACTGGGATCTGTTGTCCAATTGCCTTTTATTTTACATAAATAGCACCATGGTTTCTTTTCTTTGTTTTGATTTGAAGAGGATTTGGGCCCACCACCCCCACCAGAGTGTTTTTGTGGGCCTGATGAAGACTCATTTTTAGATTTGTCCCCACCCTTGTCAGAAGACTTACCATCCTTCTTCGTATTGCCATCTTTGTCACCCCCTGTATGAACTTTTCTGTTCACCCTTGTTCTGACCCATTTGTCTGCCTTCTTTCCCAATTCTTGGGGAGAGGTCAGATCAGAGTCCACCAGGTACTGGTGCAACAAATCAGACACACAATTATTAAGAATATGCTCTCTCAGGATCAAGTTATACAGGCTTTCATAATCAGTAACTTTACTGCCATGTAACCTCCCCTCCAAGGCCTTCACTGAATGGTCAACAAAGTCTATCCAGTCTTGTGAAGACTCCTTTTTGGTCTCTCTGAACTTCATCCTGTACTGTTCAGTGGTTAAGCCATAACCATCCAGGAGTGCATTCTTAAGAACTGTAAAATTATTGGCATCACTTTCTTTCACAGTAAGGAGCCTTTCCCTACCCTTTCCACTAAATGATAGCCATAGGATAGCAGCCCACTGCCTTTGAGGGACATCCTGTACAACACAGGCCCTCTCAAGTGCAGCAAACCACTTGTTAATGTCATCCCCCTCCTTATAAGGGGGAACTATGTTATGCAGATTCCTAGAATCATGTTCTCTTGCAGGATGACTATGGGGAATTCTGCTGCTGCCACCATGGGTTTCCAACCCAATGTTTTGTCTTTCTCTTTCTATCTCTAAGGACTGCCTATCTAAATCCAGCTGTTGCTTCTTGAGCTTCAGCCTGGATTCCTCCACTCTCAATCTATTGAGCTCCCTTTCTAACACTCTGTCATCAGGGTGGGTGGGAGGGACATGCCTAGAAACAGAAGTATGGTGAGAATGAACAGAAGGAGACCTATTCCTAACAGATGGCACCCTAACAGCTTGGCTAACAGAAACAGCACTTCTACTATGATGAGAAGGAATACTCTTACTGTGATGTGAGACCACACTCTCTGTATGATGTGACTCAACATCAGTACCAACTATGCTAGGTTGTCTGCTAATGGGCAGGCTAGGAAGTTTCCCTTCTAAATATTTTGCTAGGGGTGCCCCAGGATCAGATTGGGAACCATCAGCTAACTTTTCAACAGAAGTGCCACCTCTGGCCTTATCCTGTTCAACAAGCATGTTCTCTACAGGGATTCTTCCCTACACTTAAACCTCTTTCTATGCAGAGACTCCTTGCTCCTTTCCAGCTAAGGTGATCATAAGCAAGTTTGGACAGATCAACAGTTTGGCCTGTGCCAGACATTTTAGAAAGTGTTTAAGTGACAGAAAAAGTGAGGAAAAAGTTCTTCAGATCTTTTGGAAAGACAGAAAAAAAACTTTTTAAACTTTTTAAGAACTTTTGAGAAAGTTTAGAAGTACTTTTCAGCACTTTAGTAAAGAAGTGAAAGGAGAAAAGCAAAACTTTTTGGTTAGGTGTACATACACTGAACTTTTTTTGTATATTTTTCTCTTATGAAAAGTACAGTGACAAAAGTGGTAAGTAGTTGCAAAGTACTTTTCCCACTGCACAACCAATGTAGGAGGCTGGACTGGCTTGTAGTGAGTACCAAGGGGTACTTGCACCTTGCACCAGGCCCAGTTATCCCTTATTAGTGTATAGGGTGTCTAGCAGCATAGGCTGATAGATAATGGTAGCTTAGCAGAGCAGCTTAGGCTGAACTAGGAGACGAGTGAAGCTCCTACAGTACCACTAGTGTCACTTGCACAATATCATAAGAAAACACAATACACAGATATACTAAAAATAAAGATACTTTATTTTTATGGCAATGTGTAGGAAAGTACCATCTTGCCTGGCATGTTACCCCCATTTTTTCACTGTATATATGCTGTTTTAGTTGTGTGTGTCACTGGGACCCTGTCACACAGGGCCCCAGTGCTCATAAGTGTGCCTGAATGTGTTACCTGTGTAGTGACTAACTGTCTCACTGAGGCTCTGCTAATCAGAACCTCAGTGGTTATGCTCTCTCATTTCTTTCAAATTGTCACTAACAGGCTAGTGACCAATTTTACCAATTTACATTGGCTTACTGGAACACCCTTATAATTCCCTAGTATATGGTACTGAGGTACCCAGGGTATTGGGGTTCCAGGAGATCCCTATGGGCTGCAGCATTTCTTTTGCCACCCATAGGGAGCTCTGACAATTCTTACACAGGCCTGCCACTGCAGCCTGAGTGAAATAACGTCCACGTTATTTCACAGCCATTTTACACTGCACTTAAGTAACTTGTAAGTCACCTATATGTCTAACCTTTACCTGGTAAAGGTTAGGTGCTAAGTTACTTAGTGTGAGGGCACCCTGGCACTAGCCAAGGTGCCCCCACATTGTTCAGGGCCAATTCCCCGGACTTTGTGAGTGCGGGGACACCATTACACGTTTGCACTACATATAGGTCACTACCTATATGTAGCTTCACAATGGTAACTCCGAATATGGCCATGTAACATGTCTATGATCATGGAATTGCCCCCTCTGTACCATCCTGGCATAGTTGGCACAATCCCATGATCCCAGTGGTCTGTAGCACAGACCCTGGTACTGCCAAACTGCCTTTTCAGGGGTTTCACTGCAGCTGCTGCTGCTGCCAACCCCTCAGACAGGTTTCTGCCCTCCTGGGGTCCAGCCAGGCTTGGCCCAGGATGGCAGAACAAAGGACTTCCTCTGAGAGAGGGTGTTACACCCTCTCCCTTTGGAAAATGGTGTGAAGGCAGGGGAGGAGTAGCCTCCCCCAGCCTCTGGAAATGCCAAAGTATCTCAGAGTGTACCCTCAGTGAGAGGATAGGAAATATACACAAGATATATGTACACAATACCAAAAATATGCAGTATAGTCTTAGAAAACAGTGCAAACAATGTATAGTTACAATAGGATGCAATGGGCACACATAGGGATAGGGGGCAACACAAACCATATACTCCAAAAGTGGAATGCGAACCACGAATGGACCCCAAACCTATGTGACCTTGTAGAGGGTCGCTCGGACTATTAGAAAATAGTAAGGGTTAGTAAAATAGCCCACCCCAAGACCCTGAAAAGTGAGTCCAAAGTGCACTAAAGTTCCCCAAAGGACAAAGAAGTCGTGATAGGGGAATTCTGCAGGAAAGACACAAACCAGCAATGCAACAACGATGGATTTCCAGTCGAGGGTACCTGTGGAACAAGGGGACCAAGTCCAAAAGTCACAAGCAAGTCGGAGATGGGCAGATGCCCAGGAAATGCCAGCTGTGGGTGCAAAGAAGCTTCTACTGGACAGAAGAAGCTTAGGTTTCTGCAGGAACGACAAGGGCTAGAGACTTCCACTTTGGAGGACGGATCCCTCACGCCGTGGAAAGTCGTGCAGAAGTGTTTTCCCGCCGAAAGACCGCCAACAAGCCTTGCTAGCTGCAAATCGTGCGGTAAGTGTTTTTGGATGCTGCTGTGGCCCAGGAGGGACCAGGATGTCGCAAATTGCGTCAGGAGACAGAGGGGACGTCGAGCAAGACAAGGAGCCCTCTCAGCAGCAGGTAGCACCCGGAGAAGTGCCAGAAACAGGCACTACAAGGATGCGTGAAACGGTGCTCACCCGAAGTCGCACAAAGGAGTCCCACGTCGCCGGAGAACAACTTAGGAGGTCATGCAATGCAGGTTAGAGCTAATCCTGCTGCCTTCTCAACTGTTTTCCTGCTGGTGCATGCTGTGGGGGTAGTCTGCCTCCTCTCTGCACTAGAAGCTCCGAAGAAATCTCCCGTGGGTCAACGGAATCTTCCCCCTGCAACCGCAGGCACCAAAGAACTGCATCACCGGTCCTCTGGGTCTCCTCTCAGCACGACAAGCGAGGTCCCTCAAACTCAGCAACTCTGTCCAAGTGACTCCCACAGTCCAGTGACTCTTCAGTCCAAGTTTGGTGGAGGTAAGTCCTTGCCTCCCCACGCTAGACTGCATTGCTGGGAACCGCATTTTTTGCAGCTACTCCGGCTCCTGTGCACTCTCAGAGGATTTTCTTTGTGCACAGCCAAGCCTGGGTCCCCGACACTCTAATCTGCATTGCACAACCTCCTGAGTTGTCCTCCGGCGTCGTGGGACTCTCTTGTGCAACTTCGGGTGAGCACCGATTCACTCCACTTCGTAGTGCCTGTTCCGGAAATCTGTGGGTGCTGCTTGCTTCTGAGTGGGCTCTTTGTCTTGCTGGACGCCCTCTCTGTCTCCTCACAGAGTTGGCGACATCCTGGTCCCTCCTGGGCCACAGCAGTATTCAAAAACCCTAACCGCGAGCTTTGCAGCTAGCAAGGCTTGTTGCGGTCTTTCTGCGGGAAAACACTTCTGCACGACTCTTCACGACGTGGGACATCCATCCTCCAAAGGGGAAGTTTCTAGCCCTTGTCGTTCTTGCAGAATCTTCAGCTTCTACCATCCGGTGGCAGCTTCTTTGCACCCACAGCTGGCATTTCGTGGGTGTGAGAAAGTAGCCTCTTTCTAGCCTTGTTACCCCCACTTTGGCCTGTTTGGGAGTGTATGTCAGGGTGTTTTCACTGTCTCACTGGGATCCTGCCAGCCAGGGCCCAGTGCTCATAGTGAAAACCCTATGTTTTCAGTATGTTTTTTATGTGTCACTGGGACCCTGCTAGTCAGGACCCCAGTGCTCATAAGTTTGTGGCCTATGTGTATGTGTTCCCTGAGTGGTGCCTAACTGTCTCACTGAGGCTCTGCTAACCACAACCTCAGTGGTTATGCTCTCTCATTTCATACAAATTGTCACTAACAGGCTAGTGACCAATTTTACCAATTTACATTGGCTTACTGGAACACCCTTATAATTCCCTAGTATATGGTACTGAGGTACCCAGGGTATTGGGGTTCCAGGAGATCCCTATGGGCTGCAGCATTTCTTTTGCCACCCATAGGGAGCTCTGACAATTCTTACACAGGCCTGCCACTGCAGCCTGAGTGAAATAACGTCCACGTTATTTCACAGCCATTTTACACTGCACTTAAGTAACTTATAAGTCACCTATATGTCTAACCTTTACCTGGTAAAGGTTAGGTGCAAAGTTACTTGGTGTGAGGGCACCCCTGGCACTAGCCAAGGTGCCCCCACATTGTTCAGGGCCAATTCCCCGGACTTTGTGAGTGCGGGGACACCATTACACGCGTGCACTACATATAGGTCACTACCTATATGTAGCTTCACAATGGTAACTCCGAATATGGCCATGTAACATGTCTAAGATCATGGAATTGCCCCCTCTATGCCATCCTGGCATTGTTGGCACAATTCCATGATCCCAGTGGTCTGTAGCACAGACCCTGGGTACTCCCAAACTGCCTTTCCTGGGGTTTCACTGCAGCTGCTGCCAACCCCTCAGACAGGTTTCTGCCCCCCTGGGGTCAAGCCAGGCTTGTCCCAGGATGGCAGAACAAAGGACTTCCTCTGAGAGAGGGTGTTACACCCTTTCCCTTTGGAAAATGGTGTGAAGGCAGGGGAGGGGCAGCCTCCCCCAGCCTCTGGAAATGCTTTCTTGGGCACAGATGTGCCCAATTCTGCATAAGCCAGTCTACACCGGTTCAGGGACCCCTTAGCCCTGCTCTGGAGAGAAACTGGACAAAGGAAAGGGGAGTGACCACTCCCCTGACCTGCACCTCCCCTTGGAGGTGTCCAGAGCTCCTCCAGTGTGCTCCAGACCTCTGCCATCTTGGAAACAGAGGTGCTGCTGGCACACTGGACTGCTCTGAGTGGCCAGTGCCACCAGGTGACGTCAGAGACTCCTTCTGATAGGCTCCTTCAGGTGTTAGTAGCCTATCCTCTCTCCTAGGTAGCCAAACCCTCTTTTCTGGCTATTTAGGGTCTCTGTCTCTGGGGAAACTTTAGATAACGAATGCAAGAGCTCATCCGAGTTCCTCTGCATCTCTCTCTTCACCTTCTGCCAAGGAATCGACTGCTGACCGCGCTGGAAGCCTGCAAACCTGCAACATAGTAGCAAAGACGACTACTGCAACTCTGTAACGCTGATCCTGCCGCCTTCTCGACTGTTTTCCTGCGTGTGCATGCTGTGGGGGTAGTCTGCCTCCTCTCTGCACCAGAAGTTCCGAAGAAATCTCCCGTGGGTCGACGGAATCTTCCCCCTGCAACCGCAGGCACCAAAAAGCTGCATTACCGGTCCCTTGGGTATCCTCTCAGCAGAACGAGCGAGGTCCCTCGAATCCAGCGACACTGTCCAAGTGACCCCCACAGTCCAGTGACTCTTCAGTCCAAGTTTGGTGGAGGTAAGTCCTTGCCTCACCTCGCTGGGCTGCATTGCTGGGAACTGCGACTTTTGCAGCTACTCCGGCCCCTGTGCACTTCCGGCGGAAATCCTTTGTGCACAGCCAAGCCTGGTTCCACGGCACTCTAACCTGCATTGCATGACTTTCTAAGTTGGTCTCCGGCGACGTAGGACTCCTTTGTGCGACTTCGGGTGAGCACCGTTTCACACATCCTCGTAGTGCCTGTTTCTGGCACTTTTCTGGGTGCTAGCTGCTGCTGACAGGGCTCCTTGTCTTGCTCGACGTCCCCTCTCTCTCCTGGTCCAATTTGCGACCTCCTGGTCCCTCCAGGGCCACAGCAGCATCCAAAAACTCTAACCGCACGATTTGCAGCTAGCAAGGCTTGTTGGCGTTCTTTCGGCGTGAAAACACTTCTGTACGACTCTCCACGGCAAGAGGGATCCGTCCACCAAAGCGAAAGTCTCTAGCCCTTTTTGTTCCTGCAGAAACCTCAGCTTCTTCTGTCCAGTAGAAGCTTCTTTGCACCCGCAGCTGGCATTTCCTGGGCATTTGCCCATCTCCGACTTGCTTGTGACTTTTGGACTTGGTCCCCTTGTTCCACAGGTACCCTAGATTGGAAATCCACAGTTGTTGCATTGTTGGTTGGTGTCTTTCCTGCATTATTCCTCTAACACGTCTTCTTTGTCCTTAGGGGAACTTTAGTGCACTTTGCACTCACTTTTCAGGGTCTTGGGGAGGGTTATTTTTCTAACTCTCACTATTTTCTAATAGTCCCAGTCTACAAGGTCACATAGGTTTGGGGTCCATTTGTGGTTCGCATTCCACTTTTGGAGTATATGGTTTGTGTTGCCCCTATCCCTATGTTTCCCCATTGCATCCTATTGTAACTATACATTGTTTGCACTGTTTTCTAAGACTATACTGCATATTTTTGCTATTGTGTATATATATCTTGTGTATATTTCCTATCCTCTCACTGAGGGTACACTCTAAGGTACTTTGGCATATTGTCATAAAAAATAAAGTACCTTTATTTTTAGTATAACTGTGTATTGTGTTTTCTTATGATATTGTGCATATGACACTAAGTGGTACTGTAGTAGCTTCACACGTCTCCTAGTTCAGCCTAAGCTGCTCTGCTAAGCTACCATCATCTATCAGCCTAAGCTGCTAGACACCCTATACACTAATAAGGGATAACTGGGCCTGGTGCAAGGTGCAAGTACCCCTTGGTACTCACTACAAGCCAGTCCAGCCTCCTACACTTGCCTCCCCATGCCAGACTGCATTGCTGGGAACTGCTACTTTTGCAGCTACTCCGGCCTCTGTGCACTTTCGGCGGGAATCCGTTGTGCACAGCCAAGCCTGGGTCCACGGCACTCTAATCTGCATTGCACAACTTTCTAAGTGGCCCTCCGGTGACGTGGGACTCCTTTGTGCAACTTCGGGTGAGCAACGTTTCACTCTTCTTCGTAGTGCCTGTTCAGGCACTTCTGCGGGTGCTGCCTGCTTCTGAGAGGGCTCCTTGTCTTGCTCGACGCCCCATCTGTCCCCAGACGCAATTGGCGACATCCTGGTCCCTCCTGGGCCCCAGCAGCATCCAAAAACCCTAACTGCACGATTTGCAGCTAGCAAGGCTTGTTGGTGGTCTTTCGGCTGGAAATCACTTCTGCACGACTCTCCACGGCATGGGGGATCCATCCTCCAAAGGGGAAGTCTCTAGCCCTTGTCGTTCCTGCAGAAACCTAAGCTTCTACTGTCCAGTAGCAGCTTCTTTGCACCCACAGCTGGCATTTCCTGGGCATCTGCCCATCTCCGACTTGCTTGTGACTTTTGGACTTGGTCCCCTTGTTCCACAGGTACCCTCGACTGGAAATCCATTGTTGTTGCATTGCTGGTTTGTGTCTTTCCTGCAGAATTCCCCTATCACAACTTCTATGTCCTTTGGGGAACTTTAGTGCACTTTGCACTCACTTTTCAGGGTCTTGGGGTGGGCTATTTTTCTAACCCTTACTATTTTCTAATAGTCCCAGCGACCCTCTACAAGGTCACATAGGTTTGGGGTCCATTCGTGGTTCGCATTCCACTTTTGGAGTATATGGTTTGTGTTGTCCCTATCCCTATGTGTCCCCATTGCATCCTATTGTAACTGTACATTGTTTGCACTGTTTGCTAAGACTATACTGCATATTTTTGGTATTGTGTACATATATCTTGTGTATATTTGCTATCCTCATACTGAGGGTACACTCTGAGATACTTTGGCATATTGTCATAAAAATAAAGTACCTTTATTTTTAGTATATCTGTGTATTGTGTTTTCTTATGATTTTGTGCAAGTGACACTAGTGGTACTGTAGGAGCTTCACTCGTCTCCTAGTTCAGCCTAAGCTGCTCTGCTAAGCTACCATTATCTATCAGCCTAAGCTGCTAGACACCCTATACACTAATAAGGGATACCTGGGCCTTGTGCAAGGTGTAAGTACCCCTTGGTACTCACTACAAGCCAGTCCAGCCTCCTACAGACACCCTGTAAGATGTCCCCTAACACTTGTGAAGGAGGGTTGGGAACAACCTTTAAAAGCTTCAAAGCAAGACATAGTGGACTATGTACTTGGCCTAAGATCTAGGATGTCTGAGTACATGAAAAAGGCCAGCAAAAACCTTCAGGCCAGCCAAGAGCTCCAAAAGCAATGGCATGACCAGAAGGCTGTTTTGGTTCAGTACCAACCAAGGCAGAAAGTGTGGGTCTTGGAGCCTGTGGCCCCAAGAGCACTCCAAGACAAATGGAGTGGACCCCACATAATTGTTGAGAAAAAGGGTGAAGTCCCCTACTTAGTTGACTTAGGCACTGCCAGGATGTAGGAGGCTGGACTGGCTTGTAGTGAGTACCAAGGGGTACTTACACCTTGCACCAGGCCCAGTTATCCCTTATTAGTGTATAGGGTGTCTAGCAGCATAGGCTGATAGATAATGGAAGCTTAGCAGAGCAGCTTAGGCTGAACTAGGAGACGAGTGAAGCTACTACAGTACCACTTAGTGTCATATGCACAATATCATAAGAAAACACAATACACAGTTATACTAAAAATAAAGGTACTTTTTTTTTATGACAATATGCCAAAGTATCTTAGAGTGTACCCTCAGTGAGAGGATAGGAAATATACACAAGATAAATGTACACAATAACAAAAATATGCAGTATAGTCTTAGAAAACAGTGCAAACAATGTATAGTTACAATAGGATGCAATGGGGACACATAGGGATAGGGGCAACACAAACCATACACTCCAAAAGTGGAATGCGAACCACGAATGGACCCCAAACCTATGTGACCTTGTAGAGGGTCGCTGGGACTATTAGAAAATAGTAAGGGTTAGAAAAATAGCCCACCCCAAGACCCTGAAAAGTGAGTGCAAAGTGCACTAAAGTTCCCCAAAGGACATAGAAGTCGTGATAGGGGAATTCTGCAGGAAAGACACAAACCAGCAATGCAACAACGATGGATTTCCAGTCGAGGGTACCTGTGGAACAAGGGGACCAAGTCCAAAAGTCACAAGCAAGTCGGAGATGGGCAGATGCCCAGGAAATGCCAGCTGTGGGTGCAAAGAAGCTGCTACTGGACAGTAGAAGCTTAGGTTTCTGCAGGAACGACAAGGACTAGAGACTTCCCCTTTGGAGGACGGATCCCTTACGCCGTGGAGAGTCGTGCAGAAGTGTTTTCCCGCCGAAAGATCGCCAACAAGCCTTGCTAGCTGCAAATCGTGCAGTAAGGGTTTTTGGATGCTGCTGTGGCCCAGGAGGGAGCAGGATGTCGCAAATTGCGTCAGGAGACAGAGGGGACGTCGAGCAAGACAAGGAGCCCTCTCAGCAGCAGGTAGCTCCCAGAGAGGTGCCAGAAACAGGCACTACGAGGATGCGTGAAATGTGCTCACCCGAAGTCGCACAAAGGAGTCCCACGTCGCCGGAGAACAACTTAGGAGGTCGTGCAATGCAGGTTGGAGTGCCGTGGACCCAGGCTGGACTGTGCACAAAGGATTTCCGCCGGAAGTGCACAAAGGCCGGAGTGGCTGCAAAAGTCGCGGTTCCAAGCAATGCAGTCTGGCGTGGGGAGGCAAGGACTTACCTCCACCAAACTTGCACTGAAGAGTCACTGGACTGTGGGAGTCACTTGGACAGAGTTGCTGGATTCAAGGGACCTCGCTCGTCGTGCTGAGAGGAGACCCAAGGTACCGGTGATGCAGTTCTTTGGTGCCTGCGGTTGCAGGGGGACGATTCCGTCGACCCACGGGAGATTTCTTCGGAGCTTCTAGTGCAGAGAGGAAGCAGACTACCCCCACAGCATGCACCACCAGGAAAACAGTCGAGAAGGCGGCAGGATCAGCGTTACAGAGTTGCAGTAGTCGTCTTTGCTACTATGTTACAGTTTTGCAGGCTTCCAGCGCGGTCAGCAGTCGATTCCTTGGCAGAAGGTGAAGAGAGAGATGCAGAGGAACTCGGTTGAGCTCTTGCATTCGTTATCTAAAGTTTCCCCAGAGACAGAGACCCTAAATAGCCAGAAAAGAGGGTTTGGCTACCTAGGAGAGAGGATAGGCTAGCAACACCTGAAGGAGCCTATCAGAAGGAGTCTCTGACGTCACCTGGTGGCACTGGCCACTCAGAGCAGTCCAGTGTGCCAGCAGCACCTCTGTTTCCAAGATGGCAGAGGTCTGGAGCACACTGGAGGAGCTCTGGGCACCTCCCAGGGGAGGTACTGGTCAGGGGAGTGGTCACTTCCCTTTCCTTTGTCCAGTTTCGCGCCAGAGCAGGGCTAAGGGGTCCCTGAACCGGTGTAGACTGGCTTATGCAGAAATGGGCACCATGTGTTCCCATGAAAGCATTTCCAGAGGCTGGGGGAGGCTACTCCTCCTCTGCCTTCACACCATTTTCCAAAGGGAGAGGGTGTAACACCCTCTCTCAGAGGAAGTCCTTTGTTCTGCCATCCTGGGACAAGCCTGGCTGGACCCCAGGGGGGCAGAAACCTGTCTGAGGGGTTGGCAGCAGCAGCAGCAGCTGCAGTGAAACCCCAGGAAAGGCAGTTTGGCAGTACCAGGGTCTGTGCTACAGACCACTGGGATCATGGGATTGTGCCAACTATGCCAGGATGGCATAGAGGGGGCAATTCCATGATCATAGACATGTTACATGGCCATATTCGGAGTTACCATTGTGAAGCTACATATAGGTAGTGACCTATATGTAGTGCACGCGTGTAATGGTGTCCCCGCACTCACAAAGTCCGGGGAA
Source organism: Pleurodeles waltl (assembly GCF_031143425.1). Lineage (NCBI taxonomy): Eukaryota > Metazoa > Chordata > Amphibia > Caudata > Salamandridae > Pleurodeles > Pleurodeles waltl. Next base: position 186,591,826 of record NC_090443.1, read on the forward strand.
TTGGCTCTGAACAATGTGGGGGCACCTTGGCTAGTGCCAGGGTTCCCTCACACTAAGTAACTTTGCACCTAACCTTTACCAGGTAAACGTTAGACATATAGGTGACTTATATGTTACGTAAGTGCAGTGGTAAATGGCTGTGAAATAACGTGGACGTTATTTCACTCAGGCTGCAGTGGCAGGCCTGTGTAAGAATTGCCAGAGCTCCCTATGGGTGGCAAAAGAAATACTGCAGCCCATAGGGATCTCCTGGAACCCCAATACCCTGGGTACCTCAGTACCATATACTAGGGAATTATAAGGGTGTTCCAGTATGCCAATGTAAATTGGTGAAATTGGTCACTAGCCTGTTAGTGACAATTTGAAAGAAATGAGAGAGCATAACCACTGAGGTTCTGGTTAGCAGAGCCTCAGTGAGACAGTTAGGCACCACACAGTTAACACATACATATAGGCCACACTCTGCATAAGCCAGTCTGCACCGGTTCAGGGATCCCTCAGCCCTGCTCTGGCGCGAAACTGGACAAAGGAAAGGGGAGTGACCACTCCCCTGACCTGCACCTCCCCTGGGAGGTGCCCAGAGCTCCTCCAGTGTGCTCCAGACCTCTGCCATCTTGGAAACAGAGGTGCTGCTGGCACAGTGGACTGCTCTGAGTGGCCAGTGCCAGCAGGTGACGTCAGAGACTCCTTCTGATAGGCTCCTTCAGGTGTTGCTAGCCTATCCTCTCTCCTAAGTAGCCAAACCTCCTTTTCTGGCTATTTAGGGTCTCTGCTTTGGGGAATTCCTTAGATAACGAATGCAAGAGCTCATCAGAGTTCCTCTGCATCTCTCTCTTCACCTTCTGCTAAGGAATCGACTGCTGACCGCGCTGGAAGCCTGCAAAACTGCAACAAAGTAGCAACGACGACTACTGCGACCTTGTAACGCTGATCCTGCCACCTTCTTGACTGTTTTCCTGGTTGTGCATGCTGTGGGGGTAGTCTGCCTCCTCTCTGCACTAGAAGCTCCGAAGAAATCTCCCATGGGTCGACGGAATCTTCCCCCTGCAACCGCAGGCACCAAAGAACTGCATCACCGGTCCTCTGGGTCTCCTCTCAGCACGCCGGGCGAGGTCCCTCGAACTCAGCAACTCTGTCCAAGTGACTCCCACAGTCCAGTGACTCTTCAGTCCAAGTTTGGTGGAGGTAAGTCGTTGCCTCCCCACGCTAGACTGCATTGCTGGGAACCGGAACCGCGTGTTACTCCGGCTCCTGTGCACTATCCAAGGATTTCCTTTGTGCACAGCCAAGCCTGGGTCCCCAGCACTCTAACCTGCATTGCACAACCTCCTGAGTTGTCCTCCGGCGTCGTGGGACTCTCTTGTGCAACTTCGGGTGAGCACCGATTCACTCCACTTCGTAGTGCCTGTTCCGGCACTTCTGCGGGTGCTGCTTGCTTCTGAGTGGGCTCTTTGTCTTGCCGGACGCCGCCTCTGTCTCCTCACGTAGTTGGCGACATCCTGGTCCCTCCTGGGCCGCAGCAGTATCCAAAAACCCTAACCACAAGCTTTGCAGCTAGCAAGGCTTGTTTGCTGTCTTTCTGCGGGAAAACACTTCTGCACGACTCTTCACGACGTGGGACATCCATCCTCCAAAGGGGAAGTTTCTAGCCCTTGTCGTTCTTGCAGAATCCTCAGCTTCTACCATCCGGTGGCAGCTTCTTTGCACCCACAGCTGGCATTTCCTGAGCATCTGCCCACTCCCGACTTGATTGTGACTTTTGGACTTGGTCCCCTTGTTCCACAGGTACTCTCATCTGGAAATCCATTGTTGTTGCATTGCTGGTATTGGTCTTTCCTGCAGAATTCCCCTATCACGACTTCTGTGCTCTTTGGGGAACTTAGGTGCACTTTGCACCCACTTTTCAGGGTCTTGGGGTGGGCTATTTTTCTAACCCTCACTGTTTCCTTACAGTCCCAGCGACCCTCTACGAGGTCACATAGGTTTGGGGTCCATTCGTGGTTCGCATTCCACTTTTGAAGTATATGGTTTGTGTTGTCCCTATCCCTATGTGTCCCCATTGCATTCTATTGTGACTATACATTGTTTGCACTGTTTTCTATTGCTATTACTGCATATTTTGGTATTGTGTACATATATCTTGTGTATATTTGCTATCCTCATACTGAGGGTACTCACTGAGATACTTTTGGCACATTGTCATAAAAATAAAGTACCTTTATTTTTAGCACTTCTGTGTATTGTGTTTTCTTATGATATTGTGCATATGACACCAGTGGTATAGTATGAACTTTACATGTCTCCTAGTTCAGCCTAAACTGCTTTGCCATAGCTACCTTCTATCAGCCTAAGCTTCTAGAAACACCTCTTCTACACTAATAATGGATAACTGGACCTGGCACAAGGTATAAGTACCTCTGGTACCCACTACAAGCCAGGCCAGCCTCCTACAGATGCCTAAAAAGGTAGTGTGGACAGCTAGCTGTCAAAAGGCTTTTGATGAGCTAAAACAGGCCATGTGCTCTGCACATGTCCGAAAAAGCCCTTGTTACTCCAAGAACTTCATAGTCCAGACTGATGCTTCTGAATTTGGGGTAGGGGCAGTTCTATCACAGCTTAACACTGAGGGCCAGGATCAACCTGTTGCTTTTATCAGCAGGAGGTTGGCCCCTAGAAAAAGGTGTTGGTCTGCTATAGAGAAGGTGGCCTTTGCTGTGGTCTGGGCACTGAAAAAGTTGAGACCATACCTGTTTGGTACTCACTTTCTTGTTCAGACAGACCACAAACCTCTATTATGGCTTAAACAAATGAAAGGTGAAAATCCTAAATTGTTGAGGGGGTCCATCTCCCTACAGGGAATGGACTATACAGTGGAACATAGACCTGGGAGTACCCACTCCAATGAAGACTCATCTGGGCATAGTTAGCCTTATTGTCCCTCGTTTGGTGGAGGGGGGTGTAGGAAAGTACAATCTTGCCTGGCATGTCACCCCCAGTTTTACTTCTATGTCAGTTTGTTTTTGCCTGTCTCACTGGGATCCTGCTAGCCAGGATCCCAGTGCTCATAGTTGGTGGCCTGAATGTGTGTCCCTGTGTAGTGACTAACTGTGTCACTGAGGCTCTGCAGTTTTGAAATAGTAGAAAAAGGGTAATAAAATGTAGTTGTTCAGAAAAGGGGACCCCATAATATTGATTGCCTGGGCTCCAAAAGTCTTTAAGATTACACTGACTGGCTCCTCAGCCGCTGGACTGTAGGAAGACTTCTGTATGTAGGAAGGCACCAGGCAAAATACTTGGACTTTCAGAACTATCTGCAGCTTGCTCGGCTTGAGCTACTGCACAACAAAATCACCTAGATAGCTGACAGCTTCATTAGAAACCAATCAGCTTTTTTATGCTGGCTACCTACAAAGTCCTACAACCATCCAGGGTAAGAGGGAGCAAAAACCATAGCTACAACAGTTAAAATAATGTAATGTGTCCAGACTTCCTTCCTAAGCAAAATGAAACCCAACCAAATAGCAGCGGTGACTAACAGCAGCCCACTCAATCGGTAGAGCTGCATCTGTGATGTCGGTGCCCTCCACTCTGCGGCAGTAACTTAGGCACTAAGCTCCCCATTGAACATACTGCCAGAAGTTCTGCAACACAGCACAGCAGGAGGTGGTCATGATTCAGAAGAGGCAAATAAACAGAGCCAGAGAGTGACAGGTAGGAGTAGCTCCACTAATCTGACTAAAAGATAGGCCAGTTAAGGAGTGGCAGAATCACCCATTCACGACTAAGCTCCTCCTGAAGTCTCTCAAGAACACAGTGTTCTGCCAGTCTCAACACGTTAGAGGATCAGTGAGCATCCTGCGGCCCCTATTTTAATGCAGTTTTCACCACCACTGTGATCTTGAGTGTAGGAGGCTGGCCTAGTTTGTAGTGGGTACCTTGGGTACTTACACCTTACACCAGGTCCAGTTATCCCTTGCTAGTGAATGTACTAGTGTTCTAGCAGCTTAGGCTGATAGGGGTAGCTATAGAAGAGCAGCTTAGGCTGAATTAGGAGACATGCAAAGCTCATGCAATACCACTTATAGTTACACAGTACTTCTACACAAGTAAAGACAATACTCAGTGTTACCAAAAATAAAGGTATTTATTTGGGTGACACAGTACCAAAAATATCCTAAAGACAATACTCCTTCTGGAGGTAAGTATTATACACAATATATAAACTAGACACCAACGTTACACAAGTAAATAGTCATAGAACAATGCATACAGTAGGAAATCCTATAGACTGCAATGGGAGAAAATAGGTCTAGGGACAACACAAACCATATACTAAAAAAGTGGAATGTGAATCACAAATTCCCCCTAGACAAGTGTAGTGTGCGCATAATCGCTGGGAGAGTAAGAATACAGTAAAGGTAAGTAAATGACCCCACCCCAGAGCCCAGAAAAGCAGGATAAAGTACTGCAAGTTTCCTTAGGACACAATATACCTCGTTTTGGGGATTTTGCGGCAGCCAACAAAGTCTGCAAAGAACAACTGCTGGATTATTGGACCTGAAGACCTGCAAAGGAAGAGGACCAAGTCCAGAAGTCGAAAAAAGTTCCAGGAAGGACAGGAGCCCCTGCCAACCCAGAAGAGGGTGCAAAAGAAGAGTCCCCGGTTAGTTGAAGACTGCAGAAATGCACCCTAGAAAGATGCCAGTGGGTTCCTGCATAGTGCAAAAGAGTTCCCACGGTGTGAAGATCGTTACAGATGAGATTTCGTGATGGAAGGCGCCAACAAGCCTTGACTACGGCAGAAGTGTATTTTTCATAAAAATGGCACTGTATGGACCCAAGAGGGGCCTGGGGGCCTCAACTCTGTGTGAGGAGCAAGAGGGGACTCTCAGCACTCTAAAGAGCCCTCAGGTTGCCAGCCAGCAGCCCCAGAAGCCGCAGGATCTGGGTTCAAAGGAGGTGCAAAACGCAGTTGATGCAGCACAACAAAACAAGGTCCCACGCCGCCAGAGAACAACTCAGCGAGGAATTTTGCAAAGAGTGCACAGAGGCCTCAGGAGGCGAAGAAGACACAAAACACAGGGGTACCGTAGTTCTCGGGAAGGCAAGGCCTTACCTCCTCCAAACTGTGTCAGCAGGACTTCAGGTCAGTCTATGTCGATGATGTTCACCCTCGGTGTCCTTAGGAGCACGCTCATCGCCGTGAGAGGAGTCCCACGGTACCGGTCGTCGCCTTGGAAGGTGCCTGCTTAGAGCAGGGGAGTGACTCTGTCGCTCCACGGGAGATTTCTTCGGTCCTTTTGGTGCAGGATGAAGACAGGGAGTCCCCAGAGCATGCACACATTGGAAACTGTTGCAGTTGCTGACTTGGAGCTGAAGTTGCTGAAGAAAAGTGTCTCTTGTAGACACTTTGCTGCAGCTACAGCGTTTCTTGGAGCAGGCTGAGGATGATCCGAGATCAGAGGATGCTGAAGTTGTTGCAGAGGATTCCTGAAGGAAACTTGCAAGCAGAATCTGAAGAGAACCCAGAGAAGAGACCCTAAATAGCTCTGAGAGGGGGATTGGCTACCGTATCAGGTATGGACCTATCAGGAGGGTTCTTTGACATCACCTGCTGGCACTGGCCACTCAGAACCCTCCAGAGTGCCCCCACACCTTGCAAAGCAAGATGGCTGAAGTCTGGCACACACTGGAGGAGCTCAGGGCACCATGCCTGGGGTGGGGCTGGACAGGAGATTGGTCACTCCCCTTTCCTTTGTCCAGTTTCCCGCCAGAGCAGGGGAGAAGGGATCCCTGAACCGGTGTAGACTGGTTTATGCAAGGAGGGCACCATCTGTGCCCTTCAAAGCATTTCCAGAGGCTGGGGGAGGCTACCCCTCCCCAGCCTGTAACACCTATTTCCAAAGGGAGAGGGTGTAACACCCTGCTCTCAGAGGAAATGCTTTGTTCTGCCTTCCTGGGACTGGGCTGCCCAGACCCCAGGAGGGCAGAACCCTGTCTGTGAGGTGGCAGCAACTGTAGCTGCAGTGCAAGCCTCAGAGAGCTGGTTTGGCAGTACTGGGGGTCCATGGTGGAGCCCCCAGGATGCATGGAATTGGCTCCCCAATACCAGATTTGGAATAGGGGGACAATTCCATGATCTTAGACATGTAACATGGCCATATTTGGTGTTACCATTGTGAAGCTACATATAAGTATTGACCTATATGTAGTACACACGTGTAATGGCGCCCCCGCACTCACAAAGTCCGGGGAAAAGGGCCTGAACTATGTGGGGGCACCTTTGCTAGTGCAAGGGTGCCCTCACACTTAGTAACTTTGCACCTAACCTTCAGCAAGTGAAGGTTAAACATATAGGTGACTTATAAATTACTTAAGTGCAGTGAAAATGGCTGTGAAATAGTGTGTGCACTATTTCACGCAGGCTGCAATGGCAGTCCTGTGTAAGGGTTTGTCTGAGCTCCCTATGGGTGGCAAAGGAAATGCTGCAGCCCATTTGGATCTCCTGGAACCCCAATGCCCTAGATACCTAGGTACCATATACTAGGGAAATATAAGGGGGGTCCAGTGTGCCAATTGAAATTGGTAAATGAAGTCACTGGCCTACAGTGATAAATTTAAAAGCAGCGAGAGCATAAGCATTGAGGTTCTGATTAGCAGAGCCTCAGTGACACAGTTAGGCACCACACAGGCATACATATTAGGCCACAAACTATGAGCACTGGGGTCCTGGCTAGCAGGATCTCAGTGAGACACTCAAAACACACTGACATATAGGTTTTTATCTATGAGCACTGGGGTCCTGGCTAGCAGGATCCCAGTGACACAGTAAAAACACACTGGCACACACTCACAAACAGGCCAAAAGTGGGGGTAACCATGCTAGAAAGGGGCTACTTTCCTACACTGAGCTTCTTGGCTGCAAGTTCACATTTCTTCAGAGTAGAATGATTTAGGAGGTCATGTGTCCTTTTGTTCAGTGTCATACAGGCAGCAGTCATATTTGCATTTTGTGTAGAAAAGCAAGGTGTGTCCTTGACAAGCATATCAATACCGATATATATGCACCCACGCAAACATTGTTCAAAATGATCTCCTGCATCCAAGGGATTGTCTCCATTGGACTTTTGCTCGAGATAGTGAAGATGTTGTTTTTCTCTGGATGACTAAATTTTCCCAATAAACTCATGGTTGCCTCAATATCACACCCGTGGGTCTTTGTTTACTCATGCATGGTATTGTAGAGTGTAAACAGTTCACTCCTCTCATATTTCATCAAGTGGTAAAGCACAAATTGATTGAAGGAGTCTGCTTCTTTCTCATCAGAGTCCTTACATGCTCTGCCTTACCAGTACACTGTCTAGTCTTTATATGATCATGGCATTGCTTTGGTACACTAAAATAGGATGTTACAAGTCAGCGATTGGGGATGATAAGGACTGTGACAAATAAATATTGGTCTTACTGTACTAATGATCACTCATAAGTAATCTGAAACGTTTATCATTGGTCTCTTCCAATTATTTTGCAGGTTTTGGTGGCAGAATGCTGGTGTTTTCAGCAAGCAGCAGCGTTTGGCTCTCAGTACCACCTCACTTTCACGGATCATCTGTGACAACAGTGGTCTCACAGAGGTGCCAATAGACATCTTCAAAGGCAGTGAATATCCACAGGACTTTGTGAGCTGCAAGTCTTTAAATAAACTTGATCTCTCTGCTTGGACAGAAACAACCCCACCACCAAAAGGTAAACGGGGCACTTATGACAATGATGTTGGAATACATGATATTGCATATTAGTGGAAAAAGGAGACCTGTGAGAGATCATGTGGCGCGACAGGTCAAGATTCGTTCAATACCAAATGAAACTTGACAGAATATATCAAAATAAAGTATATGACATTTTAATGGTTAGAAGAGACCTAAGGGGAAAAATATTTCATTAATAATCTGAGATGTGGTGGCAACAGAATAAGAAATAACACTACTGGACATAGGGGCAGATTTAAAAGAAACTGGCGCATCAGCACTGATGCGTCATTTTTCTTGCATCGCCCCTGCCCCACCTAACGACACCTTGGGTGCACCGTATTTATAATATGGCACACCACGGCATACGTTAGGCCAATAGCGTCAAAATGTTTGAGCTATTGTGGCACTTTGCTCAACTAGCGTCAAACATTTTGGCACTACTGGAGCAAAGCGCAAGGAGGCCCATAGGTTAATATGGGTGCGTCATTTTAATGCCTGCTCTGAACAGGTGTTAAAAATGACACCAAAAATGGTGCAGTGAAATCTTGTAGTTTTTATTGCACCATTTTTGCAGGCCTCCTAATGCCAGAACACCCCCCTTGCATACATTATGCCTGGCGCAGGCATAATGTGGCGCAAGGGGGTGCAAAGTGGCGCAATTCATGCATTGCGCCTCTTTATAAATTTGGCATGGCAAAAACACCTTCTTAACGCCACATTAGCATAAAACAATGGCGCTAATGTGGCGCAAGGAGGCACTAGGGGCTTGCAAATCTGCCCCAAAGTGTAAAGGTAGTTTGACAGAGGGAGTGCCAGAAAGCCGAGCAGCAAGATGGCCGCTGCAGAGAGGGGCTCTGCTGGCCGATAAAATAATTAGGCAGTAATCCGCAATGGCTGGGCACCTACCAGTGCCATAAGGACCTGAGGCAACATCCGAACTTTGCAGGACTCGACTATGGCCATTATTTTTTTAAATCTGAAGCCTCGTGGCCATGGACCATCCCCTGTCTCATTGGAACCTGTGCTACGCTTGGGGAGTGGCTTTGGGGCCTGCTGACCCTGGTTCCTGTGGTCCCTCTCTATTGCTTGAGCAGGATTCCTAACTCCCCTAGTCATGGATGTGAGGGGGACTGACCCTCGTGGGAGCTCAGCAAACTGGATCCAGTAGGAAGTCTGGCCTGAATCTGTCTGTCAAGACACAGGTAGGAGGGGGCTGTGGGAGATTGCTTGTGGCACAGCCTGAGGCCCTTGAACATTAGGCTGGCCTAAATTGTTCTTGGAGGCTGTTGCTCAGCCTGCTGGGGGCTGCAGCCCCCATACATAGCCCCTGGGGTGCCCCTACTGTCCCTTGTCATCTTTGGCCCCTGTGGGTGATCAAAAGCGCATAACCTCCCTCCCCCCTGGGCTGAGGCCTAAGCCCAGGCCTGCTTCTGCCACCCATTTCCATTCACTAATGATTGGCCAGAGGTAGGGCCTTGGGAAATTGGCCTATTAAGGGGTGTACCGGGCGGGGGGAGGGGGATTGAGGTGGGACCCAGCACACTTCCATACTGTAGGAGGCTGGACTGGCTTGTAGTGAGTACCAAGGGGTACTTGCACCTTGCACCAGGCCCAGTTATCCCTTATTAGTGTATAGGGTGTCTAGCAGCTTAGGCTGATAGATAATGGTAGCTTAGCAGAGCAGCTTAGGCTGAACTAGGAGACGTGTGAAGCTACTACAGTACCACTTAGTGTCATATGCACAATATCATAAGAAAACACAATACACAGTTATACTAAAAATAAAGGTACTTTATTTTTATGACAATATGCCAAAGTATCTTAGAGTGTACCCTCAGTGAGAGGATAGGAAATATACACAAGATATATATACACAATAGCAAAAATATGCAGTATAGTCTTAGAAAACAGTGCAAACAATGTATAGTTACAATAGGATGCAATGGGGAAACATAGGGATAGGGGCAACACAAACCATATACTCCAAAAGTGGAATTCGAACCACGAATGGACCCCAAACCTATGTGACCTTGTAGAGGGTCGCTGGGACTATTAGAAAATAGTGAGAGTTAGAAAAATAACCCTCCCCAAGACCCTGAAAAGTGAGTGCAAAGTGCACTAAAGTTCCCCTAAGGACAAAGAAGTCGTGTTAGAGGAATAATGCAGGAAAGACACAAACCAACAATGCAACAACTGTGGATTTCCAATCTAGGGTACCTGTGGAACAAGGGGACCAAGTCCAAAAGTCACAAGCAAGTCGGAGATGGGCAGATGCCCAGGAAATGCCAGCTATGGGTGCAAAGAAGCTTCTACTGGACAGAAGAAGCTGAGGTTTCTGCAGGAACGAAAAGGGCTAGAGACTTCCTCTTTGGAGGACGGATCCCACTTGCAGTGGAGAGTCGTGCAGAAGTGTTTTCCCGCCGAAAGAACGCCAACAAGCCTTGCTAGCTGCAAATCGTGCAGATAGTGTTTTAGGACGCTGCTGTGGCCCTGGAGGGACCAGGAGGTCGCACATTGAACCAGGAGAGAGAGGGGACGTCGAGCAAGACAAAGAGCTCTCACTGAAGCAGGTAGCACCCGGAGAAGTGCCAGAAACAGGCACTACAAGGATGCATGAAACGGTGCTCACCCGAAGTCACACAAAGGAGTCCCATGTCGACGGAGACCAACTTAGAAAGTCGTGCAATGCAGGTTAGAGTGCCGTGGACCCAGGCTTGGCTGTGCACAAAGGATTTCCGCCGGAAGTGCACAGGGGCCGGAGTAGCTGCAAAAGTCGCGGTTCCCAGCAATGCAGCCCAGCGAGGTGAGGCAAGGACTTACCTCCACCAAACTTGGACTGAAGAGTCACTGGACTGTGGGGGTCACTTGGACAGAGTCGCTGGATTCGAGGGACCTCGCTCGTCGTGCTGAGAGGAGACCCAAGGGATGGGTAATGCAGCTTTTTGGTGCCTGCGGTTGCAGGGGGAAGATTCCGTCGACCCACTGGAGATTTCTTCGGAGCTTCTGGTGCAGAGAGGAGGCAGACTACCCCTACAGCATGCACAAGCAGGAAAACAGTCGAGAAGGCGGCAGGATCAGCATTACAGAGTTGCAGTAGTCGTCTTTGCTACTATGTTGCAGGTTTGCAGGCTTCCAGCGCGGTCAGCAGTCGATTCCTTGGCAGAAGGTGAAGAGAGAGATGCAGAGGAACTCGGATGAGCTCTTGCATTCGTTATCTAAAGTTTCCCCAGAGACAGAGACCCTAAATAGCCAGAAAAGAGGGTTTGGCTACTTAGGAGAGAGGATAGGCTACTAACACCTGAAGGAGCCTATCAGCAGGAGTCTCTGACGTCACCTGGTGGCACTGGCCACTCAGAGCAGTCCAGTGTGCCAGCAGCACCTCTGTTTCCAAGATGGCAGAGGTCTGGAGCACACTGGAGGAGCTCTGGACACCTCCCAGGGGAGGTGCAGGTCAGGGGAGTGGTCACTCCCCTTTCCTTTGTCCAGTTTCGCGCCAGAGCAGGGGCTAAGGGGTCCCTGAACCGGTGTAGACTGGCTTATGCAGAATTGGGCACATCTGTGCCCAAGAAAGCATTTCCAGAGGCTGGGGGAGGCTACTCCTCCCCTGCCTTCACACCATTTTCCAAAGGGAGAGGGTGTAACACCCTCTCTCAGAGGAAGTCCTTTGTTCTGCCATCCTGGGCCAGGCCTGGCTGGACCCCAGGAGGGCAGATGCCTGTCTGAGGGGTTGGCAGCAGCTGCAGTGAAACCCCAGGAAGGGCAGTTTGGCAGTACCAGGGTCTGTGCTACAGACCACTGGGATCATGGGATTGTGCCAACTATGCCAGGATGGCATAGAGGGGGCAATTCCATGATCATAGACATGTTACATGGCCATATTCGGAGTTACCATTGTGAAGCTACATATAGGTAGTGACCTATATGTAGTGCACGCGTGTAATGGTGTCCCCGCACTCACAAAGTTCAGGGAATTGGCTCTGAACAATGTGGGGGCACCTTGGCTAGTGCCAGGGTGCCCTCACACTAAGTAACTTTGCACCTAACCTTTACCAGGTAAAGGTTAGACATATAGGTGACTTATAAGTTACTTAAGTGCAGTGTAAAATGGCTGTGAAATAACGTGGACGTTATTTCACTCAGGCTGCAGTGGCAGGTCTGTGTAAGAATTGTCAGAGCTCCCTATGGGTGGCAAAAGAAATGCTGCAGCCCATAGGGATCTCCTGGAACCCCAATACCCTGGGTACCTCAGTACCATATACTAGGGAATTATAAGGGTGTTCCAGTAAGCCAATGTAAATTGGTAGAAATGGTCACTAGCCTGTTAGTGACAATTTGGAAAGAGCATAACCACTGAGGTTCTGATTAGCAGAGCCTCAGTGAGACAGTTAGTCACTACACAGGTAACACATTCAGGCACACTTATGAGCACTGGGGCCCTGGGTTCCCAGGGTCCCAGTGACACATACACCTAAAACAACATATATACAGTGAAAAATGGGGGTAACATGCCAGGCAAGATGGTACTTTCCTACACAACCCCCCCCCCCAAACGAAGGACAATAAGACTAGCCATGACCTGATGAGTCTTCATTGTCTAAGTGGAAATATCTGGAGAGTCCATCTGCATTGGAGTGGCTACTCCCAGGTCTATGTTCCACTGTATAGTCCATTCCCTGTAGGGATATGGACCACCTCAACAATTTAGGATTTTCACCTTTCATTTGTTTTAGCCAAAGTAGAGGTTTGTGGTCTGTCTGAACAATGAAGTGAGTGCCAAACAGGTATGGCCTCAACTTCTTCAGTGCCCAGACCACAGCAAAGGCCTCCCTCTCAATGGCAGACCAACGCTTTTCTCTAGGGGTCAACCTCCTACTAATAAAAGCAACAGGTTGATCCTGGCCCTCAGAATTAAGTTGTGATAGGACTGCCCCTACTCCTAATTCAGATGCATCAGTTTGGACATAGAATTTTTTAGAGTAACAAGGGCTTTTCAGGACAGGTGCAGAGCACATGGCCTGCTTCAGCTCCTCAAAAGCTTTTTGACAGTTTGCTGTCCATAATACCTTTTTAGGCATTTTCTTGGATGTGAGGTCATTAAGAGGGGCTGCAATGGAGCCATAGTTCTTATTGAACCTCCTGTAATACCCAGTGAGGCCTAGGAAGGCTCTCACCTGAGTCTGAGTGGTAGGGGGAACCCAATCAATAATTGTTTGGATTTTCCCCTGAAGTGGTGCAATCTGTTCCCCACCAACAAGGTGTCCCAGATAAACCACCTTACCCTGCCCTATCTGGCACTTTGAAGCCTTGATAGTGAGGCCTGCCTTTTGCAGGGCCTCCAAAACTTTCCATAGGTGGACGAGGTGATCATCCCAGCTGGAGCTAAAGACAGCTATATCGTCCAAATATGCTGCACTGAAAGCTTCCAGCCCTTGCAGGACTGTGTTCACCAACCTCTGAAAAGTGGCAGGTGCATTTTTCAAACCAAAAGGCATTACAGTAAACTGGTAATGTCCTCCAATGGTTGAAAATGCAGTCTTAGGTTTAGCATCTTCTGACAATTTGATCTGCCAATACCCTGCAGTCAAGTCAAAAGTGCTTAGATACTTGGCAGATGCCAGTGTATCTATGAGCTCATCTGCCCTGGGTATAGGGTGAGCATCAGTTTTGGTTACTAAGTTGAGACCTCTATAGTCTACACAAAACCGCATTTCCTTTTTTCCATCTTTGGAATGGGGTTTTGGTACCAGTACCACAGGAGAAGCCCATGGACTGTCAGAGTGCTCAACCACTCCTAGTTCTAACATTTTCTGGACCTCTTGCTTTATGCAGTCCCTGACATGGTCAGGCTGCCTATAGATCTTACTTTTGACAGGCAAGCTGTCTCCAGTATCTATAGTGTGCTCACACCAAGAAGTGGTACCTGGCACAGTAGAGAAGAGTTCAGAGAATTGATCTAGGAGATTTATGCAATTGTCTTTATGCTCAGCAGTAAGGCAATCAGCCAAAACTACACCTTCCACCAGAGCATCTTGTTCTGTGGAAGAGAAGAGATCAGGTAGAGGATCACTGTCTTCTTCCTGTCCCTCATCTGTTGCCATGAGCAGGGAGAGATCAGCCCTGTCATAGTAGGGTTTCAGGCGGTTGACATGGAGCACCCTAAGGGGACTCCTGGCAGTGCCTAAGTCAACTAAATAGGTGACTTCTCCCTTCTTTTCAACAATTGTGTGGGGACCACTCCATTTATCTTGGAGTGCTCTTGGGGCCACAGGCTCCAAGACCCACACTTTCTGCCATGGTTGGTACTGAACCAAAACAGCCTTCTGATCATGCCATTGCTTCAGGAGCTCTTGGCTGGCCTGAAGGTTTTTACTGGCCTTTTTCATGTACTCAGCCATCCTTGATCTGAGGCCAAGTACATAATCCACAATATCCTGCTTAGGAGCTTTTAAAGGTTGTTCCCAACCCTCCTTTACAAGTGTGAGTGGACCCCTAACAGGGTGTCCAAAAAGAAGTTCAAAGGGGCTGAAGCCCACTCCTTTCTGGGGTACCTCCCTGTAGGCAAAAAGGAGGCATGGTAGAAGGATATCCCATCTCCTGCGGAGTTTTTCAGGGAGACCCATAATCATGCCTTTGAGAGTTTTATTAAATCTCTCCACCAGTCCATTTGTTTGTGGATGATAGGGTGTTGTGAACTTGTACGTTACACCACACTCCTTCCACATGGCCTTTAAGTATGCAGACATGAAATTGCTTCCCCTGTCTGATACCACTTCCTTTGGGAAGCCCACCCTGGAAAATATTCCCAGGAGGGCCTTTGCCACTACTGGTGCTGTAGTGGTCCTTAAAGGAATAGCTTCCGGATATCTTGTGGCATGGTCCACTACCACCAAGATAAACCTATTGCCTGAAGCAGTAGGAGGGTCAAGGGGGCCAACTATGTCAACCCCTACCCTTTCAAAGGGAACCCCAACCACAGGCAGTGGAATAAGGGGTGCCTTTGGGGTGCCACCTGTCTTGCCACTGGCTTGACAGGTTTCACAGGACTTACAAAATTCCTTTGTGTCCTCAGACATCCTAGGCCAATGAAATAATGGAACCAGTCTGTCCCAAGTTTTCATTTGACCCAGGTGCCCAGCTAGGGGAATGTCATGTGCCAGGGTTAGGAGGAACTTTCTGTACTCCTGAGGAATCACTAATCTCCTGGCAGCTCCAGGTTTAGGATCCCTATGCTCAGTGTACAAGAGGTTGTCCTCCCAGTAAACTCTGTGAGAGTCACTGACATCCCCATTAGCCTGTTTGACAGCTTGCTGTCTGAGACCCTCTAATGTGGGACAGCTTTGCTGTGGCAAAACTCAGCTCCTCTCTGGCAGGCCCCCCTTCACCCAAAAGCTCAGCAGTGTCTGCTTCCAGCTCCTCTGGTGTAGGTTCTGCACAGGGAGGGAATTCTTCTTCCTCAGAAGTAGAATCCACTGTAGAGGGAGGGATAGTAGGAAGTGGTTTGCTTCTACTAGCCCTAGCTTTAGGGAGCACTTGGTCCATTGTTCCAGGATCCAAGCTTCCCTGTCCTTTTTGCTTTTTGGCCTGAGCCCTTGTCAAAGCAAAAATATGCCCTGGGATGCCCAGCATTGCTGCATGGGCCTCCAACTCCACATCTGACCAAGCTGATGTCTCCAAATCATTCCCTAATAGACAGTCTACAGGTAAATATGAAGCTACCACAACTTTCTTTGGACCAGTAACCCCCCCCCCCAGTTGAGATTTACAACAGCCATGGGGTGGCTAAGTGTGTTGTTGTGAGCATCGGTTACTTGGTACTGGTGACCAAGTAGGTGTTGTTCAGGGTGGACCGGTTTCTCTATGACCATAGTCACACTGGCACCAGTGTCCCTGTAGGCCTGAACCTCAACACCATTTATTAGGGGTAGCTGCTTGTACTTATCCATATTAAGGGGACAAGCAACTAAGGTGGCTAAATCAATAGCCCCCTCAGAGACTAACACAGCCTCTGTGGCCTCCCTAACAAGGCCAACCCCAACTAAGTTACCAATAGTGAGCCCAGCTACTCCCTTGGATTGGCTATTAGTAGGTTTGCTCCCACCACCACTGCTATTAGTAGGGACACTAGGTGTAGCAGTAGGGGTTGTAGTGGTAGGAGGCTTGGTGCCTTTCTTTGGACAACTGGGATCTGTTGTCCAATGGCCTTTTATTTTACATAAATAGCACCATGGTTTCTTTTCCTTGTTCTGATTAAAAGAGGATTTGGGCCCCCCACCCCCACCAGAGTGTTTTTGTGGGCCTGATGAAGACTCATTTTTAGATTTGTCCCCACCCTTGTCAGAAGACTTACCATCCTTCTTTTTGTTGCCATCTTTGTCACCCCCTGTATGAACTTTTCTGTTCACCCTTGTTCTGACCCATTTGTCTGACTTCTTTCCCAATTCTTGGGGAGAGGTCAGATCAGAGTCCACCAAGTACTGGTGCAACAAATCAGACACACAATTATTAAGAATATGCTCTCTCAGGGTCAAGTTATACAGGCTGTCATAATCAGTAACTTTACTGCCACGTAACCACCCCTCCAAGGCCTTCACTGAATGGTCAATGAAATCAACCCAGTCTTGTGAAGACTCCTTTTTGGTCTCTCTGAACTTTATCCTGTATTGTTCAGTGGTTAAGCCATAATCATCCAGGAGTGCATTCTTAAGAACTTGGAAATTATTAGCATCATTTTCTTTCACAGTAAGGAGCCTATCCCTACCTTTTCCACTAAATGATAGCCATAGGATAGCAGCCCACTGCCTTTGAGGGACATCCTGTACAACACAGGCCCTCTCAAGTGCAGCAAACCACTTGTTAATGTCACCCCCCTCCTTATAAGGGGGAACTATCTTGTGCAGATTCCTGGAATCATGCTCTTTTGCAGGATGACTATGGGGAATACTGCTGCTGCCACCATGGGTTTCTAAACCCAGTTTCTGTCTCTCCTTCTCTACTTCTAAAGTCTGTCTATCCAAATCCAGCTGTTGCTTCTTGAGCTTCAGTCTGGTTTGTTCCACTCTCAATCTATTGAGCTCCCTTTCTAACAATCTGTCATCAGGGTGGGTGGGAGGGACATGCCTTGAAACAGAAGTATGGTGAGAATGGACAGAAGGAGACCTGTCCCTTACAGAAGCCACCCTAACAGCTTGGCTAACAGAAACATCACTACCAGTATGGTGAGAATAAATGCTTTTGCTATGATGTGAGACAACACTATTTGTATGGTGTGGCTCATCATCATTACCAACTATGCTAGACTGTCTAGTAATGGGCAGGCTAGGAAGTTTCTTTCCAGAATCTTTTCCTGGGGGAGTCCCTGGATCAGATTGAGAACCATTAGCTACTTTTTCTACAGATGGGGCACTTCTAGCCTTATCCTGTTCTCTAAGCATGCTAATTAACAGTTCCACGGAAGGATTCTTCCCTACACTCAAACCTCTCTCTACACAGAGAGCTCCTTTCCAGCTAAGGTGGTCATATGCAAGTTTGGACAGATCAACATTTTGGCCTGTGCCAGACATTTTTAGAGAGAGTTAAAGTGATAGTAAAAGATAAAAAGTTTGTCAGAGCTTTTAGAAAGACAGAGAAAAAACTTTTAAAACTTTTTAGAACTTTTTAGAAAGTTAGAAGTACTTTTCAGCACTTAGAAAAGAGTGAAAAGAGGAAATGCAAAACTTTTTGGCTATGTGTATATACACTGACCTTGTTTTGTATATTTTTCTCTTATGAAAAGTACAATGACAAGAGTGGTAAGTAGTCTCAAAGCACTTATCCCACCGCTGCACAACCAATGTAGGAGGCTGGACTGGCTTGTAGTGAGTACCAAGGGGTACTTGCACCTTGCACCAGGCCCAGTTATCCCTTATTAGTGTATAGGGTGTCTAGCAGCTTAGGCTGATAGATAATGGTAGCTTAGCAGAGCAGCTTAGGCTGAACTAGGAGACGTGTGAAGCTACTACAGTACCACTTAGTGTCATATGCACAATATCATAAGAAAACACAATACACAGTTATACTAAAAATAAAGGTACTTTATTTTTATGACAATATGACAAAGTATCTTAGAGTGTACCCTCAGTGAGAGGATAGGAAATATACACAAGATATATATACACAATAGCAAAAATATGCAGTATAGTCTTAGAAAACAGTGCAAACAATGTATAGTTACAATAGGATGCAATGGGGAAACATAGGGATAGGGGCAACACAAACCATTTACTCCAAAAGTGGAATGCGAACCACGAATGGACCCCAAACCTATGTGACCTTGTAGAGGGTCGCTGGGACTATTAGAAAATAGTGAGAGTTAGAAAAATAACCCTCCCCAAAATCCTGAAAAGTTAGTGCAAAGTGCACTAAAGTTCCCCTAAGGACAAAGAAGTCGTGTTAGAGGAATAATGCAGGAAAGACACAAACCAACAATGCAACAACTGTGGATTTCCAATCTAGGGTACCTGTGGAACAAGGGGACCAAGTCCAAAAGTCACAAGCAAGTCGGAGATGGGCAGATGCCCAGGAAATGCCAGCTGCGGGTGCAAAGAAGCTTCTACTGGACAGAAGAAGCTGAGATTTCTGCAGGAACGAAAAGGGCTAGAGACTTCCCCTTTGGTGGACCGATCCGTCTCGCCGTAGAGAGTCGTGCAGAAGTGTTTTCCCGCCAAAAGAAGGCCAACAAGCCTCGCTAGCTTCAAATCGTGCGGTTAGCGTTTTTGGACACTGCTGTGGCCCTGGAGGGACCAGGAGGTCGCAAATTGGACCAGGAGAGAGAAGGGACGTCGAGCAAGACAAGGAGCCCTCTCTGCAGCAGGTAGCACCCGGAGAAGTGCCAGAAACAGGCACTACGAGGATGCGTGAAATGGTGCTCACCCGAAGTCACACAAAGGAGTCCCACGTCGCCGGAGACCAACTTAGAAAGTCGTGCAATGCAGGTTAGAGTGCCGTGGACCCAGGCTTGGCTGTGCACAAAGGATTTCCGCCGGAAGTGCATAGGGGCCGGAGTAGCTGCAAAAGTCGCGGTTCCCAGCAATGCAGCCCAGCGAGGTGAGGCAAGGACTTACCTCCACCAAACTTGGACTGAAGAGTCACTGGACTGTGGGGGTCACTTGGACAGAGTCGCTGGATTCGAGGGACCTCGCTCGTCGTGCTGAGAGGAGACCCAAGGGACCGGTAATGCAGCTTTTTGGTGCCTGCGGTTGCAGGGGGAAGATTCCGTCGACCCACGGGAGATTTCTTCGGAGCTTCTGGTGCAGAGAGGAGGCAGACTACCCCCACAGCATGCACAAGTAGGAAAACAGTCGAGAAGGCGGCAGGATCAGCGTTATAGAGTTGCAGTAGTCGTCTTTGCTACTATGTTGCAGGTTTGCAGGCTTCCAGCGCGGTCAGCAGTCGATTCCTTGGCAGAAGGTAAAGAGAGAGATGCAGAGGAACTCGGATGAGCTCTTGCATTCGTTATCTAAAGTTTCCCCAGAGACAGAGACCCTAAATAGCCAGAAAAGAGGGTTTGGCTACTTAGGAGAGAGGATAGGCTACTAACACCTGAAGGAGCCTATCAGCAGGAGTCTCTGACGTCACCTGGTGGCACTGGCCACTCAGAGCAGTCCAGTGTGCCAGCAGCACCTCTGTTTCCAAGATGGCAGAGGTCTGGAGCACACTGGAGGAGCTCTGGACACCTCCCAGGGGAGGTGCAGGTCAGGGGAGTGGTCACTCCCCTTTCCTTTGTCCAGTTTCGCGCCAGAGCAGGGGCTAAGGGGTCCCTGAACCGGTGTAGACTGGCTTATGCAGAATTGGGCACATCTGTGCCCAAGAAAGCATTTCCAGAGGCTGGGGGAGGCTACTCCTCCCCTGCCTTCACACCATTTTCCAAAGGGAGAGGGTGTAACACCCTCTCTCAGAGGAAGTCCTTTGTTCTGCCATCCTGGGCCAGGCCTGGCTGGACCCCAGGAGGGCAGATGCCTGTCTGAGGGGTTGGCAGCAGCAGCAGCTGCAGTGAAACCCCAGGAAGGGCAGTTTGGCAGTACCAGGGTCTGTGCTACAGACCACTGGGATCATGGGATTGTGCCAACTATGCCAGGATGGCATAGAGGGGGCAATTCCATGATCATAGACATGTTACATGGCCATATTCGGAGTTACCATTGTGAAGCTACATATAGGTAGTGACCTATATGTAGTGCACGCGTGTAATGGTGTCCCCGCACTCACAAAGTTCAGGGAATTGGCTCTGAACAATGTGGGGGCACCTTGGCTAGTGCCAGGGTGCCCTCACACTAAGTAACTTTGCACCTAACCTTTACCAGGTAAAGGTTAGACATATAGGTGACTTATAAGTTACTTAAGTGCAGTGTAAAATGGCTGTGAAATAAAGTGGACGTTATTTCACTCAGGCTGCAGTGGCAGGTCTGTGTAAGAATTGTCAGAGCTCCCTATGGGTGGCAAAAGAAATGCTGCAGCCCATAGGGATCTCCTGGAACCCCAATACCCTGGGTACCTCAGTACCATATACTAGGGAATTATAAGGGTGTTCCAGTAAGCCAATGTAAATTGGTAAAAATGGTCACTAGCCTGTTAGTGACAATTTGGAAAGAAATGAGAGAGCATAACCACTGAGGTTCTGATTAGCAGAGCCTCAGTGAGACAGTTAGTCACTACACAGGTAACACATTCAGGCACACTTATGAGCACTGGGGCCCTGGGTTCCCAGGGTCCCAGTGACACATACAACTAAAACAACATATATACAGTGAAAAATGGGGGTAACATGCCAGGCAAGATGGTACTTTCCTACACAACCCCCCCCCCCCAAACGAAGGACAATAAGACTAGCCATGACCTGATGAGTCTTCATTGTCTAAGTGGAAATATCTGGAGAGTCCATCTGCATTGGAGTGGCTACTCCCAGGTCTATGTTCCACTGTATAGTCCATTCCCTGTAGGGATATGGACCACCTCAACAATTTAGGATTTTCACCTTTCATTTGTTTTAGCCAAAGTAGAGGTTTGTGGTCTGTCTGATCAATGAAGTGAGTGCCAAACAGGTATGGCCTCAACTTCTTCAGAGCCCAGACCACAGCAAAGGCCTCCCTCTCAATGGCAGACCAACGCTTTTCTCTAGGGGTCAACCTTCTACTAATAAAAGCAACAGGTTGATCCTGGCCCTCAGAATTAAGTTGTGATAGGACTGCCCCTACTCCTAATTCAGATGCATCAGTTTGGACATAGAATTTTTTAGAGTAACAAGGGCTTTTCAGGACAGGTGCAGAGCACATGGCCTGCTTCAGCTCCTCAAAAGCTTTCTGACAGTTTGCTGTCCATAATACCTTTTTAGGCATTTTCTTGGATGTGAGGTCATTAAGAGGGGCTGCAATGGAGCCATAGTTCTTAATGAACCTCCTGTAATACCCAGTGAGGCCTAGGAAGGCTCTCACCTGAGTCTGAGTGGTAGGGGGAACCCAA
Source organism: Pleurodeles waltl (assembly GCF_031143425.1). Classification (NCBI taxonomy): domain Eukaryota; kingdom Metazoa; phylum Chordata; class Amphibia; order Caudata; family Salamandridae; genus Pleurodeles; species Pleurodeles waltl. Next base: position 186,613,071 of record NC_090443.1, read on the forward strand.
TCAATAATTGTTTGGATTTTCCCCTGAAGTGGTGCAATCTGTTCCCCACCAACAAGGTGTCCCAGATAAACCACCTTACCCTGCCCTATCTGGCACTTTGAAGCCTTGATAGTGAGGCCTGCCTTTTGCAGGGCCTCCAAAACTTTCCATAGGTGGACCAGGTGATCATCCCAGCTGGAGCTAAAGACAGCTATATCGTCCAAATATGCTGCACTGAAAGCTTCCAGCCTTTGCAGGACTGTGTTCACCAACCTCTGAAAAGTGGCAGGTGCATTTTTTAAACCAAAAGGCATTACAGTAAACTGGTAATGTCCTCCAATGGTAGAAAATGCAGTCTTAGGTTTAGCATCTTCTGACAATTTGATCTGCCAATACCCTGCAGTCAAATCAAAAGTGCTTAGATACTTGGCAGATGCCAGTGTATCTATGAGCTCATCTGCCCTGGGTATAGGGTGAGCATCAGTTTTGGTTACCAAGTTGAGACCTCTATAGTCTACACAAAACCGCATTTCTTTCTTTCCATCTTTAGAATTGGGTTTTGGTACCAGTACCACAGGAGAAGCCCATGGACTGTCACAGTGCTCAACCACTCCTAGTTCCAACATTTTCTGAACTTCTTGCTTTATGCAGTCCCTGACATGGTCAGGCTGGCTATAGATCTTACTTTTGACAGGTAAACTGTCTCCAGTATCTATAGTGTGCTCACACCAAGAAGTGGTGCCTGGCACAGTGGAGAAGAGTTCTGAAAATTGTCCTAGGAGATTTATGCAATTGTCTTTCTGCTCAGCAGTAAGACAATCAGCCAAAACTACACCTTCCACAAGAGCATCCTGATCTGTGGAAGAGAAGAGATCAGGTAGAGGATCACTGTCTTCTTCCTGTCCCTCATCTGTTGCCATGAGCAGGGTGAGATCAGCCCTGTCATAGTAGGGTTTCAGGCGGTTGACATGGAGCACCCTAAGGGGACTCCTGGCAGTGTCTAAGTCAACCAAGTAGGTGACTTCACCCTTCTTTTCAACAATTGTGTGGGGACCACTCCATTTATCTTGGAGTGCTCTTGGGGCCACAGGCTCCAAGACCCACACTTTCTGCCCTGGTTGGTACTGAACCAAAACAGCCTTCTGATCATGCCATTGCTTCTGGAGCTCTTGGCTGGCCTGAAGGTTTTTACTGGCCTTTTTCATGTACTCAGCCATCCTTGATCTGAGGCCAAGTACATAATCCACAATATCCTGCTTAGGAGCTTTTAAAGGTTGTTCCCAACCCTCCTTTACAAGTGTGAGTGGACCCCTAACAGGGTGTCCAAAAAGAAGTTCAAAGGGGCTGAAGCCCACTCCTTTCTGGGGTACCTCCCTGTAGGCAAAAAGGAGGCATGGTAGAAGGATATCCCATCTCCTGCGGAGTTTTTCAGGGAGACCCATAATCATGCCTTTGAGAGTTTTATTAAATCTCTCCACCAGTCCATTTGTTTGTGGATGATAGGGTGTTGTGAACTTGTAAGTTACACCACACTCCTTCCACATGGCCTTTAAGTATGCAGACATGAAATTGCTTCCTCTGTCTGATACCACTTCCTTTGGGAAGCCCACCCTGGAAAATATTCCCAGGAGGGCCTTTGCCACTGCAGGAGCTGTAGTGGTCCTTAAAGGAATAGCTTCAGGATATCTTGTGGCATGGTCCACTACCACCAAGATAAACCTATTGCCTGAAGCAGTAGGAGGGTCAAGGGGGCCAACTATGTCAAAACCTACCCTTTCAAAGGGAACCCCAACCACAGGCAGTGGAATAAGGGGTGCCTTTGGAGTGCCACCTGTCTTGCCACTGGCTTGACAGGTTTCACAGGACTTACAAAATTCCTTTGTGTCCTCAGACATCCTAGGCCAATGAAACAATGGAACCAATCTGTCCCAAGTTTTCATTTGACCCAGGTGCCCAGCTAGGGGAATGTCATGTGCCAGTGTTAGGAGGAACTTTCTGTACTCCTGAGGAATCACTAATCTCCTGGCAGCTCCAGGTTTAGGATCCCTATGCTCAGTGTACAAGAGGTTGTCCTCCCAGTAAACTCTGTGAGAGTCACTGACATCCCCATTAGCCTGTTTGACAGCTTGCTGTCTGAGACCCTCTAATGTGGGACAGGTTTGCTGTGCCACACTCAGCTCCTCTCTGGCAGGCCCCCCTTCACCCAAAAGCTCAGCAGTGTCTGCTTCCAGCTCCTCTGGTGTAGGTTCTGCACAGGGAGGGAATTCTTCTTCCTCAGAAGTAGAATCCACTGTAGAGGGAGGGATAGTAGGAAGTGGTTTGCTTCTACTAGCCCTAGCTTTAGGGAGCACTTGGTCCATTGTTCCAGGATCCAAGCTTTCCTGTCCTTTTTGCTTTTTGGCCTGAGCCCTTGTCAAAGCAAAAATATGCCCTGGGATGCCCAGCATTGCTGCATGGGCCTCCAACTCCACATCTGACCAAGCTGATGTCTCCAAATCATTCCCTAATAGACAGTCTACAGGTAAATCTGAAGCTACCACAACTTTCTTTGGACCAGTTACCCCCCCCAGTTGAGATTTACAACAGCCATGGGGTGGCTTTGTGTTATGTTGTGAGCATCGGTTACTTAATACTGGTGTCCAAGTATGTGTTGTTCAGGGTGCACCAGTTTCTCAATCACCATTGTGACACTGGCACCTGTGTCCCTGTAGGCCTGGACCTCAACACCATTTATTAGGGTTAGTTGCTTGTACTTCTCCAAGTTATGGGGGCAAGCAACCAAAGTGGCTAAATCAATAGCCCCTTCAGAGACTAAAGTAGCCTCTGTGGTCTCCCTAATCAGACCAACCCCAACTAAATTACCAAAAGTGAGCCCAGCTACTCCCTTGGATTGGCTATTAGTAGGTTTGCTCCCACCACCACTGCTATTAGTAGGGACACTAGGTGTAGCAGTAGGGGTTGTAGTGGTAGGAGCTGTGGTGCCTTTCTTTGGACAACTGGGATCTGTTGTCCAATGGCCTTTTATTTTACATAAATAGCACCATGGTTTCTTTTCCTTGTTCTGATTAAAGGAGGATTTGGGCCCACCACCCCCACCAGAGTGTTTTTGTGGGCCTGATGAAGACTCATTTTTAGATTTGTCCCCACCCTTGTCAGAAGACTTACCATCCTTCTTTTTGTTGCCATCTTTGTAACCCCCTGTATGAACTTTTCTGTTCACTCTTGTTCTGACCCATTTGTCTGCCTTCTTTCCCAATTCTTGGGGAGAGGTCAGATCAGAGTCCACCAAGTACTGGTGCAACAAATCAGACACACAATTATTAAGAATATGCTCTCTCAGGATTAAGTTATACAGGCTGTCATAATCAGTAACTTTACTGCCATGTAACCACCCCTCCAAGGCCTTTACTGAATGGTCAATGAAATCAACCCAGTCTTGTGAAGACTCCTTTTTGGTCTCTCTGAACTTTATCCTGTACTGTTCAGTGGTTAAGCCATAACCATCCAGGAGTGCATTCTTAAGAACTTGGAAATTATTAGCATCATTTTCTTTCACAGTAAGGAGCCTATCCCTACCTTTTCCACTAAATGATAGCCATAGGATAGCAGCCCACTGCCTTTGAGGGACATCCTGTACAACACAGGCCCTCTCAAGTGCAGCAAACCACTTGTTAATGTCATCCCCCTCCTTATAAGGGGGAACTATCTTGTGCAGATTCCTGGAATCATGCTCTTTTGCAGGATGACTATGGGGAATACTGCTGCTGCCACCATGGGTATCTAAACCCAACTTCTGTCTTTCCTTCTCTAATTCAAAAGACTGTCTATCCAAATCCAGCTGTTGCTTTTTAAGCTTCAGTCTGGTTTGTTCCACCCTCAACTTATTGAGTTCCCTCTCTAACATTCTGTCATCAGGGTTGGTGGGAGGGACATTTCTAGAAACAGAGCTATGATGGGAATGAACAGAAGGAGACCTGTCCCTTACAGAAGCCAACTTAACAGCTTGGTTTACAGAAACATTACTACCAGTATGGTGAGAATAAATGCTTTTGCTATGATGTGAGACAACACTATTTATTTGGTGTGGCTCATCATCATTACCATCTATGCTAGATTGTCTAGTAATGGGCAGGTTAGGAAGTTTCTTTCCTGAATCTTTTCCTGGGGGAGTCCCTGAATCAGATTGGGAACTATTAGGTACTTTTTCAACAGATGGGGCACCTATGGCCTTATCCTGTTCTCTAAGCATGTTAATTAACAGTTCCAAGGCAGGATTCTTCCCTACACTCAAACCTCTCTCTATACAGAGACTCCTTGCTCTTTTCCAGCTAAGGTTGTCATATGCAAGATTGGACAGATCAACACTTTGGCCTGTGCCAGACATTTTTTAGAGAGAGTTAAAGTGATAGAAAAAGAGAAAAAAGTTTTCAGAACTTTTTGGAAAGACAGAAAAAAACTTTTTAAACTTTTAAGAACTTTTTGAAAGTTTAGAAGTACTTTTCAGCACTTAGAAAAGAGTGAAAAGAGGAAATGCAAAACTTTTTGGCTATGTGTATATACACTGACCTTGTTTTGTATTTTTTTCTCTTATGAAAAGTACAATGACAAGAGTGGTAAGTAGTCTCAAGCACTTATCCCACCACTGCACAACCAAAGTAGGAGGCTGGACTGGCTTGTAGTGAGTACCAAGGGGTACTTGCACCTCGCACCAGGCCCAGTTATCCCTTATTAGTGTATAGGGTGTCTAGCAGCTTAGGCTGATAGATAATGGTAGCTTAGCAGAGCAGCTTAGGCTGAACTAGGAGACGTGTGAAGCTACTACAGTACCACCTAGTGTCATATCCACAATATCATAAGAAAACACAATACACAGTTATACTAAAAATAAAGGTACTTTATTTTTCTGACAATATGCCAAAGTATCTTAGAGTGTACCCTCAGTGAGAGGATAGGAAATATACACAAGATATATATACACAATAGCAAAAATATGCAGTATAGTCTTAGAAAACAGTGCAAACAATGTATAGTTACAATAGGATGCAATGGGGAAACATAGGGATAGGGGCAACACAAACCATATACTCCAAAAGTGGAATGCGAACCACGAATGGACCCCAAACCTATGTGACCTTGTAGAGGGTCGCTGGGACTATTAGAAAATAGTGAGAGTTAGAAAAATAACCCTCCCCAAGACCCTGAAAAGTGAGTGCAAAGTGCACTAAAGTTCCCCTAAGGACAAAATAGTCGTGTTAGAGGAATAATGCAGGAAAGACACAAACCAGCAATGCAACAACTGTGGATTTCCAATCTAGGGTACCTGTGGAACAAGGGGACCAAGTCCAAAAGTCACAAGCAAGTCGGAGATGGGCAGATGCCCAGGAAATGCCAGCTGCGGGTGCAAAGAAGCTTTGACTGGACAGAAGAAGCTGAGGTTTCTGCAGGAACAAAAAGGGCTAGAGACTTCCCCTTTGGTGGACGGATCCCACTCGCCTTGGAGAGTCGTGCAGAAGTCTTTTCCCGCCGGAAACGCGCCAACAAGCCTTGCTAGACGCAAATCGTGCGTTTGGCGTTTTTGGACGCTGCTGGGGCCCAGGAGGGACCAGGAGGTCGCAAATTGGACCTGAAGAGAGAGGGGACGTCGAGCAAGACAAAGAGCTCTCACTAAAGCAGGTAGCCCCCAGAGAAGTGCCAGAAACAGGCACTACAAGGATGCGTGAAACGGTGCTCACTGAAGTTGCACAAAGGAGTCCCACGTCGCCGGAGACCAACTTAGAAAGTCGTGCAATGCAGGTTAGAGTGCCGTGGACCCAGGCTTGGCTGTGCACAAAGGATTTCCGCCGAAAGTGCACAGGGGCCGGAGTAGCTGCAAAGTCGCGGTTCCCAGCAATGCAGTCTAGCGAGGTGAGGCAAGGACTTACCTCCACCAAACTTGGACTGAAAAGTCACTGGACTGTGGGAGTCACTGGGACAGAGTTGCTGGATTTGAGGGACCTCGCTCGTTGTGCTGAGAGGAGACCCAAGGGACTGGTAATGCAGCTTTTTGGTGCCTGCGGTTGCAGGGGGAAGATTCCGTCGACCCACGGGAGATTTCTTTGGAGCTTCTGGTGCAGAGAGGAGGCAGGCTACCCCCACAGCATGCACAAGCAGGAAAACAGTCGAGAAGGCGGCAGGATCAGCGTTACAGAGTTGCAGTAGTCGTCTTTGCTACTATGTTGCAGGTTTGCAGGCTTCCAGCGCGGTCAGCGGTCGATTCCTTATCAGAAGGTGAAGAGAGAGATGCAGAGGAACTCGGCTGAGCTCATGCATTCGTTATCTACAGTTTCCCCAGAGACAGAGACCCTAAATAGCCAGAAAAGAGGGTTTGGCTACCTAGGAGAGAGGAAAGGCTACTAACACCTGAAGGAGCCTATCAGCAGGAGTCTCTGACGTCACCTGGTGGCACTGGCCATTCAGAGCAGTCCAGTGTGCCAGCAGCACTTCTGTTTCCAAGATGGCAGAGGTCTGGAGCACACTGGAGGAGCTCTGGACACCTCCCAGGGGAGGTGCAGGTCAGGGGAGTGGTCACTCCCCTTTCCTTTGTCCAGTTTCGTGCCAGAGCAGGGGCTAAGGGGTCCCTGAACCGGTGTAGACTGGCTTATGCAGAATTGGGCACATCTGTGCCCAAGAAAGCATTTCCAGAGGCTGGGGGAGGCTACTCCTCCCCTGCCTTCACACCATTTTCCAAAGGGAGAGGGTGTCACACCCTCTCTCAGAGGAAGTTCTTTGTTCTGCCATCCTGGGCCAGGCCTGGCTGGACCCCAGGAGGGCAGATGCCTGTCTGAGGGGTTGGCAGCAGCAGCAGCTGCAGTGAAACCCCAGGAAGGGCAGTTTGGCAGTACCAGGGTCTGTGCTACAGACCACTGGGATCATGGAATTGTACCAACAATGCCAGGATGGCATAGAGGGGGCAATTCCATGATCATAGACATGTTACATGGCCATATTCGGAGTTACCATTGTGAAGCTACATATAGGTAGTGACCTATATGTAGTGCACGCGTGTAATGGTGTCCCCGCACTCACAAAGTCCGGGGAATTGGCCCTGAACAATGTGGGGGCACCTTGGCTAGTGCCAGGGCGCCCTCACACTAAGTAACTTTGCACCTAACCTTTACCAGGTAAAGGTTAGACATATAGGTGACTTATAAGTTACTGAAGTGCAGTGTAAAATGGCTGTGAAATAACGTGGATGTTATTTCACTCAGGCTGCAGTGGCAGGCCTGTGTAAGAATTGTCAGAGCTCCCTATGGGTGGCAAAAGAAATGCTGCAGCCCATAGGGATCTCCTGGAACCCCAATACCCTGGGTACCTCAGTATCATATACTAGGGAATTATAAGGGTGTTCCAGTAAGCCAATGTAAATTGGTAAAATTGGTCACTAGCCTGTTAGTGACAATTTGTACAGAGAGAGCATAACCACTGAGGTTCTGGTTAGCAGAGCCTCAGTGAGATAGTTAGGCATCACACAGGGAACACATACATATAGGCCACAAACTTATGAGCACTGGGGTCCTGGCTAGCAGGGTCCCAGTGACACATAACAAACATACTGAAAACATAGGGTTTTCACTATGAGCACTGGGCCCTGGCTAGCAGGATCCCAGTGAGACAGTGAAAACACCCTGACATACACTCACAAACAGGCCAAAAGTGGGGGTAACAAGGCTAGAAAGAGGCTACTTTCTCACAATAACTGGACCTGGTACAGAGTGAAAGTACCCCCTGGTACCCACTACAAGTCAGGCCACCCTCCTACAAGTGGCAAAACTGTTGGGAAGCGGGCTGCCTCGTGCCAGTGACGTCCTGTGGAGGGCAGGAGCCCTTTAAATTTCACATTGCGCTCCCGCTTCGCGTGAAGCGCGCTGCCTGGTGCCGGTGACGTCCTGTGGAGGGCAGGAGCCCTTTAAATTTCACATTGCACTCACGCCTCGCGGGAAGCGCGCTGTCTGGTGCCGGTGACGTCCTGTGGAGGGCAGGAGCCCTTTAAATTTCGCATTACGCTCCCGCCTCGCGGGAAGCGTGCTGCCTGGTGCCGGTGACGTCCTGTGGAGGGCAGGAGCCCATTAAATTTCACATTGCGCTCCCGCCTCACGGGAAGCGCGCTGCCTGGTGCCGGTGAGCGCGCTGCCTGGTTCCGGTGCCGTCCTGTGGAGGGTAGGAGCCCTTTAAATTTCACATTGCGCTCCCGCCTCGCGGGACGCGTGCCGGCTTCGCCCGGGCAAAGCCCGGGCCCGTCCTTTGCCCGTCATCGCCAGGAAGAGACTGGGCTGGGCCCCCTCCCTTTCATTTCTTCTTCTTTTTTCTTTTCTCCACTGGAGGCTTTGGATCCATGCAGAACTGCTGATTCAAGGAAGGCAGAGAGGAGTCTTCCCCATCTGCGTCTTGGGTATTTAAGACTTATTTTAATTTAGTTTGTCCCTTGTATCCTGTTGACCTACATATGAGCAAGGCGACAGCAAGGCCTACTGTGCTACAATCTGAGGGGGTCTGGTGTGGCAGGAGGTTGTGGTTGGACAATTTCCCCTAAGACAGGGGACAGGACCTGAGTATAACTTGGCCTCACTTCTCCCTAGCCTGGGGCACTGAGACCAACACACCTATTAAAGAAATATACGGCGCCTCTTTCTTGGATAAAGGACTAGCCTGCCTTAAAGGGAAAACGTAAAGGAGATAATGGGGGAAGGGATCCCATACAGGAGGCTCCCTCACCCAGGTTGATAACAAGCTACCTAACTTCAGTAATGGGTGCCATTGAGTCGGAGATAGGGAGAGTAGAGGCCACTCTAGAGTCGTCTCTTGAAAAAGTAGGAAAGGGTGGGGGGAGGGAAGGACTTTGCCTGCAATATCTTCATCAAGCAAGACTAAGACAGGAAATCCTTGTGTAATAACAGAAATTGATTTATTTACTCCCACAACTCCAGAGAGTCCACCCCCAAAAAAAAAATAGGCAAGTAATTCCCCCCCATTCTGCAGCAATTCCCACGGATCAAGTTGGACTTCCTGCAGAGAGTTATGAGTTTGGAAAGCCTCTAACAGGAACAGAGAAGAAAAAGAGGAAATGTCTATCTAACCCTCCAAAAAAATAAACTATAGGGAAACAGCCAAAAGACTGTAAAAACCCGGATCCACTTATAACTTGTTTTTCTCAGATTGAAGACCAACTTAGAGATATAAAAAAGCTGTGTTCGTCAGTTTTGGAGAGAGTGGCTATCCTTGAGCAGAAGGTTGAGCTTATAACAAACATAAACCCTATACCATCGAGGGCAGAACCTCAGAATAATCATTCGGTCCCTGAATGCTTACCAGCTCCGCCCACTCACCAGCACCAAAGCTATAGATTGACTCCTGCCCAGAACCCAACCCAAAAACCTCTGAATTCAGAAGTATTCCAGGATTCTATAAACTTACAGTCTCAGTGGGATACAACCAAACGGGAAGGCTTAGTGGGTCATGAGATTACAAAAAGTCAAATAGCCTGCCCGAGGATTCCACTGGCATGTGCCCCCTATATTTTAATCCTGGAAAATGTCCCTATACTAGAAAATACTCACCACGAGTCCCATGCGTCACTGTTAAACAAAGTGACACATTGGGTAGAAAAGCATTCGGGAGGGCGGGTAGATTTCTATAGGGACATCTTAACTGTAAGAAGGGTTCCCTGGGTTGGTTCATCCCCTAAAGCATTACCTCGGGACTGTATTATAATAACCTTTAGGAGTCCCTGGACTGTCAATGCTTTGTATCACCATCTTTCGACTATGAGACCATCTGCAGGGCCTGTAAGAGTACAACGTTTGACTAAGTTTATTTTCCCGACATTAAATACATGCTATCCTGGTTCAACTCGCCCTGGAAATCAGAATTTCAGTAACCCTGGTCTCTCTAACTCCCCTGATACTGTCTTGACATTGTCTAACAGGTATGAGCCTTTGGCCTCACTGGAACAGTTAGATTGACGATCAGTAACTGGGCCTTTAATGCAAGGCCCCTTGGAGACAAATATACTGTCACAATCCCTCTCGCAATCTAAGGGAGCCCCCGATATATATGACACACAGGGTACGACAGCCCTAGGGATTATTTCCTGGAACGTTGCAGGTTTAAAATAAAAAATTGGAAACCCTGACTGGGTAAAATTAGTGACGGAAAATCTTTTTATCTGCTGCCAGGAGACCTGGCTCACAGAATCCCTGCATATTAACGGTTACATCACATATAGTGTTCCTGCAACTAAGGCCTCCGCAGGCAGAGCTAAGGGTGGCCTGGTTACTTTTCTATCTGTAGAGGCCGGAGGGATGGAAGCACGTGTTGTGGGCACATCTCCTTTTTTCCTGGCTTTATTTTTTAAACTAGTGTAGGAGGCTGGCCTGGTTTGTAGTGAGTACCAAGGGGTACTTACACTCTGCACCAGGTCCAGGTATCCCTTATTAGTGTAGAAGAGGTGTCTAGCAGCTTGGACTGATAGAAAAGGGTAGCTTAGCAGAGCAGCTTAGGCTGAACTAGGAGACATGCAAAGCTCCCACTATACCACTAGTGTCAAATGCACAATATCATAAGAAAACACAATACACAGATATACTAAAAATAAAGGTACTTTATTTTTATGACAATATGCCAAAGTATCTCAGTGAGTATCCTCAGTATGAGGATAGCAAATATACACAAGATATATGTACACAATACCAAAAATATGCAGTAATAGCAATAGAAAGCAATACAAGCAATGTACAGTCACAATAGATTGCAATGAGAGCACATAGGTATAGGGGCAACACAAACTATATACTCTAGAAGTGGAATGCGAACCACAAATGGACCCCAAACCTATGTGAGCTTGTAGAGGGTCGCTGGGACTGTAAGAAAACAGTGAGGGTTAGAAAAATAGCCCACTCCAAGACCCTGAAAAGTAGGTGTAAAGTGCACCTAAGTTCCTCAGAGAGCACAGAAGTCGTGATAGGGAAATTCTGCAACGAAGACCAACACCAGCAATGCAACAACGATGGATTTACGGACGAGAGTACCTATGGAACAAGGGGACCAAGTCCAAGAGTCACACTCAAGTCGGGAGTGGGCAGATGCCCAGGAAATGCCAGCTGAGGTTGCAAAGAAGCTGCCACTGGATGGTAGAAGCTGTGGATTCTGCAAGAACGAAGAGGACTAGGAACTTCCCCTTTGGAGGATGGATGTCCCACGCGGTGAAGAAGCTTGCAGAGGTGCTCCCACGCAGAAAGACCGCAAACAAGCCTTGCTAGCTGCAAGGGTTGCTGTTAGGGTTTTTGGATGCTGCTGTGGCCCAAGAGGGACCAGGATGTTGCCAATTGCGTGAGGAGACAGAGGGGACGTCCAGCAAGACAAGGAGCCCACTCAGAAGCAAGCAGCACCCGCAGAAGTGCCGGAACAGGCACTACGAAGAAGAGTGAACCGGAGCTCACCCGAAGTCACAAAAGAAGGTCCCACGACGCCGGAAGACAACTCAGGAGGTCGTGCACTGCAGGTTAGAGTGTCGGGGACGCAGGCTTGGCTGTGCACAAAGGAAATCCTGGAAAAGTGCACAGGAGCCGGAGCAGCTTCAAATCACGCGGTACCCAGCAATGCAGTCTAGCGTGGGGAGGCAAGGACTTACCTCCACCAAACTTGGACTGAAGAATCACTGGACTATGGGAGTCACTTGAACAGAGTTGCTGAGTTCCAGGGACCACGCTCGTCGTGCTGAGAGGGGACCCAGAGGACCGGTGATGCAGTCTTTGGTGCCTGCGGTTGCAGGGGGAAGATTCCGTCGACCCACGGGAGATTTCTTCGGAGCTTCTAGTGCAGAGAGGAGGCAGACTACCCCCACAGCATGCACCACCAGGAAAACAGTCGAGAAGGCGGCCAGATCAACGATATAAGGTTGCAGTAGTCATCTTTGCTACTTTGTTGCAGTTTTGCAGTCAGCGGTCGATTCCTTGGCAGAAGGTGAAGAGAGAGATGCAGAAGAACTCTGATGAGCTCTTGCATTCGTTATCTAAAGAATGCCCCAAAGCAGAGACCCTAAATAGCCAGAAAAGGAGGTATGGCTATTTAGGAAGGAGGATAGGCTAGCAACACAGGTAAGAGCCTATCAGAAGGAATCTCTGACATCACCTGCTGGCACTGGCCACTCAGAGCAGTCCAGTGTGCCAGCAGCACCTCTGTTTCCAAGATGGCAGAGGTCTGGAGCACACTGGAGGAGCTCTGGACACCTCCCAGGGGAGGTGCAGGTCAGGGGAGTGGTCACTCCCCTTTCCTTTGTGCAGTTTCGCGCCAGAGCAGGGCTAAGGGGTCCCCTGAACCGGTGTAGACTGGCTTATGCAGAATTGGGCACATCTGTGCCCAAGAAAGCATTTCCAGAGGCTGGGGGAGGCTACTCCTCCCCTGCCTTCACACCATTTTCCAAAGGGAGAGGGTGTAACACCCTCTCTCAGAGGAAGTCCTTTGTTCTGCCATCCTGGGCCAGGCCTGGCTGGACCCCAGGAGGGCAGATGCCTGTCTGAGGGGTTGGCAGCAGCAGCAGCTGCAGTGAAACCCCAGGAAGGGCAGTTTGGCAGTACCAGGGTCTGTGCTACAGACCACTGGGATCATGGGATTGTGCCAACTATGCCAGGATGGCATAGAGGGGGCAATTCCATGATCATAGACATGTTACATGGCCATATTCGGAGTTACCATTGTGAAGCTACATATAGGTAGTGACCTATATGTAGTGCACGCGTGTAATGGTGTCCCCGCACTCACAAAGTTCAGGGAATTGGCTCTGAACAATGTGGGGGCACCTTGGCTAGTGCCAGGGTGCCCTCACACTAAGTAACTTTGCACCTAACCTTTACCAGGTAAAGGTTAGACATATAGGTGACTTATAAGTTACTTAAGTGCAGTGTAAAATGGCTGTGAAATAACGTGGATGTTATTTCACTCAGGCTGCAGTGGCAGGCCTGTGTAAGAATTGTCAGAGCTCCCTATGGGTGGCAAAAGAAATGCTGCAGCCCATAGGGATCTCCTGGAACCCCAATACCCTGGGTACCTCAGTACCATATACTAGGGAATTATAAGGGTGTTCCAATAAGCCAATGTAAATTGGTAAAAATGGTCACTAGCCTGTTAGTGACAATTTGGAAAGAAATGAGAGAGCATAACCACTGAGGTTCTGATTAGCAGAGCCTCAGTGAGACAGTTAGTCACTACACAGGTAACACATTCAGGCACACTTATGAGCACTGGGGCCCTGGGTTACCAGGGTCCCAGTGACACATACAACTAAAACAACATATATACAGTGAACAATGGGGGTAACATGCCAGGCAAGATGGTACTTTCCTACAGTTCATCCTAGTGGTAGTGGACCATGCCACAAGATACCCAGATGCCATCCCCTTAAGGACCACTACAGCTCCGGCAGTGGCAGAGGCCCTCCTGGGAATATTTTCCAGGGTGGGCTTTCCTAAAGAGGTAGTATCAGACAGGGGCAGTAACTTTATATCTGCATACTTAAAAGCTATGCGGAAGGAGTGTGGTGTAACTGATTGTAGGAGGCTGGCCTGGTTTGTAGTGGGTACCAGTGGTACTTACACCTTATACCAGGTCGAGTTATCCCTTATTAGTAGAGTATAGAAGTGTTCTAGCAGCTTAGGCTGATAGAGGTAGCTATAGCAGAGCAGCCAAGGCTGAACTAGGAGACATGCAAAGCTCCTGCAGTACCACTATATCATATAGGTACAATACTGTAAGAAAGACAATACTCAGAGTTACTAAAAATAAAAATAAAGGTACTTTATTTTAGTGACAATGTGCCAAAAATATCTTAGTGGATATACTCCATTGGGAGGTAAGTAACATACACAAAATATACACAAATAACCAAATCAGGTAAGTAAAACAGTCAGAAAATAGTGCGAACACTGTAGAACACAATAGAAAACAATAGGCCTAGGAGTAACACAAACCATATACTAAGTAAGTGGAATGTGAACCACGAATGCACCCCTGGGCAAGTCTAGTGTTTTGGGTTTCGCTGGGAGTGTCAGAAAACACCAAGGGTATTGAGGCGACCCCACCCCAGGACCCAGGAAAGCAGGAGTAAAGTACTACTATTTCCCCCAAAACACACTAAAGTTGTGATAAAAGATTTTGAAAGGACCACACAAGACTGCAAAGCACTGAAAACGGTTTCCTAGACCTGAAGACCTGTAAAGGAAGGGGGACCACGTCCAAGAGCGGCTAAAGTGTCCAGGGGGGGCAGGAGCCCACTAAACCCCAGATGAAGGTGCAAAATGGCTGCCTCCGGTTGGAAGAAGATGCTGGTTCTGCACCAACGGAGTGAGGTAGTGTAGGAGGCTGGCCTGGCTTATAGTGTGCACCTGATGGTACTTACCTCTTGATAGAGGTAGCTATAGCAGAGCAGCTTAGGCCGAACTACGAGACATGCAAAGCTCTTACTATTGATATCATATAGCATTATATCATAAGAAAACACAATACTCAGAGTTACTAAAAATAAAGGTACTTTATTTTAGTGACAATATGCCAAAAGTATCACAGAGGATCTACTCCCTTAGGAGGTAGGTAAAATACACAAAATATACACACACACCAAAATCAGGTAAGTAAAACACTTAGAAAAGTAGTGCAAACACTGTAGAACACAATAGAATGCAATAGGAGACAATAGGCCTAGGGGCAACACAAACCATATACTCCAAAGGTGGAATGCGAACCACGAATGGACCCCAGGCCTAGTGTAGTGTGTTGAGGGTCGATGGGAGTGTAAGAAAACACTAAGGGTGTGCAAGATACCTGTAGGAAAGTACCATCTTGGGCATATTACCCCCATTTTCACTGTATATATGTGTGTATTAGCCCTTGTGTCACTGGGATCCTGCTATTTTACCCGGGTGCTGTGCTAGAGACCCGGGAGTCATGGAATTGTCCCCCCAATGCCAGAACAATTCCATGATCTTAGACATGTTACATGGCCATGTTCAGAGTTACCATTGTGACGCTATCCATAGGTAGTGACCTATGTATAGTGCACACGTGTAATGGTGTCCCCGCACTCACAAAGTCCGGGGAATTTGCCCTGAACGATGTGGCGGCACCTTGGCTAGTGCCAGGGTGCCCACACACTAAGTAACTTTGCACCCAACCTTCACCAGGTAAAGGTTAGACATATAGGTGACTTATAGGTTACTTAAGTGCAGTGGTAAATGGCTGTGAAACGTGGACATTATTTCACGCAGGCTGCAATGGCAGGCATGTGTAAGAATTGTCAGAGCTCCCTATGGGTGGCAAAAGAAATGCTGCAGCCATAGGGAACTCCTGGAACCCCAATACCCTGGGTACCTCAGTACCATATACTAGGGAATTATGTGTGTGTACCAGTATGCCAATGTGAATTGGTAAATTTAGTCACTAGTCTGTTAGTGACAAATTTAGAAAGCAGAGAGAGCATAACCACTGAGGTTCTTGTTAGCAGAGCCTCACTGAGACAGTTAGGCATCACAAAGGGAACACATACACGGCACATACTTATGAGCACTGGGGCCCTGCCTGGCAGGGTCCCAGTGACACATAGACTAAAACAACATATATAAAGTGAAATATGGGGGTAACATGCCAGGCAAGATGGTACTTTCCTACACAACCCCCCCCCAAACGAAGGACAATAAGACTAGCCATGACCTGATGAGTCTTGATTGTCTAAGTGGAATTATCTGGAGAGTCCATCTGCATTGGAGTGGGTACTCCCAGGTCTATTTTTCACTGTATAGTCCATTCCCTGTAGAGATATGGACCACCTCAACAATTTAGGATTTTCACCTTTCATGTGTTTTAGCCAAAGTAGAGGTTTGTGGTCTGTCTGAACAATAAAGTGAGTGCCAAACAGGTATGGCCTCAACTTTTTCAGTGCCTAGACCACAACAAAGGCCTCCCTCTCAATGGCAGACCGATGCTTTTCTCTAGGGGTCAACCTTCTGCTGATAAAAGCAACTGGTTGATCCTGGCCCTCAGAATTAAGTTGTGATAGGACTGCCCCTACTCCTAATTCAGATGCATCAGTTTAGACATAGAATTTTTTAGAGTAACAAGGGCTTTTCAGGACAGGTGCAGAGCACATGGCCTGCTTCAGCTCCTCAAAAGCTTTCTGACAGTTTGCTGTCCATAATACCTTCTTAGGCCTTTTCTTTGAAGTGAGGTCATTAAGAGGGGCTGCAATGGAGCCATAGTTCTTTATGAACCTCCTATAGTACCCAGTGAGGCCTAAAAAGGCTCTCACCTGAGTTTGAGTAGTAGGGGGAACCCAATCTATAATAGTTTGAATTTTCCCCTGAAGTTGTGCAATCTGTTCTCCACCAACCAGGTGTCCCATATAAACCACCTTCCCCTGCCCTATCTGGCACTTTGAAGCCTTGATAGTGAGGCATGCCTTTTGCAGGGCCTCCAAAACTGTCCATAGGTGGACCAGGTGATCATCCCAGCTGGAGCTAAAGACAACTATATCTTCCAGATATGCTGCACTAAAAGCTTCCAGCCCTTGCAGGACTGTGTTCACCAACTTTTGAAAAGTGGCAGGTGCATTTTTCAATCCAAAAGGCATTACTGTGAATTGCTAATGGCCTCCAATGGTTGAAAATGCAGTTTTAGCTTTTGCATCTTCTGATAATTTGATCTGCCAATACCCTGCAGTCAAGTCAAAAGTGCTTAGATACTTGGCAGATGCCACTGTATCTATGAGCTCATCTGCCCTGGATATAGGGTGAGCATCAGTTTTGGTTACCTGTTTGAGACCTCTGTAGTCTACTCAAAACCGCATTTCCTTCTTTCCATCCTTGGAATGAGGTTTTGGTACAAGTACCACAGGAGAAGCCCATGGACTTTCAGAGTGCTCAACCACTCCCAGTTCTAGCATTTTCTGCACCTCTTGCTTTATGCAGTCTCTGACATGGTCAGGCTGCCTATAGATCTTACTTTTGACAGGCAAGCTGTCTCCAGTATCTATAGTGTGCTCACACCAAGAAGTGGTACCTGGCACAGTAGAGAAGAGTTCAGAAAACTGACCTAGGAGATTTATGCAGTGGTCTTTCTGCTCAGCAGTAAGACAATCTGCCAGTACATACCTTCCACTAGAGCATCTTGTTCTCTGGAAGAGAAGAGATCAGGGGGAGGGTCACTCTCTTCTTCCTGTCCCTCATCAGTTGCCATGAGCAGGGTGAGATTAGCCCTGTCATAGTAGGGTTTCAGGCGATTGATATGGAGCACCCTAAGGGGACTCCTGGCAGTGCCTAAGTCAACTAAGTAGGTGACTTCACCCTTTTTCTCAACAATTATGTGGGGTCCCCTCCATTTATCTTGGAGTGCTCTTGGGGCCACAGGCTCCAAGACCCACACTTTCTGCCCTGGTTGGTACTGAACCAAAACAGCCTTCTGGTCATGCCATTGCTTTTGGAGCTCTTGGCTGGCCTGAAGGTTTTTACTGGCCTTTTTCATGTACTCAGCCATCCTTGATCTGAGGCCAAGTACATAGTCCACTATGTCTTGCTTTGGAGCTTTTAAAGGTTGTTCCCAACCCTCCTTAACAAGTGTTAGAGGACCTCTCACAGGGTGACCAAATAGGAGTTCAAAGGGGCTGAAGCCCACTCCATTCTAGGGTAGGTCCCTGTAAGCAAAAAGGAGGCATGGTAAAAGGATATCCCATCTCCTGCAGAGTTTTTCAGGGAGTCCCATAATCATGCTTTTGAGAGTTTTGTTAAATCTCTCTACCAGTCCATTTGTTTGTGGATGATAGGGTGTAGTGAACTTGTATGTCACACCACACTCCTTCCACATGGCCTTTAAGTAAGCAGACATGAAATTGCTTCCCCTGTCTGATACTACCTCTTTTGGGAAGCCCACCATGGAAAAGATTCCCAGGAGGGCCTTTGCCACTGCAGGAGCTGTAGTGGTCCTTAGAGGAATTGCTTCAGGATATCTGGTGGCATGGTCCACTACCACCAAGATAAACCTATTGCCTGAAGCAGTAGGAGGGTCAAGGGGGCCAACTATGTCAACCCCTACCCTTTCAAAGGGAACCCCAACCACAGGCAGTGGAATAAGGGGTGCCTTTGGAGTGCCACCTGTCTTGCCACTGGCTTGACAGGTTTCACAGGACTTACAAAATTCTTTTGTGTCCTCTGACATTCTAGACCAATGAAACAGGGGAACAAGCCTGTTCCAAGTTTTAATTTGCCCCAAATGTCCACCTAAGGGAATGTCGTGAGCAAGAGTTAGGAGGAACTTTCTGTACTCCTGAGGAATCACCAATCTCCTGGCAGCTCCAGGTTTTGGATCCCTTGCTTCAGTGTACAAGAGGTTGTCCTCCCAGTAAACTCTGTGAGAGTCATTGACATCCCCATTTGCTTGTTTGACAGCTTGCTGTCTTAGACCCTCTAGTGTGGGACAGGTCTGCTGTGCCACACTCAGCACCTCCCTGGCAGGCCCCCCTTCACGCAAAAGCTCAGCAGTGTCTGCTTCCAGCTCCTCTGGTGTAGGTTCTGCACAGGGTGGGAATTCTTCTTCCTCAGAAGTAGGATCCACTGTAGAGGGAGGGATAGTAGGTACTGATTTACCTTTGCTACCCCTAGCTTTAGGGAGCACTTGGTCCATTCTTCCAGGATCCAAGTCACCCTGACCTTTTTGCTTTTTGGCCTGAGCCCTGGTCAAAGCAAAAATATGCCCTGGAATGCCCAGCATTGCTGCATGAGCCTCCAACTCCACTTCTGCCCAAACTGATGTCTCTAAATCATTCCCTTATAGCCAGTCTACAGGTAAATCTGAGGCAACCACAACTTTCTTTGGGCCAGTAACCCCCCCCCCCAGTTGAGATTCACAACAGCCATGGGGTGGCTAAGGGTGTTGTTATGAGCATCGGTTACTTGGTACTGGTGACCAAGTAGGTGTTCTTCAGGGTGGACCAGTTTCTCTATTACCATTGTCACACTGGCACCAGTGTCCCTGTAGGCCTGAACCTCAACACCATTTATTAGGGGTAGCTGCTTGTACTTATCCATGTTAAGGGGACAAGCAACCAAGGTGGCTAAATCAATAGCCCCCTCAGAGACTAACACAGCCTCTGTGGTCTCCCTAATCAGACCAACCCCAACTAAGTTATCAATAGTGAGCCCAGCTACTCCCTTGGATTGGCTATTAGTAGGTTTGCTCCCACCACCACTGCTATTAGTAGGGACACTAGGTGTAGCAGTAGGGGTTGTAGTGATAGGAGGCTTGGTGCTTTTCTTTGGACAACTGGGATCTGTTGTCCAATTGCCTTTTATTTTACATAAATAGCACCATGGTTTCTTTTCTTTGTTTTGATTTGAAGAGGATTTGGGCCCACCACCCCCACCAGAGTGTTTTTGTGGGCCTGATGAAGACTCATTTTTAGATTTGTCCCCACCCTTGTCAGAAGACTTACCATCCTTCTTCGTATTGCCATCTTTGTCACCCCCTGTATGAACTTTTCTGTTCACCCTTGTTCTGACCCATTTGTCTGCCTTCTTTCCCAATTCTTGGGGAGAGGTCAGATCAGAGTCCACCAGGTACTGGTGCAACAAATCAGACACACAATTATTAAGAATATGCTCTCTCAGGATCAAGTTATACAGGCTTTCATAATCAGTAACTTTACTGCCATGTAACCTCCCCTCCAAGGCCTTCACTGAATGGTCAACAAAGTCTATCCAGTCTTGTGAAGACTCCTTTTTGGTCTCTCTGAACTTCATCCTGTACTGTTCAGTGGTTAAGCCATAACCATCCAGGAGTGCATTCTTAAGAACTGTAAAATTATTGGCATCACTTTCTTTCACAGTAAGGAGCCTTTCCCTACCCTTTCCACTAAATGATAGCCATAGGATAGCAGCCCACTGCCTTTGAGGGACATCCTGTACAACACAGGCCCTCTCAAGTGCAGCAAACCACTTGTTAATGTCATCCCCCTCCTTATAAGGGGGAACTATGTTATGCAGATTCCTAGAATCATGTTCTCTTGCAGGATGACTATGGGGAATTCTGCTGCTGCCACCATGGGTTTCCAACCCAATGTTTTGTCTTTCTCTTTCTATCTCTAAGGACTGCCTATCTAAATCCAGCTGTTGCTTCTTGAGCTTCAGCCTGGATTCCTCCACTCTCAATCTATTGAGCTCCCTTTCTAACACTCTGTCATCAGGGTGGGTGGGAGGGACATGCCTAGAAACAGAAGTATGGTGAGAATGAACAGAAGGAGACCTGTTCCTAACAGATGGCACCCTAACAGCTTGGCTAACAGAAACAGCACTTCTACTATGATGAGAAGGAATACTCTTACTGTGATGTGAGACCACACTCTCTGTATGATGTGACTCAACATCAGTACCAACTATGCTAGGTTGTCTGCTAATGGGCAGGCTAGGAAGTTTCCCTTCTAAATCTTTTGCTAGGGGTGCCCCAGGATCAGATTGGGAACCATCAGCTAACTTTTCAACAGAAGTGCCACCTCTGGCCTTATCCTGTTCAACAAGCATGTTCTCTACAGGGATTCTTCCCTACACTTAAACCTCTTTCTATGCAGAGACTCCTTGCTCCTTTCCAGCTAAGGTGATCATAAGCAAGTTTGGACAGATCAACAGTTTGGCCTGTGCCAGACATTTTAGAAAGTGTTTAAGTGACAGAAAAAGTGAGGAAAAAGTTCTTCAGATCTTTTGGAAAGACAGAAAAAAAACTTTTTAAACTTTTTAAGAACTTTTGAGAAAGTTTAGAAGTACTTTTCAGCACTTTAGTAAAGAAGTGAAAGGAGAAAAGCAAAACTTTTTGGTTAGGTGTACATACACTGAACTTTTTTTGTATATTTTTCTCTTATGAAAAGTACAGTGACAAAAGTGGTAAGTAGTTGCAAAGTACTTTTCCCACTGCACAACCAATGTAGGAGGCTGGACTGGCTTGTAGTGAGTACCAAGGGGTACTTGCACCTTGCACCAGGCCCAGTTATCCCTTATTAGTGTATAGGGTGTCTAGCAGCATAGGCTGATAGATAATGGTAGCTTAGCAGAGCAGCTTAGGCTGAACTAGGAGACGAGTGAAGCTCCTACAGTACCACTAGTGTCACTTGCACAATATCATAAGAAAACACAATACACAGATATACTAAAAATAAAGATACTTTATTTTTATGGCAATGTGTAGGAAAGTACCATCTTGCCTGGCATGTTACCCCCATTTTTTCACTGTATATATGCTGTTTTAGTTGTGTGTGTCACTGGGACCCTGTCACACAGGGCCCCAGTGCTCATAAGTGTGCCTGAATGTGTTACCTGTGTAGTGACTAACTGTCTCACTGAGGCTCTGCTAATCAGAACCTCAGTGGTTATGCTCTCTCATTTCTTTCAAATTGTCACTAACAGGCTAGTGACCAATTTTACCAATTTACATTGGCTTACTGGAACACCCTTATAATTCCCTAGTATATGGTACTGAGGTACCCAGGGTATTGGGGTTCCAGGAGATCCCTATGGGCTGCAGCATTTCTTTTGCCACCCATAGGGAGCTCTGACAATTCTTACACAGGCCTGCCACTGCAGCCTGAGTGAAATAACGTCCACGTTATTTCACAGCCATTTTACACTGCACTTAAGTAACTTGTAAGTCACCTATATGTCTAACCTTTACCTGGTAAAGGTTAGGTGCTAAGTTACTTAGTGTGAGGGCACCCTGGCACTAGCCAAGGTGCCCCCACATTGTTCAGGGCCAATTCCCCGGACTTTGTGAGTGCGGGGACACCATTACACGTTTGCACTACATATAGGTCACTACCTATATGTAGCTTCACAATGGTAACTCCGAATATGGCCATGTAACATGTCTATGATCATGGAATTGCCCCCTCTGTACCATCCTGGCATAGTTGGCACAATCCCATGATCCCAGTGGTCTGTAGCACAGACCCTGGTACTGCCAAACTGCCTTTTCAGGGGTTTCACTGCAGCTGCTGCTGCTGCCAACCCCTCAGACAGGTTTCTGCCCTCCTGGGGTCCAGCCAGGCTTGGCCCAGGATGGCAGAACAAAGGACTTCCTCTGAGAGAGGGTGTTACACCCTCTCCCTTTGGAAAATGGTGTGAAGGCAGGGGAGGAGTAGCCTCCCCCAGCCTCTGGAAATGCCAAAGTATCTCAGAGTGTACCCTCAGTGAGAGGATAGGAAATATACACAAGATATATGTACACAATACCAAAAATATGCAGTATAGTCTTAGAAAACAGTGCAAACAATGTATAGTTACAATAGGATGCAATGGGCACACATAGGGATAGGGGCAACACAAACCATATACTCCAAAAGTGGAATGCGAACCACGAATGGACCCCAAACCTATGTGACCTTGTAGAGGGTCGCTCGGACTATTAGAAAATAGTAAGGGTTAGTAAAATAGCCCACCCCAAGACCCTGAAA
Source organism: Pleurodeles waltl (assembly GCF_031143425.1). Classification (NCBI taxonomy): domain Eukaryota; kingdom Metazoa; phylum Chordata; class Amphibia; order Caudata; family Salamandridae; genus Pleurodeles; species Pleurodeles waltl. Next base: position 186,635,557 of record NC_090443.1, read on the forward strand.
AGTGAGTCCAAAGTGCACTAAAGTTCCCCAAAGGACAAAGAAGTCGTGATAGGGGAATTCTGCAGGAAAGACACAAACCAGCAATGCAACAACGATGGATTTCCAGTCGAGGGTACCTGTGGAACAAGGGGACCAAGTCCAAAAGTCACAAGCAAGTCGGAGATGGGCAGATGCCCAGGAAATGCCAGCTGTGGGTGCAAAGAAGCTTCTACTGGACAGAAGAAGCTTAGGTTTCTGCAGGAACGACAAGGGCTAGAGACTTCCACTTTGGAGGACGGATCCCTCACGCCGTGGAAAGTCGTGCAGAAGTGTTTTCCCGCCGAAAGACCGCCAACAAGCCTTGCTAGCTGCAAATCGTGCGGTAAGTGTTTTTGGATGCTGCTGTGGCCCAGGAGGGACCAGGATGTCGCAAATTGCGTCAGGAGACAGAGGGGACGTCGAGCAAGACAAGGAGCCCTCTCAGCAGCAGGTAGCACCCGGAGAAGTGCCAGAAACAGGCACTACAAGGATGCGTGAAACGGTGCTCACCCGAAGTCGCACAAAGGAGTCCCACGTCGCCGGAGAACAACTTAGGAGGTCATGCAATGCAGGTTAGAGCTAATCCTGCTGCCTTCTCAACTGTTTTCCTGCTGGTGCATGCTGTGGGGGTAGTCTGCCTCCTCTCTGCACTAGAAGCTCCGAAGAAATCTCCCGTGGGTCAACGGAATCTTCCCCCTGCAACCGCAGGCACCAAAGAACTGCATCACCGGTCCTCTGGGTCTCCTCTCAGCACGACAAGCGAGGTCCCTCAAACTCAGCAACTCTGTCCAAGTGACTCCCACAGTCCAGTGACTCTTCAGTCCAAGTTTGGTGGAGGTAAGTCCTTGCCTCCCCACGCTAGACTGCATTGCTGGGAACCGCATTTTTTGCAGCTACTCCGGCTCCTGTGCACTCTCAGAGGATTTTCTTTGTGCACAGCCAAGCCTGGGTCCCCGACACTCTAATCTGCATTGCACAACCTCCTGAGTTGTCCTCCGGCGTCGTGGGACTCTCTTGTGCAACTTCGGGTGAGCACCGATTCACTCCACTTCGTAGTGCCTGTTCCGGCACTTCTGTGGGTGCTGCTTGCTTCTGAGTGGGCTCTTTGTCTTGCTGGACGCCCTCTCTGTCTCCTCACAGAGTTGGCGACATCCTGGTCCCTCCTGGGCCACAGCAGTATTCAAAAACCCTAACCGCGAGCTTTGCAGCTAGCAAGGCTTGTTTGCGGTCTTTCTGCGGGAAAACACTTCTGCACGACTCTTCACGACGTGGGACATCCATCCTCCAAAGGGGAAGTTTCTAGCCCTTGTCGTTCTTGCAGAATCTTCAGCTTCTACCATCCGGTGGCAGCTTCTTTGCACCCACAGCTGGCATTTCGTGGGTGTGAGAAAGTAGCCTCTTTCTAGCCTTGTTACCCCCACTTTGGCCTGTTTGGGAGTGTATGTCATGGTGTTTTCACTGTCTCACTGGGATCCTGCCAGCCAGGGCCCAGTGCTCATAGTGAAAACCCTATGTTTTCAGTATGTTTTTTATGTGTCACTGGGACCCTGCTAGTCAGGACCCCAGTGCTCATAAGTTTGTGGCCTATGTGTATGTGTTCCCTGAGTGGTGCCTAACTGTCTCACTGAGGCTCTGCTAACCACAACCTCAGTGGTTATGCTCTCTCATTTCATACAAATTGTCACTAACAGGCTAGTGACCAATTTTACCAATTTACATTGGCTTACTGGAACACCCTTATAATTCCCTAGTATATGGTACTGAGGTACCCAGGGTATTGGGGTTCCAGGAGATCCCTATGGGCTGCAGCATTTCTTTTGCCACCCATAGGGAGCTCTGACAATTCTTACACAGGCCTGCCACTGCAGCCTGAGTGAAATAACGTCCACGTTATTTCACAGCCATTTTACACTGCACTTAAGTAACTTATAAGTCACCTATATGTCTAACCTTTACCTGGTAAAGGTTAGGTGCAAAGTTACTTGGTGTGAGGGCACCCTGGCACTAGCCAAGGTGCCCCCACATTGTTCAGGGCCAATTCCCCGGACTTTGTGAGTGCGGGGACACCATTACACGCGTGCACTACATATAGGTCACTACCTATATGTAGCTTCACAATGGTAACTCCGAATATGGCCATGTAACATGTCTAAGATCATGGAATTGCCCCCTCTATGCCATCCTGGCATTGTTGGCACAATTCCATGATCCCAGTGGTCTGTAGCACAGACCCTGGTACTCCCAAACTGCCTTTCCTGGGGTTTCACTGCAGCTGCTGCCAACCCCTCAGACAGGTTTCTGCCCCCCTGGGGTCAAGCCAGGCTTGTCCCAGGATGGCAGAACAAAGGACTTCCTCTGAGAGAGGGTGTTACACCCTTTCCCTTTGGAAAATGGTGTGAAGGCAGGGGAGGGGCAGCCTCCCCCAGCCTCTGGAAATGCTTTCTTGGGCACAGATGTGCCCAATTCTGCATAAGCCAGTCTACACCGGTTCAGGGACCCCTTAGCCCTGCTCTGGAGAGAAACTGGACAAAGGAAAGGGGAGTGACCACTCCCCTGACCTGCACCTCCCCTGGGAGGTGTCCAGAGCTCCTCCAGTGTGCTCCAGACCTCTGCCATCTTGGAAACAGAGGTGCTGCTGGCACACTGGACTGCTCTGAGTGGCCAGTGCCACCAGGTGACGTCAGAGACTCCTTCTGATAGGCTCCTTCAGGTGTTAGTAGCCTATCCTCTCTCCTAGGTAGCCAAACCCTCTTTTCTGGCTATTTAGGGTCTCTGTCTCTGGGGAAACTTTAGATAACGAATGCAAGAGCTCATCCGAGTTCCTCTGCATCTCTCTCTTCACCTTCTGCCAAGGAATCGACTGCTGACCGCGCTGGAAGCCTGCAAACCTGCAACATAGTAGCAAAGACGACTACTGCAACTCTGTAACGCTGATCCTGCCGCCTTCTCGACTGTTTTCCTGCTTGTGCATGCTGTGGGGGTAGTCTGCCTCCTCTCTGCACCAGAAGTTCCGAAGAAATCTCCCGTGGGTCGACGGAATCTTCCCCCTGCAACCGCAGGCACCAAAAAGCTGCATTACCGGTCCCTTGGGTATCCTCTCAGCAGAACGAGCGAGGTCCCTCGAATCCAGCGACACTGTCCAAGTGACCCCCACAGTCCAGTGACTCTTCAGTCCAAGTTTGGTGGAGGTAAGTCCTTGCCTCACCTCGCTGGGCTGCATTGCTGGGAACTGCGACTTTTGCAGCTACTCCGGCCCCTGTGCACTTCCGGCGGAAATCCTTTGTGCACAGCCAAGCCTGGTTCCACGGCACTCTAACCTGCATTGCATGACTTTCTAAGTTGGTCTCCGGCGACGTAGGACTCCTTTGTGCGACTTCGGGTGAGCACCGTTTCACACATCCTCGTAGTGCCTGTTTCTGGCACTTTTCTGGGTGCTAGCTGCTGCTGAGAGGGCTCCTTGTCTTGCTCGACGTCCCCTCTCTCTCCTGGTCCAATTTGCGACCTCCTGGTCCCTCCAGGGCCACAGCAGCATCCAAAAACTCTAACCGCACGATTTGCAGCTAGCAAGGCTTCTTGGCGTTCTTTCGGCGTGAAAACACTTCTGTACGACTCTCCACGGCAAGAGGGATCCGTCCACCAAAGCGAAAGTCTCTAGCCCTTTTTGTTCCTGCAGAAACCTCAGCTTCTTCTGTCCAGTAGAAGCTTCTTTGCACCCGCAGCTGGCATTTCCTGGGCATTTGCCCATCTCCGACTTGCTTGTGACTTTTGGACTTGGTCCCCTTGTTCCACAGGTACCCTAGATTGGAAATCCACAGTTGTTGCATTGTTGGTTGGTGTCTTTCCTGCATTATTCCTCTAACACGTCTTCTTTGTCCTTAGGGGAACTTTAGTGCACTTTGCACTCACTTTTCAGGGTCTTGGGGAGGGTTATTTTTCTAACTCTCACTATTTTCTAATAGTCCCAGCGACCCTCTACAAGGTCACATAGGTTTGGGGTCCATTTGTGGTTCGCATTCCACTTTTGGAGTATATGGTTTGTGTTGCCCCTATCCCTATGTTTCCCCATTGCATCCTATTGTAACTATACATTGTTTGCACTGTTTTCTAAGACTATACTGCATATTTTTGCTATTGTGTATATATATCTTGTGTATATTTCCTATCCTCTCACTGAGGGTACACTCTAAGGTACTTTGGCATATTGTCATAAAAAATAAAGTACCTTTATTTTTAGTATAACTGTGTATTGTGTTTTCTTATGATATTGTGCATATGACACTAAGTGGTACTGTAGTAGCTTCACACGTCTCCTAGTTCAGCCTAAGCTGCTCTGCTAAGCTACCATCATCTATCAGCCTAAGCTGCTAGACACCCTATACACTAATAAGGGATAACTGGGCCTGGTGCAAGGTGCAAGTACCCCTTGGTACTCACTACAAGCCAGTCCAGCCTCCTACACTTGCCTCCCCATGCCAGACTGCATTGCTGGGAACTGCTACTTTTGCAGCTACTCCGGCCTCTGTGCACTTTCGGCGGGAATCCGTTGTGCACAGCCAAGCCTGGGTCCACGGCACTCTAATCTGCATTGCACAACTTTCTAAGTGGCCCTCCGGTGACGTGGGACTCCTTTGTGCAACTTCGGGTGAGCAACGTTTCACTCTTCTTCGTAGTGCCTGTTCAGGCACTTCTGCGGGTGCTGCCTGCTTCTGAGAGGGCTCCTTGTCTTGCTCGACGCCCCATCTGTCCCCAGACGCAATTGGCGACATCCTGGTCCCTCCTGGGCCCCAGCAGCATCCAAAAACCCTAACTGCACGATTTGCAGCTAGCAAGGCTTGTTGGTGGTCTTTCGGCTGGAAATCACTTCTGCACGACTCTCCACGGCATGGGGGATCCATCCTCCAAAGGGGAAGTCTCTAGCCCTTGTCGTTCCTGCAGAAACCTAAGCTTCTACTGTCCAGTAGCAGCTTCTTTGCACCCACAGCTGGCATTTCCTGGGCATCTGCCCATCTCCGACTTGCTTGTGACTTTTGGACTTGGTCCCCTTGTTCCACAGGTACCCTCGACTGGAAATCCATTGTTGTTGCATTGCTGGTTTGTGTCTTTCCTGCAGAATTCCCCTATCACAACTTCTATGTCCTTTGGGGAACTTTAGTGCACTTTGCACTCACTTTTCAGGGTCTTGGGGTGGGCTATTTTTCTAACCCTTACTATTTTCTAATAGTCCCAGCGACCCTCTACAAGGTCACATAGGTTTGGGGTCCATTCGTGGTTCGCATTCCACTTTTGGAGTATATGGTTTGTGTTGTCCCTATCCCTATGTGTCCCCATTGCATCCTATTGTAACTGTACATTGTTTGCACTGTTTTCTAAGACTATACTGCATATTTTTGGTATTGTGTACATATATCTTGTGTATATTTGCTATCCTCATACTGAGGGTACACTCTGAGATACTTTGGCATATTGTCATAAAAATAAAGTACCTTTATTTTTAGTATATCTGTGTATTGTGTTTTCTTATGATTTTGTGCAAGTGACACTAGTGGTACTGTAGGAGCTTCACTCGTCTCCTAGTTCAGCCTAAGCTGCTCTGCTAAGCTACCATTATCTATCAGCCTAAGCTGCTAGACACCCTATACACTAATAAGGGATACCTGGGCCTTGTGCAAGGTGTAAGTACCCCTTGGTACTCACTACAAGCCAGTCCAGCCTCCTACAGACACCCTGTAAGATGTCCCCTAACACTTGTGAAGGAGGGTTGGGAACAACCTTTAAAAGCTTCAAAGCAAGACATAGTGGACTATGTACTTGGCCTAAGATCTAGGATGTCTGAGTACATGAAAAAGGCCAGCAAAAACCTTCAGGCCAGCCAAGAGCTCCAAAAGCAATGGCATGACCAGAAGGCTGTTTTGGTTCAGTACCAACCAAGGCAGAAAGTGTGGGTCTTGGAGCCTGTGGCCCCAAGAGCACTCCAAGACAAATGGAGTGGACCCCACATAATTGTTGAGAAAAAGGGTGAAGTCCCCTACTTAGTTGACTTAGGCACTGCCAGGATGTAGGAGGCTGGACTGGCTTGTAGTGAGTACCAAGGGGTACTTACACCTTGCACCAGGCCCAGTTATCCCTTATTAGTGTATAGGGTGTCTAGCAGCATAGGCTGATAGATAATGGAAGCTTAGCAGAGCAGCTTAGGCTGAACTAGGAGACGAGTGAAGCTACTACAGTACCACTTAGTGTCATATGCACAATATCATAAGAAAACACAATACACAGTTATACTAAAAATAAAGGTACTTTTTTTTTATGACAATATGCCAAAGTATCTTAGAGTGTACCCTCAGTGAGAGGATAGGAAATATACACAAGATAAATGTACACAATAACAAAAATATGCAGTATAGTCTTAGAAAACAGTGCAAACAATGTATAGTTACAATAGGATGCAATGGGGACACATAGGGATAGGGGCAACACAAACCATACACTCCAAAAGTGGAATGCGAACCACGAATGGACCCCAAACCTATGTGACCTTGTAGAGGGTCGCTGGGACTATTAGAAAATAGTAAGGGTTAGAAAAATAGCCCACCCCAAGACCCTGAAAAGTGAGTGCAAAGTGCACCAAAGTTCCCCAAAGGACATAGAAGTCGTGATAGGGGAATTCTGCAGGAAAGACACAAACCAGCAATGCAACAACGATGGATTTCCAGTCGAGGGTACCTGTGGAACAAGGGGACCAAGTCCAAAAGTCACAAGCAAGTCGGAGATGGGCAGATGCCCAGGAAATGCCAGCTGTGGGTGCAAAGAAGCTGCTACTGGACAGTAGAAGCTTAGGTTTCTGCAGGAACGACAAGGACTAGAGACTTCCCCTTTGGAGGACGGATCCCTTACGCCGTGGAGAGTCGTGCAGAAGTGTTTTCCCGCCGAAAGATCGCCAACAAGCCTTGCTAGCTGCAAATCGTGCAGTAAGGGTTTTTGGACGCTGCTGTAGCCCAGGAGGGAGCAGGATGTCGCAAATTGCGTCAGGAGACAGAGGGGACGTCGAGCAAGACAAGGAGCCCTCTCAGCAGCAGGTAGCTCCCAGAGAGGTGCCAGAAACAGGCACTACGAGGATGCGTGAAATGGTGCTCACCCAAAGTCGCACAAAGGAGTCCCACGTCGCGGGAGAACAACTTAGGAGGTCGTGCAATGCAGGTTGGAGTGCCATGGACCCAGGCTGGACTGTGCACAAAGGATTTCCGCCGGAAGTGCACAAAGGCCGGAGTGGCTGCAAAAGTCGCGGTTCCAAGCAATGCAGTCTGGCGTGGGGAGGCAAGGACTTACCTCCACCAAACTTGCACTGAAGAGTCACTGGACTGTGGGAGTCACTTGGACAGAGTTGCTGGATTCAAGGGACCTCGCTCGTCGTGCTGAGAGGAGACCCAAGGTACCGGTGATGCAGTTCTTTGGTGCCTGCGGTTGCAGGGGGACGATTCCGTCGACCCACGGGAGATTTCTTCAGAGCTTCTAGTGCAGAGAGGAAGCAGACTACCCCCACAGCATGCACCACCAGGAAAACAGTCGAGAAGGCGGCAGGATCAGCGTTACAGAGTTGCAGTAGTCGTCTTTGCTACTATGTTACAGTTTAGCAGGCTTCCAGCGCGGTCAGCAGTCGATTCCTTGGCAGAAGGTGAAGAGAGAGATGCAGAGGAACTCGGTTGAGCTCTTGCATTCGTTATCTAAAGTTTCCCCAGAGACAGAGACCCTAAATAGCCAGAAAAGAGGGTTTGGCTACCTAGGAGAGAGGATAGGCTAGCAACACCTGAAGGAGCCTATCAGAAGGAGTCTCTGACGTCACCTGGTGGCACTGGCCACTCAGAGCAGTCCAGTGTGCCAGCAGCACCTCTGTTTCCAAGATGGCAGAGGTCTGGAGCACACTGGAGGAGCTCTGGGCACCTCCCAGGGGAGGTACTGGTCAGGGGAGTGGTCACTTCCCTTTCCTTTGTCCAGTTTCGCGCCAGAGCAGGGCTAAGGGGTCCCTGAACCGGTGTAGACTGGCTTATGCAGAAATGGGCACCATGTGTTCCCATGAAAGCATTTCCAGAGGCTGGGGGAGGCTACTCCTCCTCTGCCTTCACACCATTTTCCAAAGGGAGAGGGTGTAACACCCTCTCTCAGAGGAAGTCCTTTGTTCTGCCATCCTGGGACAAGCCTGGCTGGACCCCAGGGGGGCAGAAACCTGTCTGAGGGGTTGGCAGCAGCAGCAGCAGCTGCAGTGAAACCCCAGGAAAGGCAGTTTGGCAGTACCAGGGTCTGTGCTACAGACCACTGGGATCATGGGATTGTGCCAACTATGCCAGGATGGCATAGAGGGGGCAATTCCATGATCATAGACATGTTACATGGCCATATTCGGAGTTACCATTGTGAAGCTACATATAGGTAGTGACCTATATGTAGTGCACGCGTGTAATGGTGTCCCCGCACTCACAAAGTCCGGGGAATTGGCCCTGAACAATGTGGGGGCACCTTGGCTAGTGCCAGGGTTCCCTCACACTAAGTAACTTTGCACCTAACCTTTACCAGGTAAACGTTAGACATATAGGTGACTTATATGTTACGTAAGTGCAGTGGTAAATGGCTGTGAAATAACGTGGACGTTATTTCACTCAGGCTGCAGTGGCAGGCCTGTGTAAGAATTGTCAGAGCTCCCTATGGGTGGCAAAAGAAATGCTGCAGCCCATAGGGATCTCCTGGAACCCCAATACCCTGGGTACCTCAGTACCATATACTAGGGAATTATAAGGGTGTTCCAGTATGCCAATGTAAATTGGTGAAATTGGTCACTAGCCTGTTAGTGACAATTTGAAAGAAATGAGAGAGCATAACCACTGAGGTTCTGGTTAGCAGAGCCTCAGTGAGACAGTTAGGCACCACACAGTTAACACATACATATAGGCCACACTCTGCATAAGCCAGTCTGCACCGGTTCAGGGATCCCTCAGCCCTGCTCTGGCGCGAAACTGGACAAAGGAAAGGGGAGTGACCACTCCCCTGACCTGCACCTCCCCTGGGAGGTGCCCAGAGCTCCTCCAGTGTGCTCCAGACCTCTGCCATCTTGGAAACAGAGGTGCTGCTGGCACAGTGGACTGCTCTGAGTGGCCAGTGCCAGCAGGTGACGTCAGAGACTCCTTCTGATAGGCTCCTTCAGGTGTTGCTAGCCTATCCTCTCTCCTAAGTAGCCAAACCTCCTTTTCTGGCTATTTAGGGTCTCTGCTTTGGGGAATTCCTTAGATAACGAATGCAAGAGCTCATCAGAGTTCCTCTGCATCTCTCTCTTCACCTTCTGCTAAGGAATCGACTGCTGACCGCGCTGGAAGCCTGCAAAACTGCAACAAAGTAGCAACGACGACTACTGCGACCTTGTAACGCTGATCCTGCCGCCTTCTTGACTGTTTTCCTGGTTGTGCATGCTGTGGGGGTAGTCTGCCTCCTCTCTGCACTAGAAGCTCCGAAGAAATCTCCCATGGGTCGACGGAATCTTCCCCCTGCAACCGCAGGCACCAAAGAACTGCATCACCGGTCCTCTGGGTCTCCTCTCAGCACGCCGGGCGAGGTCCCTCGAACTCAGCAACTCTGTCCAAGTGACTCCCACAGTCCAGTGACTCTTCAGTCCAAGTTTGGTGGAGGTAAGTCGTTGCCTCCCCACGCTAGACTGCATTGCTGGGAACCGGAACCGCGTGTTACTCCGGCTCCTGTGCACTATCCAAGGATTTCCTTTGTGCACAGCCAAGCCTGGGTCCCCAGCACTCTAACCTGCATTGCACAACCTCCTGAGTTGTCCTCCGGCGTCGTGGGACTCTCTTGTGCAACTTCGGGTGAGCACCGATTCACTCCACTTCGTAGTGCCTGTTCCGGCACTTCTGCGGGTGCTGCTTGCTTCTGAGTGGGCTCTTTGTCTTGCCGGACGCCGCCTCTGTCTCCTCACGTAGTTGGCGACATCCTGGTCCCTCCTGGGCCGCAGCAGTATCCAAAAACCCTAACCGCAAGCTTTGCAGCTAGCAAGGCTTGTTTGCTGTCTTTCTGCGGGAAAAGACTTCTGCACGACTCTTCACGACGTGGGACATCCATCCTCCAAAGGGGAAGTTTCTAGCCCTTGTCGTTCTTGCAGAATCCTCAGCTTCTACCATCCGGTGGCAGCTTCTTTGCACCCACAGCTGGCATTTCCTGAGCATCTGCCCACTCCCGACTTGATCGTGACTTTTGGACTTGGTCCCCTTGTTCCACAGGTACTCTCATCTGGAAATCCATTGTTGTTGCATTGCTGGTATTGGTCTTTCCTGCAGAATTCCCCTATCACGACTTCTGTGCTCTTTGGGGAACTTAGGTGCACTTTGCACCCACTTTTCAGGGTCTTGGGGTGGGCTATTTTTCTAACCCTCACTGTTTCCTTACAGTCCCAGCGACCCTCTACGAGGTCACATAGGTTTGGGGTCCATTCGTGGTTCGCATTCCACTTTTGAAGTATATGGTTTGTGTTGTCCCTATCCCTATGTGTCCCCATTGCATTCTATTGTGACTATACATTGTTTGCACTGTTTTCTATTGCTATTACTGCATATTTTGGTATTGTGTACATATATCTTGTGTATATTTGCTATCCTCATACTGAGGGTACTCACTGAGATACTTTTGGCACATTGTCATAAAAATAAAGTACCTTTATTTTTAGCACTTCTGTGTATTGTGTTTTCTTATGATATTGTGCATATGACACCAGTGGTATAGTATGAACTTTACATGTCTCCTAGTTCAGCCTAAACTGCTTTGCCATAGCTACCTTCTATCAGCCTAAGCTTCTAGAAACACCTCTTCTACACTAATAATGGATAACTGGACCTGGCACAAGGTATAAGTACCTCTGGTACCCACTACAAGCCAGGCCAGCCTCCTACAGATGCCTAAAAAGGTAGTGTGGACAGCTAGCTGTCAAAAGGCTTTTGATGAGCTAAAACAGGCCATGTGCTCTGCACATGTCCGAAAAAGCCCTTGTTACTCCAAGAACTTCATAGTCCAGACTGATGCTTCTGAATTTGGGGTAGGGGCAGTTCTATCACAGCTTAACACTGAGGGCCAGGATCAACCTGTTGCTTTTATCAGCAGGAGGTTGGCCCCTAGAAAAAGGTGTTGGTCTGCTATAGAGAAGGTGGCCTTTGCTGTGGTCTGGGCACTGAAAAAGTTGAGACCATACCTGTTTGGTACTCACTTTCTTGTTCAGACAGACCACAAACCTCTATTATGGCTTAAACAAATGAAAGGTGAAAATCCTAAATTGTTGAGGGGGTCCATCTCCCTACAGGGAATGGACTATACAGTGGAACATAGACCTGGGAGTACCCACTCCAATGAAGACTCATCTGGGCATAGTTAGCCTTATTGTCCCTCGTTTGGTGGAGGGGGGTGTAGGAAAGTACAATCTTGCCTGGCATGTCACCCCCAGTTTTACTTCTATGTCAGTTTGTTTTTGCCTGTCTCACTGGGATCCTGCTAGCCAGGATCCCAGTGCTCATAGTTGGTGGCCTGAATGTGTGTCCCTGTGTAGTGACTAACTGTGTCACTGAGGCTCTGCAGTTTTGAAATAGTAGAAAAAGGGTAATAAAATGTAGTTGTTCAGAAAAGGGGACCCCATAATATTGATTGCCTGGGCTCCAAAAGTCTTTAAGATTACACTGACTGGCTCCTCAGCCGCTGGACTGTAGGAAGACTTCTGTATGTAGGAAGGCACCAGGCAAAATACTTGGACTTTCAGAACTATCTGCAGCTTGCTCGGCTTGAGCTACTGCACAACAAAATCACCTAGATAGCTGACAGCTTCATTAGAAACCAATCAGCTTTTTTATGCTGGCTACCTACAAAGTCCTACAACCATCCAGGGTAAGAGGGAGCAAAAACCATAGCTACAACAGTTAAAATAATGTAATGTGTCCAGACTTCCTTCCTAAGCAAAATGAAACCCAACCAAATAGCAGCGGTGACTAACAGCAGCCCACTCAATCGGTAGAGCTGCATCTGTGATGTCGGTGCCCTCCACTCTGCGGCAGTAACTTAGGCACTAAGCTCCCCATTGAACATACTGCCAGAAGTTCTGCAACACAGCACAGCAGGAGGTGGTCATGATCCAGAAGAGGCAAATAAACAGAGCCAGAGAGTGACAGGTAGGAGTAGCTCCACTAATCTGACTAAAAGATAGGCCAGTTAAGGATTGGCAGAATCACCCATTCACGACTAAGCTCCTCCTGAAGTCTCTCAAGAACACAGTGTTCTGCCAGTCTCAACACGTTAGAGGATCAGTGAGCATCCTGCGGCCCCTATTTTAATGCAGTTTTCACCACCACTGTGATCTTGAGTGTAGGAGGCTGGCCTAGTTTGTAGTGGGTACCTTGGGTACTTACACCTTACACCAGGTCCAGTTATCCCTTGCTAGTGAATGTACTAGTGTTCTAGCAGCTTAGGCTGATAGGGGTAGCTATAGAAGAGCAGCTTAGGCTGAATTAGGAGACATGCAAAGCTCATGCAATACCACTTATAGTTACACAGTACTTCTACACAAGTAAAGACAATACTCAGTGTTACCAAAAATAAAGGTATTTATTTGGGTGACACAGTACCAAAAATATCCTAAAGACAATACTCCTTCTGGAGGTAAGTATTATACACAATATATAAACTAGACACCAACGTTACACAAGTAAATAGTCATAGAACAATGCATACAGTAGGAAATCCTATAGACTGCAATGGGAGAAAATAGGTCTAGGGACAACACAAACCATATACTAAAAAAGTGGAATGTGAATCACAAATTCCCCCTAGACAAGTGTAGTGTGCGCATAATCGCTGGGAGAGTAAGAATACAGTAAAGGTAAGTAAATGACCCCACCCCAGAGCCCAGAAAAGCAGGATAAAGTACTGCAAGTTTCCTTAGGACACAATATACCTCGTTTTGGGGATTTTGCGGCAGCCAACAAAGTCTGCAAAGAACAACTGCTGGATTATTGGACCTGAAGACCTGCAAAGGAAGAGGACCAAGTCCAGAAGTCGAAAAAAGTTCCAGGAAGGACAGGAGCCCCTGCCAACCCAGAAGAGGGTGCAAAAGAAGAGTCCCCGGTTAGTTGAAGACTGCAGAAATGCACCCTAGAAAGATGCCAGTGGGTTCCTGCATAGTGCAAAAGAGTTCCCACGGTGTGAAGATCGTTACAGATGAGATTTCGTGATGGAAGGCGCCAACAAGCCTTGACTACGGCAGAAGTGTATTTTTCATAAAAATGGCACTGTATGGACCCAAGAGGGGCCTGGGGGCCTCAACTCTGTGTGAGGAGCAAGAGGGGACTCTCAGCACTCTAAAGAGCCCTCAGGTTGCCAGCCAGCAGCCCCAGAAGCCGCAGGATCTGGGTTCAAAGGAGGTGCAAAACGCAGTTGATGCAGCACAACAAAACAAGGTCCCACGCCGCCAGAGAACAACTCAGCGAGGAATTTTGCAAAGAGTGCACAGAGGCCTCAGGAGGCGAAGAAGACACAAAACACAGGGGTACCGTAGTTCTCGGGAAGGCAAGGCCTTACCTCCTCCAAATTGTGTCAGCAGGACTTCAGGTCAGTCTATGTCGATGATGTTCACCCTCGGTGTCCTTAGGAGCACGCTCATCGCCGTGAGAGGAGTCCCACGGTACCGGTCGTCGCCTTGGAAGGTGCCTGCTTAGAGCAGGGGAGTGACTCTGTCGCTCCACGGGAGATTTCTTCGGTCCTTTTGGTGCAGGATGAAGACAGGGAGTCCCCAGAGCATGCACACATTGGAAACTGTTGCAGTTGCTGACTTGGAGCTGAAGTTGCTGAAGAAAAGTGTCTCTTGTAGACACTTTGCTGCAGCTACAGCGTTTCTTGGAGCAGGCTGAGGATGATCCGAGATCAGAGGATGCTGAAGTTGTTGCAGAGGATTCCTGAAGGAAACTTGCAAGCAGAATCTGAAGAGAACCCAGAGAAGAGACCCTAAATAGCTCTGAGAGGGGGATTGGCTACCGTATCAGGTATGGACCTATCAGGAGGGTTCTTTGACATCACCTGCTGGCACTGGCCACTCAGAACCCTCCAGAGTGCCCCCACACCTTGCAAAGCAAGATGGCTGAAGTCTGGCACACACTGGAGGAGCTCAGGGCACCATGCCTGGGGTGGGGCTGGACAGGAGATTGGTCACTCCCCTTTCCTTTGTCCAGTTTCCCGCCAGAGCAGGGGAGAAGGGATCCCTGAACCGGTGTAGACTGGTTTATGCAAGGAGGGCACCATCTGTGCCCTTCAAAGCATTTCCAGAGGCTGGGGGAGGCTACCCCTCCCCAGCCTGTAACACCTATTTCCAAAGGGAGAGGGTGTAACACCCTGCTCTCAGAGGAAATGCTTTGTTCTGCCTTCCTGGGACTGGGCTGCCCAGACCCCAGGAGGGCAGAACCCTGTCTGTGAGGTGGCAGCAACTGTAGCTGCAGTGCAAGCCTCAGAGAGCTGGTTTGGCAGTACTGGGGGTCCATGGTGGAGCCCCCAGGATGCATGGAATTGGCTCCCCAATACCAGATTTGGAATAGGGGGACAATTCCATGATCTTAGACATGTAACATGGCCATATTTGGTGTTACCATTGTGAAGCTACATATAAGTATTGACCTATATGTAGTACACACGTGTAATGGCGCCCCCGCACTCACAAAGTCCGGGGAAAAGGGCCTGAACTATGTGGGGGCACCTTTGCTAGTGCAAGGGTGCCCTCACACTTAGTAACTTTGCACCTAACCTTCAGCAAGTGAAGGTTAAACATATAGGTGACTTATAAATTACTTAAGTGCAGTGAAAATGGCTGTGAAATAGTGTGTGCACTATTTCACGCAGGCTGCAATGGCAGTCCTGTGTAAGGGTTTGTCTGAGCTCCCTATGGGTGGCAAAGGAAATGCTGCAGCCCATTTGGATCTCCTGGAACCCCAATGCCCTAGATACCTAGGTACCATATACTAGGGAAATATAAGGGGGGTCCAGTGTGCCAATTGAAATTGGTAAATGAAGTCACTGGCCTACAGTGATAAATTTAAAAGCAGCGAGAGCATAAGCATTGAGGTTCTGATTAGCAGAGCCTCAGTGACACAGTTAGGCACCACACAGGCATACATATTAGGCCACAAACTATGAGCACTGGGGTCCTGGCTAGCAGGATCTCAGTGAGACACTCAAAACACTCTGACATATAGGTTTTTATCTATGAGCACTGGGGTCCTGGCTAGCAGGATCCCAGTGACACAGTAAAAACACACTGGCACACACTCACAAACAGGCCAAAAGTGGGGGTAACCATGCTAGAAAGGGGCTACTTTCCTACACTGAGCTTCTTGGCTGCAAGTTCACATTTCTTCAGAGTAGAATGATTTAGGAGGTCATGTGTCCTTTTGTTCAGTGTCATACAGGCAGCAGTCATATTTGCATTTTGTGTAGAAAAGCAAGGTGTGTCCTTGACAAGCATATCAATACCGATATATATGCACCCACGCAAACATTGTTCAAAATGATCTCCTGCATCCAAGGGATTGTCTCCATTGGACTTTTGCTCGAGATAGTGAAGATGTTGTTTTTCTCTGGATGACTAAATTTTCCCAATAAACTCATGGTTGCCTCAATATCACACCCGTGGGTCTTTGTTTACTCATGCATGGTATTGTAGAGTGTAAACAGTTCACTCCTCTCATATTTCATCAAGTGGTAAAGCACAAATTGATTGAAGGAGTCTGCTTCTTTCTCATCAGAGTCCTTACATGCTTTGCCTTACCAGTACACTGTCTAGTCTTTATATGATCATGGCATTGCTTTGGTACACTAAAATAGGATGTTACAAGTCAGCGATTGGGGATGATAAGGACTGTGACAAATAAATATTGGTCTTACTGTACTAATGATCACTCATAAGTAATCTGAAACGTTTATCATTGGTCTCTTCCAATTATTTTGCAGGTTTTGGTGGCAGAATGCTGGTGTTTTCAGCAAGCAGCAGCGTTTGGCTCTCAGTACCACCTCACTTTCACGGATCATCTGTGACAACAGTGGTCTCACAGAGGTGCCAATAGACATCTTCAAAGGCAGTGAATATCCACAGGACTTTGTGAGCTGCAAGTCTTTAAATAAACTTGATCTCTCTGCTTGGACAGAAACAACCCCACCACCAAAAGGTAAACGGGGCACTTATGACAATGATGTTGGAATACATGATATTGCATATTAGTGGAAAAAGGAGACCTGTGAGAGATCATGTGGCGCGACAGGTCAAGATTCGTTCAATACCAAATGAAACTTGACAGAATATATCAAAATAAAGTATATGACATTTTAATGGTTAGAAGAGACCTAAGGGGAAAAATATTTCATTAATAATCTGAGATGTGGTGGCAACAGAATAAGAAATAACACTACTGGACATAGGGGCAGATTTAAAAGAAACTGGCGCATCAGCACTGATGCGTCATTTTTCTTGCATCGCCCCTGCCCCACCTAACGACACCTTGGGTGCACCGTATTTATAATATGGCACACCACGGCATACGTTAGGCCAATAGCGTCAAAATGTTTGAGCTATTGTGGCACTTTGCTCAACTAGCGTCAAACATTTTGGCACTACTGGAGCAAAGCGCAAGGAGGCCCATAGGTTAATATGGGTGCGTCATTTTAATGCCTGCTCTGAACAGGTGTTAAAAATGACACCAAAAATGGTGCAGTGAAATCTTGTAGTTTTTATTGCACCATTTTTGCAGGCCTCCTAATGCCAGAACACCCCCCTTGCATACATTATGCCTGGCGCAGGCATAATGTGGCGCAAGGGGGTGCAAAGTGGCGCAATTCATGCATTGCGCCTCTTTATAAATTTGGCATGGCAAAAACACCTTCTTAACGCCACATTAGCATAAAACAATGGCGCTAATGTGGCGCAAGGAGGCACTAGGGGCTTGCAAATCTGCCCCAAAGTGTAAAGGTAGTTTGACAGAGGGAGTGCCAGAAAGCCGAGCAGCAAGATGGCCGCTGCAGAGAGGGGCTCTGCTGGCCGATAAAATAATTAGGCAGTAATCCGCAATGGCTGGGCACCTACCAGTGCCATAAGGACCTGAGGCAACATCCGAACTTTGCAGGACTCGACTATGGCCATTATTTTTTTAAATCTGAAGCCTCGTGGCCATGGACCATCCCCTGTCTCATTGGAACCTGTGCTACGCTTGGGGAGTGGCTTTGGGGCCTGCTGACCCTGGTTCCTGTGGTCCCTCTCTATTGCTTGAGCAGGATTCCTAACTCCCCTAGTCATGGATGTGAGGGGGACTGACCCTCGTGGGAGCTCAGCAAACTGGATCCAGTAGGAAGTCTGGCCTGAATCTGTCTGTCAAGACACAGGTAGGAGGGGGCTGTGGGAGATTGCTTGTGGCACAGCCTGAGGCCCTTGAACATTAGGCTGGCCTAAATTGTTCTTGGAGGCTGTTGCTCAGCCTGCTGGGGGCTGCAGCCCCCATACATAGCCCCTGGGGTGCCCCTACTGTCCCTTGTCATCTTTGGCCCCTGTGGGTGATCAAAAGCGCATAACCTCCCTCCCCCCTGGGCTGAGGCCTAAGCCCAGGCCTGCTTCTGCCACCCATTTCCATTCACTAATGATTGGCCAGAGGTAGGGCCTTGGGAAATTGGCCTATTAAGGGGTGTACCGGGCGGGGGGAGGGGGATTGAGGTGGGACCCAGCACACTTCCATACTGTAGGAGGCTGGACTGGCTTGTAGTGAGTACCAAGGGGTACTTGCACCTTGCACCAGGCCCAGTTATCCCTTATTAGTGTATAGGGTGTCTAGCAGCTTAGGCTGATAGATAATGGTAGCTTAGCAGAGCAGCTTAGGCTGAACTAGGAGATGTGTGAAGCTACTACAGTACCACTTAGTGTCATATGCACAATATCATAAGAAAACACAATACACAGTTATACTAAAAATAAAGGTACTTTATTTTTATGACAATATGCCAAAGTATCTTAGAGTGTACCCTCAGTGAGAGGATAGGAAATATACACAAGATATATATACACAATAGCAAAAATATGCAGTATAGTCTTAGAAAACAGTGCAAACAATGTATAGTTACAATAGGATGCAATGGGGAAACATAGGGATAGGGGCAACACAAACCATATACTCCAAAAGTGGAATTCGAACCACGAATGGACCCCAAACCTATGTGACCTTGTAGAGGGTCGCTGGGACTATTAGAAAATAGTGAGAGTTAGAAAAATAACCCTCCCCAAGACCCTGAAAAGTGAGTGCAAAGTGCACTAAAGTTCCCCTAAGGACAAAGAAGTCGTGTTAGAGGAATAATGCAGGAAAGACACAAACCAACAATGCAACAACTGTGGATTTCCAATCTAGGGTACCTGTGGAACAAGGGGACCAAGTCCAAAAGTCACAAGCAAGTCGGAGATGGGCAGATGCCCAGGAAATGCCAGCTATGGGTGCAAAGAAGCTTCTACTGGACAGAAGAAGCTGAGGTTTCTGCAGGAACGAAAAGGGCTAGAGACTTCCCCTTTGGAGGACGGATCCCACTTGCAGTGGAGAGTCGTGCAGAAGTGTTTTCCCGCCGAAAGAACGCCAACAAGCCTTGCTAGCTGCAAATCGTGCGGTTAGTGTTTTTGGACGCTGCTGTGGTCCTGGAGGGACCAGGAGGTCGCACATTGAACCAGGAGAGAGAGGGGACGTCGAGCAAGACAAAGAGCTCTCACTGAAGCAGGTAGCACCCGGAGAAGTGCCAGAAACAGGCACTACAAGGATGCATGAAACGGTGCTCACCCGAAGTCACACAAAGGAGTCCCATGTCGACGGAGACCAACTTAGAAAGTCGTGCAATGCAGGTTAGAGTGCCGTGGACCCAGGCTTGGCTGTGCACAAAGGATTTCCGCCGGAAGTGCACAGGGGCCGGAGTAGCTGCAAAAGTCGCGGTTCCCAGCAATGCAGCCCAGCGAGGTGAGGCAAGGACTTACCTCCACCAAACTTGGACTGAAGAGTCACTGGACTGTGGGGGTCACTTGGACAGAGTCGCTGGATTCGAGGGACCTCGCTCGTCGTGCTGAGAGGAGACCCAAGGGATCGGTAATGCAGCTTTTTGGTGCCTGCGGTTGCAGGGGGAAGATTCCGTCGACCCACTGGAGATTTCTTCGGAGCTTCTGGTGCAGAGAGGAGGCAGACTACCCCCACAGCATGCACAAGCAGGAAAACAGTCGAGAAGGCGGCAGGATCAGCGTTACAGAGTTGCAGTAGTCGTCTTTGCTACTATGTTGCAGGTTTGCAGGCTTCCAGCGCGGTCAGCAGTCGATTCCTTGGCAGAAGGTGAAGAGAGAGATGCAGAGGAACTCGGATGAGCTCTTGCATTCGTTATCTAAAGTTTCCCCAGAGACAGAGACCCTAAATAGCCAGAAAAGAGGGTTTGGCTACTTAGGAGAGAGGATAGGCTACTAACACCTGAAGGAGCCTATCAGCAGGAGTCTCTGACGTCACCTGGTGGCACTGGCCACTCAGAGCAGTCCAGTGTGCCAGCAGCACCTCTGTTTCCAAGATGGCAGAGGTCTGGAGCACACTGGAGGAGCTCTGGACACCTCCCAGGGGAGGTGCAGGTCAGGGGAGTGGTCACTCCCCTTTCCTTTGTCCAGTTTCGCGCCAGAGCAGGGGCTAAGGGGTCCCTGAACCGGTGTAGACTGGCTTATGCAGAATTGGGCACATCTGTGCCCAAGAAAGCATTTCCAGAGGCTGGGGGAGGCTACTCCTCCCCTGCCTTCACACCATTTTCCAAAGGGAGAGGGTGTAACACCCTCTCTCAGAGGAAGTCCTTTGTTCTGCCATCCTGGGCCAGGCCTGGCTGGACCCCAGGAGGGCAGATGCCTGTCTGAGGGGTTGGCAGCAGCAGCAGCTGCAGTGAAACCCCAGGAAGGGCAGTTTGGCAGTACCAGGGTCTGTGCTACAGACCACTGGGATCATGGGATTGTGCCAACTATGCCAGGATGGCATAGAGGGGGCAATTCCATGATCATAGACATGTTACATGGCCATATTCGGAGTTACCATTGTGAAGCTACATATAGGTAGTGACCTATATGTAGTGCACGCGTGTAATGGTGTCCCCGCACTCACAAAGTTCAGGGAATTGGCTCTGAACAATGTGGGGGCACCTTGGCTAGTGCCAGGGTGCCCTCACACTAAGTAACTTTGCACCTAACCTTTACCAGGTAAAGGTTAGACATATAGGTGACTTATAAGTTACTTAAGTGCAGTGTAAAATGGCTGTGAAATAACGTGGACGTTATTTCACTCAGGCTGCAGTGGCAGGTCTGTGTAAGAATTGTCAGAGCTCCCTATGGGTGGCAAAAGAAATGCTGCAGCCCATAGGGATCTCCTGGAACCCCAATACCCTGGGTACCTCAGTACCATATACTAGGGAATTATAAGGGTGTTCCAGTAAGCCAATGTAAATTGGTAAAAATGGTCACTAGCCTGTTAGTGACAATTTGGAAAGAAATGAGAGAGCATAACCACTGAGGTTCTGATTAGCAGAGCCTCAGTGAGACAGTTAGTCACTACACAGGTAACACATTCAGGCACACTTATGAGCACTGGGGCCCTGGGTTCCCAGGGTCCCAGTGACACATACAACTAAAACAACATATATACAGTGAAAAATGGGGGTAACATGCCAGGCAAGATGGTACTTTCCTACACAACCCCCCCCCCCAAACGAAGGACAATAAGACTAGCCATGACCTGATGAGTCTTCATTGTCTAAGTGGAAATATCTGGAGAGTCCATCTGCATTGGAGTGGCTACTCCCAGGTCTATGTTCCACTGTATAGTCCATTCCCTGTAGGGATATGGACCACCTCAACAATTTAGGATTTTCACCTTTCATTTGTTTTAGCCAAAGTAGAGGTTTGTGGTCTGTCTGAACAATGAAGTGAGTGCCAAACAGGTATGGCCTCAACTTCTTCAGTGCCCAGACCACAGCAAAGGCCTCCCTCTCAATGGCAGACCAACGCTTTTCTCTAGAGGTCAACCTCCTACTAATAAAAGCAACAGGTTGATCCTGGCCCTCAGAATTAAGTTGTGATAGGACTGCCCCTACTCCTAATTCAGATGCATCAGTTTGGACATAGAATTTTTTAGAGTAACAAGGGCTTTTCAGGACAGGTGCAGAGCACATGGCCTGCTTCAGCTCCTCAAAAGCTTTCTGACAGTTTGCTGTCCATAATACCTTTTTAGGCATTTTCTTGGATGTGAGGTCATTAAGAGGGGCTGCAATGGAGCCATAGTTCTTATTGAACCTCCTGTAATACCCAGTGAGGCCTAGGAAGGCTCTCACCTGAGTCTGAGTGGTAGGGGGAACCCAATCAATAATTGTTTGGATTTTCCCCTGAAGTGGTGCAATCTGTTCCCCACCAACAAGGTGTCCCAGATAAACCACCTTACCCTGCCCTATCTGGCACTTTGAAGCCTTGATAGTGAGGCCTGCCTTTTGCAGGGCCTCCAAAACTTTCCATAGGTGGACGAGGTGATCATCCCAGCTGGAGCTAAAGACAGCTATATCGTCCAAATATGCTGCACTGAAAGCTTCCAGCCCTTGCAGGACTGTGTTCACCAACCTCTGAAAAGTGGCAGGTGCATTTTTCAAACCAAAAGGCATTACAGTAAACTGGTAATGTCCTCCAATGGTTGAAAATGCAGTCTTAGGTTTAGCATCTTCTGACAATTTGATCTGCCAATACCCTGCAGTCAAGTCAAAAGTGCTTAGATACTTGGCAGATGCCAGTGTATCTATGAGCTCATCTGCCCTGGGTATAGGGTGAGCATCAGTTTTGGTTACTAAGTTGAGACCTCTATAGTCTACACAAAACCGCATTTCCTTTTTTCCATCTTTGGAATGGGGTTTTGGTACCAGTACCACAGGAGAAGCCCATGGACTGTCAGAGTGCTCAACCACTCCTAGTTCTAACATTTTCTGGACCTCTTGCTTTATGCAGTCCCTGACATGGTCAGGCTGCCTATAGATCTTACTTTTGACAGGCAAGCTGTCTCCAGTATCTATAGTGTGCTCACACCAAGAAGTGGTACCTGGCACAGTAGAGAAGAGTTCAGAGAATTGATCTAGGAGATTTATGCAATTGTCTTTATGCTCAGCAGTAAGGCAATCAGCCAAAACTACACCTTCCACCAGAGCATCTTGTTCTGTGGAAGAGAAGAGATCAGGTAGAGGATCACTGTCTTCTTCCTGTCCCTCATCTGTTGCCATGAGCAGGGAGAGATCAGCCCTGTCATAGTAGGGTTTCAGGCGGTTGACATGGAGCACCCTAAGGGGACTCCTGGCAGTGCCTAAGTCAACTAAATAGGTGACTTCTCCCTTCTTTTCAACAATTGTGTGGGGACCACTCCATTTATCTTGGAGTGCTCTTGGGGCCACAGGCTCCAAGACCCACACTTTCTGCCATGGTTGGTACTGAACCAAAACAGCCTTCTGATCATGCCATTGCTTCTGGAGCTCTTGGCTGGCCTGAAGGTTTTTACTGGCCTTTTTCATGTACTCAGCCATCCTTGATCTGAGGCCAAGTACATAATCCACAATATCCTGCTTAGGAGCTTTTAAAGGTTGTTCCCAACCCTCCTTTACAAGTGTGAGTGGACCCCTAACAGGGTGTCCAAAAAGAAGTTCAAAGGGGCTGAAGCCCACTCCTTTCTGGGGTACCTCCCTGTAGGCAAAAAGGAGGCATGGTAGAAGGATATCCCATCTCCTGCGGAGTTTTTCAGGGAGACCCATAATCATGCCTTTGAGAGTTTTATTAAATCTCTCCACCAGTCCATTTGTTTGTGGATGATAGGGTGTTGTGAACTTGTACGTTACACCACACTCCTTCCACATGGCCTTTAAGTATGCAGACATGAAATTGCTTCCCCTGTCTGATACCACTTCCTTTGGGAAGCCCACCCTGGAAAATATTCCCAGGAGGGCCTTTGCCACTACAGGTGCTGTAGTGGTCCTTAAAGGAATAGCTTCAGGATATCTTGTGGCATGGTCCACTACCACCAAGATAAACCTATTGCCTGAAGCAGTAGGAGGGTCAAGGGGGCCAACTATGTCAACCCCTACCCTTTCAAAGGGAACCCCAACCACAGGCAGTGGAATAAGGGGTGCCTTTGGGGTGCCACCTGTCTTGCCACTGGCTTGACAGGTTTCACAGGACTTACAAAATTCCTTTGTGTCCTCAGACATCCTAGGCCAATGAAATAATGGAACCAGTCTGTCCCAAGTTTTCATTTGACCCAGGTGCCCAGCTAGGGGAATGTCATGTGCCAGGGTTAGGAGGAACTTTCTGTACTCCTGAGGAATCACTAATCTCCTGGCAGCTCCAGGTTTAGGATCCCTATGCTCAGTGTACAAGAGGTTGTCCTCCCAGTAAACTCTGTGAGAGTCACTGACATCCCCATTAGCCTGTTTGACAGCTTGCTGTCTGAGACCCTCTAATGTGGGACAGCTTTGCTGTGGCAAAACTCAGCTCCTCTCTGGCAGGCCCCCCTTCACCCAAAAGCTCAGCAGTGTCTGCTTCCAGCTCCTCTGGTGTAGGTTCTGCACAGGGAGGGAATTCTTCTTCCTCAGAAGTAGAATCCACTGTAGAGGGAGGGATAGTAGGAAGTGGTGTGCTTCTACTAGCCCTAGCTTTAGGGAGCACTTGGTCCATTGTTCCAGGATCCAAGCTTCCCTGTCCTTTTTGCTTTTTGGCCTGAGCCCTTGTCAAAGCAAAAATATGCCCTGGGATGCCCAGCATTGCTGCATGGGCCTCCAACTCCACATCTGACCAAGCTGATGTCTCCAAATCATTCCCTAATAGACAGTCTACAGGTAAATATGAAGCTACCACAACTTTCTTTGGACCAGTAACCCCCCCCCCCAGTTGAGATTTACAACAGCCATGGGGTGGCTAAGTGTGTTGTTGTGAGCATCGGTTACTTGGTACTGGTGACCAAGTAGGTGTTGTTCAGGGTGGACCGGTTTCTCTATGACCATAGTCACACTGGCACCAGTGTCCCTGTAGGCCTGAACCTCAACACCATTTATTAGGGGTAGCTGCTTGTACTTATCCATATTAAGGGGACAAGCAACTAAGGTGGCTAAATCAATAGCCCCCTCAGAGACTAACACAGCCTCTGTGGCCTCCCTAACAAGGCCAACCCCAACTAAGTTACCAATAGTGAGCCCAGCTACTCCCTTGGATTGGCTATTAGTAGGTTTGCTCCCACCACCACTGCTATTAGTAGGGACACTAGGTGTAGCAGTAGGGGTTGTAGTGGTAGGAGGCTTGGTGCCTTTCTTTGGACAACTGGGATCTGTTGTCCAATGGCCTTTTATTTTACATAAATAGCACCATGGTTTCTTTTCCTTGTTCTGATTAAAAGAGGATTTGGGCCCCCCACCCCCACCAGAGTGTTTTTGTGGGCCTGATGAAGACTCATTTTTAGATTTGTCCCCACCCTTGTCAGAAGACTTACCATCCTTCTTTTTGTTGCCATCTTTGTCACCCCCTGTATGAACTTTTCTGTTCACCCTTGTTCTGACCCATTTGTCTGACTTCTTTCCCAATTCTTGGGGAGAGGTCAGATCAGAGTCCACCAAGTACTGGTGCAACAAATCAGACACACAATTATTAAGAATATGCTCTCTCAGGGTCAAGTTATACAGGCTGTCATAATCAGTAACTTTACTGCCACGTAACCACCCCTCCAAGGCCTTCACTGAATGGTCAATGAAATCAACCCAGTCTTGTGAAGACTCCTTTTTGGTCTCTCTGAACTTTATCCTGTATTGTTCAGTGGTTAAGCCATAATCATCCAGGAGTGCATTCTTAAGAACTTGGAAATTATTAGCATCATTTTCTTTCACAGTAAGGAGCCAATCCCTACCTTTTCCACTAAATGATAGCCATAGGATAGCAGCCCACTGCCTTTGAGGGACATCCTGTACAACACAGGCCCTCTCAAGTGCAGCAAACCACTTGTTAATGTCACCCCCCTCCTTATAAGGGGGAACTATCTTGTGCAGATTCCTGGAATCATGCTCTTTTGCAGGATGACTATGGGGAATACTGCTGCTGCCACCATGGGTTTCTAAACCCAGTTTCTGTCTCTCCTTCTCTACTTCTAAAGTCTGTCTATCCAAATCCAGCTGTTGCTTCTTGAGCTTCAGTCTGGTTTGTTCCACTCTCAATCTATTGAGCTCCCTTTCTAACAATCTGTCATCAGGGTGGGTGGGAGGGACATGCCTTGAAACAGAAGTATGGTGAGAATGGACAGAAGGAGACCTGTCCCTTACAGAAGCCACCCTAACAGCTTGGCTAACAGAAACATCACTACCAGTATGGTGAGAATAAATGCTTTTGCTATGATGTGAGACAACACTATTTGTATGGTGTGGCTCATCATCATTACCAACTATGCTAGACTGTCTAGTAATGGGCAGGCTAGGAAGTTTCTTTCCAGAATCTTTTCCTGGGGGAGTCCCTGGATCAGATTGAGAACCATTAGCTACTTTTTCTACAGATGGGGCACTTCTAGCCTTATCCTGTTCTCTAAGCATGCTAATTAACAGTTCCACGGAAGGATTCTTCCCTACACTCAAACCTCTCTCTACACAGAGACTCCTTGCTCCTTTCCAGCTAAGGTGGTCATATGCAAGTTTGGACAGATCAACATTTTGGCCTGTGCCAGACATTTTTAGAGAGAGTTAAAGTGATAGTAAAAGATAAAAAGTTTGTCAGAGCTTTTAGAAAGACAGAGAAAAAACTTTTAAAACTTTTTAGAACTTTTTAGAAAGTTAGAAGTACTTTTCAGCACTTAGAAAAGAGTGAAAAGAGGAAATGCAAAACTTTTTGGCTATGTGTATATACACTGACCTTGTTTTGTATATTTTTCTCTTATGAAAAGTACAATGACAAGAGTGGTAAGTAGTCTCAAAGCACTTATCCCACCGCTGCACAATCAATGTAGGAGGCTGGACTGGCTTGTAGTGAGTACCAAGGGGTACTTGCACCTTGCACCAGGCCCAGTTATCCCTTATTAGTGTATAGGGTGTCTAGCAGCTTAGGCTGATAGATAATGGTAGCTTAGCAGAGCAGCTTAGGCTGAACTAGGAGACGTGTGAAGCTACTACAGTACCACTTAGTGTCATATGCACAATATCATAAGAAAACACAATACACAGTTATACTAAAAATAAAGGTACTTTATTTTTATGACAATATGACAAAGTATCTTAGAGTGTACCCTCAGTGAGAGGATAGGAAATATACACAAGATATATATACACAATAGCAAAAATATGCAGTATAGTCTTAGAAAACAGTGCAAACAATGTATAGTTACAATAGGATGCAATGGGGAAACATAGGGATAGGGGCAACACAAACCATTTACTCCAAAAGTGGAATGCGAACCACGAATGGACCCCAAACCTATGTGACCTTGTAGAGGGTCGCTGGGACTATTAGAAAATAGTGAGAGTTAGAAAAATAACCCTCCCCAAAATCCTGAAAAGTTAGTGCAAAGTGCACTAAAGTTCCCCTAAGGACAAAGAAGTCGTGTTAGAGGAATAATGCAGGAAAGACACAAACCAACAATGCAACAACTGTGGATTTCCAATCTAGGGTACCTGTGGAACAAGGGGACCAAGTCCAAAAGTCACAAGCAAGTCGGAGATGGGCAGATGCCCAGGAAATGCCAGCTGCGGGTGCAAAGAAGCTTCTACTGGAGAGAAGAAGCTGAGATTTCTGCAGGAACGAAAAGGGCTAGAGACTTCCCCTTTGGTGGACGGATCCGTCTCGCCGTAGAGAGTCGTGCAGAAGTGTTTTCCCGCCAAAAGAAGGCCAACAAGCCTCGCTAGCTTCAAATCGTGCAGTTAGCGTTTTTGGACGCTGCTGTGGCCCTGGAGGGACCAGGAGGTCGCAAATTGGACCAGGAGAGAGAAGGGACGTCGAGCAAGACAAGGAGCCCTCTCAGCAGCAGGTAGCACCCGGAGAAGTGCCAGAAACAGGCACTACGAGGATGCGTGAAACGGTGCTCACCCGAAGTCACACAAAGGAGTCCCACGTCGCCGGAGACCAACTTAGAAAGTCGTGCAATGCAGGTTAGAGTGCCGTGGACCCTGGCTTGGCTGTGCACAAAGGATTTCTGCCGGAAGTGCATAGGGGCCGGAGTAGCTGCAAAAGTCGCGGTTCCCAGCAATGCAGCCCAGCGAGGTGAGGCAAGGACTTACCTCCACCAAACTTGGACTGAAGAGTCACTGGACTGTGGGGGTCACTTGGACAGAGTCGCTGGATTCGAGGGACCTCGCTCGTCGTGCTGAGAGGAGACCCAAGGGACCGGTAATGCAGCTTTTTGGTGCCTGCGGTTGCAGGGGGAAGATTCCGTCGACCCACGGGAGATTTCTTCGGAGCTTCTGGTGCAGAGAGGAGGCAGACTACCCCCACAGCATGCACAAGTAGGAAAACAGTCGAGAAGGCGGCAGGATCAGCGTTACAGAGTTGCAGTAGTCGTCTTTGCTACTATGTTGCAGGTTTGCAGGCTTCCAGCGCGGTCAGCAGTCGATTCCTTGGCAGAAGGTAAAGAGAGAGATGCAGAGGAACTCGGATGAGCTCTTGCATTCGTTATCTAAAGTTTCCCCAGAGACAGAGACCCTAAATAGCCAGAAAAGAGGGTTTGGCTACTTAGGAGAGAGGATAGGCTACTAACACCTGAAGGAGCCTATCAGCAGGAGTCTCTGACGTCACCTGGTGGCACTGGCCACTCAGAGCAGTCCAGTGTGCCAGCAGCACCTCTGTTTCCAAGATGGCAGAGGTCTGGAGCACACTGGAGGAGCTCTGGACACCTCCCAGGGGAGGTGCAGGTCAGGGGAGTGGTCACTCCCCTTTCCTTTGTCCAGTTTCGCGCCAGAGCAGGGGCTAAGGGGTCCCTGAACCGGTGTAGACTGGCTTATGCAGAATTGGGCACATCTGTGCCCAAGAAAGCATTTCCAGAGGCTGGGGGAGGCTACTCCTCCCCTGCCTTCACACCATTTTCCAAAGGGAGAGGGTGTAACACCCTCTCTCAGAGGAAGTCCTTTGTTCTGCCATCCTGGGCCAGGCCTGGCTGGACCCCAGGAGGGCAGATGCCTGTCTGAGGGGTTGGCAGCAGCAGCAGCTGCAGTGAAACCCCAGGAAGGGCAGTTTGGCAGTACCAGGGTCTGTGCTACAGACCACTGGGATCATGGGATTGTGCCAACTATGCCAGGATGGCATAGAGGGGGCAATTCCATGATCATAGACATGTTACATGGCCATATTCGGAGTTACCATTGTGAAGCTACATATAGGTAGTGACCTATATGTAGTGCACGCGTGTAATGGTGTCCCCGCACTCACAAAGTTCAGGGAATTGGCTCTGAACAATGTGGGGGCACCTTGGCTAGTGCCAGGGTGCCCTCACACTAAGTAACTTTGCACCTAACCTTTACCAGGTAAAGGTTAGACATATAGGTGACTTATAAGTTACTTAAGTGCAGTGTAAAATGGCTGTGAAATAACGTGGACGTTATTTCACTCAGGCTGCAGTGGCAGGCCTGTGTAAGAATTGTCAGAGCTCCCTATGGGTGGCAAAAGAAATGCTGCAGCCCATAGGGATCTCCTGGAACCCCAATACCCTGGGTACCTCAGTACCATATACTAGGGAATTATAAGGGTGTTCCAGTAAGCCAATGTAAATTGGTAAAAATGGTCACTAGCCTGTTAGTGACAATTTGGAAAGAAATGAGAGAGCATAACCACTGAGGTTCTGATTAGCAGAGCCTCAGTGAGACAGTTAGTCACTACACAGGTAACACATTCAGGCACACTTATGAGCACTGGGGCCCTGGGTTCCCAGGGTCCCAGTGACACATACAACTAAAACAACATATATACAGTGAAAAATGGGGGTAACATGCCAGGCAAGATGGTACTTTCCTACACAACCCCCCCCCCCAAACGAAGGACAATAAGACTAGCCATGACCTGATGAGTCTTCATTGTCTAAGTGGAAATATCTGGAGAGTCCATCTGCAGTGGAGTGGCTACTCCCAGGTCTATGTTCCACTGTATAGTCCATTCCCTGTAGGGATATGGACCACCTCAACAATTTAGGATTTTCACCTTTCATTTGTTTTAGCCAAAGTAGAGGTTTGTGGTCTGTCTGAACAATGAAGTGAGTGCCAAACAGGTATGGCCTCAACTTCTTCAGTGCCCAGACCACAGCAAAGGCCTCCCTCTCAATGGCAGACCAACGCTTTTCTCTAGGGGTCAACCTCCTACTAATAAAAGCAACAGGTTGATCCTGGCCCTCAGAATTAAGTTGTGATAGGACTGCCCCTACTCCTAATTCAGATGCATCAGTTTGGACATAGAATTTTTTAGAGTAACAAGGGCTTTTCAGGACAGGTGCAGAGCACATGGCCTGCTTCAGCTCCTCAAAAGCTTTTTGACAGTTTGCTGTCCATAATACCTTTTTAGGCATTTTCTTGGATGTGAGGTCATTAAGAGGGGCTGCAATGGAGCCATAGTTCTTAATGAACCTCCTGTAATACCCAGTGAGGCCTAGGAAGGCTCTCACCTGAGTCTGAGTGGTAGGGGGAACCCAATCAATAATTGTTTGGATTTTCCCCTGAAGTGGTGCAATCTGTTCCCCACCAACAAGGTGTCCCAGATAAACCACCTTACCCTGCCCTATCTGGCACTTTGAAGCCTTGATAGTGAGGCCTGCCTTTTGCAGGGCCTCAAAACTTTCCATAGGTGGACGAGGTGATCATCCCAGCTGGAGCTAAAGACAGCTATATCGTCCAAATATGCTGCACTGAAAGCTTCCAGCCCTTGCAGGACTGTGTTCACCAACCTCTGAAAAGTGGCAGGTGCATTTTTCAAACCAAAAGGCATTACAGTAAACTGGTAATGTCCTCCAATGGTTGAAAATGCAGTCTTAGGTTTAGCATCTTCTGACAATTTGATCTGCCAATACCCTGCAGTCAAGTCAAAAGTGCTTAGATACTTGGCAGATGCCAGTGTATCTATGAGCTCATCTGCCCTGGGTATAGGGTGAGCATCAGGTTTGGTTACTAAGTTGAGACCTCTATAGTCTACACAAAACCGCATTTCCTTTTTTCCATCTTTGGAATGGGGTTTTGGTACCAGTACCACAGGAGAAGCCCATGGACTGTCAGAGTGCTCAACCACTCCTAGTTCTAACATTTTCTGGACCTCTTGCTTTATGCAGTCCCTGACATGGTCAGGCTGCCTATAGATCTTACTTTTGACAGGCAAGCTGTCTCCAGTATCTATAGTGTGCTCACACCAAGAAGTGGTACCTGGCACAGTAGAGAAGAGTTCAGAGAATTGATCTAGGAGATTTATGCAATTGTCTTCCTGCTCAGCAGTAAGGCAATCAGCCAAAACTACACCTTCCACCAGAGCATCTTGTTCTGCGGAAGAGAAGAGATCAGGTAGAGGATCACTGTCTTCTTCCTGTCCCTCATCTGTTGCCATGAGCAGGGTGAGATCAGCCCTGTCATAGTAGAGTTTCAGGCGGTTGACATGGAGCACCCTAAGGGGACTCCTGGCAGTGCCTAAGTCAACTAAATAGGTGACTTCTCCCTTCTTTTCAACAATTGTGTGGGGACCACTCCATTTATCTTGGAGTGCTCTTGGGGCCACAGGCTCCAAGACCCACACTCTCTGCCCTGGTTGGTACTGAACCAAAACAGCCTTCTGATCATGCCATTGCTTCTGGAGCTCTTGGCTGGCCTGAAGGTTTTTACTGGCCTTTTTCATGTACTCAGCCATCCTTGATCTGAGGCCAAGTACATAATCCACAATATCCTGCTTAGGAGCTTTTAAAGGTTGTTCCCAACCCTCCTTTACAAGTGTGAGTGGACCCCTAACAGGGTGTCCAAAAAGAAGTTCAAAGGGGCTGAAGCCCACTCCTTTCTGGGGTACCTCCCTGTAGGCAAAAAGGAGGCATGGTAGAAGGATATCCCATCTCCTGCGGAGTTTTTCAGGGAGACCCATAATCATGCCTTTGAGAGTTTTATTAAATCTCTCCACCAGTCCATTTGTTTGTGGATGATAGGGTGTTGTGAACTTGTACGTTACACCACACTCCTTCCACATGGCCTTTAAGTATGCAGACATGAAATTGCTTCCCCTGTCTGATACCACTTCCTTTGGGAAGCCCACCCTGGAAAATATTCCCAGGAGGGCCTTTGCCACTACAGGTGCTGTAGTGGTCCTTAAAGGAATAGCTTCAGGATATCTTGTGGCATGGTCCACTACCACCAAGATAAACCTATTGCCTGAAGCAGTAGGAGGGTCAAGGGGGCCAACTATGTCAACCCCTACCCTTTCAAAGGGAACCCCAACCACAGGCAGTGGAATAAGGGGTGCCTTTGGGGTGCCACCTGTCTTGCCACTGGCTTGACAGGTTTCACAGGACTTACAAAATTCCTTTGTGTCCTCAGACATCCTAGGCCAATGAAATAATGGAACCAGTCTGTCCCAAGTTTTCATTTGACCCAGGTGCCCAGCTAGGGGAATGTCATGTGCCAGGGTTAGGAGGAACTTTCTGTACTCCTGAGGAATCACTAATCTCCTGGCAGCTCCAGGTTTAGGATCCCTATGCTCAGTGTACAAGAGGTTGTCCTCCCAGTAAACTCTGTGAGAGTCACTGACATCCCCATTAGCCTGTTTGACAGCTTGCTGTCTGAGACCCTCTAATGTGGGACAGGTTTGCTGTGCCACACTCAGCTCCTCTCTGGCAGGCCCCCCTTCACCCAAAAGCTCAGCAGTGTCTGCTTCCAGCTCCTCTGGTGTAGGTTCTGCACAGGGAGGGAATTCTTCTTCCTCAGAAGTAGAATCCACTGTAGAGGGAGGGATAGTAGGAAGTGGTTTGCTTCTACTAGCCCTAGCTTTAGGGAGCACTTGGTCCATTGTTCCAGGATCCAAGCTTCCCTGTCCTTTTTGCTTTTTGGCCTGAGCCCTTGTCAAAGCAAAAATATGCCCTGGGATGCCCAGCATTGCTGCATGGGCCTCCAACTCCACATCTGACCAAGCTGATGTCTCCAAATCATTCCCTAATAGACAGTCTACAGGTAAATCTGAAGCTACCACAACTTTCTTTGGACCAGTAACCCCCCCCAGTTGAGATTTACAACAGCCATGGGGTGGCTAAGTGTGTTGTTGTGAGCATCAGTTACTTGGTACTGGTGACCAAGTAGGTGTTGTTCAGGGTGGACCAGTTTCTCTATGACCATAGTCACACTGGCACCAGTGTCCCTGTAGGCCTGAACCTCAACACCATTTATTAGGGGTAGCTGCTTGTACTTATCCATATTAAGGGGACAAGCAACTAAGGTGGCTAAATCAATAGCCCCCTCAGAGACTAACACAGCCTCTGTGGCCTCCCTAACAAGGCCAACCCCAACTAAGTTACCAATAGTGAGCCCAGCTACTCCCTTGGATTGGCTATTAGTAGGTTTGCTCCCACCACCACTGCTATTAGTAGGGACACTAGGTGTAGCAGTAGGGGTTGTAGTGGTAGGAGGCTTGGTGCCTTTCTTTGGACAACTGGGATCTGTTGTCCAATGGCCTTTTATTTTACATAAATAGCACCATGGTTTCTTTTCCTTGTTCTGATTAAAAGAGGATTTGGGCCCCCCACCCCCACCAGAGTGTTTTTGAGGGCCTGATGAAGACTCATTTTTAGATTTGTCCCCACCCTTGTCAGAAGACTTACCATCCTTCTTTTTGTTGCCATCTTTGTCACCCCCTGTATGAACTTTTCTGTTCACCCTTGTTCTGACCCATTTGTCTGCCTTCTTTCCCAATTCTTGGGGAGAGGTCAGATCAGAGTCCACCAAGTACTGGTGCAACATATCAGACACACAATTATTAAGAATATGCTCTCTCAGGGTCAAGTTATACAGGCTGTCATAATCAGTAACTTTACTGCCATGTAACCACCCCTCCAAGGCCTTCACTGAATGGTCAATGAAATCAACCCAGTCTTGTGAAGACTCCTTTTTGGTCTCTCTGAACTTTATCCTGTATTGTTCAGTGGTTAAGCCATAACCATCCAGGAGTGCATTCTTAAGAACTTGGAAATTATTAGCATCATTTTCTTTCACAGTAAGGAGCCTATCCCTACCTTTTCCACTAAATGATAGCCATAGGATAGCAGCCCACTGCCTTTGAGGGACATCCTGTACAACACAGGCCCTCTCAAGTGCAGCAAACCACTTGTTAATGTCACCCCCCTCCTTATAAGGGGGAACTATCTTGTGCAGATTCCTGGAATCATGCTCTTTTGCAGGATGACTATGGGGAATACTGCTGCTGCCACCATGGGTTTCTAAACCCAGTTTCTGTCTCTCCTTCTCTACTTCTAAAGTCTGTCTATCCAAATCCAGCTGTT
Organism: Pleurodeles waltl; assembly: GCF_031143425.1. Taxonomy (NCBI): domain Eukaryota; kingdom Metazoa; phylum Chordata; class Amphibia; order Caudata; family Salamandridae; genus Pleurodeles; species Pleurodeles waltl. Next base: position 186,669,144 of record NC_090443.1, read on the forward strand.
GCTTCTTGAGCTTCAGTCTGGTTTGTTCCACTCTCAATCTATTGAGCTCCCTTTCTAACAATCTGTCATCAGGTTGGGTGGGAGGGACATGCCTTGAAACAGAAGTATGGTGAGAATGGACAGAAGGAGACCTGTCCCTTACAGAAGCCACCCTAACAGCTTGGCTAACAGAAACATCACTACCAGTATGGTGAGAATAAATGCTTTTTCTATGATGTGAGACAACACTATTTGTATGGTGTGGCTCATCATCATTACCAACTATGCTAGACTGTCTAGTAATGGGCAGGCTAGGAAGTTTCTTTCCAGAATCTTTTCCTGGGGGAGTCCCTGGATCAGATTGAGAACCATTAGCTACTTTTTCAACAGATGGGGCACTTCTAGCCTTATCCTGTTCTCTAAGCATGCTAATTAACAGTTCCACGGAAGGATTCTTCCCTACGCTCAAACCTCTCTCTACACAGAGACTCCTTGCTCCTTTCCAGCTAAGGTGGTCATATGCAAGTTTGGACAGATCAACATTTTGGCCTGTGCCAGACATTTTTAGAGAGAGTTAAAGTGATAGTAAAAGATAAAAAGTTTGTCAGAGCTTTTAGAAAGACAGAGAAAAAACTTTTAAAACTTTTTAGAACTTTTTAGAAAGTTAGAAGTACTTTTCAGCACTTAGAAAAGAGTGAAAAGAGGAAATGCAAAACTTTTTGGCTATGTGTATATACACTGACCTTGTTTTGTATATTTTTCTCTTATGAAAAGTACAATGACAAGAGTGGTAAGTAGTCTCAAAGCACTTATCCCACCGCTGCACAACCAATGTAGGAGGCTGGACTGGCTTGTAGTGAGTACCAAGGGGTACTTGCACCTTGCACCAGGCCCAGTTATCCCTTATTAGTGTATAGGGTGTCTAGCAGCTTAGGCTGATAGATAATGGTAGCTTAGCAGAGCAGCTTAGGCTGAACTAGGAGACGTGTGAAGCTACTACAGTACCACTTAGTGTCATATGCACAATATCATAAGAAAACACAATACACAGTTATACTAAAAATAGAGGTACTTTATTTTTATGACAATATGACAAAGTATCTTAGAGTGTACCCTCAGTGAGAGGATAGGAAATATACACAAGATATATATACACAATAGCAAAAATATGCAGTATAGTCTTAGAAAACAGTGCAAACAATGTATAGTTACAATAGGATGCAATGGGGAAACATAGGGATAGGGGCAACACAAACCATATACTCCAAAAGTGGAATGAGAACCACGAATGGACCCCAAACCTATGTGACCTTGTAGAGGGTCGCTGGGACTATTAGAAAATAGTGAGAGTTAGAAAAATAACCCTCCCCAAAACCCTGAAAAGTTAGTGCAAAGTGCACTAAAGTTCCCCTAAGGACAAAGAAGTCGTGTTAGAGGAATAATGCAGGAAAGACACAAACCAACAATGCAACAACTGTGGATTTCCAATCTAGGGTACCTGTGGAACAAGGGGACCAAGTCCAAAAGTCACAAGCAAGTCGGAGATGGGCAGATGCCCAGGAAATGCCAGCTGCGGGTGCAAAGAAGCTTCTACTGGACAGAAGAAGCTGAGATTTCTGCAGGAACGAAAAGGGCTAGAGACTTCCCCTTTGGTGGACCGATCCTCCTCGCCGTAGAGAGTCGTGCAGAAGTGTTTTCCCGCCAAAAGAAGGCCAACAAGCCTTGCTAGCTTCAAATCGTGCGGTTAGCGTTTTTGGACGCTGCTGTGGCCCTGGAGGGACCAGGAGGTCGCAAATTGGACCAGGAGAGAGAAGGGACGTCAAGCAAGACAAGGAGCCCTCTCAGCAGCAGGTAGCACCCGGAGAAGTGCCAGAAACAGGCACTACGAGGATGCGTGAAACGGTGCTAACCCGAAGTCACACAAAGGAGTCCCACGTCGCCGGAGACCAACTTAGAAAGTCGTGCAATGCAGGTTAGAGTGCCGTGGACCCAGGCTTGGCTGTGCACAAAGGATTTCCGCCGGAAGTGCACAGGGGCCGGAGTAGCTGCAAAAGTCGCGGTTCCCAGCAATGCAGCCCAGCGAGGTGAGGCAAGGACTTACCTCCACCAAACTTGGACTGAAGAGTCACTGGACTGTGGGGGTCACTTGGACAGAGTCGCTGGATTCGAGGGACCTCGCTCGTCGTGCTGAGAGGAGACCCAAGGGACCGGTAATGCAGCTTTTTGGTGCCTGCGGTTGCAGGGGGAAGATTCCGTCGACCCACGGGAGATTTCTTCGGAGCTTCTGGTGCAGAGAGGAGGCAGACTACCCCCACAGCATGCACAAGCAGGAAAACAGTCGAGAAGGCGGCAGGATCAGCGTTACAGAGTTGCAGTAGTCGTCTTTGCTACTATGTTGCAGGTTTGCAGGCTTCCAGCGCGGTCAGCAGTCGATTCCTTGGCAGAAGGTGAAGAGAGAGATGCAGAGGAACTCGGATGAGCTCTTGCATTCGTTATCTAAAGTTTCCCCAGAGACAGAGACCCTAAATAGCCAGAAAAGAGGGTTTGGCTACTTAGGAGAGAGGATAGGCTACTAACACCTGAAGGAGCCTATCAGCAGGAGTCTCTGACGTCACCTGGTGGCACTGGCCACTCAGAGCAGTCCAGTGTGCCAGCAGCACCTCTGTTTCCAAGATGGCAGAGGTCTGGAGCACACTGGAGGAGCTCTGGACACCTCCCAGGGGAGGTGCAGGTCAGGGGAGTGGTCACTCCCCTTTCCTTTGTCCAGTTTCGCGCCAGAGCAGCGGCTAAGGGGTCCCTGAACCGGTGTAGACTGGCTTATGCAGAATGGGGCACATCTGTGCCCAAGAAAGCATTTCCAGAGGCTGGGGGAGGCTACTCCTCCCCTGCCTTCACACCATTTTCCAAAGGGAGAGGGTGTAACACCCTCTCTCAGAGGAAGTCCTTTGTTCTGCCATCCTGGGCCAGGCCTGGCTGGACCCCAGGAGGGCAGCTGCCTGTCTGAGGGGTTGGCAGCAGCAGCAGCTGCAGTGAAACCCCAGGAAGGGCAGTTTGGCAGTACCAGGGTCTGTGCTACAGACCACTGGGATCATGGGATTGTGCCAACTATGCCAGGATGGCATAGAGGGGGCAATTCCATGATCATAGACATGTTCTATGGCCATATTCGGAGTTACCTTTTGAAGCTACATATAGGTAGTGACCTATATGTAGTGCACGCGTGTAATGGTGTCCCCGCACTCACAAAGTTCAGGGAATTGGCTCTGAACAATGTGGGGGCACCTTGGCTAGTGCCAGGGTGCCCTCACACTAAGTAACTTTGCACCTAACCTTTACCAGGTAAAGGTTAGACATATAGGTGACTTATAAGTTACTTAAGTGCAGTGTAAAATGGCTGTGAAATAACGTGGACGTTATTTCATTCAGGCTGCAGTGGCAGGCCTGTGTAAGAATTGTCAGAGCTCCCTATGGGTGGCAAATAAATGCTGCAGCCCATAGGGATCTCCTGGAACCCCAATACCCTGGGTACCTCAGTACCATATACTAGGGAATTATAAGGGTGTTCCAGTAAGCCAATGTAAATTGGTAAAAATGGTCACTAGCCTGTTAGTGACAATTTGGAAAGAAATGAGAGAGCATAACCACTGAGGTTCTGATTAGCAGAGCCTCAGTGAGACAGTTAGTCACTACACAGGTAACACATTCAGGCACACTTATGAGCACTGGGGCCCTGGGTTCCCAGGGTCCCAGTGACACATACAACTAAAACAACATATATACAGTGAAAAATGGGGGTAACATGCCAGGCAAGATGGTACTTTCCTACACATACCCTACCACGGTTCATCATGGGGAAACTGGAAGCCCAACAGTCAAAGCTGAGGTTTGAGGGAAAGCAGCACACATGCCACGCAGACCAAGATCAGGGCGCTGGACCTCCTCCTGAGTCAGCTGCGAATGCCAATACGCAAGACCTGATATAAAAGAGATGCTGGCAGAGGTCAAAAACACCCTCTGCACTATCAACACCAACATTGACCTCCTAACAAGCTGCATTGACTGCATGAAACAGAGGATAGGTAAACATGACGTCGCCTAAATCACTTAGAAAGCCACACCTCTGACATAGAGGGCAATCAGGACGCCGCTGGAGAGCATCTCCACATGGACAAGATACTGGAGGCTATTAATCCGAAAAATGAATACCTAGAAGTGTGCTTCAGGCACAATATCTTCCATGCCATTGGAGTTCCCAAATCTAACAACATTGACAATATGGAAGATTATGTTGAGTACATGTTGGGCTTCCTGTTTGATGAGGCTCGTTTGACAGTCTTCATTGTGAAACTGGCAGATCGCATGCCAGCCCTTCCTTTAGTCACCTCTCTCTTTAATTATAGGGACAGGGTGTGAGAAGGTAGCCTCTTTCTAGCCTTGTTACCCCCACTTTTGGCCTGTTTGTGAGTGTATGTCAGGGTGTTTGTCACTGTTTTCACTGTCTCACTGGGATCCTGATAGCCAGGCCTCAGTGCTCATAGGGAAAACACTATGTTTCAGTATGTTTGTTATGTGTCACTGGGATCCTGCTGGTCAGGACCCCAGTGCTCATAAGTTTGTGGCCTATATGTATGTGTCACTGGGACCCTGTCACACAGGGCCCCAGTGCTCATAGGTGTGCATGTATATGTTCCCTGTGTGGTGCCTAACTGTCTCACTGAGGCTCTGCTAACCAGAACCTCAGTGGTTATGCTCTCTCATTACTTCCAAATTGTCACTAACAGGCTAGTGACCATTTTTACCAATTTACATTGGCTTACTGGAACACCCTTATAATTCCCTAGTATATGGTACTGAGGTACCCAGGGTATTGGGGTTCCAGGAGATCCCTATGGGCTGCAGCATTTCTTTTGCCACCCATAGGGAGCTCTGACAATTCTTACACAGGCCCGCCACTGCAGCCTGAGTGAAATAACGTCCACGTTATTTCACAGCCATTTTACACTGCACTTAAGTAACTTATAAGTCACCTATATGTCTAACCTTTACCTGGTAAAGGTTAGGTGCAAAGTTACTTAGTGTGAGGTCACCCTGGCACTAGCCAAGGTGCCCCCACATTGTTCAGAGCCAATTCCCTGAACTTTGTGAGTGCGGGGACACCATTACACGCGTGCACTACATATAGGTCACTACCTATATGTAGCTTCACAATGGTAACTCCGAATATGGCCATGTAACATGTCTATGATCATGGAATTGCCCCCTCTATGCCATCCTGGCATAGTTGGCACAATCCCATGATCCCAGTGGTCTGTAGCACAGACCCTGGTACTGCCAAACTGCCCTTCCTGGGGTTTCACTGCAGCTGCTGCTGCTGCCAACCCCTCAGACAGGCATCTGCCCTCCTGGGGTCCAGCCAGGCCTGGCCCAGGATGGCAGAACAAAGAACTTCCTCTGAGAGAGGGTGTGACACCCTCTACCTTTGGAAAATGGTGTGAAGGCAGGGGAGGAGTAGCCTCCCCCAGCCTCTGGAAATGCTTTCTTGGGCACAGATGTGCCCAATTCTGCATAAGCCAGTCTACACCGGTTCAGGGACCCCTTAGCCCCTGCTCTGGCGCGAAAATGGACAAAGGAAAGGGGAGTGACCACTCCCCTGACCTGCACCTCCCCTGGGAGGTGTCCAGAGCTCCTCCAGTGTGCTCCAGACCTCTGCCATCTTGGAAACAGAGGTGCTGCTGGCACACTGGACTGCTCTGAGTGGCCAGTGCCACCAGGTGACGTCAGACACTCCTGCTGATAGGCTCCTTCAGGTGTTAGTAGCCTATCCTCTCTCCTAAGTAGCCAAACCCTCTTTTCTGGCTATTTAGGGTCTCTGTCTCTGGGGAAACTGGAGATAACGAATGCATGAGCTCAGCCGAGTTCCTCTGCATCTCTCTCTTCACCTTCTGATAAGGAATCGACTGCTGACCGCGCTGGAAGCCTGCAAACCTGTAACATAGTAGCAAAGACGACTACTGCAACTCTGTAACGCTGATCCTGCCGCCTTCTCGACTATTTTCCTGCTTGTGCATGCTGTGGGGGTAGCCTGCCTCCTCTCTGCACCAGAAGCTCCGAAGAAATCTCCCGTGGGTCGACGGAATCTTCCCCCTGCAACCGCAGGCACCAAAAAGCTGCATTACCGGTCCCTTGGGTCTCCTCTCAGCACGACAAGCGAGGTCCCTCGAATCCAGCGACTCTGTCCAAGTGACCCCCACAGTCCAGTGACTCTTCAGCCCAAGTTTGGTGGAGGTAAGTCCTTGCCTCACCTCGCTGGGCTGCATTGCTGGGAACCGCGACTTTGCAGCTACTCCGGCCCCTGTGCACTTCCGGCGGAAATCCTTTGTGCACAGCCAAGCCTGGGTCCACGGCACTCTAACCTGCATTGCACGACTTTCTAAGTTGGTCTCCGGCGACGTGGGACTCCTTTGTGCAACTTCGGCGAGCACCGTTTCACGCATCCTCGTAGTGCCTGTTTCTGGCACTTCTCCGGGTGCTACCTGCTTCAGTGAGGGCTCTTTGTCTTGCTCGACGTCCCCTCTCTCTTCAGGTCCAATTTGCGACCTCCTGGTCCCTCCTGGGCCCCAGCAGCATCCAAAAACGCCAAACGTACGATTTGCGCCTAGCAAGGCTTGTTGGCGTCCTTTCAGTGGGAAAACACTTCTGCACGACTCTCCAAGGCGAGAGGGATCCGTCCACCAAAGGGGAAGTCTCTAGCCCTTTTCGTTCCTGCAGAAACCTCAGCTTCTTCTGTCCAGTCGAAGCTTCTTTGCACCCGCAGCTGGCATTTCCTGGGCATCTGCCCATCTCCGACTTGCTTGTGACTTTTGGACTTGGTCCCCTTGTTCCACAGGTACCCTAGATTGGAAATCCACAGTTGTTGCATTGCTGGTTTGTGTCTTTCCTGCATTATTCCTCTAACACGACTATTTTGTCCTTAGGGGAACTTTAGTGCACTTTGCACTCACTTTTCAGGGTCTTGGGGAGGGTTATTTTTCTAACTCTCACTATTGTCTAATAGTCCCAGCAACCCTCTACAAGGTCACATAGGTTTGGGGTCCATTCGTGGTTCGCATTCCACTTTTGGAGTATATGGTTTGTGTTGCCCCTATCCCTATGTTTCCCCATTGCATCCTATTGTAACTATACATTGTTTGCACTGTTTTCTAAGACTATACTGCATATTTTTGCTATTGTGTATATATATCTTGTGTATATTTCCTATCCTCTCACTGAGGGTACACTCTAAGATACTTTGGCATATTGTCATAAAAATAAAGTACCTTTATTTTTAGTATAACTGTGTATTGTGTTTTCCTATGATATTGTGCATATGACACTAAGTGGTACTGTAGTAGCTTCACACGTCTCCTAGTTCAGCCTAAGCTGCTCTGCTAAGCTACCATTATCTATCAGCCTAAGCTGCTAGACACCCTATACACTAATAAGGGATAACTGGGCCTGGTGCAAGGTGCAAGTACCCCTTGGTACTCACTACAAGCCAGTCCAGCCTCCTACACAGGGTCACCATCCTACACCTCATCAGAGAATGTTGAACTGTCCAGTACCAAGGCAAAAATATCTCCTTTTACCCTGACTTCACTCTTGTGGTGCAGGCAGACCATCGAGAATTTGTGCCTGTCAAGCACTTGCTACAAAAATCCAAGATTACCTACTCCTTATTATATCTGGCCAAGCTATGGATCCCGTGTAATGGAAAGTGGAACCAGATGGAAAGTGGCACCACTTCCTAAAGCAGTAATGAAATTCACCTGAAAGCTGATGAGCTCCAAGCAGTGGCGTAGCATGGAGGGTGCAGGGGGGGCCGTCCGCACCGGGCGCAACATCTTGGAAGAGACTCGAGTGCTAAAATCCACGGGTTAGGGGGCGCAAATTACTTGCCTTGCCCCGGGTTAGGGGGCGCAAATTACTTGCCTTGCCCCGGGTGCTGACAACCCACGCTACGCCACTGGCTCCAAGGCAATTACCCAGGAGAGATTCAGGCAGAATGAAGATGGTCGTTTGAGTGATGCATGACCGTCGCTACCTGAATGAGGACACCGCTCAGGCCACGGCCACTGGAGCGGCTCACACACTTCAACCACTGTCACATTGGATTTACGGTTTGATATGTGGCTCTCCTGTTAAGACTTGAAAAACAAAGCCACCTAATAGCTTTCTTTTATGCCCACACTGGCTCCTGCTAAGGGTACTTCTCAAGTTTCTGTGGCTACCCAGTCAGACCACAACTGGGCAGGTCGCCTGGCACCCTGTCGCCTCACTGATGATTCCTAGCATGATATGCTTTTGTTTGGGTATGTTTTCAGGTGGAGGGTGGGAAATGGAATTTTAACCGGTTGGGGGGTCGAAGTGGGTGGGTGGCTGGTCTTTTGTCATGACTGTTGCTCACTGGTTTTACCACCCATGCCTCATACTTCAAGAGACACAGGGGGTTATTCCAACTTTGGAGGAGGTGGTAATCCGTCCCAAATGTGACGGATTTACCACCAGCCGTATTATGAGTTCCATAGGATATAATGGACTCGTAATATGGCTGGTGGTATATCCGTCACTTTACCGTCACTTTTGGGACGGATTACCACTTCCTCCAAAGTTGGAATAACCCCCACAGTGCTTTTCCTTCATGTCTCACTGTGCGCATCTTGCACCGAAAATACTAATGGAGCGACCCATGCCTTTCCCCTAGGCACAAGATGACTGCCATACGCTGCGTGACTTGAAACATTAGTGGGCTCAATGATTGGCAAAAAACCTACCTAGTGCCTGCGTACATTAACCGATACCAAACTGATGTCTACTTTCTACAGGAACTTCAATTAATTCTGGTAACAGGTTCCCACTTCCGGGCCTGGAGGGTCACGGAGACTTACACATAACTGTATTCCTATTATGCTTCTATTATGCAGCAAGGGACTGCCTTGTCATATGAGACATAAACTGCAATAGAGATGGGAGGTATGTCATTGTCACCGGCCCACTGCACACTCATCCAATCATCCTAGTCTCAATCTATGGACCCAATATGAACAACCCAGAATTTTTGCAGAATTATGGCATTTAATCACCAATATGGGCCTTAGTATAATTCTCTGGGGAGGGGACTTTAAGGTCATACTCGACAACACTTCTGACTGCTCCATCACCCCTAAACAACCTCACCTGAACACTGCGACAATCACTGTAGGAAAGTGCCTCTTTTGACATGGTGAACCCCCAACTTTTTTTTGCCTAGTTTCTAGTGCTATTTTGCTGAAAGTGCACTGGGTCCCTGCTAAACAGGTCCCCAGTGCCAGATCTCTTTCCTTAAGACTGCACAATCGTTATTCCCAATTCGGCAAACCTTTAGTTGCCACTGTAAGTCCCTAGTAAATGGCACCTAGGGCAGCGGATAATAAAGGAAGGACCCTGAGGGCTGCAGCCCAGACTGTGCCACCCTCCGGGACCCTCTCACCTAAGTGCATGCAATGCTGCCTTTGCAAGCTGCATGTCTTGGTGCAGGCCTGAAATGAAAACATGACATGGCACACACCTTGTGTGCCCTGTCCCCTGCACACTGCATGCAGTATATATGTAAGTCACCCCTCTGGCAGGACTTCCAGCCCTAAAGGCAGGGTGCATTATATTACATGTGAGGGCATACCTGCGTGAGCAGATATGTCCCTGCTATGTCTTTATTGATTCTCAGACAGTAAGTGAAGAGTCCAATCATTTTAAGTACATGTGCTGGACACTGGTGTAGGAGGCTGGCCTGGTTGGTAGTGAGTACCTTGGGTACTTACACCTTACACCAGGTCCAGTTAGCCCTTATGAGTGGAATGTAGAGGTGTTCTAGTAGCTTAGGCTGATAGAGGTAGCTATAGCAGAGCAGCTTAGGCTGGACTAGGAGACATGCAAAGCTCATGCAGTACCACGTATAGTGCTTGCACACAAGTAAAGACAATACTCAGTGTTACCGAAAATAAAGGTAGTTTATTTGGGTGACACAGTACCAAAAATATCTTAGAGGCAATACTCTGACTGGAGGTAAGTATTATACACAATATGTACACTAGACACCAAAATAAGGCAAGTAATTAGACATAGGATAGTGCAAACAAAAGGAAAAGCTGTAGAATGCTATGGGAGAAAATAGGTTCAGGGGCAACACCAACCATATACTAAGAAAGTGGAATACGAATCACAGATCCCCCCCTAGGCAAGTGTAGTGTGTGCAGAATTGCTGGGAGAGTAAGAATACAATAAAGGTAAGTAAATTACCCCACCCCAGAGCCCAGAAAAGCAGGAGTAAAGTACTGCAAGTTTCCTTAGGACACACTACACCCGGTGATTGGAATTATTGCAAGAACTAACCAAGTCTCAAACAACAAACAGTGGATTCCTGGACCTGAAGACCTGCAAAAGAAGTAGACTAAGTCCAGAAGTTGAAAGAAGTTCCCGGAAGGACAGGAGCCCCTGCCAACCCAGAAGAAGGTGCAAAAGAAGAGTCCCCGGTTGGACGAAGTCTGCAGAAATGCACCCTAGGAAGATGCTAGCAGAGTACAGTAGGAGGCTGGCCTGGCTTATAGTGGGTACCTTGTGGTACTTACACCTTGTGCCAGGTCCAGTTATCCCTTATTAGTAGAATAGAGGTGTTTCTAGCAGCTTAGGCTGTTAGAGGTAGCTATGGCAAAGCAGCTTAGGCTGAACTAGGAGACATGCGAAGCTCCTACTTTTCAGGGTCTTGGGGTGGGTTATCTTGGACACCATTACTGTTTTCTTACAGTCCCAGCGACCCTCTACAACCTACCATAGGCCTAGGGTCCATTCGTGATTCGCATTCCACTTTTGGATTATATGGTTTGTGTTGCCCCTAGGCCTATTTCTAACTATTGCATTCTATTGTGATTCTGCATTGTTTACACTACTTTTCTTACTGTTAATTACCTGTTTTGGGTTTGTGTACATATAATTTGTGTATATTACTTACCTCCTAACTGAGGGTATCCTCTGAGATGGCATATTGTCACTAAAATAAAGTACCTTTATTTCTAGTAACTCTGAGTATTGTGTTTTCTTATGATATTTCTTATGATATGATGTAGGTGGTATAGTAGGAGCTTCGCATGTCTCCTAGTTCAGCCTAAGCTGCTTTGCCATAGCTACCTTCTATCAGCCTAAACTGCTAGAAACACCTCTATTCTACTAATAAGGGATAACTGGACCTGGCACAAGGTGTAAGTACCTTTGGTACCCACTACAAGCCAGGCCAGCCTCCTACACCACTTCCTTAGGGAAACCCACTCTGGAAAAGATTCCCAGGAAGACGTTTACCACTGAAGGAGCTGTAGTGGTCCTTAAGGGTATAGCTTCAGGATACCTTGTGGCATGGTCCACTACTACTGGGATACATCTGTTTCCTGAAGCTGTAAGAGGGTTAAGGGGGCCGACAATGTCAACCCCTACCCTCTCAAAGGGCACCCAACCACTGGAAGGGGAATTAAGGGGGCCTTAGGTGTGCCACCAGTCTTGCCACTGGCTTGGCAGGTCACACAGGAGCAACAGAACTCCTTGGTGTCCTCTGACATATGAGGCCAGTGAAACAATGGAACAAGTCTGTTCCATGTTTTGCTTTGCCCCAAATGCCCACCCAAAGGAATGTCATGAGCCAAAGTCAGAGGAACCTCCCTATACTGCAAAGGGATGACTAATCTCCTGGCAGCTCCATGTGTAGGGTCCCTTGACTCAGTATACAGAAGGTTACCTTCCCAATAGACTTTGTGGGTATCAGTGACATCCCAATGTTGCTGTTTGACAGCTTGTTGTCTTAAACCCTCTAATTTGGGACAGGTCTGCTGTGCCACACTCAGCTCTTCCCTAGCAGCCCCCCCTGCACCCAAAAGCTCAGCAGTGTCTGCTGCCAGCTCATCAGGTGTAGGTTCTGCACAGGGAGAGAATTCCTCTTCCTCAAAAGAAGAATCTTCTGGAGAGGGAGGGATAGTGGGCACGGATTTACCCTTTCTACCCCTAGCTTTTGGGAGCACTTGGTCCATTTTTCCAGGATCCAAGTTTCCCAGTCCTCCTTGCTTCTGGGCCTGAGCCCTTGTTAGAGCAAAGATATGCCCTGGAATGCCCAGCATTGTTGCATGAGCCTCCAACTCCACTTCAGCCCAAACTGACGTTTCTGAATTATCTCCTAGTAAGCAGTCCACAGGTAAATCAGTGGCAACCACAACTTTCTTTGGGCCAGTAAACCCCCCCCCCCAGTTGAGATTCACAACAGTCATGGGGTGGCTAAGAGTGTTGTTATGAGCATCACTCACTTGGTACTGCTGACCAAGTAGGTGTTGTTCAGGGGCACCCAGTTTCTCTATCACCATGGTGACACTGGCTCCTGTGTCCCTGTAGGCCTCAACCTCAACACCATTTATTAGGGGTAGTTGCTTGTACTTACCCATATTAAGGGGACAAGCAACCAAGGTAGCAAAATCAATACCACCATCAGAGACTAAAACAGCCTCTGTGGTCTCCCTAACTAGACCAACCCCGACTCCATTACCAATGGTGAGCCCAGCTATACCCTTTGACTGGCTATTGGTAGTGTTCTTCCCACTGCAGTACAGAGAGTTTCTTCTCACCCTAGCACATGACATTTCTTTGGCTGGGCATTTGGGCCAGACGAAAACTTGGGAAAGACTTGTCCCCTTCTTTCACTGGCCTCATATGTCAGAGGACACCAAAGATTTTTACAAGTCTTATGTGACCCGCCAAGCCAGTGGCAAGACTGGTGACACTCCAAAGGCCCCTCTAATTCCACTTCCAGTGGTTGGGGTGCCCTTTGAAAGGGTAGGAGTTGAAATAGTTGGCCCCCTTGACCCTCCTACTGCTTCAGGCAATAGATTTATCTTGGTGGTAGTGGACCATGTCACAAGATATCCTGAAGCCATACCTTTAACGACCACTACAGCTCCTGCAGTGGCAAAGGCCCTCCTGGGTATCTTTTCCAGGGTGGGTTTTCCTAAAGAGGTGGTGTCAGACAGAGGTAGCAACTTCATGTCTGCATACCTAAAAGTGTAGGAAAGTACCATCTTGCCTGGCATGTTACCCCCATTTTTCACTGTATATATGTTGTTTTAGTTGTATGTGTCACTGGGACCCTGGTAACCCAGGGCCCCAGTGCTCATAAGTGTGCCTGAATGTGTTACCTGTGTAGTGACTAACTGTCTCACTGAGGCTCTGCTAATCAGAACCTCAGTGGTTATGCTCTCTCATTTCTTTCCAAATTGTCACTAACAGGCTAGTGACCATTTTTACCAATTTACATTGGCTTACTGGAACACCCTTATAATTCCCTAGTATATGGTACTGAGGTACCCAGGGTATTGGGGTTCCAGGAGATCCCTATGGGCTTCAGCATTTCTTTTGCCACCCATAGGGAGCTCTGACAAATCTTACACAGGCCTGCCACTGCAGCCTGAGTGAAATAACGTCCACGTTATTTCACAGCCATTTTACACTGCACTTAAGTAACTTATAAGTCACCTATATGTCTAACCTTTACCTGGTAAAGGTTAGGTGCAAAGTTACTTAGTGTGAGGGCACCCTGGCACTAGCCAAGGTGCCCCCACATTGTTCAGAGCCAATTCCCTGAACTTTGTGAGTGCGGGGACACCATTACACGCGTGCACTACATATAGGTCACTACCTATATGTAGCTTCACAATGGTAACTCCGAATATGGCCATGTAACATGTCTATGATCATGGAATTGCCCCCTCTATGCCGTCCTGGCATAGTTGGCACAATCCCATGATCCCAGTGGTCTGTAGCACAGACCCTGGTACTGCCAAACTGCCCTTCCTGGGGTTTCACTGCAGCTGCTGCTGCTGCCAACCCCTCAGACAGGCATCTGCCCTCCTGGGGTCCAGCCAGGCCTGGCCCAGGATGGCAGAACAAAGAACTTCCTCTGAGAGAGGGTGTGACACCCTCTCCCTTTGGAAAATGGTGTGAAGGCAGTGGAAGAGTAGCCTCCCCCAGCCTCTGGAAATGCTTTCTTGGGCACAGATGTGCCCAATTCTGCATAAGCCAGTCTACACCGGTTCAGGGACCCCTTAGCCCCTGCTCTGGCGCGAAACTGGACAAAGGAAAGGGGAGTGACCACTCCCCTGACCTGCACCTCCCCTGGGAGGTGTCCAGAGCTCCTCCAGTGTGCTCCAGACCTCTGCCATCTTGGAAACAGAGGTGCTGCTGGCACACTGGACTGCTCTGAGTAGCCAGTGCCACCAGGTGACGTCAGAGACTCCTGCTGATAGGCTCCTTCAGGTGTTAGTAGCCTATCCTCTCTCCTAGGTAGCCAAACCCTCTTTTCTGGCTATTTAGGGTCTCTGTCTCTGGGGAAACTTTAGATAACAAATGCACGAGCTCATCCGAGTTCCTCTGCATCTCCCTCTTCACCTTCTGATAAGGAAACGACCGCTGACCGCGCTGGAAGCCTGCAAACCTGCAACATAGTAGCAAAGACGACTACTGAACTCTGTAACGCTGATCCTGCCGCCTTCTCGACTGTTTTCCTGCTTGTGCATGCTGTGGGGGTAGCCTGCCTCCTCTCTGCACCAGAAGCTCCGAAGAAATCTCCCGTAGGTCGACGGAATCTTCCCCCTGCAACCGTAGGCACCAAAAAGCTGCATCACCGGTCCCTTGGGTCTCCTCTCAGCACGACGAGCGAGGTCCCTCGAATCCAGCGACTCTGTCCAAGTGACCCCCACAATCCAGTGACTCTTCAGCCCAAGTTTGGTGGAGGTAAGTCCTTGCCTCACCTCGCTGGGCTGCATTGCTGGGAACCGCGACTTTGCAGCTACTCCGGCCCCTGTGCACTTCCCGCGGAAATCCTTTGTGCACAGCCAAGCCTGGGTCCACGGCACTCTAACCTGCATTGCACGACTTTCTAAGTTGGTCTCCGGCGACGTGGGACTCCTTTGTGCAACTTCGGCGAGCACCGTTTCACGCATCCTCGTAGTGCCTGTTTCTGGCACTTCTCCGGGTGTTACCTGCTTCAGTGAGTGCTCTTTGTCTTGCACGACGTCCCCTCTCTCTTCAGGTCCAATTTGCGACCTCCTGGTCCCTCCTGGGCCCCGGCAGCGTCCAAAAATGCCAAACGCACGATTTGCGTCTTGCAAGGCTTGTTGGCGTCCTTCCGGTGGGAAAACATGTCTGCACGACTCTCCAAGGCGAGTGGGATTGGTCCACCAAAGGGGAAGTCTCTAGCCCTTTTTGTTCCTGCAGAAACCTCAGCTTCTTCTGTCCAGTCGAAGCTTCTTTGCACCAGCAGCTGGCATTTCCTGGGCATCTGCCCATCTCCGACTTGCTTGTGACTTTTGGACTTGGTCCCCTTGTTCCACAGGTACCCTAGATTGGAAATCCACAGTTGTTGCATTGCTGGTTTGTGTCTTTCCTGCATTATTCCTCTAACACGACTCTTTTGTCCTTAGGGGAACTTTAGTGCACTTTGCACTCACTTTTCAGGGTCTTGGGGAGGGTTATTTTTCTAACTCTCACTATTTTCTAATAGTCCCAGCGACCCTCTACAAGGTCACATAGGTTTGGGGTCCATTCGTGGTTCGCATTCCACTTTTGGAGTATATGGTTTGTGTTGCCCCTATCCCTATGTTTCCCCATTGCATCCTATTGTAACTATACATTGTTTGCACTGTTTTCTAAGACTATACTGCATATTTTTGCTATTGTGTATATATATCTTGTGTATATTTCCTATCCTCTCACTGAGGGTACACTCTAAGATACTTTGGCATATTGTCATAAAAATAAAGTACCTTTATTTTTAGTATAACTGTGTATTGTGTTTTCTTATGATATTGTGCATATGACACTAAGTGGTAGTGTAGTAGCTTCACACGTCTCCTAGTTCAGCCTAAGCTGCTCTGCTAAGCTACCATTATCTATCAGCCTAAGCTGCTAGACACCCTATACACTAATAAGGGATAACTGGGCCTGGTGCAAGGTGCAAGTACCCCTTGGTACTCACTACAAGCCAGTCCAGCCTCCTACATTGGTTGTGCAGTGGTGGGATAAGTGCTTGAGACTACTTACCACTCTTGTCATTGTACTTTTCATAAGAGAAAAATATACAAAACAAGGTCAGTGTATATACACATAGCCAAAAAGTTTTGCATTCCCTCTTTTCACTCTTTTCTAAGTGCTGAAAAGTACCTCTAAACTTTCAAAAAGTTCTTAAAAGTTTAAAAAGTTTTTTCTGTCTTTCCAAAAAGTTCTGAAAACTTTTTTCTCTTTTTCTATCACTTTAACTCTCTCTAAAAATGTCTGGCACAGGCCAAAGTGTTGATCTGTCCAAACTTGCAAATGACAACCTTAGCTGGAAAAGAGCAAGGAGTCTCTGTATAGAGAGAGGTTTGAGTGTAGGGAAGAATCCTGCCTTGGAACTGTTAATTAACATGCTTAGAGAACAGGATAAGGCCATAGGTGCCCCATCTGTTGAAAAAGTACCTAATAGTTCCCAATCTGATTCAGGGACTCCCCCAGGAAAAGATTCAGGAAAGAAACTTCCTAGCCTGCCCATTACTAGACAATCTAGCATAGATGGTAATGATGATGAGCCACACCAAATAAATAGTGTGGTCTCACATCATAGCAAAAGCATTTATTCTCACCATTCTGGTAGTAATGTTTCTGTAAACCAAGCTGTTAAGTTGGCTTCTGTAAGGGACAGGTCTCCTTCTGTTCATTCCCATCATAGCTCTGTTTCTAGAAATGTCCCTCCCACCAACCCTGATGACAGAATGTTAGAGAGGGAACTCAATAAGTTGAGGTTGGAACAAACCAGACTGAAGCTTAAAAAGCAACAGCTGGATTTGGATAGACAGTCTTTTGAATTAGAGAAGGAAAGACAGAAGTTGGGTTTAGATACCCATGGTGGCAGCAGCAGTATTCCCCATAGTCATCCTGCAAAAGAGCATGATTCCAGGAATCTGCACAAGATAGTTCCCCCTTATAAGGAGGGGGATGACATTAACAAGTTGTTTGCTGCACTTGAGAGGGCCTGTGTTGTACAGGATGTCCCTCAAAGGCAGTGGGCTGCTATCCTATGGCTATCATTTAGTGGAAAAGGTAGGGATAGGCTCCTTACTGTAAAAGAAAATGATGCTAATAATTTCCAAGTTCTTAAGAATGCACTCCTGGATGGTTATGGCTTAACCACTGAACAGTACAGGATAAAGTTCAGAGAGACCAAAAAGGAGTCTTCACAAGACTGGGTTGATTTCATTGACCATTCAGTGAAGGCCTTGGAGGGGTGGTTACATGGCAGTAAAGTTACTGATTATGACAGCCTGTATAACTTAATCCTGAGAGAGCATATTCTTAATAATTGTGTGTCTGATTTGTTGCACCAGTACTTGGTGGACTCTGATCTGACCTCTCCCCAAGAATTGGGAAAGAAGGCAGACAAATGGGTCAGAACAAGAGTGAACAGAAAAGTTCATACAGGGGGTGACAAAGATGGCAACAAAAAGAAGGATGGTAAGTCTTCAGACAAGGGTGGGGACAAATCTAAAAATGAGTCTTCATCAGGCCCACAAAAACACTCTGGTGGGGGTGGTGGGTCCAAATCCTCCTTTAATCAGAACAAGGAAAAGAAACCATGGTGCTATTTATGTAAAATAAAAGGCCATTGGACAACAGATCCCAGTTGTCCAAAGAAAGGCACCACAGCTCCTACCACTACAACCCCTACTGCTACACCTAGTGTCCCTACTAATAGCAGTGGTGGTGGGAGCAAACCTACTAATAGCCAATCCAAGGGAGTAGCTGGGCTCACTTTTGGTAATTTAGTTGGGGTTGGTCTGATTAGGGAGACCACAGAGGCTACTTTAGTCTCTGAAGAGGCTATTGATTTAGCCACTTTGGTTGCTTGCCCCCATAACTTGGAGAAGTACAAGCAACTAACCCTAATAAATGGTGTTGAGGTCCAGGCCTACAGGGACACAGGTGCCAGTGTCACAATGGTGATTGAGAAACTGGTGCACCCTGAACAACACATACTTGGACACCAGTACCAAGTAACCGATGCTCACAACATAACACAAAGCCACCCCATGGCTGTTGTAAATCTCAACTGGGGGGGGGTAACTGGTCCAAAGAAAGTTGTGGTAGCTTCAGATTTACCTGTAGACTGTCTATTAGGGAATGATTTGGAGACATCAGCTTGGTCAGATGTGGAGTTGGAGGCCCATGCAGCAATGCTGGGCATCCCAGGGCATATTTTTGCTTTGACAAGGGCTCAGGCCAAAAAGCAAAAAGGACAGGGAAGCTTGGATCCTGGAACAATGGACCAAGTGCTCCCTAAAGCTAGGGCTAGTAGAAGCAAACCACTTCCTACTATCCCTCCCTCTACAGTGGATTCAACTTCTGAGGAAGAAGAATTCCCTCCCTGTGCAGAACCTACACCAGAGGAGCTGGAAGCAGACACTGCTGAGCTTTTGGGTGAAGGGGGGCCTGCCAGAGAGGAGCTGAGTGTGGCACAGCAAACCTGTCCCACATTAGAGGGTCTCAGACAGCAAGCTGTCAAACAGGCTAATGGGGATGTCAGTGACTCTCACAGAGTTTACTGGGAGGACAACCTCTTGTACACTGAGCATAGGGATCCTAAACCTGGAGCTGCCAGGAGATTAGTGATTCCTCAGGAGTACAGAAAGTTCCTCCTAACACTGGCACATGACATTCCCCTAGCTGGGCACCTGGGTCAAATGAAAACTTGGGACAGATTGGTTCCATTGTTTCATTGGCCTAGGACGTCTGAGGACACAAAGGAATTTTGTAAGTCCTGTGAAACCTGTCAAGCCAGTGGCAAGACAGGTGGCACTCCAAAGGCACCCCTTATCCCACTGCCTGTGGTTGGGGTTCCCTTTGAAAGGGTAGGGGTTGACATAGTTGGCCCCCTTGACCCTCCTACTGCTTCAGGCAATAGGTTTATCTTGGTGGTAGTGGACCATGCCACAAGATATCCTGAAGCTATTCCTTTAAGGACCACTACAGCTCCTGCAGTGGCAAAGGCCCTCCTGGGAATATTTTCCAGGGTGGGCTTCCCAAAGGAAGTGGTATCAGACAGAGGAAGCAATTTCATGTCTGCATACTTAAAGGCCATGTGGAAGGAGTGTGGTGTAACGTACAAGTTCACAACACCCTATCATCCACAAACAAATGGACTGGTAGAGAGATTTAATAAAACTCTCAAAGGCATGATTATGGGTCTCCCTGAAAAACTCCGCAGGAGATGGGATATCCTTCTTCCATGCCTCCTTTTTGCCTACAGGGAGGTACCCCAGAAAGGAGTGGGCTTCAGCCCCTTTGAACTTCTTTTTGGACACCCTGTTAGGGGTCCACTCACACTTGTAAAGGAGGGTTGGGAACAACCTTTAAAAGCTCCTAAGCAGGATATTGTGGACTATGTACTTGGCCTCAGATCAAGGATGGCTGAGTACATGAAAAAGGCCAGTAAAAACCTTCAGGCCAGCCAAGAGCTCCAGAAGCAATGGCATGATCAGAAGGCTGTTTTGGTTCAGTACAAACCAGGACAGAAAGTGTGGGTCTTGGAGCCTGTGGCCCCAAGAGCACTCCAAGATAAATGGAGTGGACCCCACACAATTGTTGAAAAGAAGGGTGAAGTCACCTACTTGGTTGACTTAGGCACTGCCAGGAGTCCCCTTAGGGTGCTCCATGTCAACCGCCTGAAACCCTACTATGACAGGGCTGATCTCACCCTGCTCATGGCAACAGATGAGGGACAGGAAGAAGACAGTGATACTCTACCTGATCTCTTCTCTTCCACAGAACAAGATGCTCTTGTGGAAGGTGTAGTTTTGGCTGATTGTCTTACTGCTGAGCAGAAAGATAATTGCATAAATCTCCTAGGACAATTTTCAGAACTCTTCTCTACTGTGCCAGGCACCACTTCTTGGTGTGAGCACACTATAGATACTGGAGACAGTTTACCTGTCAAAAGTAAGATCTATAGGCAGCCTGACCATGTCAGGGACTGCATAAAGCAAGAAGTTCAGAAAATGTTGGAACTAGGAGTGGTTGAGCACTCTGACAGTCCATGGGCTTCTCCTGTGGTACTGGTACCAAAACCCAATTCTAAAGATGGAAAGAAGGAAATGCGGTTTTGTGTAGACTATAGAGGTCTCAACTTGGTAACCAAAACTGATGCTCACCCTATACCCAGGGCAGATGAGCTCATAGATACACTGGCATCTGCCAAGTATCTAAGCACTTTTGATTTGACTGCAGGGTATTGGCAGATCAAATTGTCAGAAGATGCAAAACCTAAGACTGCATTTTCTACCATTGGAGGACATTACCAGTTTACTGTAATACCTTTTGGTTTGAAAAATGCACCTGCCACTTTTCAGAGGTTGGTGAACACAGTCCTGCAAGGGCTGGAAGCTTTCAGTGCAGCATATTTGGACGATATAGCTGTCTTTAGCTCCAGCTGGGATGATCACCTGGTCCACCTATGGAAAGTTTTGGAGGCCCTGCAAAAGGCAGGCCTCACTATCAAGGCTTCAAAGTGCCAGATAGGGCAGGGTAAGGTGGTTTATCTGGGACACCTTGTTGGTGGGGAACAGATTGCACCACTTCAGGGGAAAATCCAAACAATTATTGATTGGGTTCCCCCTACCACTCAGACTCAGGTGAGAGCCTTCCTAGGCCTCACTGGGTACTACAGGAGGTTCATTAAGAACTATGGCTCCATTGCAGCCCCTCTTAATGACCTCACATCCAAGAAAATGCCTAAAAAGGTATTATGGACAGCAAACTGTCAGAAAGCTTTTGAGGAGCTGAAGCAGGCCATGTGCTCTGCACCTGTCCTGAAAAGCCCTTGTTACTCTAAAAAATTCTATGTCCAGACTGATGCATCTGAATTAGGAGTAGGGGCAGTCCTATCACAACTTAATTCTGAGGGCCAGGATCAACCTGTTGCTTTTATTAGTAGAAGGTTGACCCCTAGAGAAAAGCGTTGGTCTGCCATTGAGAGGGAGGCCTTTGCTGTGGTCTGGGCTCTGAAGAAGTTGAGGCCATACCTGTTTGGCACTCACTTCATTGTTCAGACAGACCACAAACCTCTACTTTGGCTAAAACAAATGAAAGGTGAAAACCCTAAATTGTTGAGGTGGTCCATATCCCTACAGGGAATGGACTATACAGTGGAACATAGACCTGGGAGTAGCCACTCCAATGCAGATGGACTCTCCAGATATTTCCACTTAGACAATGAAGACTCATCAGGTCATGGCTAGTCTTATTGTCCTTCGTTTGGGGGGGGGGGTTGTGTAGGAAAGTACCATCTTGCCTGGCATGTTACCCCCATTTTTCACTGTATATATGTTGTTTTAGTTGTATGTGTCACTGGGACCCTGGTAACCCAGGGCCCCAGTGCTCATAAGTGTGCCTGAATGTGTTACCTGTGTAGTGACTAACTGTCTCACTGAGGCTCTGCTAATCAGAACCTCAGTGGTTATGCTCTCTCATTTCTTTCCAAATTGTCACTAACAGGCTAGTGACCATTTTTACCAATTTACATTGGCTTACTGGAACACCCTTATAATTCCCTAGTATATGGTACTGAGGTACCCAGGGTATTGGGGTTCCAGGAGATCCCTATGGGCTGCAGCATTTCTTTTGCCACCCATAGGGAGCTCTGACAAATCTTACACAGGCCTGCCACTGCAGCCTGAGTGAAATAACGTCCACGTTATTTCACAGCCATTTTACACTGCACTTAAGTAACTTATAAGTCACCTATATGTCTAACCTTTACCTGGTAAAGGTTAGGTGCAAAGTTACTTAGTGTGAGGGCACCCTGGCACTAGCCAAGGTGCCCCCACATTGTTCAGAGCCAATTCCCTGAACTTTGTGAGTGCGGGGACACCATTACACGCGTGCACTACATATAGGTCACTACCTATATGTAGCTTCACAATGGTAACTCCGAATATGGCCATGTAACATGTCTATGATCATGGAATTGCCCCCTCTATGCCGTCCTGGCATAGTTGGCACAATCCCATGATCCCAGTGGTCTGTAGCACAGACCCTGGTACTGCCAAACTGCCCTTCCTGGGGTTTCACTGCAGCTGCTGCTGCTGCCAACCCCTCAGACAGGCATCTGCCCTCCTGGGGTCCAGCCAGGCCTGGCCCAGGATGGCAGAACAAAGAACTTCCTCTGAGAGAGGGTGTGACACCCTCTCCCTTTGGAAAATGGTGTGAAGGCAGGGGAGGAGTAGCCTCCCCCAGCCTCTGGAAATGCTTTCTTGGGCACAGATGTGCCCAATTCTGCATAAGCCAGTCTACACCGGTTCAGGGACCCCTTAGCCCCTGCTCTGGCGCGAAACTGGACAAAGGAAAGGGGAGTGACCACTCCCCTGACCTGCACCTCCCCTGGGAGGTGTCCAGAGCTCCTCCAGTGTGCTCCAGACCTCTGCCATCTTGGAAACAGAGGTGCTGCTGGCACACTGGACTGCTCTGAATGGCCAGTGCCACCAGGTGATGTCAGAGACTCCTGCTGATAGGCTCCTTCAGGTGTTAGTAGCCTATCCTCTCTCCTAGGTAGCCAAACCCTCTTTTCTGGCTATTTAGGGTCTCTGTCTCTGGGGAAACTTTAGATAACGAATGCACGAGCTCATCCGAGTTCCTCTGCATCTCCCTCTTCACCTTCTGATAAGGAAACGACCGCTGACCGCGCTGGAAGCCTGCAAACCTGCAACATAGTAGCAAAGATGACTACTGCAACTCTGTAACGCTGATCCTGCCGCCTTCTCGACTGTTTTCCTGCTTGTGCATGCTGTGGCGGTAGCCTGCCTCCTCTCTGCACCAGAAGCTCCGAAGAAATCTCCCGTGGGTCGACGGAATCTTCCCCCTGCAACCGCAGGCACCAAAAAGCTGCATCACCGGTCCCTTGGGTCTCCTCTCAGCATGACGAGCGAGGTCCCTTGAATCCAGCGACTCTGTCCAAGTGACCCCCACAATCCAGTGACTCTTCAGCCCAAGTTTGGTGGAGGTAAGTCCTTGCCTCACCTCGCTGGGCTGCATTGCTGGGAACCGCGACTTTGCAGCTACTCCGGCCCCTGTGCACTTCCGGCGGAAATCCTTTGTGCACAGCCAAGCCTGGGTCCACGGCACTCTAACCTGCATTGCACGACTTTCTAAGTTGGTCTCCGGCGACGTGGGACTCCTTTGTGCAACTTCGGCGAGCACCGTTTCACGCATCTTCGTAGTGCCTGTTTCTGGCACTTCTCTGGGTGCTACCTGCTTCAGTGAGGGCTCTTTGTCTTGCTCGACGTCCCCTCTCTCTTTAGGTCCAATTTGCCACCTCCTGGTTCCTCCTGGGCCCCGGCAGCGTCCAAAAACGCCAAACACACGATTTGCGTCTAGCAAGGCTTGTTGGCGTCCTTCCGGCGGGAAAACACTTCTGCATGACTCTCCAAGGCGAGTCGGATCCGTCCACCAAAGGAGAAGTCTCTAGCCCTTTTCGTTCCTGCAGAAACCTCAGCTTCTTCTGTCCAGTCGAAGCTTCTTTGCACCAGCAGCTGGCATTTCCTGGGCATCTGCCCATCTCCGACTTGCTTGTGACTTTTGGACTTGGTCCCCTTTTTCCACAGGTACCCTAGATTGGAAATCCACAGTTGTTGCATTGCTGGTTTGTGTCTTTCCTGCATTATTCCTCTAACACGACTCTTTTGTCCTTAGGGGAACTTTAGTGCACTTTGCACTCACTTTTCAGGGTCTTGGGGAGGGTTATTTTTCTAACTCTCACTATTTTCTAATAGTCCCAGCGACCCTCTACAAGGTCACATAGGTTTGGGGTCCATTCGTGGTTCGCATTCCACTTTTGGAGTATATGGTTTGTGTTGCCCCTATCCCTATGTTTCCCCATTGCATCCTATTGTAACTATACATTGTTTGCACTGTTTTCTAAGACTATACTGCATATTTTTGCTATTGTGTATATATATCTTGTGTATATTTCCTATCCTCTCACTGAGGGTACACTCTAAGATACTTTGGCATATTGTCATAAAAATAAAGTACCTTTATTTTTAGTATAACTGTGTATTGTGTTTTCTTATGATATTGTGCATATGACACTAAGTGGTACTGTAGTAGCTTCACACGTCTCCTAGTTCAGCCTAAGCTGCTCTGCTAAGCTACCATTATCTATCAGCCTAAGCTGCTAGACACCCTATACACTAATAAGGGATAACTGGGCCTGGTGCAAGGTGCAAGTACCCCTTGGTACTCACTACAAGCCAGTCCAGCCTCCTACAAAAAGCAATGTGGAAGAAGTGTGGTGTTACCTACAAGTTCACCACCCCTTACCATCCACAAACAAATGGTCTGGTTGAGAGGTTTAATAAAACTCTCAAAGGTATGATAATGGGACTCCCTGAAAAACTCATGAGGAGATGGGATGTCCTATTACCTTGCCTCCTTTTTGCTTACAGGGAGGTACCCCAGAAAGGAGTGGGCTTCAGTCCCTTTGAACTGCTCTTTGGGCACCCTGTAAGAGGTCCACTTGCTCTTGTGAAAGAGGGTTGGGAACAACCTTTAAAAGCTCCTAAACAGGACATAGTAGATTATGTACTTGGCCTAAGATCCAGAATGGCTGACTATATGAAAAAGGGCAGTAAAAACCTTCAGGCCAGCCAGGAGCTGCAAAAGCAATGGCATGACCAGAAGGCTGTCCTGATCCAGTACCAACCAGGACAGAAGGTGTGGGTATTGGAGCCTGTGGCCCCAAGAGCACTCCAGGACACATGGAGTGGACCCCATCTAATTGTTGAGAAGAAGGGTGAGGTTACCTATTTGGTAGACCTGGGCACTGCCAGGAGTCCCCTTAGGGTGATTCATGTCAACTGCCTAAAACCCAACTATGACAGTTCTGATCTCACCCTGCTCATGGCAACAGACGAGGGACAGGAAGAAAAGAGTGACCCTCTCCCTGATCTCTTCTCCACCACTGAAGCAGATGCCTTAGTGGAAGGGGTAGCTTTAGCAGATTGTCTGACTGCAGAACAGAAAGACAACTGCATCAATCTCCTAAGAAAATGTTCAGACCTCTTTTCATTTGTACCAGGTACAACATCCTGGTGTGAACACACAATTGTCACTGGAGACAGCCTGCCTGTCAAAAGTAAAATTTATAGGCAGCCTGACCATGTCAGAGACTGCATCAAACAAGAGGTGCAGAAAATGTTGGATTTAGGGGTGATTGAACCTTCTGAAAGCCCCTGGGCTAGACCAGTTGTGCTTGTACCAAAACCTCACACCAAACTAACTGCAGGGTATTGGTAGATTAGATTGGCAGAAGATGCTAAACCCAAGACTGTATTTTCTACCATAGGAGGGCACTACCAATTCACTGTAATGCCCTTTGGTTTGAAAAATGCACCTGCCACTTTTAAGAGGCTGCTGAACACAGTCCTGCAAGGGTTGGAGGCTTTCAGTGCAGCATATCTAGATGATATTGCTGTCTTTAGCTCAACCTGGGATGATCACCTGGTCAAACTATGGAAAGTTTTGGAGGCCCTGCAAAAGGCAGGCCTCACTATCAAGGCCTCAAAGTGCCAGATAGGGCAGGAGAAAATGGTTTATCTGGGACACCTGGTTGGTGGAGAACAGATTGGACCAATACAGGGGAAAATCCATACTATCATGGATTGGGTTCCCCCTACAACTCAGACCCAGGTGAGAGCCTTTTTAGGCCTCACAGGGTACAACAGGAGATTCATCAAGAATTATGGCTCCTTAGCAGCCCCTCTTAATGATCTCACTAGCAAGAAAATGCCTAAGAAGGTGTTATGAACAGCTAGCTGTCAGAAAGCTTTTGAGGAGCTCAAACAGGCCATGTGCTCTGCACCTGTCCTAAAAAGGCCATGTTACTCCAAGAAATTCATTGTTCAAACTGATGCATCTGAATTAGGGGTAGGGGCAGTACTATCACAACTAAATTCTGAGGGCCAGAATCAACCAGTTGCTTTTATCAGCAGAAGGTTGACCCGTAGAGAAAAGCGTTGGTCTGCCATTGAGAGGGAGTCCTTTGCTGTGGTCTGGACACCGGGGTCGGAATGACCCCCTTAGTGTGTGGGCACTCTGGCACTAGCCAAGGTGCCCCCACATCGTTCAGGGCAAATTCCCCAGACTTTGTGAGTGCGGGGACACCATTTCACACGTGCACTATGCATAGGTCACTACCTATGTATAGCGTCACAATGGTAACTCCGAACATGGCCATGTAACATGTCTAACATCATGGAATTGTCACCCCAATGCCATTCTGGCATTGGGGAGACAATTCCATGATCTCCCGAGTCTTTACCACAGACCCGGGTACTGCCAAACTACCTTTCCCGGGGTTTCACTGCAGCTGCTGCTGCTGCCAACCCCTCAGACAGGTTTCTGCCCTCCTGGGGTCCAGCCAGGCTTGGCCCAGGAAGGCAGAACAAAGGACTTCCTCAGAGAGAGGGTGTTACACCCTCTCCCTTTGGAAAAAGGTGTCAGGGCTGGGGAGGAGTAGCCTCTCCCAGCCTCTGGAAATGCTTTGATGGGCACAGATGGTGCCCATCTCTGCATAAGCCAGTCTACACCGGTTCAGGTATCCCCCAGCCCTGCTCTGGCGTGAAACTGGACAAAGGAAAGGGGAGTGACCACTCCCCTGACCTCCCAGGGGAGGTGCCCAGAGCTCCTCCAGCGTGCCCCAGACCTCTTCCATCTTGGATCCAGTGGTGTGCTGGCACACTGGACTGCTCTGAGTGGCCAGGGCCAGCAGGTGACGTCAGAGACTCCTTCTGATAGGCTCTTACCTGTGGTACTAGCCTATCCTCCTTCCTAGGTATCCAAACCTCTTTTTCCGGCTATTTAGGGTCTCTGCTTTGGGGAAATCTTCAGATACCGAATGCAAGAGCTCACCAGAGTTCCTCTGCATCTCTCTCTTCACCTCCTGCCAAAGGATCGACCGCTGACTGCACAGGACGCCTGCAAAACCGCAACAAAGTAGCAAAGACGACTACTGCAACCTTGTATTGCTTCAACTTATTTAGTTTCGAAGCACTAACATAACACAACAGAAAGGCACTTGTGAGGTCAAAGAAGACTTTTATTGTTGTTAATTCTTCCCCAACCACAATATTTATGAATGAATGACGAATTAGTAGCTTTCAAGTCCGCGTTAATCAAACAAAATATATCAGTTTGCAATATACACAGCAGGTTATATTTATAAGATATTGAATGCAAAGCAAAACAAATACTTCACCGTGTGGGAACTATTTACAGCTACATCTTTCTAAGGTCTGCAAGCTGATGACCCCTGTCAGCCGCGAGAAAGAGTTTCATCTACCCACACGGGATGCTGGCAGCTGGCGCCAAGCTCCAGCACGAGGTCCGGCAGATTCGAATCTGACCCTCTGCAGCCTGTTACATTCGTTACAAAGGTGTGCCCCCTCCTCTCAGACCTGGGAAACTGAGCAAGCCTTTTGGAGACTGGCCAGATCTCCAAGACTACTCCTGTTCCCAAGCTCAAGCGAAGAGAAAACAACACCCATGTACTCTCTCTTATCATGTCTAGTCTACTGTGAGAAAAACATCTTGGTTCTCTGGTGCAAAAACACAGCTTGGAAAAATACAGCTTGGATTCTCAACTGCAATGTCTAACTCCACGTTAAAGGCAATGGGCAGCTAACCTAAATATCAAATGCAATGTCATGTTAAAGGCAATAGGCAGCTAACCTAAATATCAAATGCAATGTCTAGTGTCATGTCAAAGCCAATAGGCAGCTGAGCTGAATACAAAATGCAATGTATAATATCATGTCAAAGCCCATAGGCAGCTGAGCTGAATATAAAATGCAATGTATAATATCATGTCAAAGCCAATAGGCAGCGGAGCTGAATATAAAATGCAATGTATAATATCATGTCAAAGCCAATAGGCAGCGGAGCTGAATATCATGTCAAAGCCAATAGGCAGCGGAGCTGAATACAAAATGTAATATATGATATCATGTCAAAGCCAATAGGCAGAATATCTAATAGCATGTCAAAGTCAATAGGCAGCTAAACTGAATACATCATGTCAAAGCCAATAGGAATGCAATGTCAAAGCCAATAGGCGGCTAGACTGGATACAGCATGTCAAAGCCAATAGGCAGAATACAGAATGTAATGGCTAATGCAATGTCAAAGCCCATAGGCGGCTCAACTGAATACAGAAAGTAATGGCTAATGCCATGTCAAAGCCAATAGGCAGAATACAGAATGTAATGACTAATGCAATGTCAAAGCCCATAGGCGGCTAAACTGAACAAAACATACCATGTGCTACTGGTGAACATTGAGCAACTAATATGCGCAGTGGTGAAACACAAAGTCATTGGTCAAAACAAACTTTATCAAATGGCAGTACATTCATCCTGCTGGCTTTCTCGCCTGTTTCCTGGTGGTGCATGCTCTGGGGGTAGCCTGCCTCCATCTTGCACCAGGAGCTCTGAAGAAATCTCCTGTGGGTCGACGGAATCTTCCCCCTGCAACCTCAGACAACAAAAGACTGCATTAACCGGTCCTCTGGGTCCCCTCTGAGCACGACGAGCGTGGTCCCTGGAACTCAGCAACTCTGTCCAAGTGACTCCCACAGTCCAGTGACTCTTCAGTCCAAGTTTGGTGGAGGTAAGTTCTTGCCTCCCCACGCTAGACTGCATTGCTGGGTACCACGTGATTTGCAGCTGCTCCGGCTCCTTTGCTTTCTTCCAGGATTTCCTTCGTGCACAGCCAAGCCTGGGTCCCCGACACTCTAACCTGCAGTGCACAACCTTCTGAGTTGTCCTCCGGCGTCGTGGGACTCCCTTTTGTGTCTTCAGGTGGACTCCAGTTCACTCCTCTCCCAAGTGCCTGTTCCGGTACTTCTGCGGGTGCTGCCTGCTTTTGTGAGGGCTCCCTGACCTGCTGGGTGCCCCTCTGTCTCCTCATCCAAGTGGCGACATCCTGGTCCCTCCTGGGCCACAGCAGCATCCAAAAACCCTAACCGCAACCCTTGCAGCTAGCAAGGCTTGTTTGCGGTATTTCTGCGTGGGAACACCTCTGTAAGCTTCTTCACGACGTGGGACATCCATCCTCCAAAGGGGAAGTTCCTAGTCCTCTTCGTTCTTGCAGAAACCAAAGCTTCTTCCATCCAGTGGCAGCTTCTTTGCACCCTCAGCTGGCATTTCCTGGGCATCTGCCCACTCTCGACATTGTCGCGACTCTTGGACTTGGTCCCCTTGTTTCACAGGTACCCAGGTCCAAAAATCCACTGTTGTTGCATTGCTGGTGTTGGTCTTCCCTGCAGAATCCCCCTATCACGACTTCTGTGCTCTCTGGGGTTTATAGGTGCACTTGACACCTAGGGTCATATTTATACTTTTTGACGCAAAACTGCGCTAACGCAGTTTAGCGCCAAAAAAATTAGCGCCGGCTAACGCCATTCTGAAGTGCCATGCGGGCGCCGTATTTATTGAATGGCGTTAGCCGGCGTTAGTCGACCGGCGCTGCCTGGTGTGCGTGAAAAAAAACCACGTACACCAGGCAGCGCCGGCGTAGGGAAAAATGGCGTTTGGGCGTCCCAAAATGGGGCAAGTCAGGCTGAGGCAAAAAAATCGTCTTAACCCGATTTGCGCCATTTTTTTTTGGCGCCCAGACGCCATTAACATGACTCCTGTCTTAGCAAAGACAGGAGTCATGCCCCCTTGCCCAATGGCCAAGCCCAGGGGACTTCTGTCCCCTGGGCATGGTCATTGGGCATAGTGGCATGTAGGGGGGCACAAATCAGGTCCCCCTATGCCACAATTTTTTTTTTTTTAAACTTACCACAACTTACCTTTTCTTCCCTGGGATGGGTCCCTCCAGCCTTGGGTGTCCCCCTGGGGTGGGCAAGGGTGGCAGGGGGTGTCCCTGGGGGCTTGGGAGGGCACCTCTGGGCTCATTCTGAGCCCACAGGTCCCTTAACGCCTGCCCTGACCCAGGCGCTAAAATCTGGAGCAAATGCGGGTTTTTTAGTCCCGCCCACTCCCGGGCGTCATTTTTGCCCGGGAGTATAAATCCGACGCAATAGCATCGGAGTCATTTTTTAAGACGGGAACGCCTACCTTGCATATCATTAACGCAAGGAAGGTGTTCACGCAAAAAAATGACGCTAACTCCATGAACTTTGGCGCTAGACGCGTCTAACGCCAAAGTATAAATATGGAGTTAGTTTTGCGTCGAATTTGTGTCGAAAAAAACGACGCAAATTCGGCGCAAACGGAGTATAAATATGCCCCCTAATTTTCAGGGTCTTGCGTGGGCTATTTTTCTAACCCTCTCTGTTTTCTTACAGTCCCAGCGACCCTCTATAAGCTCACATAGGTTTGGGGTCCATTCTTGGTTCGCATTCCACTTTTGGAGTATATGGTTTGTCTTGTCCCTATACCCATGTGCTCCTATTGCAATCTACTGTAACTTTACCTTGCTTGCATTACTTCCTTTTGCTATTACTGCATAATTTGGTATTGTGTACATATATCTTGTGTATATTTGGTGTCCTCATACTGAGGGTAGTCAGTGAGATACTTTTGGCATATTGTCATAAAAATAAAGTACCTTTATTTTTAGTATATCTGTGTATTGTGTTTTCTTATGATATTGTGCATATGACACCAGTGGTATAGTAGGAGTTTT
This sequence comes from Pleurodeles waltl, assembly GCF_031143425.1. NCBI lineage: Eukaryota > Metazoa > Chordata > Amphibia > Caudata > Salamandridae > Pleurodeles > Pleurodeles waltl. The sequence goes on from NC_090443.1 coordinate 186,699,933, forward strand.
GCATGTCTCCTAGTTCAGCCTAAGCTGCTCTGCTGTAGCTACCTTCTATCAGCCTAAGCTGCTAGAAACACCTCTTCTACACTAATAAGGGATAACTGGACCTGGTACAGAGTGTAAGTACCCCTTGGTACTCACTACAAGCCAGGCCAGCCTCCTACATTGGTTGTGCAGCGGTGGGATAAGTACTTATAACTACTTACCACTTTGTCATATTGTCCTTTTCATAAGAGAATAATATACAAAACAAGTTCAGTGTATCTACACCTAACCAAAAAGTTTTGCTTTTCTTCTCTTACACTTTCTGCTAAGTGCTGAAAAGTACTCCTAAACTTTCTAAAAGTTTCAAAAAGTTGGAAAAGTTTTTTTTCTGTTCTTTAAAAAGTCCTAAAACTTTTTCTCTCTTTTATCTGTCTCTAAACCTTTTTCTATCATGTCTGGTGTAGGAACTCCTCTTAATTTAGTCAATACAATTTATGACCACCTTAACTTTAAGAGCCTAAGGAGTCTCTGCATTGATAGAGGTTTAGTGGTAGGAAAGAACCCTTATAGAGAATTTCTGTCTAATATGCTTATTGAGAATGATAAGGCCTTAGCTGGCAGTTCAATTAAGAAGTTAGGAGATAGCTCACACTCTGACTCAGAGGAGCCCCTTGAGGGAGTGTTACAGGGTTCACTATGCTAGGTGTTCTGCTAAGGGGCAGATTAGGGCCCCTTAGCAGAACACCTAGCATAGCTGGTAGTAACAGAAGCTCCCATCACAGTAGGGATGGTTTTGTTCCTGTAGGCCAGGTTGTTAGGGTGCCAACTGTTAGGGACAGGTCTCCCTCTGCTCATTCAAATCTTTCCTCTGTGTCAAAACATTCCCAACCCACCCACCCTGATGACAAAATATTAGAAAGGGAGCTCAATACGTTGAGAGTGGAAGAGACCAGGCTAAAGCTTAAACAGCAACAGCTGGCTCTAGACAGGGAATCCCTTGGCTTAGAAAAAGAGAGACAGAGGTTGGGGTTTTGACCCCATGGTGGCAGCAGCAGTATTGCTGCTAGCAATCCTGCAAAAGAGCATAATTCCAGGAATCTGCACAAGATAGTTCCCCCTTATAAGGAGGGGGATGACATTAACAAGTGGTTTGCTGCACTTGAGACGGCCTGTGTTGTACAGGATGTCCCACAAAGGCAGTGGGCTGCTATCCTATGGCTATCATTTAGTGGAAAAGGTAGGGATAGGCTCCTTACTGTGAAAGAAAATGATGCCAATAATTTCCAAGTTCTTAAGAATGCACTCCTGGATGGTTATGGCTTAACCACTGAACAATACAGGATAAAGTTCAGAGAGACCAAAAAGGAGTCTTCACAAGACTGGGTTGATTTCATTGACCATTCAGTGAAGGCCTTGGAGGGGTGGTTACATGGCAGTAAAGTTACTGATTATGACAGCCTGTGTAACTTAATCCTGAGAGAGCATATTCTTAATAATTGTGTGTCTGATTTGTTGCACCAGTACTTGGTGGACTCTGATCTGACCTCTCCCCAAGAATTGGGAAAGAAGGCAGACAAATGGGTCAGAACAAGGGTGAACAGAAAAGTTCATACAGGTGGTGACAAAGAGAACAATAAGAAGAAAGATGGTGAAAAATCTCAAGATAAGCATGGGGATAAGGGTAAAACCAAAGATCCCACTTCAAATCTTAAACACTCTTCAGGGGGTGGAGATAAAACAAATTCTTCCTCTTCTTCTCAACCTACACAATTTAAAAAGCCTTGGTGCTTTGTGTGTAAAAACAGAGGCCATAGGCCAGGGGATAAGTCCTGTCCAGGTAAACCCCCTGAGCCTACCACCACTAATACATCAAGCTCTAGTGCCCCTAGCAGTAGTGGTACTAGTGGTGGGACTGCTGGCAACAGTCAAGTTAAGGGTGTAGTTGGGTTCACTTATGGGTCCATAGTAGAAACTGGGGTAGTCAGTCCCAAGACAGTTTCTGTCACACGTAGTGGCATTGGCCTTGCCACACTGGCTGCTTGTCCCCTTACAATGGATAAGTACAGGCAGACAGTTTCAATAAATGGTTTTGAGGCCTTGGCCTACAGGGACACAGGTGCCAGTATCACTTTGGTGACTGAAAACCTAGTGGCTCCTGAACAACACATCATTGGACAACAGTATAAAATTATTGATGTCCATAACTCCACTAAGTTTCTTCCCTTAGCTATAATTCAGTTTAGTTGGGGTGGAGTTACTGGCCCTAAGCAGGTGGTGGTATCACCTAGCTTACCTGTAGATTGTCTCTTAGGTAATGACCTAGAGGCCTCAGGTTGGTCTGATGTAGTGTTTTATGCCCATGCAGCCATGCTGGGCATCCCAGAGGAATTATTCCCTCTCATTTCTACTGAAATGAAAAAGCAAAGGAGAGAAGGCCTGAAAACTCAGGATCCCTCTCCAACAACAGGTAAAAAGGGTATCACAGTATCCCCTAACCACCCTACCATTCAGGATACCATTCCTGTGGTAGGAGAAACCTCTCCTGGGGTGGCACCTCTTCCAAGGGAATCATCAGTTGGCAAAACTGTAGTCCCTGAGGTAGAAGTACCTCTCTGTGGGATAACTAACATTGGTGAGAAAAAGAGCACCATGTTAGTTAACATGGAGCATCCCTCCAACCCTCCCATAGAAACTTTAGTGCAGAAACCCTGCACTGCCTCACAACACTTAGGACAGCATCCCTGCCCTAGTGTGGAGCTCATAGGACAGCATCCCTGCCCTGCTCCAACTCAAGAGAAACAGCATCCCTTTTCTCTCTTCCAGCCATATGGACAACGTTTTTGCCCAGCTATGGCTTTTCTGAGACAGCATCCCTGTCTGGCATTTCCATCACTACAAATAGGTTCAGTGGACAATTCCCACTGCTCTAAACTAAAACTTACTGATAGAAACTCTGAAAATACATCTTCACATTGTTGCTTAGCTAAAAAACTTCAAACAGGGTGGTTTACATCCCCACAGGGAAGTAACCATATAGTGGATGATAAAGGGAGTAACCAGTCTATTGCAGAGATACTCTCTACTTATCACCACTTAGACAATAAAGTCTCAACTGGCCAAGGTTAGCCTTATTGTCCTTCGTTTGGGGGGGTTGTGTGAGAAAGTAGCCTCTTTCTAGCCTTGTTACCCCCACTTTTGGGCTGTTTGTGAGTGTATGTCAGGGTGTTTTCACTGTCTCACTGGGATCCTGCCAGCCAGGGCCCAGTGCTCATAGTGAAAACCCTATGGTTTCAGTATGTTTGTTATGTGTCACTGGGACCCTGCTAGCCAGGACCCCAGTGCTCATAAGTTTGTGGCCTAAATGTATGTGTTCCCTGTGTGGTGCCTAACTGTCTCACTGAGGCTCTGCTAACCAGAACCTCAGTGGTTATGCTCTCTCAGTTCTTTCCAAATTGTCACTAACAGGCTAGTGACCAATTTTACCAATTTACATTGGCTTACTGGAACACCCTTATAATTCCCTAGTATATGGTACTGAGGTACCCAGGGTATTGGGGTTCCAGGAGATCCCTATGGGCTGCAGCATTTCTTTTGCCACCCATAGGGAGCTCTGACAATTCTTACACAGGCCTGCCACTGCAGCCTGAGTGAAATAACGTCCACGTTATTTCACAGCCATTTTACACTGCACTTAAGTAACTTATAAGTCACCTATATGTCTAACCTTTACCTGGTAAAGGTTAGGTGCAAAGTTACTTAGTGTGAGGGCACCCTGGCACTAGCCAAGGTGCCCCCACATTGTTCAGGGCCAATTCCCTGAACTTTGTGAGTGCGGGGACACCATTACATGCGTGCACTACATATAGGTCACTACCTATATGTAGCTTCACAATGGTAACTCCGAATATGGCCATGTAACATGTCTAAGATCATGGAATTGCCCCCTCTATGCCATCCTGGCATTGTTGGCACAATCCCATGATCCCAGTGGTCTGTAGCACAGACCCTGGTACTGCCAAACTGCCTTTCCTGGGGTTTCACTGCAGCTGCTGCTGCTGCCAACCCCTCAGACAGGTTTCTGCCCCCCTGGGGTCAAGCCAGGCTTGTCCCAGGATGGCAGAAGAAAGGACTTCCTCTGAGAGAGGGTGTTACACCCTCTCCCTTTGGAAAATGGTGTGAAGGCAGGGGAGGAGTAGCCTCCCCCAGCCTCTGGAAATGCTTTCTTGGGCACAGATGTGCCCAATTCTGCATAAGCCAGTCTACACCGGTTCAGGGGACCCCTTAGCCCTGCTCTGGCGTGAAACTGGACAAAGGAAAGGGGAGTGACCACTCCCCTGACCTGCACCTCCCCTGGGAGGTGTCCAGAGCTCCTCCAGTGTGCTCCAGACCTCTGCCATCCTGGAAACAGAGGTGCTGCTGGCACACTGGACTGCTCTGAGTGGCCAGTGCCACCAGGTGACGTCAGAGACTCCTTGTGATAGGCTCCTTCAGGTGTTGCTAGCCTATCCTCTCTCCTAAGTAGCCAAACCCTCTTTTCTGGCTATTTAGGGTCTCTGTCTCTGGGGAAACTTTAGATAACGAATGCAAGAGCTCATCCAAGTTCCTCTGCATCTCTCTCTTCACCTTCTGCCAAGGAATCGACTGCTGACCGCGCTGGAAGCCTGCAAACCTGCAACAAAGTAGCTAAGACGACTACTGCAACTCTGTAACGCTGATCCTGCCGCCTTCTCGACTGTTTTCCTGGTGGTGCATGCTGTGGGGGTAGTCTGCCTCCTCTCTGCACTAGAAGCTCCGAAGAAATCTCCCGTGGGTCGACGGAATCTTCTCCCTGCAACCGCAGGCACCAAAAAGCTGCATTACCAGTCCCTTGGGTCTCCTCTCAGCACGACGAGCGAGGTCCCTCGAATCCAGCAACTCTGTCCAAGTGACTCCCACAGTCCAGTGACTCTTCAATCCAAGTTTGGTGGAGGTAAGTCCTTGCCTCACCTCGCTGGGCTGCATTGCTGGGAACCGCGACTTTTGCAGCTACTCCGGCCCCTGTGCACTTCCGGCGGAAATCCTTTGTGCACAGCCAAGCCTGGGTCCACGGCACTCTAACCTGCATTGCACGACTTTCTAAGTTGGTCTCCGGCGACGTGGGACTCCTTTGTGTAACTTCGGGTGAGCACCGTTTCACACATCCTCGTAGTGCCTGTTTCTGGCACTTCTCCAGGTGCTACCTGCTGCTGAGAGGGCTCCTTGTCTTGCTCGACGTCCCCTCTCTCTCCTGGTCCAATTTGCGACCTCCTGGTCCCTCCAGGGCCACAGCAGCGTCCAAAAACGCTAACCGCACGATTTGCAGCTAGCAAGGCTTGTTGGCGTTCTTTCGGCGGGAAAACACTTCTGCACAACTCTCCATAGCGAGAGGGGTCCGTCCACCAAAGGGGAGGTCTCTAGCCCTTTTCGTTCCTGCAGAAACCTCAGCTTCTTCTGTCCAGTAGAAGCTTCTTTGCATCCACAGCTGGCATTTCCTGGGCATATGCCCATCTCCGACTTGCTTGTGACTTTTGGACTTGGTCCCCTTGTTCCACAGGTACCCTAGATTGGAAATCCATCGTTGTTGCATTGTTGGTTTGTGTCTTTCCTGCATTATTCCTCTATCACGACTTCTTTGTCCTTGGGGGAACTTTAGTGCACTTTGCACTCACTTTTCAGGGTCTTAGGGAGGGCTAATTTTCTAACTCTCACTATTTTCTAATAGTCCCAGCGACCCTCTACAAGGTCACATAGGTTTGGGGTCCATTCGTGGTTCGCATTCCACTTTTGGAGTATATGGTTTGTGTTGCCCCTATCCCTATGTGTCCCCATTGCATCCTATTGTAACTATACATTGTTTGCACTGTTTTCTAAGACTATACTGCATATTTTTGCTATTGTGTATATATATCTTGTGTATATTTCCTATCCTCTCACTGAGGGTACACTCTAAGATACTTTGGCATATTGTCATAAAAATAAAGTACCTTTATTTTTAGTATAACTGTGTATTGTGTTTTCTTATGATATTGTGCAAGTGACACTTGTGGTACTGTAGTAGCTTCACACGTCTCCTAGTTCAGCCTAAGCTGCTCTGCTAAGCTACCATTATCTATCAGCCTAAGCTGCTAGACACCCTATACACTAATAAGGGATAACTGGGCCTGGTGCAAGGTGCAAGTTCCCCTTGGTACTCGCTACAAGCCAGTCCAGCCTCCTACAGTCACCAGTACCAAGTGACAGACGCTCATAACAACACTCTTAGCCATCCCATGGCTGTTGTGAATCTCAACTGGCGGGGGGTTACTGTTCCAAAGGAAGTTGTGGTTGCCTCAGATTTACCTGTAGGCTGTCTACTAAGGAACAATTTAGAGACATCAGCTTGGGCAGAAGTGGAGTTGGAGGCTCATGCAGCAATGCTAGTTTTTCCTGGGCATATTTTTGCTTTGACAAGGGCTCGGGCCAAAAAGCAAAAAGGACAGGGTGACTTGGATCCTGGAACAATGAACCAAGTGCTCCCTAAAGCTAGGGTTAGTAAGGGTAAATCCCTACCCACTATCCCTCCCTCTACAGATGATTCTACTTCTGAGGAAGAAGTATTTCCCCCCTGTGCAGAACCTTCACCAGAGGAGCTGGCAGCAGACACTGCTGAGCTTTTGGGTGGAGGGGGGCCTGCCAGGGAGGAGCTGAGTGTGGTACAGCAAACCTGTCCCACATTAGAGGGTCTAAGACAGCCAGCTGTCAAACAGCAAAATGGGGATGTCAGTGACTCACATAGAGTTTACTGGGAGGACAACCTCTTGTACACCGAGGCAAGGGACTCAAAACCTGGAGCAGCTAGGAGATTGGTAATTTCCCTGCAGTACAGAGAATTCCTCCTAACTCTGGCACATGACATTCCTTTGGCGGGACATATGGGTCAGATTAAAACATGGGAAAGGCTTGTCCTCCTGTTTCACTGGCCTAGGATGTCAGAGGACACAAAAGACTTTTGTAAATCTTGTGTGACCTGCCAAGCCAGTGGCAAGACTGGTGGCACCCCAAAGGCTCCCCTTATTCCACTGCCTGTGGTTGGGGTTCCCTTTGAAAGGGTAGGGGTTGACATAGTTGGCCCCCTTGACCCTCCTACTGCTTCAGGCAATACGTTTATCTTGGTGGTAGTGGACCATGCCACAAGATATCCTGAAGCTATTCCTCTAAGGACTACTACAGCACCTGCAGTGGCAAAAGCCCTCCTGGGAATCTTTTTCAGGGTGGGTTTCCCAAAAGAGGTTGTATCAGACAGGGGTAGCAACTTTATGCCTGCATACTTGAAGGCCATGTGGAAGGTATGTGGTCTAACATACAAATTCACCACACCTTATCTTCAACAAACAAATGGACTGGTAGAGAGGCTTAGTGGACTATGTACTCGGCCTAAGATCCAGAATGGCTGAGTACATGAAAAAGGCCAGTAAAAATCTTCAGGCCAGCCAAGAGCTCCAAAAGCAATGGCATGACCAGAAGGCTGTTCTGATTCAGTACCAACCAGGACAGAAGGTGTGGGTATTGGAGCCTGTGGCCCCAAGAGCACTCCAAGACAAATGGAATGGACCCCATCTCATTGTTGAAAAGAAGGCCGAGGTCACCTACTTGGTTGACCTGGGCACTGCCAGGAGTCCCCTTAGGGTGCTCCATGTCAATCGCCTAAAACCCTCCTATGACAGGGCTGATCTCACCCTGCTCATGGCAACAGATGAAAGACAGGAAGAAGAGAGTGACCCTCTCCCTGATCTCTTCTCTTCCACAGAACAGGATGCTCTAGTGGAAGGTGTAGTTTTGGCAGACTGTCTTACTGCTCAGCAGAAAGACAACTGCATAAATCTCCTAGGTCAGTTTTCTGAACTCTTTTCTACTGTGCCAGGCACCACTTCTTGGTGTGAGCACACTATAGATACTGGAGACAGCATGCCTGTCAAAAGTAAGATCTATAAGCAGCCTGACCATGTCAGGGACTGCATAAAACAAGAAGTTCAGAACATGCTTGAACTAGGAGTGGTTGAACATTCTGAAAGCCCATGGGCCTCTCCTGTGGTGCTTGTACCAAAGCCTCACTCAAAAGATGGGAAAAGAGAGATGAGGTTTTGTGCAGATTACAGAGGTCTCAACCAGGTAACTAAAACTGATGCTCACCCTATACCCAGGGCAGATGAGCTCATAGATACACTGGCATCTGCCAAGTATCTAAGCACCTTTGATTTGACTGCAGGGGATTGGCAGATCAAGTTATCAGAGGATGCTAAAGCAAAAACTGCATTTCGACTATTGGAGGGCACTGCCAATTCACAGTAATGCCCTTTGGTTTGAAAAATGCACCTGCCACTTTTCAGAGGTTGGTGAATACAGTCCTGCAAGGGTTGGAGGCTTTTAGTGCAGCATATTTGGACGATATAACTGTCTTTAGCTCCACCTGGGATGATCACCTGGTCCACCTGTGGAAAGTTTTGGAGGCCCTGCAGAAGGCAGGCCTCACTATCAAGGCTTCAAAGTGCCAGATAGGGCAGGGGAAAGTGGTTTATCTGGGACACCTGGTAAGTGGAGAACAGATTGCACCACTTCAGGGGAAAATCCAAACTATCATGGATTGGGTTCCCCCTACAACACAGACCCAGGTGAGAGCCTTCTTAGGACTCACTGGGTATTACAGGAGGTTCATTAAGAACTATGGCTCCATTGCAGCCCCACTTAATGACCTCACTTCCAAGAAAATGTCTAAAAAGGTATTGTGGACAGCTAGCTGTCAGAAAGCTTTTGAGGAGCTGAAACAGGCCATGTGCACTGCATCTGTCCTAAAAAGCCCATGTTACTCCAAGAAATTCATTGTTCAAACTGATGCATCTGAATTAGGGGTAGGGGCAGTCTTATCACAACTCAATTCTGAGGGCCAGGATCAACCTGTTGCTTTTATCAGCAGGAGGTTGACCCCTAGAGAAAAGCGTTGGTCTGCCATAGAGAGGGAGGCCTTTGCTTTGGTCTGGGCACTGAAGAAGTTGAGGCCATACCTGTTTGGCACTCACTTCATTGTTCAGACAGACCGCAAACCTCTACTTTGGCTAAAACAAATGAAAGGTGAAAACCCTAAATTGTTGAGGTGGTCAATATCTCTACAGGGAATGGACTATACAGTGGAACATAGACCTGGGAGTACCCACTCCAATGCAGATGGACTCTACAGATATTTCCACTTAGACAATGAAGACTCATCAGGTCATGGCTAGTCTTATTGTCCTTCGTTTGGGGGGGGGGGGGTTGTGTAGGAAAGTACCATCTTGCCTGGCATGTTACCCCCATATTTCACTGTATATATGTTCTTTTAGCATATGTGTCACTGGGACCCTGCCAGCCAGGGCCCCAGTGCTCATAAGTGTGCCCTGTATGTGTTCCCTGTGTTATGAATAACTGTCTCACTGAGGCTCTGCTAACCAGAACCTCAGTGGTTATGCTCTCTCTGCATTCTAAATTGTCACTAAAAGGCTAGTGACCAATTTCACCAATTCACATTGGCATACTGGAACACCCTTATAATTCCCTAGTATATGGTACTGAGGTACCCAGGGTATTGGGGTTCCAGGAGATCCCTATGGGCTGCAGCATTTCTTTTGCCACCCATAGGGAGCTCTGACAATTCTTACACAGGCCTGCCACTGCAGCCTGAGTGAAATAACGTCCACGTTATTTCACAGCCATTTACCACTGCACTTAAGTAACTTATAAGTCACCTATATGTCTAACCTTCACCTGGTGAAGGTTGGGTGCTAAGTTAGTTAGTGTGTGGGCACCCTGGCACTAGCCAAGGTGCCCCCACATCGTTCAGGGCAAATTCCCCGGACTTTGTAAGTGCGGGGACACAATTTCATGCGTGCACTATACATAGGTCACTACCAATGTATAGCGTCACAATGGTATCTCCGAACATGGCCATGTAAAATGTCTAAGATCGTGGAATGGTCACTCCAATGCCTTTCTGGCATTGGGGAGACAATTCCATGATCCCCCGAGTCTCTAGCACAGACCCGGGTACTGTCAAACTACCTTTCCCGGGGTTTTACTGCAGCTGCTGCTGCTGCCAACCCCTCAGACAGGTTTCTGCCTTCCTGGGGTCCAGCCAGGCTTGGCCCAGGAAGGCAGAACAAAGGACTTCCTCAGAGAGAGGGTGTTACACCCTCTCCCTTTGAAAAAAGGTGTCAGGGCTGGGGAGGAGTAGCCTCCCCCAGCCTCTGAAAATACTTTGATGGGCACAGATGGTGCCCTTCTCTGCATAAGCCAGTCTACACCGGTTCAGGGGTCCCCCAGCCCTGCTCTGGCGCGAAACTGGACAAAGGAAAGGGGAGTGACCACTCCCCTGACCTGCACCTCCCAGGGGAGGTGCCCAGAGCTCCTCCAGCGTGCCCCAGACCTCTGCCATCTTGGATCCAGAGGTGTGCTGGCACACTGGACTGCTCTGAGTGGCCAGGGCCAGCAGGTGACGTCAGAGACTCCATCTGATAGGCTCTTACCTCTCTTGGTAGCCAATCCTCCTATCTTGGTAACCAAACCTCCTTTTCTGGCTATTTAGGGTCTCTGCTTTGGGGATCTCACCAGATAACGAATGTAAGAGCTCATCAGAGTTCCTCTGCATCTCCCTCTTCACCTTCTGCCAAAGGATCGACCGCTGACTGCTCAGGACGCCTGCAAAACTGTAACAAAGTAGCAAGACGACTACTAGCAACCTTGTATCGCTTCATCCTGCGGCTTTCTGGCCTGTTTCCAGGTGGCGCATGCTCTGGGGGTAGCCTGCCTCCTCTCTGCACCAGGAGCTCTGAAGAAATCTCCAGTGGGTCGACGGAATCTTCCCCCTGGAACTGCAGGAACCAAACGACTGCATCACTGGTCCTCTGGGTCCCCTCTCAGCATGACAAACGTGGTCCCTGGAACTCAGCAACTCTGTCCAAGTGACTCCCACAGTCCAGTGACTCTTCAGTCCAAGTTTGGTGAAGGTAAGTCCTTGCCTCCCCACGCTAGACTGCATTGCTGGGTACTGCGTTATTTACAGCTGCTCCAGCTCCTGTGCACTCTTCCAGGATTTTCTTCATGTACAGCCAAGCCTGGGTCCCCGACACTGTAACCGGCAGTACACAACCTTCTGAGTTGTCCTCCGGTGTCATGGGACTCCCTTTTGTAACTTCGCGTGGACTCCGGTTCACTCTTCTTCCAAGTGCCTGATCAGGTACTTCTGCAGGTGCTACCTGCTTCTGTGAGGGTTTCCTGACTTGCTGGGTGCCCATTCTGTCTTCTCCTCCAAGTGGTGACATCCTGGTCGCTACTGGGCCATAGCAGCACCCAAAAACCCTGACCGCGACCCTTGCAGCTAGCAAGGCTTGTTTGCAGTCTTTCTGCGTTAGAATGCCTCTGCAAGCTTCATCGCGATGTGGGACATCCATCCTCCAAAGGGGAAGTTCCTAGTCCTCTTGTTTCTTGCAGAACTCTAAGCTTCTTCCAACAGATGGCAGCTTCCTTGCACCCTCAGCTGGCATTTCCTGGGCTCCTGCCACTCTCGACACTGTCGCGACTATTGGACTTGGTCCACTTGTCTTACAGGTACTCAGGTCCAGAAATCCACTGTTGGTGCATTGATGGTTTGTTCTTCCTGCAGAATCCCCCTATCACAACTTCTGTGCTCTCTCGGGGTAGTAGGGGCACTTTACTTTTGGGGTGGGCTATTATTCTAACCCTCACTGTTTTCTTACAGTCCCAGTGACCCTCTACAAGCTCACATAGATTTGGGGTCCATTTGTGGTTCGCGTTCCACTTTTGGAGTATATGGTTTGTGTTGCCCCTATACCTATGTGTTCCTATTGCAATCTATTGTAACTTTACACTGCTTGCATTACTTTTCTTGCTATTACCTGCATAATTTTGGTTTGTGTTCATATGTCTTGTGTATATATGTTATCCTCATACTAAGGATACTCACTGAGATACTTTTGGCATATTGTCATAGTACTATCCAGTGTGCCACAAACACCTCTGTTTCCAAGATGGCAGAGGTCTGGGACACACTGGAGGAGCTCTGGGCACCTCCCCTGGGAGGTGCTGGTCAGGGGAGTGGTCACTCCCCTTTCCTTTGTCCAGTTTCACGCCAGAGCAGGCCTGGGGGATCCCTGAACTGATGTAGACTGGCTTATGCAGAGATGGGCACCATCTGTGCCCATGAAAGCATTTCCAGAGGCTGGGGGAGGCTACTCCTCCCCAGCCCTTCACACTTATTTCCAAAGGGAAAGGGTGTAACACCCTCTCTCAGAGGAAATCCTTTGTTCTGCCTTCCTGGGCCAGGGCTGCCTGGACCCCAGGAGGGCAGAAACCTGTCTGAGGGGTTGGCAGCAGCAGCAGCTACAGTGGAGACCCCAGAAAGGCAGTTTGGCAGCGGGTTCTGTGCTAGAGACCCGGTGGATCATGGAATTGTTCCCCAATACCAGAATGGTATTGGGGGTGACAATTCCATGATGTTAGACATGTTACATGGCCAAGTTCGGAGTTACCATTGTGACACTATACATAGGTCCCCTTTCCTTTGTCCAGTTTTGCGCCAGAGCAGGGCTAGGGGATCCCTGAACCGGTGTAGACTGGCTCATGCACCATCTGTGCCCATCAAAGCATTTCCAGAGGCTCTGGGAGGCTACTCCTCCCCAGCCCTTCACACCTATTTCCAAAGGGAGAGGGTGTAACACCCTCTCTCAGTGGAAATCCTTTGTTCTGCAATTCCATGATCCTAGACATGTTACATGGCCATGTTCGGAGTTACCATTGTGACGCTACATATAGGTAGTGACCTATATGTAGTGCACACTTGTAATGGTGTCCCCACACTCACAAAGTCCGGGGAATTTGCCCTGAACAATGTGGGGGCACCTTGGCTAGTGCCAGGGTGCCCACACACTAAGTAACTTGGCACCTAACCTTCACCAAGTGAGGGTTACACATATAGGTGACTTATAAGTTACTTATGTGCAGTGAAAATGGCTGTGAAATAATGTGGACGTTATTTCACTCAGGCTGCAGTGGCAGTCCTGTGTAAGAATTGTCTGAGCTCCATATGGGTGGCAAAAGAAATGTTGCAGCCCATAGGGATCTCCTGGAACCCCAATACCATGGGTACCTAGGTACCATATACAAGGGAATTATAAGGGTGTTCCAGTGTGCCAATGAGGATTGGTAAAGTTAGTCACTAGCCTGCAGTGGCAATTATAAAAGCAGAGAGAGCATAAACACTGAGGTTCTGGTTAGCAGAGCCTTAGTGGTACAGTTAGGCACCACACAGGGAACACATACAGGGCATACATTGTGAGCACTGGGGTCCTGCCTGGCAGGATCCCAGTGACACATAGGCAAAAACGAACATACATACAGTGAAAATGGGGGTAACATGCCAGGCAAGATGGTACTTTCCTACACAATGGTCATATGATGTCCCTTCCTGTGACGTAATTAAAGTCAATGAGTCAAATTGTATGTGATGTAATTTCCGCTACCCCTGGCATTATGGTGAATCGAGGCCCATGTATGAGCAATCTCCACATATGGCCCCTTGCTGAGTTCAATATTACGCCTAGATTCCTGTAATATATAGCCTTTTTGGTTCACCAGTGGGTTTCACGTCTGGTTCCACCACAAATTGCAAGTATGTTGAAGCTGCAAAAAATTGGGCACTACCAGATAGAAAATACAAAAGCTGTGATGAAAAAACATTTTTCTTTTTGTACTCTGCTTCTTCTTAAAAGCTGGGCAGATGGTGGTCCTAGCATAGCAATTGGTGTCATTTTTAGGAAATAAACATTCTGATGGATACAACTACCTGTGGATTCCTCACCTATTGAATACTCCCATTGCTCCAGCATTCGACGGAAATCTTCTTCCTAGCTTCTGCACGTCGACAAGGACATCACAATTGCCCATGCGACGCCGTCTGACGTCATACAGGCAATAGGAGGTCCTCGCCGACGTGCCGACGTCAGTTCCCTTTTTTCGTGCCATTCGAAACAGTTAACTGTTGCTGCTCGACGTAGTTACAGTGTGTTTTTTGGCTATTTTTGCTTTGAGACATTACAATGTTGCAAAGAAAGTCAGGATTCAAGCCCTGCCGAGAGCGCGGAGACAAAATGTCGGTAACGGACCCACATTCTGACTGTTTGTGGTATCTTAGTTCCGACCACGACGCTGACAAGTGCGATTCTTGTCAACATATGAATCCAAAGACCTTGAAAGAACGTGAGGCCAAACTTTTTCTTGCGAATTCAAAGAAGAAGGAGAAAAGACATCACCGAAAGTCGTCTTCACCGAAGTCACATCGGCGTCATCGGGACTCCCGGTGTCGTCAAGAATCTCGGCGCCGGTCGAGTAAGGAGAGGTCTCGATCGAGGTCACCATCGACTCGACGTCGAAAGACTTGGTAAGTTAGTCCCACTGTCTCTCCCCAGCCGACAACGCTGTTACCTTCTCCAACTTCACCGACTTCACCAATGTTATCGGTTAATCCTCCTTCGGTGTTCGAGGTTCCACAGCCTCAGGTGTTTTCTCCGTCTGTGCAGATGTCGGGACCGGCGTCGATGTTGCCTTCGAACCAGGCACCTCAATACCCGGCTTTCCCGGCTCCTGGAGCAGATAGTACCGCATTCTTAAATGCGATGTTCTCCGTCTTCCAACAGATGGCTCCAGGTGGTGGACCGGCTGGTCCATCAGGCCCTTTGGCCTTCAACATGGGTGCTCCGGCTCCACTTCGACCGGCACCTTTTATGCCCTTTCTTCCCTTGGGAAACGTGGGCTCGGCGCCGGTATCGGCTCCTGTGGCTTCGGCTCCTGTGGCTTCGGCGTCTCAGTCAGCGACGCCGACTAGACCTCCACCGACTCCGGAACAGTCTTCAGTCCGTCCTGCTCCACGTTCGGCGCCGAAGAAAACCATGGTGCCGTTAGATCCGGAGTCTGACGGATCCGAGGATCGACGTCAAGCTTCGACATCTGCTGACGCCATGTCGACGCCAAGGATAGAGGAGAGACTGCATTCAAGGAGGCTTGCTCTTCGCCTCCTTGAAGAGCAGGAATACCGGAGACAGGCTTTGGAGGAAGGGGAGATTGAGGACTCTCGTGAAGGTCTCCATGGCTTGGACACTGCTAGGGGTGCCTTTGGCGTGCCACCTGTCTTGCCACTGGCTTGACAGGTTTCACAGGACTTACAAAATTCCTTTGTGTCCTCAGACATCCTAGGCCAATGAAACAGGGGAACAAGCCTGTCCCAAGTTTTCATTTGTCCTAGATGCCCAGCTAAGGGAATGTCATGTGCCAGTGTTAGGAGGAACTTTCTGTACTCCTGAGGAATCACTAATCTCCTGGCAGCTCCAGGTTTAGGATCCCTATGCTCAGTGTACAAGAGGTTGTCCTCCCAGTAAACTCTGTGAGAGTCACTGACATCCCCATTAGCCTGTTTGACAGCTTGCTGTCTGAGACCCTCTAATGTGGGACAGGTTTGCTGTGCCACACTCAGCTCCTCTCTGGCAGGCCCCCCTTCACCCAAAAGCTCAGCAGTGTCTGCTTCCAGCTCCTCTGGTGTAGGTTCTGCACAGGGAGGGAATTCTTCTTCCTCAGAAGTAGAATCCACTGTAGAGGGAGGGATAGTAGGAAGTGGTTTGCTTCTACTAGCCCTAGCTTTAGGGAGCACTTGGTCCATTGTTCCAGGATCCAAGCTTCCCTGTCCTTTTTGCTTTTTGGCCTGAGCCCTTGTCAAAGCAAAAATATGCCCTGGAATGCCCAGCATTGCTGCATGGGCCTCCAACTCCACATCTGACCAAGCTGATGTCTCCAAATCATTCCCTAGTAGACAGTCTACAGGTAATTTTGAAGCTACCACAACTTTCTTTGGACCAGTTACCCCCCCCCCCCCAGTTGAGATTTACAACAGCCATGGGGTGGCTTTGTGTTATGTTGTGAGCATCGGTTACTTGGTACTGGTGTCCAAGTATGTGTTGTTCAGGGTGCACCAGTTTCTCAATCACCATTGTGACACTGGCACCTGTGTCCCTGTAGGCCTGGACCTCAACACCATTTATTAGGGGTAGTTGCTTGTACTTCTCCAAGTTATGGGGGCAAGCAACCAAAGTGGCTAAATCAATAGCCCCTTCAGAGACTAAAGTAGCCTCTGTGGTCTCCCTAATCAGACCAACCCCAACTAAGTTACCAATAGTGAGCCCAGCTACTCCCTTGGATTGGCTATTAGTAGGTTTGCTCCCACCACCACTGCTATTAGTAGGGACACTAGGTGTAGCAGTAGGGGTTGTAGTGGTAGGAGCAGTGGTGCCTTTCTTTGGACAACTGGGATCTGTTGTCCAATGGCCTTTTATTTTACATAAATAGCACCATGGTTTCTTTTCCTTGTTCTGATTAAAGGAGGATTTGGGCCCACCACCCCACCAGAGTGTTTTTGTGGGCCTGATGAAGACTCATTTTTAGATTTGTCCCCACCCTTGTCAGAAGACTTACCATCCTTCTTTTTGTTACCATCTTTGTCACCCCCTGTATGAACCTTTCTGTTCACCCTTGTTCTGACCCATTTGTCTGCCTTCTTTCCCAATTCTTGGGGAGAGGTCAGATCAGAGTCCACCAAGTACTGGTGCAACAAATCAGACACACAATTATTAAGAATATGCTCTCTCAGGATTAAGTTATACAGGCTGTCATAATCAGTAACTTTACTGCCATGTAACCACCCCTCCAAGGCCTTCACTGAATGGTCAATGAAATCAACCCAGTGTAGTGCTTTCCTCTTATCTAGTTTCTAAGCACTAACATAACACAACAGAAATGCACTTCTGAGGTTAAAGAAGACTTTTATTGTTGTTAATTCTTCCCCAACCACAATATTTATGAATGACGAATTAGTAGCTTTCAAGTCCGCGTTAATCAAACAAAATATATCAGTTTGCAATATACACAGCAGGTTATATTTATAAGATATTGAATGCAAAGCAAAACAAATACTTCACCGTGTGGGAACTATTCACAGCTTCATCTTTCTAAGGTCTGCAAGCTGATGACCCTGTCAGCCGCGAGAAAGAGAGATTCATCTACCCACACGGGATTGCTGGCAGCTGGCGCCAAGCTCCAGCACGAGGTCCGGCAGATTCGAATCTGACCCTCTGCAGCCTGTTACATTCGTTACAAAGGTGTGCCCCCTCCTCTCAGACCTGGGAAACTGAGCAAGCCTTTTGGAGACTGGCCAGGTCTCCAAGACTACTCCTGTTCCCAAGCTCAAGCGAAGAAAAAACAACACCCATGTACTCTCTCTTATCATGTCTAGTCTACTGTGAGAAAAACATCTTGGTTCTCTGGTGCAAAAACACAGCTTGGAAAAATACAGCTTGGATTCTCAACTGCAATGTCTAACTCCACGTTAAAGGCAATGGGCAGCTAACCTAAATATCAAATGCAATGTCATGTTAAAGGCAATAGGCAGCTAACCTAAATATCAAATGCAATGTCTAGTGTCATGTCAAAGCCAATAGGCATCTAAGCTGAATACAAAATGCAATGTCTTATATCATGTCAAAGCCCATAGGCAGCTGAGCTGAATACAAAATGCAATGTATAATATCATGTCAAAGCCAATAGGCAGCTGAGCTGAATATAAAATGTAATATATGATATCATGTCAAAGCCAATAGGCAGAATATCTAATAGCATGTCAAAGTCAATAGGCAGCTAAACTGAATACATCATGTCAAAGTCAATAGGCATGCAATGTCAAAGCCAATAGGCGGCTAGACTGGATACAGCATGTCAAAGCCAATAGGCAGAATACAGAATGTAATGGCTAATGCGATGTCAAAGCCCATAGGCGGCTCAACTGAATACAGAAAGTAATGGCTAATGCCATGTCAAAGCCAATAGGCAGAATACAGAATGTAATGACTAATGCAATGTCAAAGCCCATAGGCGGCTAAACTGAATACAGAAAGTAATGGCTAATGCCATGTCAAAGCCCATAGGCGGCTCAACTGAACAAAACATACCATGTGCTACTGGTGAACATTGAGCAACTAATATGCGCAGTGGTGAAACACAAAGTCATTGGTCAAAACAAAACTTATAAAATGGCAGTACACCCAGTCTTGTGAAGACTCCTTTTTGGTCTCTCTGAACTTTATCCTGTACTGTTCAGTGGTTAAGCCATAACCATCCAGGAGTGCATTCTTAAGAACTTGGAAATTATTAGCATCATTTTCTTTCACAGTAAGGAGCCTATCCCTACCTTTTCCACTAAATGATAGCCATAGGATAGCAGCCCACTGCCTTTGAGGGACATCCTGTACAACACAGGCCCTCTTAAGTGCAGCAAACCACTTGTTAATGTCATCCCCCTCCTTATAAGGGGGAACTATCTTGTGCAGATTCCTGGAATCATGCTCTTTTGCAGGATGACTATGGGGAATACTGCTGCTGCCACCATGGGTATCTAAACCCAACTTCTGTCTTTCCTTCTCTAATTCAAAAGACTGTCTATCCAAATCCAGCTGTTGCTTTTTAAGCTTCAGTCTGGTTTGTTCCACCCTCAACTTATTGAGTTCCCTCTCTAACATTCTGTCATCAGGGTTGGTGGGAGGGACATTCCTAGAAACAGAGCTATGATGGGAATGAACAGAAGGAGACCTGTCCCTTACAGAAGCCACCCTAACAGCTTGGTTAACAGAAACATTACTACCAGTATGGTGAGAATAAATGCTTTTGCTATGATGTAAGACAACACTATTTATATGGTGTGGCTCATCATCATTTCCATCTATGCTAGATTGTCTAGTAATGGGCAGGCTAGGAAGTTTCTTTCCTGAATCTTTTCCTGGGGGAGTCCCTGAATCAGATTGAGAACTATTAGGTACTTTTTCAACAGATGAGGCCCCTATGGCCTTATCCTGTTCTCTAAGCATGTTAAGTAACAGTTCCAAGGAAGGATTCTTCCCTACACTCAAACCTCTCTCTATACAGAGACTCCTTGCTCTTTTCCAGCTAAGGTTGTCATATGCAAGTTTGGACAGATCAACATTTTGGCCTGTGCCAGACATTTTTAGAGAGAGTTAAAGTGATAGAAAAAGAGAAAAAAGTTTTCAGAACTTTTTGGAAAGACAGAAAAAAAACTTTTTAAACTTTTAAGAACTTTTTGAAAGTTTAGAAGTACTTTTCAGCACTTAGAAAAGAGTGAAAAGAGGAAATGCAAAACATTTTGGCTATGTGTATATACACTGACCTTGTTTTGTATATCTTTCTCTTATGAAAAGTACAATGACAAGAGTGGTAAGTAGTCTCAAGCACTTATCCCACCACTGCACAACCAATGTAGGAGGCTGGACTGGCTTGTAGTGAGTACCAAGGGGTACTTGCACCTTGCACCAGGCCCAGTTGTCCCTTATTAGTGTATAGGGTGTCTAGCAGCTTAGGCTGATAGATAATGGTAGCTTAGCAGAGCAGCTTAGGCTGAACTAGGAGACGTGTGAAGCTACTACAGTACCACTTAATGTCATATTCACAATATCATAAGAAAACACAATACACAGTTATACTAAAAATAAAGGTACTTTATTTTTATGACAATATGCCAAAGTATCTTAGAGTGTACCCTCAGTGAGAGGATAGGAAATATACACAAGATATATATACACAATAGCAAAAATATGCAGTATAGTCTTAGAAAACAGTGCAAACAATGTATAGTTACAATAGGATGCAATGGGGAAACATAGGGATAGGGGCAACACAAACCATATACTCCAAAAGTGGAATGCGAACCACAAATGGACCCCAAACCTATGTGACCTTGTAGAGGGTCGCTGGGACTATTAGAAAATAGTGAGAGTTAGAAAAATAACCCTCCCCAAGACCCTGAAAAGTGAGTGCAAAGTGCACTAAAGTTCCCCTAAGGAAAAAGAAGTCGTGTTAGAGGAATAATGCAGGAAAGACACAAACCAGCAATGCAACAACTGTGGATTTCCAATCTAGGGTACCTGTGGAACAAGGGGACCAAGTCCAAAAGTCACAAGCAAGTCAGAGATGGGCAGATGCCCAGGAAATGCCAGCTGCGGGTGCAAAGAAGCTTCTACTGGACAGAAGAAGCTGAGGTTTCTGCAGGAACGAAAAGGGCTAGAGACTTCCCCTTTGGTGGACGGATCCCTCTCGCCTTGGAGAGTCGTGCAGTAGTGTTTTCCCGCCGAAAGGACGCCAACAAGCCTTGCTAGTTGCAAATCGTGCGTTTGGCGGTTTTGGACGCTGCTGGGGCCCAGGAGGGACCAGGAGGTCGCAATTTGGACCTGAAGAGAGAGGGGACGTCGAGCAAGACAAAGAGCTCTAACTGAAGCAGATAGCACCCGGAGAAGTGCCAGAAACAGGCACTACGAGGATGCGTGAAACAGTGCTCGCCGAAGTTGCACAAAGGAGTCCCACGTCGCCGGAGACCAACTTAGAAAGTCGTGCAATGCAGGTTAGAGTGCCGTGGATCCAGGCTTGGCTGTGCACAAAGGATTTCCGCCGGAAGTGCACAGGGGCCAGAATAGCTGCAAAGTCGCGGTTCCCAGCAATGCAGCCCAGCGAGGTGAGGCAAGGACTTACCTCCACCAAACTTGGGCTGAAGAGTCACTGGACTGTGGGGGTCACTTGGACAGCGTCGCTGGATTCGAGGGACCTCGCTCGTCGTGCTGAGAGGAGACCCAAGGGACCGGTAATGCAGCTTTTTGGTGCCTGCGGTTGCAGGGGGAATATTCCGTCGACCCACGGGAGATTTCTTCGGAGCTTCTGGTGCAGAGAGGAGGCAGGCTACCCCCACAGCATGCACAAGCAGGAAAACAGTCGAGAAGGCGGCAGGATCAGCGTTACAGAGTTGCAGTAGTCGTCTTTGCTACTATGTTGCAGGTTTGCAGGCTTCCAGCGCGGTGAGCAGTCGATTCCTTATCAGAAGGTGAAGAGAGAGATGCAGAGGAACTCGGATGAGCTCTTGCATTCGTTATCTAAAATTTCCCCAGAGACAGAGACCCTAAATAGCCAGAAAAGAGGGTTTGGCTACTTAGGAGAGAGGATAGGCTACTAACACCTGAAGGAGCCTATCAGAAGGAGTCTCTGACGTCACCTGGTGGCACTGGCCACTCAGAGCAGTCCAGTGTGCCAGCAGCACCTCTGTTTCCAAGATGGCAGAGGTCTGGAGCACACTGGAGGAGCTCTGGACATCTCCCAGGGGAGGTGCAGGTCAGGGGAGTGGTCACTCCCCTTTCCTTTGTCCAGTTTCGCGCCAGAGCAGGGGCTAAGGGGTCCCTGAACCGGTGTAGACTGGCTTATGCAGAATTGGGCACATCTGTGCCCAAGAAAGCATTTCCAGAGGCTGGGGGAGGCTACTCCTCCCCTGCCTTCACACCATTTTCCAAAGGGAGAGGGTGTCACACCCTCTCTCAGAGGAAGTTCTTTGTTCTGCCATCCTGGGCCAGGCCTGGCTGGACCCCAGGAGGGCAGATGCCTGTCTGAGGGGTTGGCAGCAGCAGCAGCTGCAGTGAAACCCCAGGAAGGGCAGTTTGGCAGTACCAGGGTCTATGCTACAGACTACTGGGATCATGGGATTGTGCCAACTATGCCAGGATGGCATAGAGGGGGCAATTCCATGATCATAGACATGTTACATGGCCATATTCGGAGTTACCATTGTGAAGCTACATATAGGTAGTGACCTATATGTAGTGCACGTGTGTAATGGTGTCCCCGCACTCACAAAGTTCAGGGAATTGGCTCTGAACAATGTGGGGGCACCTTGGCTAATGCCAGGGTGCCCTCACACTAAGTAACTTTGCACCTAACCTTTACCAGGTAAAGGTTAGACATATAGGTGACTTATAAGTTACTTAAGTGCAGTGTAAAATGGCTGTGAAATAACGTGGACGTTATTTCACTTAGGCTGCAGTGGCAGGCCTGTGAAAGAATTGTCAGAGCTCCCTATGGGTGGCAAAAGAAATGCTGCAGCCCATAGGGATCTCCTGGAACCCCAATACCCTGGGTACCTCAGTACCATATACTAGGGAATTATAAGGGTGTTCCAGTAAGCCAATGTAAATTGGTAAAAACGGTCACTAGCCTGTTAGTGACAATTTGGAAAGAAATGAGAGAGCATAACCACTGAGGTTCTGATTAGCAGAGCCTCAGTGAGACAGTTAGTCACTACACAGGTAACACATTCAGGCACACTTATGAGCACTGGGGCCCTGGGTTACCAGGGTCCCAGTGACACATACAACTAAAACAACATATATACAGTGAAAAATGGGGGTAACATGCCAGGCAAGATGGTACTTTCCTACACCTGGGGAGTACACAGAGGAGGCAGCCTCTTTTCATTCAGTCATTAGAAAGGCGGCTGACTTTTTGGACCTCCCTTTGCCAGTGACTGAGACCAAGCCGAACATCTTGACAGAAGTGTTGCATTCTGCCTCAACAACTGCAGAGCCACTTTTGCCTTTCAATGAGGCACTACTGGACCCCATTATGGAAGTCTGGAAGAAGCCGGTGTCATCTTCGGCCGTGAATAGATCTGTGGCTCGGAGATATCGGGTTGCACCGGCTGACCCAGGCTTTCTTTCCAGGCATCCAACACCTGAAAGCCTGGTAGTTCAGACTTCTTGTTCAGCTCGATCTGCTCCTGGGTCCTTTCCAGCTGTGCCCTCGGATAGAGACTCTAAAAAGATGGACATGTCATCGTAGAAGGTTTTCTCGTCATGTAGCATGGCCTTGAAATCCACCAATGCTATGTGCATCTTAGGGAGATACATTTACGCCCTGATGGACGAGATTAAGTAAACGCACACTGAGGTTCCTCAAGAATTATTGAGCCTGGTCTCTGATGCTCAGGCAGCAGCAACCCAGGTTATTCAATCTGGATTGGATACATCTGACTCTGTTGCTAGAGCTATGGGTACTGCTGTGGCTACGAGGAGGCAGGCCTGGCTTCGTAGCTCTGGTTTTTCCTCTGATGTACAATCGACCCTCTTGGACCTTCCTTTTGATGGCGACAAGCTTTTCGGCGCCACAGCGGATTCAGCCTTAGAAAGGTTCAAGGAGAGTAGGGCCACTGCCAAGTCGTTGGGCTTGCAAGCATCTTCTGCTTCCTACAGATTTTTTAGGAGGTTTCGAGGTTTTGGTCGTGGTTCCTCCTCCTCCTTTCGAGGAAAATTCCAGCAACCCACCTCTGCTCTCTCCTATAGATCCTTCAGAGGGAGGGGTAAGGTCCGCACCAGTGGAGCCACTCAGCAGCACTCTGCCTCTTCCTCATCCTCTGGAGGGGTGCAGCATGGGAAGCAGCCTTAGGCTTCCGCCAATTCCTTCTCACTCCACTCCTGTAGGGGGGAGGTTACTGAATTTTCTCCACAAGTGGGAGGTCATAACATCGGACTCCTGGGTTACCAACATTGTGAGAAAAGGCTATACCCTACCCTTTCGGGAGTTTCCACCCCCCATCCCGCCCCATCCTTCTTACTGTTCAGAAGAACACCTCCTGTTGCTAGAACAGGAGGTTCAAGTCCTCCTTTCAAAGGGCGCGGTGGAGTTGGTTCCAGAGCAGGAAAAGGGTCAGGGTTGTTACTCGAGATATTTCCTGATCCCCAAGAAGGATGGTCGATTGAGGCCAATCCTGGACCTGAGGATCTTGAATTGGTTCCTCAAACAGGAAAAGTTCAAGATGCTGACCCTAGCTCAGGTGCTTTTGGTGCTGAATGATGGAGATTGGATGGTGTATGTCGACTTGCAGGATGCTTACTTTCATATCCCGATACTCAAGTCGCACAGGAAGTATTTCCGGTTTGTGTTGGGGTCGCAGCACTATCAGTTTGCGGTCCTCCCGTTTGGTCTTACTTCAGCACCTCGAGTCTTCACGAAGGTGATGTCGGTGGTTGCGGCAGAGCTCAGAAGGAAGGGGATAGCAGTATTTCCTTATCTGGACGGCTGGTTGATCAAAGCCAAGTCTCCGGAGCTCGTGTTGCATCACCTTCAGTCGACCACTCAGTTGTTGTTCGACCTGGGTTTTTCAGTGAACGTGCCCAAATCTCACCTAGAGCCCTCTCAGCGCCTCCTGTTCATAGGGGCAGTTCTGGATACAACATTGAATCAAGCCTTCCCTCCGCCTCAGCGGATTCAGGACATTCAGGCATTGGTTCCAATGTTTCGAAGTGGAGCGGTCATTCCGGTCCTCAAGGTCCTGCGCCTGCTCGGTCTGTTTGCTTCTTGCATACTGCTGGTCACTCACGCTCGCTGGCACATGAGGGCTCTTCAGTGGTGCCTCCGAAAGCAGTGGTCTCAACACAAAGGAGATCTCGAAGGTTCGGTGAGGATCTCCAGAGATGCTGCCACGGATTTGAAATGGTGGATTGCGGACGGCAATCTTTCCCAACGAAGGCCGTTCTCGCAAGCTCCGCCTGTGGCCACAGTAATAACGGATGCTTCCACTCTAGGGTGGGGAGCTCATCTGGGGGACCTGGAGATCAAAGGTCTTTGGACTCCAGTAGAACAGAAGTTTCATATAAATCTGTTGGAGTTGCAGGCTGTAGGTCTGGCTCTCAAGGCCTTCCTCCCTTCCCTTCGCGGTCAGTCAGTTCAGGTCCTGACGGACAATACTACTGCGATGTGGTATATAAACAAGCAGGGATGAATAGGGTCGTACCTTCTCTGCAGAGAAGCTCTACGGCTTTGGTGCTGGGCAAAGGACCATCAGATTTGCTTAGTAGCAAATCATCTGGCGGAAGTCTTGAACGTACGTGCGGACAGTCTCAGTCGCCATTTCTCAGCCGATCACGAGTGGCGTCTCCATCCGGATCAAGTCCGACTACTATCTTCAAGATGTGGGGGTTGTGAGAAAGTAGCCTCTTTCTAGCCTTGTTACCCCCACTTTTGGCCTGTTTGTGAGTGTATGTCAGGGTGTTTTCACTGTCTCACTGGGATCCTGCTAGCCAGGGCCCAGTGCTCATAGTGAAAACCCTATGTTTTCAGTATGTTTGTTATGTGTCACTGGGACCCTGCTAGCCAGGACCCCAGTGCTCATAAGTTTGTGGCCTATATGTATGTGTTCCCTGTGTGGTGCCTAACTGTCTCACTGAGGCTCTGCAAACCAGAACCTCAGTGGTTATGCTCTCTCTGTCCAAATTGTCACTAACAGGCTAGTGACCAATTTCACCAATTCACATTGGCATACTGGAACACCCTTATAATTCCCTAGTATATGGTACTGAGGTACCCAGGGTATTGGGTTTCCAGGAGATCCCTATGGGCTGCAGCATTTCTTTTGCCACCCATAGGGAGCTCTGACAAATACTACACAGGCCTGCCATTGCAGCCTGAGTGAAATAACGACCACGTTATTTCACAGCCATTTTACACTGCACTTAAGTAACTTATAAGTCACCTATATGTCTAACCTTTACCTGGTAAAGGTTAGGTGCAAAGTTACTTAGTGTGAGGGCACCCTGGCACTAGCCAAGGTGCCCCCACATTGTTCAGGGCCAATTCCCCGGACTTTGTGAGTGCGGGGACACCATTACACGCGTGCACTACATATAGGTCACTACCTATATGTAGCTTCACAATGGTAACTCCGAATATGGCCATGTAACATGTCTATGATCATGGAATTGCCCCCTCTATGCCATCCTGGCATAGTTGGCACAATCCCATGATCCCAGTGGTCTGTAGCACAGACCCTGGTACTGACAAACTGCCTTTTCAGGGGTTTCACTGCAGCTGCTGCTGCTGCCAACCCCTCAGACAGGCTTCTGCCCTCCTGGGGTCCAGCCAGGCCTGGCCCAGGATGGCAGAACAAAGGACTTCCTCTGAGAGAGGGT
The DNA here is from genome assembly GCF_031143425.1 of Pleurodeles waltl. Classification (NCBI taxonomy): domain Eukaryota; kingdom Metazoa; phylum Chordata; class Amphibia; order Caudata; family Salamandridae; genus Pleurodeles; species Pleurodeles waltl. The sequence goes on from NC_090443.1 coordinate 186,725,837, forward strand.
GTTACACCCTCTCCCTTTGGAAAATGGTGTGAAGGCAGGGGAGGAGTAGCCTCCCCCAGCCTCTAGAAATGCTTTCATGGGCTCACATGGTGCCCATTTCTGCATAAGCCAGTCTACACTGGTTCAGGGACCCCTTAGCCCTGCTCTGGCGCGAAACTGGACAAAGGAAAGGGGAGTGACCACTCCCCTGACCTGCACCTCCCCTGGGAGGTGCCCAGAGCTCCTCCAGTGTGCTCCAGACCTCTGCCATCTTGGAAACAGAGGTGCTGCTGGCACACTGGACTGCTCTGAGTGGCCAGGGCCAGCAGGTGACGTCAGAGACTCCTTCTGATAGGCTCCTTCAGGTGTTGCTAGCCTATCTTCTCTCCTAAGTAGCCAAACCCTCTTTTCTGGCTATTTAGGGTCTCTGCTTTGGGGATTTCCTTAGATAACGAATGCAAGAGCTCATCAGAGTTCCTCTACATCTCTCTCTTCACCTTCTGCCAAGAAATCAACTGCTGACCGCGCTGGAAGCCTGCAAAAGTGCAACAAAGTAGCAAAGACGACTACTGCAACTCTGTAACGTTGATCCTGCCGCCTTCTCGACTGTTTTCCTGATGGTGCATGCTGTGGGGGTAGTCTGCCTCCTCCCTGCACTAGAAGCTCCGAAGAAATCTCCCGTAGGTCGACGGAATCTTCCCGCTGCTACCTCAGGCACCAAAGAACTGCATCACCGGTCCCCTGGGTCTCCTCTCAGCACGACGAGCGAGGTCCCTTGAATCCAGCAACTGTGTCCAAGTGACTCCCACAGTCCAGTGACTCTTCAGTCCAAGTTTGGTGGAGGTAAGTCCTTGCCTCCCCATGCCAGACTGCATTGCTGGAAACCGCGACTTTTGCAGCTACTCCGGCCTCTGTGCACTTCCGGCGGAAATCCTTTGTGCACAGCCAAGCCTGGGTCCACGGCACTCTAACCTGCATTGCACGACTTTCTAAGTTGGTCTCCGGCGACGTGGGACTCCTTTGTGCAACTTCGGGTGAGCACCGTTTCACTCTTCTTCGTAGTGCCTGTTCCGGCACTTCTGCAGGTGCTGCCTGCTTCTGAGAGGGCTCCTTGTCTTGCTTGACGCCCCCTCTGTCCCCAGACGCAATTGGCGACATTCTGGTCCCTTCTGGGCCACAGCAGCATCCGAAAACCCTAACTGCACGATTTGCAGCTAGCAAGGCTTGTTGGCGGTCTTTCGGCGGGAAAACACTTCTTGGGGGATCCATCCTCCAAAGGGGAAGTCTCTAGCCCTTGTCGTTCTTGCAGAATCCTCAGCTTCTACTGTCCAGTAGCAGCTTCTTTGCACCCACAGCTGGCATTTTCTGGGCATCTGCCCATCTCCGGCTTGCTTGTGACTTTTGGACTTGGTCCCTTTGTTCCACAGGTACCCTCGACTGGAAATCCATCGTTGTTGCATTGCTGGTTTGTGTCTTTCCTGCAGAATTCCCCTATCACGACTTCTATGTCCTTTGGGGAACTTTAGTGCACTTTGCACTCACTTTTCAGTGTCTTGGGGTGGGCTATTTTTCTAACCCTTACTATTTTCTAATAGTCCCTGCGACCCTCTACAAGGTCACATAGGTTTGGGGTCCATTCGTGGTTCGCATTCCACTTTTGGAGTATATGGTTTGTGTTGCCCCTATCCCTATGTGTCCCCATTGCATCCTATTGTAACTATACATTGTTTGCACTGTTTTCTAAGACTATACTGCATATTTTTGGTATTGTGTACATATATCTTGTGTATATTTGCTACCCTCATACTGAGGGTACACTCTGAGATACTTTGGCATATTGTCATAAAAATAAAGTACCTTTATTTTTAGTATATCTGTGTATTGTGTTTTCTTATGATATTGTACAAGTGACACTAGTGGTACTGTAGGAGTTTCACTCGTCTCCTAGTTCAGCCTAAGCTGCTCTGCTAAGCTACCATTATCTATCAGCCTATGCTGCTAGACACCCTATACACTAATAAGGGATAACTGGGCCTGGTGCAAGGTGCAAGTACCCCTTGGCACTCACTACAAGCCAGTCCAGCCTCCTACAGGGGTTTCCTCGGATAGATCTGTTTGCCACTCGTAAGAACTCGCACTGCCCGTTATTCTGCAGCCTCCAGTATCCGGGACAAGGAGCATTGGGGGACGCGTTTCAGATGACCTGGTGCGACCAGTTGCTTTACGCGTTTCCCCCCATACCCTTGATTCCTCGAGTTTTGAGGAAAATTCACCAAGACCGGGCCCAAGTCATCTTAATAGCTCCGGATTGGCCGAGGCAGGTATGGTACACGGACCTTCTCCAACTCTCACTGTGCCCGCCGCTCCGTCTCCCTCAGAGGGCAGACCTCCTCTCGCAGTCGCAGGGGCAGGTTTTACAACCCCACCTCCAGAGCCTGCACCTTCATGCCTGGAGATTGAACGGGGCAACCTGAGTTCCTTTTCTCTCCCGCCTGATGTAGTGGATGTTATCTTACCGGCCAGGCGACACTCCACTAAATCTATCTACACTAATAGGTGGGCTAAATTTGTGATTTGGTGTGGAGAGAGGCAAATTGATCCCTTACGTGCTCACTTATTAGATATCTTATCTTTTGCATTGTCTCTGGCACAGAGGGGTTGTGCAGTGGCTACTGTTAAGGGATACTTGTCTGCCCTGTCAGCCTTTCTATGTCTTCCAGACCAGCCTTCTTTATTCAAATCCCCTATAGTACATAGATTATTGAAAGGTCTTATTAACAAATTCCCTCCCACTCCTTTCATTATGCCTCAGTGGGATTTAAACTTGGTTCTAACTTTTCTTATGGTTCCCCGTTTGAGCCTATGCATTCTTGCCCCTTGAGGTTATTGGTCCTAAAGACGGTTTTCCTAGTTGCAATTACTTCTACGAGGAGAGTAAGTGAGTTGCAAGCTCTATCTGTAAAACCCCCTTATACATCTTTTTATGAGGATAAGGTGGTGTTGAGGACCAAGGCTGCTTTCCTACCGAAGGTTGTTTCACCCTTTCATATGGCCCAAACAATTACTCTTTCCACGTTTTATCCTCCGCCTCATCCTTCAAAAGAAGAAGAGAGACTTCACCGCTTAGACCCAAGGAGAGCGCTAAGCTTTTATATGGATAGAACGAAGGATTTCAGTCTGGAGGATCAGCTCTTCATCGGGTCCGTGGGAAAGAGGAGAGGAAAGGCAGTCCACAAGAGAACACTCTCCAGGTGGGTCGTTCTTTGCATTAAAATATGTTACTCTTTAGCAAAGAAAGTACCCCCTGATGGTATAAGAGCTCATTCCACCAGAGCTAAGTCGGCCTCTTCGGCCTTGGCTAGGGGTGCTCCTGTGGTCGACATCTGCAAGGCCGCAACTTGGTCATCCCTCCACACTTTTGCGAAGCATTACTGCTTGGACTCTGAGGTTAGGAGGGATGGCCATTTTGCACGGTCAGTGCTGCAGGATTTCTTGGTTTGACCATTCAGGCTCCCACCACCGAGTGCGGTACTGCTTTGGGACTCTATTCAATAGGTGAGGAATCCACAGGTAGTTGTATCCATCAGAAGAACAAGTTACTTACCTTCGGTAACGACTTTTCTGGTGGATACATTAGCTACCTGTGGATTCCTCACAGTCCCACCCGCCTCCCCGTTGCCTGTCTGGTCAAACCAAGTTGTTCTTGGGTGTGCTCCTCTTGGTTTTGAGGACTTGTACATATACTGTATATATGTATATATATATTTATTCGTGTATTTATTTATTTTAAAAAAATAAAATAATAATAATAAGTTCTTGAAGTGATGTATTTATCTTGAATGTCATTAAATATTGCTATTTGATTATTTATTTCAATGGCCTGTTATTCTAAGGCACGTAAAAAATGTTGGTACTGACGTCGGCACATCGGCGAGGACCTCTTATTGCCTGTATGATGTCAGATGGCGTCGCGTGGGCAATTGTGACGTCCTCGTCGACGTGGAGAAGCTAGGAAGAAGATTTCCGTCGAATGCTGGCGCAATGGGAGTACTCAATAGGTGAGGAATTCACAGGTAGCTAATGTATCCACCAGAAAAGTTGTTACCGAAGGTAAGTAACTCGTTCTTCTTGAGCAGCACTTTTTCCAAGAAAAAACATAACTTTGCAATATTTTCTTGGTTCCCTCCAGGGGAATCCACATGGGCACCTTGAGGATCCTGAAGATGTGGGAAAAAATAATATATATATATATATATATATATATATATATATATATATATATATATATATATATATATATATATATATATATATATATATGTGTAAAATAATAAACATTGTTAGGTTATGTGTAATTGTAAAGTGCACTATCAGTCACGAGGTATCCTGGCACAGGCATGTCTGCCTAACCCTGCCTACGGTAAACTGATTAATTGAAAAGCTGGGTCTTCGGCTTCTTGCAGAATTCAGGAAGAGAGGAGGAGGCTCTTAAGTGGAATAACAGGCAGTTTCATGCTTTAGGAGCAACGTAAGAGAACGTCCATCCTCCTGATCTGGTTCTGTATATGGGTGGGATGTGTACCAATAGCGGGCTTGCTGAGTGGAGGTGTCTAGGTGGTGAGTGGAAAGAGAGGCAACTGTTTAGGTAGATGGGGCCTGAGTAGTGCAGTCTGGGGAGCTCCCTGAGTTGTGGTGTGATGTGAGTTCCTTGTGGGGGATTGAGGATGAGTCTGACTGCTGAGTTTTGGATTTGTTCTAGTGAGATGGTTGGTGATCCCGGCATACATGGTGTTCGCATAGTCCAACTTGCTGTGGGCTAGGTCGGAAGTGACACTTTTTGTAGTGTTGCTTGGGAGCCATTTGAAGATCTTCCTCAGCATCTTCACGTCTGTTTCCACCACAAACTGAAAGTATGTTGAAGCTGCAAAAAATTGGGCACTACCAGAAAGAAAATACAAAAGCTGTGATGAAAAAATGATTTTCTTTTTTTACTCTGCTTCTTCTTAAAAGCTGGGCAGATGGTGGTCCTAACATAGCAACTGATGTCATTGGTAGGAAAAAACCATTCTTGAGCAGCACTTTTTCCAAGAAAAAACATAACTGCAAATTTGAGATATTTTCTTGGTTCCCTCCAGGGGAGCATAATGGAGTGGCAACGTTGACTTGACATACACAGTCATGTTGAGTTGCCGACGATGATTATTCCTAGATTCCTGGTGTGGGTTGGGTGTTCGGCTACCCACCAATTGGAGTCCCATGGTGTGTTCTTTTTTTTAGTTCTTTTTGTTAGAAACCTCACAAATATGTGTATAATGTCCACAAGTCACCACCACCGCCAGGCCCACCCCAATAGTACCTCAGACCCATGCTTCCAAGTGTTTGAATCAGCATGCCACAACATTTGACTAGGAGTCACCTACACTGCTTGACACCAGTCCTCCCATGTCCACTGCTGCCACAGACCTGGTTTCTAACTGGTGAGACTTTAGATCAGTATCAATTACCCCCACCACACACACACACACACACACACTTAGGGCCCTTCAGAGTATCTTGGGCTAGCTCTTGGGCTAGCTCTCCACCTTCACCCTCTGAATTTCTCTTCCCTGCTAGTCAGAGCCCAGTAGGCTGTGACATTCTTTCCATTGACCCAGGTGTGGTGAGGTGTTCTTGTCGAAGATCATTACTTCAGTCTTTTTGATACTGAGCTTGAGACAGCTGACTTTCATCCAGTTTGCAGCTTTGGTCATGCAGGCGGGGAACTTGTTTCTTGTGTTGGGGGTCTTGTTTCTATCCTTATTATTTTGCCATAGAGAGACTGCCTTCATCAGTTGTGCTCCATCCACAGGTTTCAGGGAGTGGAGACACATTGAAGTAAATATACCCTTTGAAATGGTGAATGGCCAAATATAGTAAAGGTACTACAAACTATAAGAGTAAAATTACATATGTAGATTTACTTGTGTAAATATACCTTTGTCAATAGACCCCTATTGTCCTGCGCCTTCAGTGAGAAAGTTGTCACCTCACATGAGACTAGTTCTTGATAACAATCTGCAATCATATTGGTTTAATTACCCTGGACTTTAATCTTGTAATGTACCCTTTTGCAAAGGTCATTGTAAATAAGCTGTTTTTCATTAAGAACAATACTCATCATCATTCAATAGACAACATCGAGGAGTGCTAGTTTACTCCATGGCTACGGGTTCTTTTATGAAGTCGACAGGGCTACGCATTAAACTGAACTCAATCTCAGTTCTTCCTCTATTCATACACCATGAAAAGATCTCTATCTTGAAGGCCCTGTCAACTACTTCACCAGAACACAGAAGTTTCATGGTCCACCTGAAACATATTCATGCCTTACATTATGCAAGCGGTGATTGCTCACTTCAACAACAAGTGTTATGATGTTGGTACATTACTTTAGTTAGGCAGTCAGTGAATTGCAATGGAGCAAGGTTTAATCTGATCAAAGTTGACACAATGTTCTTTGGGCCATATCACATAAAATGAGCACTTTGCAATAGTACAATGCAATAATAAAACACAGTAACACATTACTTCCACAACAATATGCAACACAACAAATATGCATAATTATCATTGCCACATATTATCACTTCCTAAAACTGCTTTTAAAGTACATTAGTAAATGGTGTCTGTACCACTTAGGGCCGTATTTATACTTTTTGACGCAAAACTGCGCTAACGCAGTTTTGCGTCAAAAAAATTAGCGCCGGCTAACGCCATTCTGAAGCGTCATGCGGGCGCCGTATTTATTGAATGGCGTTAGCCGGCGCAAGCAGACCGGCGCTGCCTGGTGTGCGCGAGAAAAACCACGTACACCAGGCAGCGCCGGCGTAGGGGGAAAATGGCGCATGGGCGTCTTAAAATGGGGCAAGTCAGGTTGCGTCGAAAAAATCATCGTAACCCGACTTGCGCCATTTATTTTCGACGCCCATCCCCCATCAACATGACTCCTATCATTGTAAAGATAGGAGTCATGCCCCCTTGCCCAATGGCCATGCCCAGGGGACTTCTGTCCCCTGGGCATGGTCATTGGGCATAGTGGCATGTAGGGGGGCACAAATCAGGCCCCCCTATGCCACAAAAAAAAAAAAAAAAAATACTTACCTGAACTTACCTTAATGTCCATGGGATGGGTCCCTCCGTCCTTGGGTGTCCTCCTGGGGTGGGCAAGGGTGGCAGGGGGGGTCCCTGGGGGCAGGGGAGGGCACTCTGGGCTCATTTTGAGCCCACTTGTCCCTTAACGCCATCCCTGACCCAGGCGTTAAAAAGCGGCGCAAATGCGCCGTTTTTGGCCACGCCCACTCCCGGGCGTCATTTTTGCCCGGGAGTATAAATACCACGTAAAGGCCTGGGAGTCATTTTTTAAGACGGGAACGCCTCCCTTGCATATCATTAACGCAAGGAAGGGGTTCACGCTAAAAAATGACGCACATTCCGGGAACTTTGGCGCTAGACGCGTCTAACGCCAAAGTATAAATATGGCGTTAGTTTTGCGCCGAATTTGCGTCGAAAAAAACGACGCTAATTCGGTGCAAACAGAGTATAAATACGGGCCTTAGGGCCATATTTATACTTTTTGACGCAAAACTGCGCTAACGCAGTTTTGCGTCAAAAAAATTAGCGCCGGCTAACGCCATTCTGAAGCACCATGCGGGCGCCGTATTTATTGAATGGCGTTAGCCGGCGCAAGCAGACCGGCGCTGCCTGGTGTGCGCGAGAAAAACCACGTACACCAGGCAGCGCCGGCGTAGGGGGAAAATGGCGCATGGGCGTCTTAAAATGGGGCAAGTCAGGTTGCGTCGAAAAAATCATCGTAACCCGACTTGCGCCATTTATTTTCGACGCCCATCCCCCATCAACATGACTCCTATCATTGTAAAGATAGGAGTCATGCCCCCTTGCCCAATGGCCATGCCCAGGGGACTTCTGTCCCCTGGGCATGGTCATTGGGCATAGTGGCATGTAGGGGGGCACAAATCAGGCCCCCCTATGCCACAAAAAAAAAAAAAAAAAATACTTACCTGAACTTACCTTAATGTCCATGGGATGGGTCCCTCCGTCCTTGGGTGTCCTCCTGGGGTGGGCAAGGGTGGCAGGGGGGGTCCCTGGGGGCAGGGGAGGGCACTCTGGGCTCATTTTGAGCCCACTTGTCCCTTAACGCCATCCCTGACCCAGGCGTTAAAAAGCGGCGCAAATGCGCCGTTTTTGGCCACGCCCACTCCCGGGCGTCATTTTTGCCCGGGAGTATAAATACCACGTAAAGGCCTGGGAGTCATTTTTTAAGACGGGAACGCCTCCCTTGCATATCATTAACGCAAGGAAGGGGTTCACGCTAAAAAATGACGCACATTCCGGGAACTTTGGCGCTAGACGCGTCTAACGCCAAAGTATAAATATGGCGTTAGTTTTGCGCCGAATTTGCGTCGAAAAAAACGACGCTAATTCGGCGCAAACGGAGTATAAATACGGGCCTTACTGTCTTAACGCCAAGGTAACAGCACCAGACTAAGGGCCTGTTTTAGATTTCAGTGGATGGGTTACTCAGTCATAACGGTGACAGGTATCTTATCCACCGAAATATAAATTCTATTATTTCCTGTAGGATTTATATTTTGAAGGACGGAATATCCGTCACCGTTGGGACGGAGTAATGTGTCCGCCGAAATGTAAATCAGGCTCTAAAATGTTTTGTGATCCAGTCTACATTCTCCTTGATTTGGTAATATGCTTATCGATAGGTGAAAGAAGAAACAAACCACATAGAAGCATAGGACGAAGGTAATCACATTTAGGGTCATATTTACAAGCCCCTAGCACCACTGGTGCGTCACTTTTTGTGATACTCCAGTGGTGCTGTGCACTGTGCCATAGTTACAAGGTGACGCTAAGCCACTTTTGGTGGCTTAATGCTGTAGGAAAGTACCATCTTGCCTGGCATATAACCCCCATATTTCATTGTATATATGTTGTTTTAGTCTATGTGTCACTGGGACCCTGCCAGGCAGGGCCCCAGTGCTCATAAGTATGTGCCCTGTATGTGTTCCCTGTGTGATGTCTAACTGTCTTATTGAGGCTCTGCTAACCAGAACCTCAGTGGCTATGCTCTCTCTGCTTTCCAGATTTGTCACTAACAGCCTAGTGACCAATTTCACCAATTTACATTGGCATACTGGTACACCCATATAATTCCCTAGTATATGGTACTGAGGTTCCCAGGGTATTGGGGTTCCAGGAGATCCACTTCTTCTAAGTGTTGTTCAGGTACTTCTGCGGGTGCTGCCTGCTTCTGTGAGGGCTCCCTGACTTGCTGGGTGCCCCCCTCTGTCTCCTCATCCAAGTGGCGACATCCTGGTCCCTCCTGGGCCACAGCAGCATCCAAAAACCCTAACCGCGAACCTTGCAGCTAGCAAGGCTTGTTTGCGGTCTTTCTGCGTGGGAACACCTCTGCAAGCTTCTTCTTGACGTGGGACATCCATCCTCCAAAGGGGAAGTTCCTAGTCCTCTTCGTTCTTGCAAAACACCAAGCTTCTTCCATCCTGTGGCAGCTTCCTTGCACCCTCAGCTGGCATTTCCTGGGCTCCTGCCCACTCTCTACACTATCGCGACTCTTGGACTTGGTCCCCTTGTCTTACAGGTACTCAGGTCCAGAAATCCACTGTTGTTGCATTGCTGGTGTTGGTTTTCCTTGCAGAATCCCCCTACCACAACTTCTGTGCTCTCTGGGGGTTGTAGGTGCACTTTACACCTACCTTTCAGGGCCTTGGGGTGGGCTATTTTTCTAACCCTCACTGTTTTCTTACAGTCCCAGTGACCCTCTACTAGCTCACATAGGTTTGGGGTCCATTCGTGGTTCGCACTCCACTTTTGGAGTATATGGTTTGTGTTGCCCCTATACCTATGTGCTCCTATTGCAATCTACTGTAACTTTACATTGCTTGCATTACTTCCTTTTGCTATTACTTACATAATATTGGTTTGTGTACATATATCTTGTGTATATTTCTCTTCCTCATACTGAGGGTACTCACTGAGATACTTTTGGCATATTGTCATAAAAATAAAGTACCTTTATTTTTAGTATATCTGTGTATTGTGTTTTCTTATGATATTGTGCATATGACACCAGTGGTATACTAGGAGCTTTACATGTCTCCTAGTTCAGCCTAAGCTGCTTTGCCATAGCTACCTTCTATCAGCCTAAGCTGCTAGACACACCTCTTCTACACTAATAAGGGATAACTGGACCTGGCACAATGTGTAAGTACCTCTGGTACCCACTACAAGCCTGGCCAGCCTCCTACAAATGCTGTCTTATAAATATGGCCCCCCTGTGTGAGAAAGTAGCCTCTTTCTAGCTTTGTTACCCCCACTTATTGTCCTTCGTTTGGGGGGGGTTGTGTGAGAAAGTAGCCTCTTTCTAGCCTTGTTACCCCCACTTTTGGCCTGTCTGTGAGTGTATGTCAGGGTGTTTTCACTGTCTCACTGGGATCCTGCCAGCCAGGGCCCAGTGCTCATAGTGAAAACCCTATGTTTTCAGTATGTTTGTTATGTGTCACTGGGACCCTGCTAGTCAGGACCCCAGTGCTCATAAGTTTGTGGCCTATATGTATGTGTTCCCTGTGTGCTGCCTAACTGTCTCACTGAGGCTCTGCTAACCAGAACCTCAGTGGTTATGCTCTCTCTGTACAAATTGTCACTAACAGGCTAGTGACCACTTTTACCAATTTACGTTGGCTTACGGGAACACCCTTATAATTCCCTAGTATATGGTACTGAGGTACCCAGGGTATTGGGGTTCCAGGAGATCCCTATGGGCTGCAGCATTTCTTTTGCCACCCATAGGGAGCTCTGACAATTCTTACACAGGCCTGCCACTGCAGCCTGAGTGAAATAACGTCCACGTTATTTCACAGCCATTTTACACTGCACTTAAGTAACTTATAAGTCACCTATATGTCTAACCTTTACCTGGTAAAGGTTAGGTGCAAAGTTAGTTAGTGTGAGGGCACCCTGGCACTAGCCAAGGTGCCCCCACATTGTTCAGGGCCAATTCCCCGGACTTTGTGAGTGCGGGGACACCATTACACGCGTGCACTACATATAGGTCACTACCTATATGTAGCTTCACAATGGTAACTCCGAATATGGCCATGTAACATGTCTATGATCATGGAATTACCCCCTATATGCCATCCTGGCATAGTTGACACAATCCCATGATCCCAGTGGTCTGTAGCACAGACCCTGGTACTGCCAAACTGCCTTTCCTGGGGTTTCACTGCAGCTGCTGCTGCTGCCAACCCCTCAGACAGGCTTCTGCCCTCCTGGGGTCCAGCCAGGCCTGGCCCAGGATGGCAGAACAAAGGACTTCCTCTGAGAGAGGGTGTTACACCCTCTCCCTTTGGAAAATGGTGTGAAGGCAGGGGAGGAGTAGCCTCCCCCAGCCTCTGGAAATGCTTTCTTGGGCACAGAGGTGCCCAATTCTGCATAAGCCAGTCTACACCGGTTCAGGGGACCCCTTAGCCCTGCTCTGGCGCGAAACTGGACAAAGGAAAGGGGAGTGACCACACCCCTGACCTGCACCTCCCCTGGGAGGTGTCCAGAGCTCCTCCAGTGTGCTCCAGACCTCTGCCATCTTGGAAACAGAGGTGCTGCTGGCACACTGGACTGCTCTGAGTGGCCAGTGCCACCAGGTGACAACAGAGACTCCTTCTGATAGGCTCCTTCAGGTGTTGCTAGCCTATCCTCTCTCCTAGGTAGCCAAACCCTCTTTTCTGGCTATTTAGGGTCTCTGTCTCTGGGGAAACTTTAGATAACGAATGCAAGAGCTCATCCGAGTTACTCTGCATCTCTCTCTTCACCTTCTGCCAAGGAATCGACTGCTGACCGCGCTGGAAGCCTGCAAACCTGCAACATAGTAGCAAAGACGACTACTGCAACTCTGTAACGCTGATCCTGCCGCCTTCTCGACTGTTTTCCTGGTGGTGCATGCTGTGGGGGTAGTCTGCCTCCTCTCTGCACTAGAAGCTCCGAAGAAATCTCCTGTGGGTCGACGGAATCTTCCCCCTGCAACCGCAGGCACCAAAAAGCTGCATTACCGGTCCCTTGGGTCTCCTCTCAGCACGACGAGCGAGGTCCCTCGAATCCAGCATCTCTGTCCAAGTGACTCCCACAGTCCAGTGACTCTTCAGTCCAAGTTTGGTGGAGGTAAGTCCTTACCTCACCTCGCTAGACTGCATTGCTGGGAACCGTGACTTTTGCAGCTACTCCGGCCCCTGTGCACTTCCGGCGGAAATCCTTTGTGCACAGCCAAGCCTGGGTCCACGGCACTCTAACCTGCATTGCACGACCTCCTAAGTTGTTCTCCGGCGACGTGGGACTTCTTTGTGCGACTTCGGGTGAGCACTGTTTCACGCATCATTGTAGTGCCTGTTTCTGGCCCTTCTCCAGGTGCTACCTGCTGCTAAGAGAGCTGCTTGTCTTGCTCGACGTGCCCTCTACCTCCTGGTCCAATTTGCGACCTCCTGGTCCCTCCTGGGCCACAGCAGCATCCAAAAACGCTAACCGCACGATTTGCAGCTAGCAAGGCTTGTTGGCGTTCTTTCGGCGGGAAAACACTTTTGCACAACTCTCCACAGCGAGAGAGATCAGTCCACCAAAGGGGAAGTCTCTAGCCCTTTTCGTTCCTGCAGAAACCTCAGCTTCTTCTGTCCAGTAGAAGCTTCTTTGCATCCACAGCTGGCATTTCCTGGGCATAGGCCCATCTCCGACTTACTTGTGACTTTTGGACTTGGTCCCCTTGTTCTACAGGTACCCTAGATTGGAAATCCATTGTTGTTGCATTGTTGGTTTGTGTCTTTCCTGCATTATTCCTCTAACACGACTTCTTTATCCTTAGGGGAACTTTAGTGCACTTTGCACTCACTTTTCAGGGTCTTGGGGAGGGTTATTTTTCTAACTCTCACTATTTTCTAATAGTCCCAGCGACCCTCTACAAGGTCACGTAGGTTTGGGGTCCATTCGTGGTTCGCATTCCACTTTTGGAGTATATGGTTTGTGTTGCCCCTATCCCTATGTGTTCCCATTGCATCCTATTGTAACTATACATTGTTTGCACTGTTTTCTAAGACTATACTGCATATTTTTGCTATTGTGTATATATATCTTGTGTATATTTCCTATCCTCTCACTGAGGGTACACTCTGAGATACTTTGGCATATTGTCATAAAAATAAAGTACCTTTATTTTTAGTATAACTGTGTATTGTGTTTTCTTATGATATTGTGCATATGACACTAAGTGGTACTGTAGTAGCTTCACACGTCTCCTAGTTCAGCCTAAGCTGCTCTGCTAAGCTACCATTATCTATCAGCCTATGCTGCTAGACACCCTATACACTAATAAGGGATAACTGGGCCTGGTGCAAGGTGCAAGTACCCCTTGGTACTCACTACAAGCCAGTCCAGCCTCCTACACTCCCACAGTCCAGTGACTCTTCAGTCCAAGTTTGGTGGAGGTAAGTCCTTGCCTCCCCACGCTAGACTGCATTGCTGGGAACCGCGTGTTTTGCAGCTGCTCCGGCTCCTGTGCTCTCTTCCAGGATTTCCTTTGTGCACAGCCAGGCCTGGGTCCCCGGCACTCTAACCTGCAGTGCACGACCTCCTGAGTTGTCCTCCGGCATCGTGGGACTCTCTTTTGTGACTTCGGGTAAGATCCGGTTCACTCCACTTCGTAGTGCCTGTTCTGGCACTTCTGTGGGTGCTGCTTCCTTCTGAGTGGGCTCTTTGTCTTGCTGGACGCCCCCTCTGTCTCCTCACGCAATTGGTGACATTCTGGTCCCACCTGGGCCACAGCAGCATCCAAAACCCTAACCGCGACCCTTGCAGCTAGCAAGGTTTGTTTGCGGTCTTTCTGCACGGAAACACCTCTGCACGACTCTTCACGACGTGGGACATCCATCCTCCAAAGGGGACGTTTCTAGCCCTTGTCGTTCTTGCAGAATCCACAGCTTCTACCATCAGGTGGCAGCTTCTTTGCACCCACAGCTGGCATTTCCTGGGCATCTGCCCACTCCCGACTTGATCGTGACTTTTGGACTTGGTCCCCTTGTTCCACAGGTACTCTCGTAAGGAAATCCATCATTCTTGCATTGCTGGTGTTGGTCCTCCTTGCAGAATTCCCCTAGCACTACTTCTGTGCTCTTTGGGGAACTTAGGTGCACTTTGTACCCACTTTTCAGGGTCTTCGGGTGGGCTATTTTTCTAACCCTCACTGTTTTCTTACAGTCCCAGCGACCCTCTACAAGGTCACATAGGTTTGGGGTCCATTCGTGGTTCACATTCCACTTCTAGAGTATATGGTTTGTGTTGCCCCTATCCCTATTTGCCGCCATTGCATTCTATTGTGACTATACATTGTTTGCACTGTTTTCTATTGCTATTACTGCATATTTTGGTATTGTGTACATATATCTTGTGTATATTTGCTATCCTCATACTGAGGGTACTCACTGAGATACTTTGGCATATTGTCATAAAAATAAAGTACCTTTATTTTTAGTATATCTGTGTATTGTGTTTTCTTATGATATTGTGCAAGTGATGTAGGAGGCTGGACTGGCTTGTAGTGAGTACCAAGGGGTACTTGCACCTTGCACCAGGCCCAGTTATCCCTTATTAGTGTATAGGGTGTCTAGCAGCATAGGCTGATAGATAATGGTAGCTTAGCAGAGCAGCTTAGGCTGAACTAGGAGACGAGTGAAGCTCCTACAGTACCACTTAGTGTCATATGCACAATATCATAAGAAAACACAATACACAGTTATACTAAAAATAAAGGTACTTTAGTTTTTATGACAATATGCCAAAGTATCTCAGAGTGTACCCTCAGTATGAGGATAGCAAATATACACAAGATATATGTACACAATACCAAAAATATGCAGTATAGTCTTAGAAAACAGTGCAAACAATGTATAGTTACAATAGGATGCAAAGGGGACACATAGGGATAGGGGCAACACAAACCATATACTCCAAAAGTGGAATGCGAACCACGAATGGACCCCAAACCTATGTGACCTTGTAGAGGGTCGCTGGGACTATTAGAAAATAGTAAGGGTTAGAAAAATAGCCCACCCCAAGACCCTGAAAAGTGAGTGCAAAGTGCACTAAAGTTCCCCAAAGGACATAGAAGTCGTGATAGGGGAATTCTGCAGGAAAGACACAAACCAGCAATGCAACAACGATGGATTTCCAGTCGAGGGTACCTGTGGAACAAGGGGACCAAGTCCAAAAGTCACAAGCAAGTCGGAGATGGGCAGATGCCCAGGAAATGCCAGCTGTGGGTGCAAAGAAGCTGCTACTGGACAGTTGAAGCTTAGGTTTCTGCAGGAACGACAAAGGCTAGAGACTTCCCCTTTGGAGGACGGATCCCTCACGCCCTGGAGAGTCGTGCAAAAGTGTTTTCCCGCCGAAATACCGCCAACAAGCCTTGCTAGCGGCAAATCGTGCGGTAAGGGTTTTTGGATGCTGCTGTGGCCCAGGAGGGACCAGATGTCGCCAATTGCGTCAGGGGACAGAGGGACGTCGAGCAAGACAAGGAGCCCTCTCAGCAGCAGGCAGCTCCCGCACAAGTGCCAGAAACAGGCACTACGAGGATGCGTGAAACGGTGCTCACCCAAAGTTGCACAAAGGAGTCCCACGTCGCCGGAGAACAACTTAGGAGGTCGTGCAATGCAGGTTAGAGTGCCGTGGACCAAGGCTGGACTGTGCAGAAAGGATTTCCGCCGGAAGTGCACGGAGGCCGGAGTAGCTGCAAAAGTCGCGGTTCCCAGCAATGCAGTCTGGCGTGGGGAGGCAAGGACTTACCTCCACTAAACTTGGACTGAAGAGTCACTGGACTGTGGGAGTCACTTGGACAGAGTTGCTGGATTCAAGGGACCTCGCTCGTCGTGCTGAGAGGAGACCCAGGGGACCGGTGATGCAGTTCTTTGGTGCCTGCGGTTGCAGGGGGACGATTCCGTCGACCCACGGGAGATTTCTTCTGAGCTTCTAGTGCAGAGAGGAGGCAGACTACCCCCACAGCATGCACCACCAGGAAAACAGTCGAGAAGGCGGCAGGATCAGCGTTACAGAGTTGCAGCAGTCGTCTTTGCTTCTTTGTTGCAGTTTTGCAGGCTTCCAGCGCGGTCAGCAGTCGATTCCTTGGCAGAAGGTGAAGAGAGAGATGCAGAGGAACTCGGATGAGCTCTTGCATTCATTATCTAAAGGTTCCCCAGAGACAGAGACCCTAAATAGCCAGAAAAGAGGGTTTGGCTACCTAGGAGAGAGGATAGGCTAGCAACACCTGAAGGAGCCTATCAGAAGGAGTCTCTGACGTCACCTGGTGGCACTGGCCACTCAGAGCAGTCCAGTGTGCCAGCAGCACCTCTGTTTCCAAGATGGCAGAGGTCTGGAGCACACTGGAGGAGCTCTGGGCACCTCCCAGGGGAGGTACAGGTCAGGGGAGTGGTCACTCCCCTTTCCTTTGTCCATTTTCGCTCCAGAGCAGGGCTAAGGGGTCCCTGAACCGGTGTAGACTGGCTTATGCAGAAATGGGCACCAAATGTGCCCATGAAAGCATTTCCAGAGGCTGGGGGAGGCTACTCCTCCCCTGCCTTCACACCATTTTCCAAAGGGAGAGGGTGTAACACCCTCTCTCAGAGGAAGTCCTTTGTTCTGCCATCCTGGGCCAGGCCTGGCTGGACCCCAGGAGGGCAGAAGCCTGTCTGAGGGGTTGGCAGCAGCAGCAGCTGCAGTGAAACCCCTGAAAAGGCAGTTTGTCAGTACCAGGGTCTGTGCTACAGACCACTGGGATCATGGGATTGTGCCAACTATGCCAGGATGGTATAGAGGGGGCAATTCCATGATCATAGACATGTTACATGGCCATATTCGGAGTTACCATTGTGAAGCTACATATAGGTAGTGACCTATATGTAGTGCACACGTGTAATGGTGTCCCCGCACTCACAAAGTCCGAGGAATTGGCCCTGAACAATGTGGGGGCACCTTGGCTAGTGCCAGGGTGCCCTCACACTAAGTAACTTAGCACCCAACCTTTACCAGGTAAAGGTTAGACATATAGGTGACTTATAAGTTACTTAAGTGCAGTGTAAAATGGCTGTGAAATAACGTGGACGTTATTTCACTCAGGCTGCAGTGGCAGGCCTGTGTAAGAATTGTCAGAGCTCCCTATGGGTGGCAAAAGAAATGCTGCAGCCCATAGGGATCTCCTTGAACCCCAATACCCTGGGTACCTCAGTACCATATACTAGGGAATTATAAGGGTGTTCTGAGGTACTGGGTTTTTCAGAACCGGTACTGATCCGGTAACCCAGCGGTGCCAGGGTACACCCAAAGACCTCGGGTACTTTCCTGATTCAGACTACAGAAACTCAGAGTCTTCTAGGTGAAGTCAAAGATCGAATTTATTGGCTGCAACCAATTGACAGGCGTCCTAGAAGTACAACAGCACGACTTGTATGTTCTCAGGAGACTGTCTTTCAATGCAAAGTCAGGTTTCCTTATATACAGTTTTTTAAGCTTCAGGCAAACATTCTTGACATTTTGGTTGGTCATTCACATGTTTTCCCTACAAAGGAAAAAACAGTGTCATGATGAAACCTCATATTTCATGTCATCCAACCCATAATAAATTACCCGGCAAGGCCTAGAATTTCACATCAGATAAGTGTGGACCCCCAATAAAAACGGGCACCTCCCCCTCGTAAAGTAAGAAGAAGAAAAGAGCAGGTGCAGGTGTGAGCAAGTTAGGCAGGGTGTGTGAGCGATAATAAGGGTTTTATGGCCTGGTGTGCCTTGATGCTATCTGATTCGGCCACTGGGAGAGGGACTGACCAAACAGGTTTGGCCTGAGGCAATGGTTCCAGCTTGCCCAGGTCAGAGAAAAGTCAATCAAGGTGTACGTGTCCTTGGAATCAAATCTGACTGTATTATAAGCCTATGTGAGGGCAACTTTTAAAATGGCTGTCGTGTATAAAATGGGAGCCACGAGTGCAGGACGAAAAATGGCGATTTTGAGGTGAAAACGCTGCTGGAATTGAGCGAAAATGCTCATGCTTAGTGTACTAGTCACTATCGGTCTTTTGATACTAAAATCGTACTGCTGTGGCAAAGCAGATTACATGGGTCCAGAATTTTTAGAACCACAAACCCTCCTTTTGCCCTTACATAGGCAATAAACCTATTCTCATGCTAATCTGAGTCCAGGTCTATGTTTCTAAAGTCGTTGAGATGTTGCTGTAACATCATCCTAGTATTTAGCTCGTCTCTTGGTGCAGGTTTCCTTATGCATGATGTAACACAGAGGCCACATATCGCAGGAGCACACTGCACGCATAGACAGAACAGGAAAAGAATGGCCAAGATCATCCCAATGACCATCAGAATCTTCCATCCCCATGCTGATATCAGTTCCCAGAGCCATCCCATTAATGACCAATCTCCTTTATCTAAATGAATAGATTCGGAAATTCTATGCAGTTTGGAGATGGCCTGGTATACTGTTGGAGCGTTATCTGGGACAAAAACACAGCAACTCGACTGGATCAATGTACATACTCCACCCCGGTCTGCAAGTATGACATCTAATGCAACCCTGTTCTGAAGGGCCATAAGACGATCCGACTGGAGCTCAGCAGTCAAGTTACCAAGGGCACCAGCGGTTTCAGCCACAGTGGATTCAACCACTCTTATCAATTGCCTTATACTCCTGCTGTTACTTATTTGTCCCCAGAACGGCAGAAAACCCTTTACGAAGTCCCCAAATTCTTGTCCTGCAGTGTCTTCTTCACTGAAGACGCCTCTAACTATCCTTGTCTTGTGGTAATCTGCCGCTGCTGTGTAGGTAGGGGGCAACAGGAACGAAACGAAGCATGTGCCCGAAAAGTCAGGGGGCAACCATGTAAAGGCTCTATCATGGCAGATGAAATAGGTACCCTTAGCTGCCAAAAGCGGAGGGGAGGTCTGAGATGCGAAGACATATGTCTCAGTGCAGACGCTTTCCCCTAGCTGAGCTCTGGGATTCTTGCCAGTACCTTGCAGACACAGGTGACCCTGATGGGGTACAACCCAAATCAGGGAAGATATCTTAGCTTGCTGTTTCTCATTCATTGTGGCTTCATATCCGGTCATGTTCCATCCTATATATGCCATTGTCTCATCTCTGGGGATAGTCTCGTAGGAGATATTGTCCTTCATCATGTCTATGATTCCTTTAACCAAAGCATTTTTCTTAGGGTTGTCTTCCGCAAAACGTAGGGGGTAGTGTGCATAGATGAATATCGTTCTGAATGCCCACACGGAACCATTGTGGCTAAAAGGCAGGATCAGATAAGGGATACCTTTATCTGCTGTGTGAGGCATAAGGCCACACACCCAACAGTTAGTTGTATTTATCACTAGTTGGTGTTGGTGCAAAAGCTGGATGAAGGAGTTATTAATGAACTCTAGTCTCCTAGCAGATTCATGTTTAGGGAGGAGTTGAAAAGAATGTGGGGAAACAGTGGAAGGAGGAGGTGCAGACGAGGTAGTGGGTGCCAATATCACATTAAAACAGAATAAAATATATCCTATAAAAAACATAAGTATACTAAATAACATAAAAATGCACAGCAGCAAAAACCGTTTCCTGGTTATCGTTTCACATATTCTCTTCTTGAAACTCAGTCTTTCAACATGTTCTCCATTTTGGAAAGATTCCATCCTCTAACCGTTGCCGCTCGTGGCGGTTGGTTTACTTCACTTAGGAGTGTTCTGAATGTTCCAGGCCGCCCTAGAACAAACCAGACCTGTAGACCTTGTGTCCACAGGCTACCCCCCTAAGTCTTTTCAGCCACGATCCTACAGCTGAACCCAGATGGAGGTTCAAAAAATACAAAAAGCAAAAAGTCATTCAAAAATAATTTTCCATATTGGAGAACTTTGTTAAAGAGAAGAAAAGTAAACTGTTTTATTTGTCCTTTATTCTTGGTCGTAGATTATAACGGTTAGTCCCAGGTATCGTGTGGTCCTGAAAAAGGTGTTCAGGTTCTGTAGTGTCCAATCGGACTGACGGTGATACTGCTGATTGTAAAATGTCATCACTTTCTTTCTCAGTGAGTGTTCCTTTTATTCGTGCATCGCTGAAAGGCAAAAACGTGGCACGGTTTCAGTCTCTGAGTCGGCGATACCTTCCTGGACCCACTGGTCACATGTCAGAGGTAGGGGTACCCTTTTGCAATGGGTCCCATGGATCCAGTGTTTCTTCCCTTCTACTCGAACAGCTGATCTTGTGGAGAGAAGAACGAGGTGCGGTCCGGTCCACCTGGGCTGCTCGTTTTTGGTTCGCTGAAAGTTCTTTATTAAAACCCAGGATCCAGGCTCAATGGGATGACCTGGAGATTCAGAGACCGGAGGCAAGGTGTTGTGGACCTGTTGATGTAAGACACGCAATTTAGCCGTCAATTCATACAGATAGTCAAGCAAGACAGGATGCTCTATCTCGCTGAATTTCTTGGGCCTAGGCACTCCCCATATATTGGCCGGGCGGCCAAAGACTATTTCGTAAGGACTAAGTTTCACTCGTGAATGCACAGTCATTCTGGTTGATAGGAGTGCTAAGGGTAGAGCGTCAGGCCATTTGAGACCAGAGCTCGCTTGTATCTTGGCCAATTTTAGCTTTAGAGTGCCGTTATAGCACTCCACTAATCCAGCTGATTGGGGGTGATTTGCAGCGTGAAACTTTTGGTTGATGCCTAGCCCTTCGCATACTTTCTTCATCACTTGACCCACAAATTCACTTCCATTGTCACTCCAGATCATTCTCAGCATTCCAAACCTAGGGAAGAACTCTTTCACAAGGGCTTTGGCTGTGGATAGCGCAGTATTGTCTTTTAGGGGATAGGCTTCCACCCATCTTGAAAAGGCACAAAAAACAACGAGTACATATTTTAAGTTGTTGCACCTCTCCATGTGGATGAAATCTAGCTGCAAAACCTCAAACGGATACGTAGGAGGTGCAAAATGACCAGCTGGAGTTGGGGTTCCTCTACCAGGGTTGTGTTTCAGGCATACCATGCAATTTTTAACTACATTTTCTGCGCACTTGGAAATTCCTGCATTTTGCCATACTGGGGCCAACAACTTACAAATTCCTTTCACACTGATGTGAGCCATTCCATGAGCCATTGTAACTACTGCAAGCACATACGAATCGGGTAGCAACCATCTCTGATGTTCTGACAACTCGACCCAACAACCATTCGCATCCAATTTACCCGTTCTTTCTCTCCACACATTCAATTCTCTCTCTGTGGCTTCAGCTTGAATCGATTTCACGCTTTCTATTGTGTCTTCACACATTCCAACATCACCAATCCATCTTGCAGGGCTCGCGACATACATTCGGCTCATCACATTCCTTGCCGTTTCTTTTGCGACCTCGTCAGCAAATGCATTCCCACGACCAACATCATCAGTCACCTTTTTATGTGCGCTACACTTCACAATCGCAACTTGCAACGGTAAAGTAAGTGAATCAAGGAGCTCATTTACCAACTGACCATGCTGTATTTTAGTTCCATGCGAGGTCAGGAACCCACGTTCCTTCCACAAACGCCCAAAACTATGGGCCACACCAAACGCATATTGGCTATCGGTATAGATAGTCACTTTCATTCCTTTTGATACTGTACATGCTCTTGTTAGGGCTATTAACTCAGCTGCTTGGGCTGAATTATGTGGGATACGTGCAGCTTCAACAATCGTACACAAAGTTGTCACAGCATACGCCGCAGTCGTGTCACCATTCGGGAGCTTAAAGCATGAACCATCCACCCACAAAGTACCATCACTCTTTGCAATGGGAGTGTCCAGAAGGTCTATTCTCCCTTTCGTTTCCTCTTCTGTTCTACGGAGACAATCATGTTGTTCAGAAGTATCTAACTCCATCACAATTGGCAATAACGTAGCTGGGTTAAGTGTAGTGCATCTTTTTATATGTACATGGCTTGCTAACAATGTCAACTCGTAACCTGACAATCGAGCACTAGTTAAATGCTGTGTCTTGGTTCTGTTTAACAACGTGTCCACTGCATGTGGAACCATTACGACTAATGTGTTATTCATCACTAAACCAGCAGACTGTCGGATAGAAACAGCAGCTGCCGCTGCCGCTCTTAAGCAGCTCGGTAGTGCCTTAGCTACTGGGTCTAAGGTTGAAGAGAAATAGGCGCATGGACGCTCCCTGTCTCCAAACTGTTGTGTCAAAACTGCTAACGCACAACCTTCTTTCTCATGGACATACAATGTAAAAGGCTTGCTGTAGTTGGGGGTACCCAACACAGGAGCTGAACATAATGCATCACGTAATTCGACAAAACTTTTCTGACAATCTTCAGACCATGGGACGGGATTCAGTATATCTTTACAAGTTAATGCCACCAAGGGTTTGGCTATTAACGAAAAATTAGGTATCCATTGTCTGCAATATGATGTAATACCCAAGAAAGCACGCACTTCTCTTTGTGTTCTTGGCACACTCATTGCGGCAACAGCTCTGATTCTCTCTGGGGTCAGTTGCCTTCCCTCCTTCGAAAAGAGATGACCTAAATAGGTCACTTCTTTTTGACAATACTGTAACTTTGAAAGGGACACTTTGTGGTGTAAATCAGACAAATGACGCAATAATGACAATGTTGCTTCTTTGCAGATCTCCTTAGTATCTGCGGCAACTAGCAAATCATCGACATATTGAATGAGAGTGGCGCCATCAGGTAACATAAGAGTGTCAAGTTGTGCTTTCAAAGCCTGACTATAGATGGATGGACTTTCACAATAGCCTTGAGGAGCTCTCTTAAATCTGAAGCTTCGTCCTCCCAAATTGAAGCCAAAAATGTCCCTGCTCTCTTCTGCAATAGGGATGCTGAAGAAAGCATTCTTCAGGTCTATTACTGAGAACCAAGTGGCTGAAGCCGGAATCATTGTCAACAATGCAGTGATATCGGGGACGACTGGAAACTGTGGAACAACTATTTTGTTCACCTCTCTAAGATCAATTACAAACCTATAAACAGGTGGCTGAGTAGGGTCAGTGTGCTTCAAGACAGGCAAAACAGGACTATTGCAAACGTTGCCTCTTGTCTCTTCAATTACATCCTTCTCAATCAGATCACGAATAATTGCCATCAACGCTTTTTCCCCTTCACTAGAGATCTTGTATTGGGGAATACGTGGCATTTTAACATTGGCTTTTAATGTTATCACATATCGCTGAATTTCCAAAAGACCTACATCATTAGGTCCAGTAGCCCAAAGAGTATTAGGAAGAGACGAAAATTCTGGTGGAAATCTGTCCTTTGACAAATACATTGGTGAAACCACTTTCCTACCCAATGTGAGTTGCTCTCCAGAAGGAGAGCAATACAATGTCGCATACAATCTTTTTAACAAATCTAATCCTAACAAGTTCTCGCCACAACCTGTCGTCAAAATAAGGGGTGTTTCAAATTTACAAGGTCCAACAGAAAGAGATATAGGGTTAGAAATCGGATTTCTAACTGGGGCGCCGGAAAAACCTACTGATACATTTGTTTCGCCAGACAAAGGTGCGCCAGGGAGTTTTGAGTGCATAATAGAACTCTTGGTAGCACCAGTATCCAACAGAAAAGGTTCTGACACACCTGATGCAATCACCTCAACATAAGGCCCACTCTGATCTACTGGAACTGAAACAACTCCCTCTCTTTGTCGATGGCTGTCCTAGCAATCATTACTGTCCAAATGCTCACCCTCTGTATAGTAATCATCAGTATAGTACTGAGCCGTCCTACCGGATGCATTAACTTGTTGATCAAATCTGTTCATTGAGTTTTGAGGGAGGAATGGGCGCGCGTTCTGGGGAACATATCCACGTCCTCTTCCTCTAGGTGCTTGTGGAACACCTCGACCTCTTAAACCGGAAGTACCATTTGCGCGCTGCAGCAAAGCAGGGCAACTATACTTGAAATGACCCTCTTCCTTGCAATATGAACACTGATTGGGACCTACTGGGATACGTGGTTGAGCATACTCGGCTCTTTGCGAGTTTCTCTGAAACGGTTGGGGCTGATAGTTATTCTGATAGTTGTTCTGTACACCACTATTCTGACCACCATGTGGCGGGTACGCTTGTTGTAACAGAACCTTCGTTTTCAAATCTTTTGTTTTCTTCTCTATTCTATCTCTCTCATCTTTATCTCTATTTTCGTAGTACTGTGCAGTAGCCAATATCTGCGCTGAAGAGGAAACTGCCCAAGAACTTTCTGAATCTTTTAACTTTTTACACAACTCAGGAAGCAGATTATGCACAAATTTATCGACGAACAAACGTTGACCACCTTCCGTGCTCATATCTTGACCACTGTGGTCCACAAACGTTTCTTCAAACCTGGTGAAGAAATCTGATACCGTTTCTTCTTTCTTTTGCTTACATGCAGACAATTTATCCCAGTTTACACGCATCGCAGGCATTATAGTTTTCATGTAATCAATAATTCTACCAGGAAGTTCTGTCACTAAAGGCTCAGGTTTAGCACCACCAATTTGTCGGGCATCTGCAGCAGCAATATTAGCCCATGTGTCACCTAATTCTTGAGCATGGTCTGCATGGCGAATCTTTCCCCATAAAGGCTGTGGAACAACATTCCCAAACAACATGTCTATGTCCGCTAAATTCATAATGCAAGACCCCGCAGTCTGTGACAATTCCTTGTAATATCCTGTAGGGTTCTTACGGGGATCAGGCAATGTCTGCTTAAGGGCTAAAACTTCAGCTCGCTTCCATGGAACGTGTACCCATACACGCTGGAAGTGAGGCAGGACAGGTGGATTAGCATTTGGGTCCCCTTCCCTCCACTGTGGGGGAACTTCTCTCATGGGGTACTGTTTCCCTTTCTTTTTAGCAGAAGAATCATATTTAAACAATAACCTGGAAACACCTTCAGTCCTAAACGACAATAACGTCGCAACTGCTTTCTCGACATCTGAACCCACAATCAAACCTGTCGAAAAATCAAACCGTACACGACACAACTTAGGCGGATTGGGCTCCAAACCATTTTCCTCTAAATCCTCAGAAAGAAAAGTACACATTTTCTCAAAAACGTATCTCTGTTTTGGTTCTTCCCACTGATGGAAGACATCCATAACAGACTCTAGTTCATATCTCGCTGGTTCAGTAACCCATTTATGCGCCAAATAATTTCTCCATACCATCAGGCAATTGGCTACGCAATTGCTTACGCTCTGTAACTGGGGTCGAAGCTAATGACCCAAAGAGAGGGGATAAAAGACTAGTCACAGTGTTTGTCATTCTCTGACGGATAGAGGGAGAGGTTGACAAATGAACAGGAGGAAAAACAGAATGAGACAAGGCAGAGACAGAAGCAGTATCAGAAACAATACCAGGAGTGGTAGTCGCTATAATAGTCAAAGTTGTAGGAAGTAAAGGCAGAGCAGATGTCAAAGCCGGTGGCCCTTGAGAAGGCTGCACCGGAGGAATAGGAACCAACTGAAGAATAGCTGGTGGGTGCTGGGGAGGAGCAGGAGGCAATGCAACCACTGGTTGTGCAACTAGAGGTTGCGGAGGTGCCGTTGCATTCTGCGCATAGGGTGGTTTCGAACTTAGCAAATGCAACATTAGGGGATCTTTTTCAGAGTCTTTTGCTGCATCTTGCTGAAGAGGCGACAAAACTGGATAGCATTTATCTACTGTCATTTTATGTCGCCTATGCAACTGCTCATTCAACTGTTCTGCTTCGTTATCTTTAAACTGTATAGCAGCTTGCATAATCGAAATACCTTTTTCTCTCTTATTTTTCTTAGCTAATTTAATTTCCTTTTGCTTGGCTTCTTTACGCCATAAGCGGAAAGAATCAAACATTGCCGGCCGGGCTTTCTTCTTAAAAAGTCTAACTTCGAGGTTATCTAAGATTTCTGTGTCAAAGCTACCATTTTGGGGCCATTTTAAAACACCATCTTTTCTGGTGTAACGGATCCATACTTCATTATATGTGATGGGGCCTACTCCGTGCTTCACATATAGTTCATAAGTTGGAGTTCCAATCGGAGGAACCGGACATGAGTCCTCCAACCGGGAGTCCCTTTTACAACCAAGACAAAACAAATTTCCAAGTCTGCTAAGACCAGGCATCTTCGCTCACTAGTCTAGCTTCAAACTTCAAAGGATTATCGTTTACGATAGTCTCGTGAATACACGAGTCCTTCGGCTTTGGTACTTGCAAGTTCCAAATCAAAGTGATCCCGAAGGGATACCAAACCAAATGTCCAACTTAAGGACCAAACCAAGTGTCCAACTAAGGACCAAACTAAGTGTCCAACTAAGGACCAAACCAAGTGTCCAACTAAGGACTGGGAGACGCTCCACTTATACTTAACTGAAAATATCAATGACGTCACCAGAAGACTCGTCTTATCGTTTCGCTCTACCAAAAATCAAGGGTCCAAATCAGGGCGATAGCCAGGGCAGCAGTCCTTCGTAGCCGTCTGGAAGCGGGGAACCTCGCAGCAAAGACTTTTGGACCACGTCGACATGCAGGGGTCGATGAAGTGGCGGCCTTCCTCCAGAATTTTCACACGAAGCTCCTCACGAACCTCAGGCTTGGACCGGTACCGCTGGTATCGCCCCACGTTGGGCGCCAACTGAGGTACTGGGTTTTTCAGAACCGGTACTGATCCGGTAACCCAGCGGTGCCAGGGTACACCCAAAGACCTCGGGTACTTTCCTGATTCAGACTACAGAAACTCAGAGTCTTCTAGGTGAAGTCAAAGATCGAATTTATTGGCTGCAACCAATTGACAGGCGTCCTAGAAGTACAACAGCACGACTTGTATGTTCTCAGGAGACTGTCTTTCAATGCAAAGTCAGGTTTCCTTATATACAGTTTTTTAAGCTTCAGGCAAACATTCTTGACATTTTGGTTGGTCATTCACATGTTTTCACTACAAAGGAAAAAACAGTGTCATGATGAAACCTCATATTTCATGTCATCCAACCCATAATAAATTACCCGGCAAGGCCTAGAATTTCACATCAGATAAGTGTGGACCCCCAATAAAAACGGGCACCTCCCCCTCGTAAAGTAAGAAGAAGAAAAGAGCAGGTGCAGGTGTGAGCAAGTTAGGCAGGGTGTGTGAGCGATAATAAGGGTTTTATGGCCTGGTGTGCCTTGATGCTATCTGATTCGGCCACTGGGAGAGGGACTGACCAAACAGGTTTGGCCTGAGGCAATGGTTCCAGCTTGCCCAGGTCAGAGAAAAGTCAATCAAGGTGTACGTGTCCTTGGAATCAAATCTGACTGTATTATAAGCCTATGTGAGGGCAACTTTTAAAATGGCTGTCGTGTATAAAATGGGAGCCACGAGTGCAGGACGAAAAATGGCGATTTCGAGGTGAAAACGCTGCTGGAATTGAGCGAAAATGCTCATGCTTAGTGTACTAGTCATTATCGGTCTTTTGATACTAAAATCGTACTGCTGTGGCAAAGCAGATTACATGGGTCCAGAATTTTTAGAACCTCAGTTTTGGTACAAGTACCACAGGAGAAGCCCATGGACTTTCAGAGTGCTCAACCACTCCCAGTTCTAACATTTTCTGCACCTTTTGCTTTATGCAGTCCCTGACATGGTCAGGCTGCCTATAGATCTTACTTTTGACAGGCAAGCTGTTTCCAGTATCTATAGTGTGCTCACACCAAGAAGTGGTACCTGGCACAGTAGAGAAGAGTTCAGAAAACTGACCCAGGAGATTTATGCAATGGTCTTTCTGCTCAGCAGTAAGACAATCAGCCAAAACTACCCCTTCCACTAGAGCATCTTGTTCTGTGGAAGAGAAGAGATCAGGTAGAGGATCACTGTCTTCTTCCTGTCCCTCATCAGTTGCCATGAGCAGGGTGAGATCAGCCCTGTCATAGTAGGGTTTAAGGCGATTGACATGGAGCACCCTAAGGGGACTCCTGGCAGTGCCTAAGTCAACTAAGTAGGTGACTTCACCCTTTTTCTCAACAATTGTGTGGGGTCCACTCCATTTGTCTTGGAGTGCTCTTGGAGCCTGTAGGAGGCTGGACTGGCTTGTAGTGAGTACCAAGGGGTACTTGCACCTTGCACCAGGCCCAGTTATCCCTTATTAGTGTATAGGGTGTCTAGCAGCTTAGGCTGATAGATAATGGTAGCTTAGCAGAGCAGCTTAGGCTGAACTAGGAGACGTGTGAAGCTACTACAGTACCACCTAGTGTCATATGCACAATATCATAAGAAAACACAATACACAGTTATACTAAAAATAAAGGTACTTTATTTTTATGACAATATGCCAAAGTATCTTAGAGTGTACCCTCAGTGAGAGGATAGGAAATATACACAAGATATATACACACAATAGCAAAAATATGCAGTATAGTCTTAGAAAACAGTGCAAACAATGTATAGTTACAATAGGATGCAATGGGGAAACATAGGGATAGGGGCAACATAAACCATATACTCCAAAAGTGGAATGCGAACCACGAATGGACCCCAAACCTATGTGACCTTGTAGAGGGTCGCTGGGACTATTAGAAAATAGTGAGAGTTAGCAAAATAACCCTCCCCAAGACCCTGAAAAGTGAGTGCAAAGTGCACTAAAGTTCCCCTAAGGACAAAGTAGTCGTGTTAGAGGAATAATGCAGGAAAGACACAAACCAGCAATGCAAGAACTGTGGATTTCCAATCTAGGGTACCTGTGGAACAAGGGGACCAAGTCCAAAAGTCACAAGCAAGTCGGAGATGGGCAGATGCCCAGGAAATGCCAGCTGTGGGTGCAAAGAAGCTTCGACTGGACAGAAGAAGCTGAGGTTTCTGCAGGAACAAAAAGGGCTAGAGACTTCCCCTTTGGTGGACGGATCCCACTCGCCTTGGAGAGTTGTGCAGAAGTGTTTTCCCACCGGAAAGACGCCAACAAGCCTTGCTAGACGCAAATTGTGCGTTTAACGTTTTTGGACGCTGCTGGGGCCCAGGAGGGACCAGGAGGTCGCAAATTGGACCTGAAGAGAGAAGGGACGTCGAGCAAGACAAAGAGCTCTCACTGAAGCAGGTAGCACCCGGAGAAGTGCCAGAAACAGGCACTTCAAGGATGCGTGAAACGGTGCTTGCCGAAGTTGCACAAAGGAGTCCCACGTCGCCGGAGACCAACTTAGAAAGTCGTGCAATGCAGGTTAGAGTGCCGTGGACCCAGGCTTGGCTGTGCACAAAGGATTTCCGCCGGAAGTGCACAGGGGCCGGAGTAGCTGCAAAGTCGCGGTTCCCAGCAATGCAGCCCAGCGAGGTGAGGCAAGGACTTACCTCCACCAAACTTGGGCTGAAGAGTCACTGGACTGTGGGGGTCACTTGGACAGAGTCGCTGGATTCGAGGGACCTCGCTCGTCGTGCTGAGAGGAGACCCAAGGGACCGGTGATGCAGCTTTTTGGTGCCTGTGGTTGCAGGGGGAAGATTCCGTCGACCCACGGGAGATTTCTTCGGAGCATCTGATGCAGAGGGGAGGCAGACTACCCCCACAGCATGCACAAGCAGGAAAACAGTCGAGAAGGCGGCAGGATCGGCGTTACAGAGTTGCAGTAGTCGTCTTTGCTACTATGTTGCAGGTTTGCAGGCTTCCAGCGCGGTCAGCGGTCGTTTCCTTATCAGAAGGTGAAGAGGGAGATGCAGAGGAACTCGGATGAGCTCTTGCATTCGTTATCTAAAGTTTCCCCAGAGACAGAGACCCTAAATAGCCAGAAAAGAGGGTTTGGCTACCTAGGAGAGAGGATAGGCTAGCAACACCTGAAGGAGCCTATCACAAGGAGTCTCTGACGTCACCTGGTGGCACTGGCCACTCAGAGCAGTCCAGTGTGCCAGCAGCACCTCTGTTTCCAAGATGGCAGAGATCTGGAGCACACTGGAGGAGCTCTGGACACCTCCCAGGGGAGGTGCAGGTCAGGGGAGTGGTCACTCCCCTTTCCTTTGTCCAGTTTCGTGCCAGAGCAGGGGCTAAGGGGTCCCTGAACCGGTGTAGACTGGCTTATGCAGAATTGGGCACATCTGTGCCCAAGAAAGCATTTCCAGAGGCTGGGGGAGGCTACTCCTCCCCTGCCTTCACACCATTTTCCAAAGGGAGAGGGTGTCACACCCTCTCTCAGAGGAAGTTCTTTGTTCTGCCATCCTGGGCCAGGCCTGGCTGGACCCCAGGAGGGCAGATGCCTGTCTGAGGGGTTGGCAGCAGCAGCAGCTGCAGTGAAACCCCAGGAAGGGCAGTTTGGCAGTACCAGGGTCTGTGCTACAGACCACTGGGATCATGGGATTGTGCCAACTATGCCAGGATGGCATAGAGGGGGCAATTCCATGATCATAGACATGTTACATGGCCATATTCGGAGTTACCATGGTGAAGCTACATATAGGTAGTGACCTATATGTAGTGCACGCGTGTAATGGTGTCCCCGCACTCACAAAGTTCAGGGAATTGGCTCTGAACAATGTGGGGGCACCTTGGCTTTTGCCAGGGTGCCCTCACACTAAGTAACTTTGCACCTAACCTTTACCAGGTAAAGGTTAGACATATAGGTGGCTTATAAGTTACTTAAGTGCAGTGTAAAATGGCTGTGAAATAACGTGGACGTTATTTCACTCAGGCTGCAGTGGCAGGCCTGTGTAAGAATTGTCAGAGCTCCCTATGGGTGGCAAAAGAAATGCTGCAGCCCATAGGGATCTCCTGGAACCCCAATACCCTGGGTACCTCAGTACCATATACTAGGGAATTATAAGGGTGTTCCAGTAAGCCAATGTAAATTGGTAAAAATGGTCACTAGCCTGTTAGTGACAATTTGGAAAGAAATGAGAGAGCATAACCACTGAGGTTCTGATTAGCAGAGCCTCAGTGAGACAGTTAGTCACTACACAGGTAACACATTCAGGCACACTTATGAGCACTGGGGCCCTGGGTTACCAGGGTCCCAGTGACACATACAACTAAAACAACATATATACAGTGAAAAATGGGGGTAACATGCCAGGCAAGATGGTACTTTCCTACACAACCCCCCCCCAAACGAAGGACAATAAGACTAGCCATGACCTGATGAGTCTTCATTGTCTAAGTGGAAATATCTGGAGAGTCCATCTGCATTGGAGTGGCTACTCCCAGGTCTATGTTCCACTGTATAGTCCATTCCCTGTAGGGATATGGACCACCTCAACAATTTAGGATTTTCACCTTTCATTTGTTTTAGCCAAAGTAGAGGTTTGTGGTCTGTCTGAACAATGAAGTGAGTGCCAAACAGGCATGGCCTCAACTTCTTCAGAGCCCAGACCACAGCAAAGGCCTCCCTCTCAATGGCAGACCAACGCTTTTCTCTAGGGGTCAACCTCCTACTAATAAAAGCAACAGGTTGATCCTGGCCCTCAGAATTAAGTTGTGATAGGACTGCCCCTACTCCTAATTCAGATGCATCAGTTTGGACATAGAATTTTTTAGAGTAACAAGGGCTTTTCAGGACAGGTGCAGAGCACATGGCCTGCTTCAGCTCCTCAAAAGCTTTCTGACAGCTTGCTGTCCATAATACCTTTTTAGGCATTTTCTTGGATGTGAGGTCATTAAGAGGGGCTGCAATGGAGCCATAGTTCTTAATGAACCTCCTGTAATACCCAGTGAGGCCTAGGAAGGCTCTCACCTGAGTTTGAGTGGTAGGGGGAACCCAATCAATAATAGTTTGGATTTTCCCCTGAAGTGGTGCAATCTGTTCCCCACCAACAAGGTGTCCCAGATAAACCACCTTACCCTGCCCTATCTGGTACTTTGAAGCCTTGATAGTGAGGCCTGCCTTTTGCAGGGCCTCCAAAACTTTCCATAGGTGGACCAGGTGATCATCCCAGCTGGAGCTAAAGACAGCTATATCATCCAAATATGCTGCACTGAAAGCTTCCAGCCCTTGCAGGACTGTGTTCACCAACCTCTGAAAAGTGGCAGGTGCATTTTTCAAACCAAAAGGCATTACAGTAAACTGGTAATGTCCTCCAATGGTAGAAAATGCAGTCTTAGATTTAGCATCTTCTGATAATTTGATCTGCCAATACCCTGCAGTCAAATCAAAAGTGCTTAGATACTTGGCAGATGCCAGTGTATCTATAAGCTCATCTGCCCTGGGTATAGGGTGAGCATCAGTTTTGGTTACCAAGTTGAGACCTCTATAATCTACACAAAACCGCATTTCCTTCTTTCCATCTTTAGAATTGGGTTTTGGTACCAGTACCACAGGAGAAGCCCATGGACTGTCAGAGTGCTCAACCACTCCTAGTTCCAACATTTTCAGAACTTCTTGCTTTATGCAGTCCCTGACATGGTCAGGCTGCCTATAGATCTTACTTTTGACAGGTAAACTGTCTCCAGTATCTATAGTGTGCTCACACCAAGAAGTGGTGCCTGGCACAGTAGAGAAGAGTTCTGAAAATTGTCCTAGGAGATTTATGCAATGGTCTTTCTGCTCAGCAGTAAGACAATCTGCCAAAACTACACCTTCCACAAGAGCATCTTGTTCTGTGGAAGAGAAGAGATCAGGTAGAGGATCACTGTCTTCTTCCTGTCCCTCATCAGTTGCCATGAGCAGGGTGAGATCAGCCCTGTCATAGTAGGGTTTCAGGCGGTTGACATGGAGCACCCTAAGGGGACTCCTGGCAGTGCCTAAGTCAACTAAATAGGTGACTTCTCCCTTCTTTTCAACAATTGTGTGGGGACCACTCCATTTATCTTGGAGTGCTCTTGGGGCCACAGGCTCCAAGACCCACACTTTCTGCCCTGGTTGGTACTGAACCAAAACAGCCTTCTGATCATGCCATTGCTTCTGGAGCTCTTGGCTGGCCTGAAGGTTTTTACTGGCCTTTTTCATGTACTCATCCATCCTTGATCTGAGGCCAAGTACATAATCCACAATATCCTGCTTAGGAGCTTTTAAAGGTTGTTCCCAACCCTCCTTTACAAGTGTTAGTGGACCCCTAACAGGGTGTCCAAAAATAAGTTCAAAGGGGCTGAAGCCCACTCCTTTCTGGGGTACCTCCCTGTAGGCAAAAAGGAGGCATGGTAGAAGGATATCCCATCTCCTGCGGAGTTTTTCAGGGAGTCCCATAATCATGCCTTTGAGAGTTTTATTAAATCTCTCCACCAGTCCATTTGTTTGTGGATGATAGGGTGTTGTGAACTTGTACGTTACACCACACTCCTTCCACATGGCCTTTAAGTATGCAGACATGAAATTGCTTCCTCTGTCTGATACCACTTCCTTTGGGAAGCCCACCCTGGAAAATATTCCCAGGAGGGCCTTTGCCACTGCAGGAGCTGTAGTGGTCCTTAAAGGAATAGCTTCAGGATATCTTGTGGCATGGTCCACTACCACCAAGATAAACCTATTGCCTGAAGCAGTAGGAGGGTCAAGGGGGCCAACTATGTCAACCCCTACCCTTTCAAAGGGGACTCCAACCACAGGCAGTGGGATAAGGGGTGCCTTTGGAGTGCCACCTGTTTTGCCACTGGCTTGACAGGTTTCACAGGACTTACAAAATTCCTTTGTGTCCTCAGACATCCTAGGCCAATGAAACAATGGAACCAATCTGTCCCAAGTTTTCATTTGACCCAGGTGCCCAGCTAGGGGAATGTCATGTGCCAGTGTTAGGAGGAACTTTCTGTACTCCTGAGGAATCACTAATCTCCTGGCAGCTCCAGGTTTAGGATCCCTATGCTCAGTGTACAAGAGGTTGTCCTCCCAGTAAACTCTGTGAGAGTCACTGACATCCCCATTAGCCTGTTTGACAGCTTGCTGTCTGAGACCCTCTAATGTGGGACAGGTTTGCTGTGCCACACTCAGCTCATCCCTGGCAGGCCCCCCTTCACCCAAAAGCTCAGCCGTGTCTGCTTCCAGCTCCTCTGGTGTAGGTTCTGCACAGGGAGGGAATTCTTCTTCCTCAGAAGTTGAATCCACTGTAGAGGGAGGGATAGTAGGAAGTGGTTTGCTTCTACTAGCCCTAGCTTTAGGGAGCACTTGGTCCATTGTTCCAGGATCCAAGCTTCCCTGTCCTTTTTGCTTTTTTGTCTGAGCCCTTGTCAAAGCAAAAATATGCCCTGGGATGCCCAGCATTGCTGCATGGGCCTCCAACTCCACATCTGACCAAGCTGATGTCTCCAAATCATTCCCTAATAGACAGTCTACAGGTAAATCTGAAGCTACCACAACTTTCTTTGGACCAGTTACCCCCCCCCAGTTGAGATTTACAACAGCCATGGGGTGGCTTTGTGTTATGTTGTGAGCATCGGTTACTTGGTACTGGTGTCCAAGTATGTGTTGTTCAGGGTGCACCAGTTTCTCAATCACCATTGTGACACTGGCACCTGTGTCCCTGTAGGCCTGGACCTCAACACCATTTATTAGGGTTAGTTGCTTGTACTTCTCCAAGTTATGGGGGCAAGCAACCAAAGTGGCTAAATCAATAGCCCCTTCAGAGACTAAAGTAGCCTCTGTGGTCTCCCTAATCAGACCAACCCCAACTAAATTACCAAAAGTGAGCCCAGCTACTCCCTTGGATTGGCTATTAGTAGGTTTGCTCCCACCACCACTGCTATTAGTAGGGACACTAGGTGTAGCAGTAGGGGTTGTAGTGGTAGGAGCTGTGGTGCCTTTCTTTGGACAACTGGGATCTGTTGTCCAATGGCCTTTTATTTTACATAAATAGCACCATGGTTTCTTTTCCTTGTTCTGATTAAAGGAGGATTTGGACCCACCACCCCCACCAGAGTGTTTTTGTGGGCCTGATGAAGACTCATTTTTAGATTTGTCCCCACCCTTGTCAGAAGACTTACCATCCTTCTTTTTGTTGCCATCTTTGTCACCCCCTGTATGAACTTTTCTGTTCACTCTTGTTCTGACCCATTTGTCTGCCTTCTTTCCCAATTCTTGGGGAGAGGTCAGATCAGAGTCCACCAAGTACTGGTGCAACAAATCAGACACACAATTATTAAGAATATGCTCTCCCAGGATCAAGTTATACAGGCTGTCATAATCAGTAACTTTACTGCCATGTAACCACCCCTCCAAGGCCTTCACTGCCTGGTCAATGAAATCAACCCAGTCTTGTGAAGACTCCTTTTTGGTCTCTCTGAACTTTATCCTGTACTGTTCAGTGGTTAAGCCATAACCATCCAGGAGTGCATTCTTAAGAACTTGGAAATTATTAGCATCATTTTCTTTCACAGTAAGGAGCCTATCCCTACCTTTTCCACTAAATGGTAGCCATAGGATAGCAGCCCACTGCCTTTGAGGGACATCCTGTACAACACAGGCCCTCTCAAGTGCAGCAAACCACTTGTTAATGTCATCCCCCTCCTTATAAGGGGGAACTATCTTGTGCAGATTCCTGGAATCATGCTCTTTTGCAGGATGACTATGGGGAATACTGCTGCTGCCACCATGGGTATCTAAACCCAACTTCTGTCTTTCCTTCTCTAATTCAAAAGACTGTCTATCCAAATCCAGCTGTTGCTTTTTAAGCTTCAGTCTGGTTTGTTCCACCCTCAACTTATTGAGTTCCCTCTCTAACATTCTGTCATCAGGGTTGGTGGGAGGGACATTTCTAGAAACAGAGCTATGATGGGAATGAACAGAAGGAGACCTGTCCCTTACAGAAGCCAACTTAACAGCTTGGTTTACAGAAACATTACTACCAGAATGGTGAGAATAAATGCTTTTGCTATGATGTGAGACCACACTATTTATTTGGTGTGGCTCATCATCATTACCATCTATGCTATATTGTCTAGTAATGGGCAGGCTAGGAAGTTTCTTTCCTGAATCTTTTCCTGGGGGAGTCCCTGAATCAGATTGGGAACTATTAGGTACTTTTTCAACAGATGGGGCACCTATGGCCTTATCCTGTTCTCTAAGCATGTTAATTAACAGTTCCAAGACAGGATTCTTCCCTACACTCAAACCTCTCTCCATACAGAGACTCCTTGCTCTTTTCCAGCTAAGGTTGTCATATGCAAGTTTGGACAGATCAACACTTTGGACTGTGCCAGACATTTTTTTAGAGAGAGTTAAAGTGATAGAAAAAGAGAAAAAAGTTTTCAGAACTTTTTGGAAAGACAGAAAAAAACTTTTTAAACTTTTAAGAACTTTTTGAAAGTTTAGGAGTACTTTTCAGCACTTAGAAAAGAGTGAAAAGAGGAAATGCAAAACTTTTTGGCTATGTGTATATACACTGACCTTGTTTTGTATATTTTTCTCTTATGAAAAGTACAATGACAAGAGTGGTAAGTAGTCTCAAGCACTTATCCCACCACTGCACAACCAATGTAGGAGGCTGGACTGGCTTGTAGTGAGTACCAAGGGGTACTTGCACCTTGCACCAGGCCCAGTTATTCCTTATTAGTGTATAGGGTGTCTAGCAGCTTAGGCTGATAGATAATGGTATCTTAGCAGAGCAGCTTAGGCTGAACTAGGAGACGTGTGAAGCTACTACAGTACCACCTAGTGTCATATGCACAATATCATAAGAAAACACAATACACAGTTATACTAAAAATAAAGGTACTTTATTTTTATGACAATATGCCAAAGTATCTTAGAGTGTACCCTCAGTGAGAGGATAGGAAATATACACAAGATATATACACACAATAGCAAAAATATGCAGTATAGTCTTAGAAAACAGTGCAAACAATGTATAGTTACAATAGGATGCAATGGGGAAACATAGGGATAGGGGCAACACAAACCATATACTCCAAAAGTGGAATGCGAACCACGAATGGACCCCAAGCCTATGTGACCTTGTAGAGGGTCGCTGGGACTATTAGAAAATAGTGAGAGTTAGCAAAATAACCCTCCCCAAGACCCTGAAAAGTGAGTGCAAAGTGCACTAAAGTTCCCCTAAGGACAAAGTAGTCGTGTTAGAGGAATAATGCAGGAAAGACACAAACCAGCAATGCAACAACTGTGGATTTCCAATCTACGGTACCTGTGGAACAAGGGGACCAAGTCCAAAAGTCACAAGCAAGTCGGAGATGGGCAGATGCCCAGGAAATGCCAGCTGCGGGTGCAAAGAAGCTTCGACTGGACAGAAGAAGCTGGGGTTTCTGCAGGAACAAAAAGGGCTAGAGACTTTCCCTTTAGTGGACGGATCCCACTCGCCTTGGAGAGTCGTGCAGAAGTGTTTTCCCGCCGGAAGGACGCCAACAAGCCTTGCTAGATGCAAATCGTGCGTTTGGCGTTTTTGGACGCTGCTGGGGCCCAGGAGGGACCAAGAGGTCGCAAATTGGACCTGAAGAGAGAGGGGACGTCGAGCAAGACAAAGAGCCCTCACTGAAGCAGGTAGCACCCGGAGAAGTGCCAGAAACAGGCACTACGAGGATGCGTGAAACGGTGCTCGCCGAAGTTGCACAAAGGAGTCCCACGTCGCCGGAGACCAACTTAGAAAGTCGTGCAATGCAGGTTAGAGTGCCGTGGACCCAGGCTTGGCTGTGCACAA
The DNA here is from genome assembly GCF_031143425.1 of Pleurodeles waltl. NCBI lineage: Eukaryota > Metazoa > Chordata > Amphibia > Caudata > Salamandridae > Pleurodeles > Pleurodeles waltl. The sequence continues at coordinate 186,763,473 of NC_090443.1, forward strand.
AGGATTTCCGCCGGAAGTGCACAGGGGCCGGAGTAGCTGCAAAGTCGCGGTTCCCAGCAATGCAGCCCAGCGAGGTGAGGCAAGGACTTACCTCCACCAAACTTGGGTTGAAGAGTCACTGGACTGTGGGGGTCACTTGGACAGAGTCGCTGGATTCGAGGGACCTCGCTCGTTGTGCTGAGAGGAGACCCAAGGGACCGGTGATGCAGCTTTTTGGTGCCTGCGGTTGCAGGGGGAAGATTCCGTCGACCCACGGGAGATTTCTTCGGAGCTTCTGGTGCAGAGGGGAGGCAGACTACCCCCACAGCATGCACAAGCAGGAAAACAGTCGAGAAGGCGGCAGGATCGGCGTTACAGAGTTGCAGTAGTCGTCTTTGCTACTATGTTGCAGGTTTGCAGGCTTCCAGCGCGGTCAGCGGTCGTTTCCTTATCAGAAGGTGAAGAGGGAGATGCAGAGGAACTCGGATGAGCTCTTGCATTCGTTATCTAAAGTTTCCCCAGAGACAGAGACCCTAAATAGCCAGAAAAGAGGGTTTGGCTACCTAGGAGAGAGGATAGGCTAGCAACACCTGAAGGAGCCTATCACAAGGAGTCTCTGACGTCACCTGGTGGCACTGGCCACTCAGAGCAGTCCAGTGTGCCAGCAGCACCTCTGTTTCCAAGATGGCAGAGATCTGGAGCACACTGGAGGAGCTCTGGACACCTCCCAGGGGAGGTGCAGGTCAGGGGAGTGGTCACTCCCCTTTCCTTTGTCCAGTTTCGCGCCAGAGCAGGGGCTAAGGGGTCCCTGAACCGGTGTAGACTGGCTTATGCAGAATTGGGCACATCTGTGCCCAAGAAAGCATTTCCAGAGGCTGGGGGAGGCTACTCCTCCCCTGCCTTCACACCATTTTCCAAAGGGAGAGGGTGTCACACCCTCTCTCAGAGGAAGTTCTTTGTTCTGCCATCCTGGGCCAGGCCTGGCTGGACCCCAGGAGGGCAGATGCCTGTCTGAGGGGTTGGCAGCAGCTGCAGTGAAACCCCAGGAAGGGCAGTTTGGCAGTACCAGGGTCTGTGCTACAGACCACTGGGATCATGGGATTGTGCCAACTATGCCAGGATGGCATAGAGGGGGCAATTCCATGATCATAGACATGTTACATGGCCATATTCGGAGTTACCATGGTGAAGCTACATATAGGTAGTGACCTATATGTAGTGCACGCGTGTAATGGTGTCCCCGCACTCACAAAGTTCAGGGAATTGGCTCTGAACAATGTGGGGGCACCTTGGCTAGTGCCAGGGTGCCCTCACACTAAGTAACTTTGCACCTAACCTTTACCAGGTAAAGGTTAGACATATAGGTGACTTATAAGTTACTTAAGTGCAGTGTAAAATGGCTGTGAAATAACGTGGACGTTATTTCACTCAGGCTGCAGTGGCAGGCCTGTGTAAGAATTGTCAGAGCTCCCTATGGGTGGCAAAAGAAATGCTACAGCCCATAGGGATCTCCTGGAACCCCAATACCCTGGGTACCTCAGTACCATATACTAGGGAATTATAAGGGTGTTCCAGTAAGCCAATGTAAATTGGTAAAAATGGTCACTAGCCTGTTAGTGACAATTTGGAAAGAAATGAGAGAGCATAAGCACTGAGGTTCTGATTAGCAGAGCCTCAGTGAGACAGTTAGTCACTACACAGGTAACACATTCAGGCACACTTATGAGCACTGGGGCCCTGGGTTACCAGGGTCCCAGTGACACATACAACTAAAACAACATATATACAGTGAAAAATGGGGGTAACATGCCAGGCAAGATGGTACTTTCCTACAGAGCCACAGGCTCCAAGACCCACACTTTCTGCCCTGGTTTGTACTGAACCAAAACAGCCTTCTGGTCATGCCATTGCTTTTGGAGGTCTTGGCTGGCCTGAAGGTTTTTACTGGCCTTTTTCATATACTCAGCCATCCTTGATCTGAGGCCAAGTACATAATCCACAATATCTTGTTTTGGAGCTTTTAAAGGTTGTTCCCAACCCTCCTTGACAAGTGTTAGTGGACCCCTAACAGGGTGTCCAAAGAGGAGTTCAAAGGGGCTGAAGCCCACTCCTTTCTGGGGTACCTCCCTGTAGGCAAAAAGGAGGCATGGTAACAGGATATCCCATCTCCTGCGGAGTTTTTCAGGGAGACCCATAATCATGCCTTTGAGAGTTTTGGTAAATCTCTCCACCAGTCCATTTGTTTATGGATGATAGGGTGTAGTGAACTTGTAAGTCACACCACACTCCTTCCACATGGCCTTTAAGTATGCAGACATGAAATTGCTTCCCCTGTCTGATACTACTTCCTTTGGGAAGCCCACCATGGAAAATATTCCCAGGAGGGCCTTTGCCACTGCAGGTGCTGTAGTGGTCCTTAAAGGAATTGCTTCAGGATATCTTGTGGAATGGTCCACTACCACCAAGATAAACCTATTGCCTGAAGCAGTAGGAGGGTCAAGGGGGCAAACTATGTCAACCCCTACCCTTTCAAAAGGAGCCCCAACCACAGGCAGTGTAATAAGGCGTGCCTTTGGGGTGCCACCTGTTTTGCCACTGGCTTGACAGGTTTCACAGGACTTACAAAAATCTTTTGTGTCCTCAGACATCCTAGGCCAATGAAACAAGGGAACAAGCCTGTCCCAAGTTTTCATTTGTCCCAGATGCCCAGCTAGGGGAATGTCGTGGGCTAGAGTTAGGAGGAACTTTCTGTACTCCTGAGGAATCACTAACCTCCTGGCAGTTCCAGGTTTAGGATCCCTTGCTTCAGTGTACAAGAGGTTGTCCTCCCAGTAAACTCTGTGAGAGTCACTGACATTAGCCTGTTTGACAGCTTGCTGTCTTAGACCCTCTAGTGTGGGACAGGTTTGCTGTGCCACACTCAGCTCCTCCCTGGCAGGCCCCCCTTCACCCAAAAGCTCAGCAGTATCTGCTTCCAGCTCCTCTGGTGTAGGTTCTGCACAGGGTGGAAATTCTTCTTCCTCAGAAGTAGAATCCACTGTAGAGGGAGGGATAGTAGGAAGTGCTTTACTTCTACTAGCCCTAGCTTTAGGGAGCACTTGGTCCATTGTTCCAGGATCCAAGCTTCCCTGTCCTTTTTGCATTTTGGCCTGAGCCCTGGTTAAAGCAAAAATATGCCCTGGGATGCCCAGCATTGCTGCATGGGCCTCCAACTCCACATCTGACCAAGCTGATGTCTCCAAATCATTTCCTAGAAGACAGTCTACAGGTAAATCTGTGGCTACCACAACTTTCTTTGGACCAGTAACCCCCCCCCAGTTGAGATTTACAACAGCCATGGGGTGGCTAAGTGTGTTGTTGTGAGTATCGGTTACTTGGTACTGGTGACCAAGTAGGTGTTGTTCAGGGTGGACCAGTTTCTCTATGACCATAGTCACACTGGCACCAGTGTCCCTGTAGGCCTGAACCTCAACACCATTTATTAGGGGTAGCTGCTTGTACTTATCCATATTAAGGGGACAAGCAACTAAGGTGGCTAAATCAATAGCCCCCTCAGAGACTAACACAGCCTCTGTGGTCTCCCTAACAAGACCAACCCCAACTAAGTTACCAATAGTGAGCCCAGCTACTCCCTTGGATTGGCTACTAGTAGGTTTCCTCCCACCACCACTGCTATTAGTAGGGACACTAGGTGTAGCAGTAGGGGTTGTAGTGGTAGGAGGCTTGGTGATTTTCTTTGGACAACTGGGATCTGTTGTCCAATGGCCTTTTATTTTACATAAATAGCACCATGGTTTCTTTTCCTTGTTTTGATTAGAAGAGGATTTGGGCCCACCACCCCCACCAGAGTGTTTTTGTGGGCCTGATGAAGACTCATTTTTAGATTTGTCCCCACCCTTGTCAGAAGACTTACCATCCTTCTTCTTGTTGCCATCTTTGTCACCCCCTGTATGAACTTTTCTGTTCACCCTTGTTCTGACCCATTTGTCTGCCTTCTTTCCCAATTCTTGGGGAGAGGTCAGATCAGAGTCCACCAAGTACTGGTGCAACAAATCAGACACACAATTATTAAGAATATGCTCTCTCAGGATCAAGTTATACGGGCTGTCATAATCAGTAACTTTACTGCCATGTAACCACCCCTCCAAGGCCTTCACTGAATGGTCAATGAAATCAACCCAGTCTTGTGAAGACTCCTTTTTGGTCTCTCTGAACTTTATCCTGTATTGTTCAGTGGTTAAGCCATAACCATCCAGGAGTGCATTCTTAAGAACTTTGTAATCATTGGCTTCACTTTCTTTCACAGTAAGGAGCCTATCCCTACCTTTTCCACTAAATGATAGCCATAGGATAGCAGCCCACTGCCTTTGAGGGACATCCTGTACAGCACAGGCCCTCTCAAGTGCAGCAAACCACTTGTTAATGTCATCCCCCTCCTTATAAGGGGGAACTATCTTGTGCAGATTCCTGGTATCATGCTCTTTTGCAGGATGACTATGGGGAATACTGCTGCTGCCACCATGGGTTTCTAAACCCAGTTTCTGTCTCTCCTTCTCTACTTCTAAGGTCTGTCTATCCAAATCCAGCTGTTGCTTCTTGAGCTTCAGTCTGGTTTGTTCCACTCTCAATCTATTGAGCTCCCTTTCTAACAATCTGTCATCAGGGTGGGTGGGAGGGACATTCCTAGACACAGAAGTATGATGAGAATGAACAGAAGGAGACCTGTCCCTTACAGAGGGCACCCTAACAGCTTGGCTAACAGTGTAATGTGAGAGCACACCATCTGTATGATGTGACTCAACCTCTGTACCAACTATGCTAGACTGTCTAGTAATGGGCAGGCTAGGAAGTTTCTTTCCTGAATCTTTTCCTAGGGGAGTCCCTGGATCAGATTGGGAACCATTAGCTACTTTTTCAACAGATGGGGCCCTTCTGGCCTTATCTTTGTTCTCTAAGCATGTTAAGTAACAATTCCAAGGAAGGATTCTTCCCTACACTCAAACCTCTCTCTATGCAGAGACTCCTTGCTCCTTTCCAGCTAAGGTGATCATATGCAAGTTTGGACAGATCAACATTTTGGCCTGTGCCAGACATTTTTAGAGAGAGTTAAAGTGATAGAAAAAGAGAAAAAAGTTTGTCAGAGCTTTTAGAAAGTCAGAGAAAAAAACTTGTAAAACTTTTTAGAACTTTTTTTAAAGTTTAGAAGTACTTTTCAGCACTTAGAAAAGAGTGAAAAGAGGAAATGCAAAACTTTTTAGCTATGTGTACACACACTGAACTTGTTTTGTATATTTTTCTCTTATGAAAAGTACAATGACAAGAGTGGTAAGTAGTCTCAAAGCACTTATCCCACCGCTGCACAACCAATGTAGGAGGCTGGACTGGCTTGTAGTGAGTACCAAGGGGTACTTGCACCTTGCACCAGGCTCAGTTATCCCTTATTAGTGTATAGGGTGTCTAGCAGCATAGGCTGATAGATAATGGTAGCTTAGCAGAGCAGCTTAGGCTGAACTAGGAGACGAGTGAACCTCCTACAGTACCACTTAGTGTCATATGCACAATATCATAAGAAAACACAATACACAGTTATACTAAAAATAAAGGTACTTTATTTTTATGACAATATGCCAAAGTATCTCAGAGTGTACCCGCAGTATGAGGATACCAAATATACACAAGATATATGTACACAATACCAAAAATATGCAGTATAGTCTTAGAAAACAGTGCAAACAATGTATAGATACAATAGGATGCAATGGGGACACATAGGGATAGGGGCAACACAAACCATATACTCCAAAAGTGGAATGCGAACCACGAATGGACCCCAAACCTATGTGACCTTGTAGAGGGTCGCTGGGACTATTGGAAAATAGTAAGGGTTAGAAAAATAGCCCACCCCAAGACCCTGAAAAGTGAGTGCAAAGTGCACTAAAGTTCCCCAAAGGACATAGAAGTCGTGATAGGGGAATTCTGCAGGAAAGACACAAACCAGCAATGCAACAACGATGGATTTCCAGGCGAGGGTACCTGTGGAACAAGGGGACCAAGTCCAAAAGTCACAAGCAAGTCGGAGATGGGCAGATGCCCAGGAAATGCCAGCTGTGGGTGCAAAGAAGCTGCTACTGGACAGTAGAAGCTTAGGTTTCTGCAGGAACGACAAGGGCTAGAGACTTCCCCTTTGGAGGACGGATCCCACACGCTGTGGAGAGTCGTGCAGAAGTGTTTTCCCGCCGATAGACCACCAACAAGCCTTGCTAGCTGCAAATCGTGCGGTAAGCATTTTTGGATGCTGCTGTGGCCCAGGAGGGACCAGGATGTCGCAAATTGCATCAGGAGAGAGAGGGGACGTCGAGCAAGACAAGAAGCCCTCTCAGCAGCAGGTAGCACCCGGAGAAGTGCCAGAAACAGGCACTACGAGGATGCGTGAAACAGTGCTCACCCGAAGTTGCACAAAGGAGTCCCACGTCGCCGGAGACCAACTTAGAAAGTCGTGCAATGCATGTTAGAGTGCTGTGGACCCAGGCTTGGCTGTGCACAAAGGATTTCCGCCGGAAGTGCACAGGGGCTGGAGTAGCTGCAAAAGTCGTAGTTCCCAGCAATGCAGTCTGGCGTGGGGAGGCAAGGACTTACCTCCACCAAACTTGGACTGAAGAGTCACTGGACTGTGGGAGTCACTTGGACAGAGTTGCTGAGCTCAAGGGACCTCACTCGTCGTGCTGAGAGGAGACCCAGAGGACCAGTGATGCAGTTCTTTGGTGCCTGCGGTTGCATGGGGCAGATTCCGTCGACCCACGGGAGATTTCTTCGGAGCTTCTAGTGCAGAGAGGAGGAAGACTGCCCCCACAGCATGCACCACCAGGAAAACAGTTGAGAAGGCGGCAGGATCAGCGTTACAAAGTCGCATTAGTCGTCTTTGCTACTTTGTTGCAGTTTTGCAGGCTTCCAGCGCGGTCAGCAGTCGATTCCTTGGCAGAAGGTGAAGAGAGAGATGCAGAGGAACTCTGATGAGCTCTTGCATTCGTTATCTAAGGAATTCCCAAAAGCAGAGACCCTAAATAGCCAGAAAAGGAGGTTTGGCTACCTAGGAGAGAGGATAGGCTAGCAACACCTGAAGGAGCCAATCAGAAGGAGTCTCTGACGTCACCTGGTGGCACTGGCCACTCAGAGCAGTCCAGTGTGCCAGCAACACCTCTGTTTCCAAGATGGCAGAGGTCTGGAGCACACTGGAGGAGCTCTGGACACCTCCCAGGGGAGGTGCAGGACAGGGGAGTGGTCACTCCCCTTTCCTTTGTCCAGTTTCGCGCCAGAGCAGGGCTAAGGGGTCCCCTGAACCGGTGTAGATTGGCTTATGCAGAATTGGGCACATCTGTGCCCATGAAAGCATTTTCAGAGGCTGGGGGAGGCTACTCCTCCCCTGCCTTCACACCATTTTCCAAAGGGAGAGGGCGTAACACCCTCTCTCAGAGGAAGTCCTTTGTTCTGCCATCCTGGGACAAGCCTGGCTTGACCCCAGGAGGGCAGAAACCTGTCTGAGGGGTTGGCAGCAGCAGCAGCTGCAGTGAAACCCCAGGAAAGGCAGTTTGGCAGTACCAGGGTCTGTGCTACAGACCACTGGGATCATGGGATTGTGCCAACTATGCCAGGATGGCATAGAGGGGGCAATTCCATGATCATAGACATGTTACATGGCCATATTCGGAGTTACCATTGTGAAGCTACATATAGGTAGTGACCTATATGTAGTGCACCCGTGTAATGGTGTCCCCGCACTCACAAAGTCCGGGGAATTGGCCCTGAACAATGTGGGGGCACCTTGGCTAGTGCCAGGGTGCCCTCACACTAAGTAACTTTGCACCTAACCTTTATCAGGTAAAGGTTAGACATATAGGTGACTTATAAGTTACTTAAGTGCAGTGTAAAATGGCTGTGAAATAACGTGGACGTTATTTCACTCAGGCTGCAGTGGCAGGCCTGTGTAAGAATTGTCAAAGCTCCCTATGGGTGGCAAAAGAAATGCTGCAGCCCATAGGGATCTCCTGGAACCCCAATACCCTGGGTACCTCAGTACCATATACTAGGGAATTATAAGGGTGTTCCAGTAAGCCAATGTAAATTGGTAAAATTGGTCACTAGCCTGTTAGTGACAATTTGAAAGAAATGAGAGAGCATAACCACTGAGGTTCTGATTAGCAGAGCCTCAGTGAGACAGTTAGTCACTAAACAGGTAACACATTCAGGCGCACTTATGAGCACTGGGGCCCTGGGTGACAGGGTCCCAGTGACACATACAACTAAAACAACATATATACAGTGAAAAATGGGGGTAACATGCCAGGCAAGATGGTACTTTCCTACAGCACTTCTGTTGAGAAATTAGCTGATGGTTCCCAATCTGACCCTGGGGCACCCCTAGCAAAAGATTTGGAAAGGAACCTTCCCAACCTGCCCATTAGCAGGCCAACTAGCATTGCTGGTACCAATGTGAGTTCTCATCACAGTAGGAGTGTTACTTCTGTTAGCCAGGTTGTTAGAGTGCCATCTGTTAGGGACAGATCTCCCTCTGTTCATTCTCACCATACTTCTGTGTCAAGGCATGCCCCACCCACCCACCCTGATGACAGAGTGTTAGAAAGGGAGCTCAATAGACTGAGAGTGGAAGAATCCAGGCTGAAGCTCAAGAAGCAACAGCTGGATTTAGATATGCAAGCCTTTGATTTAGAAAAAGAAAGACAGAGGTTGGGGTTAGGACCCCATGGTGGCAGCAGCAGTATTACAGATAGTAATCCTGTAAAAGAGCATGATTCTAGGAATCTGCACAAGATAGTTCCCCCTTACAAGGAGGGGGATGACATTAACAAGTGGTTTGCTGCACTTGAGAGGGGCTGTGTTGTACAGGGGGTCCCTCAAAGGCAGTGTGCTGCTATCCTATGGCTATCTTTCAGTGGAAAGGGTAGGGATAGGCTCCTTACTGTTAAGGAAAGTGATGCCAATGATTTTACAGTTCTTAAAAATGCACTCCTAGATGGTTATGGCTTAACCACTGAACAGTACAGGATCAAGTTCAGAGAAACCAAAAAGGAGTCTTCACAAGACTGGGTAGACTTTGTTGACCATTCAGTGAAGGCCTTGGAGGGGTGGTTACATGGCAGTAAAGCTTCTGACTATGAAAGCCTGTATAACTTAATCCTGAGAGAGCATATTCTTAATAATTGTGTGTCTGATTTGTTGCACCAGTACCTAGTAGACTCTGATCTGATCTCTCCCCAACAATTGGGAAAGAAGGCAGACAAATGGGTCAGAACAAGGGTGAACAGAAAAGTTCATACAGGTGGTGACAAGGATGGCAAGAAGAAAGATGGTGAGAAATCTCAGGATAAGCATGGGGATAAGGGTAAAACCAAAGATCCTTCTTCAAATCCTAAACACTCTTCAGGGGGTGGGGATAAAACAAATTTGTCCTCTTCTTCACAACCTACACAATTTAAAAGCCCTGGCTTTGTGTGTAAAAATAGAGGCCATAGGCCAGGGGATAAGTCCTCTACAGGTAAACCCCCTGAGCCTACTGTAGGAGGCTGGACTGTCTTTTAGTGGGTACCAAGAGGTACTTACACCTTGCACCAGGCCCAGGTATCCCTTATTAGTGTAGAGGGGTGTCTAGCAGCTTAGGCTGATAGAAAAGGTAGCTTAGCAACGCAGCTTAGGCTGAACTAGGAGACGAGTGAAGCTCCTACAATACCACTAGTGTCACTTGCACAATATCATAAGAAAACACAATATACAGATACACTAAAAATAAAGGTACTTTATTTTTATGACAATATGCCAAAGTATCTCAGTGAGTACCCTCTGTATGAGGATAGCAAATATACACAAGATATATGTACACAATACCAAAATACGCAGTAATAGCAATAGAAAACAGTGCAACCAATGTGTAGTCACAATAGAATGCAATGGGGGCACATAGGGATAGGGGCAACACAAACCATGTACTCTAGAAGTGGAATGCGAACCACGAATGGACACCAAACCTATGTGACCTTGTAGAGGGTTGCTGGGACTGTAAGGAAACAGTGAGTGTTAGAAAAATAGCCCACCCCAAGCCCCTGAAAAGTGGGTGCAAAGTGCACCTAAGTTCCCCAAAGAGCACAGAAGTAGTGATAGGGGAATTCTGCAAGGAAGACCAACACCAGCAATGCAACAACGATGGATTTCCTGACGAGAGTACCTGTGGAACAAGGGGACCAAGTCCAAAAGTCACGATCAAGTAGGGAGTGGGCAGATGCCCAGGAAATGCCAGCTGTGGGTGCAAAGAAGCTGCCACCGGATGGTAGAAGCTGTGGATTCTGCAAGAACAACAAGGGCTAGAAACTTCCCCTTTGGACAATAGATGTCCCACGTTGTGAAGAGTCGTGCAAAGGTGTTTCCGTGCAGAAAGACCGCAAACAAGCCTTGCTAGCTGCAAGGGTCGCGGTTAGGGTTTTTGGATGCTGCTGTGGCCCAGGAGGGACCAGGATGTCGCCAATTGTGTGAGGAGACAGAGGGGGGGGGTCCAGCAAGACAAAGAGCCCACTCAGAAGCAAGCAGCACCCAGAGAAGTGTCGGAACAGGCACTACAAAGTGGAGTGAACTGGAGCTCATCCGAAGTTGCACAAGAGGGTCCCACGAAGCCGGAGGATAACTCAGGAGGTCGTGCAATGCAGGTTAGAGTGCCGGGGACCCAGGCTTGGCTGTGCACAAAGGAAATCCTGGAAGAGTGCACAGGAGCCGGAGTAGCTGCAAAGCACGCGGTTCCCAGCAATGCAGTCTAGCGTGGGGAGGCAAGGACTTACCTCCACCAAACTTGGACTGAAGAGTCACTGGACTGTGGGAGTCACTTGGACAGAGTTGCTGAGTTCAAGGGACCTCACTCGTCGTGCTGAGAGGAGACCCAGAGGACCGGTGATGCAGTTCTTTGGTGCCTGCGGTTGCAGGGGGAAGATTCCGTCGACCCACGGGAGATTTCTTCGGAGCTTCTAGTGCAGAGAGGAGGAAGACTACCCCCACAGCATGCACCACCAGGAAAACAGTCGAGAAGGCGGCAGGATCAGCGTTACAAAGTCGCATTAGTCGTCTTTGCCACTTTGTTGCAGTTTTGCAGGCTTCCAGCGCGGTCAGCAGTTGATTCCTTGGCAGAAGGTGAAGAGAGAGATGCAGAGGAACTCTGATGAGCTCTTGCATTCGTTATCTAAGGAATTCCTAAAAGCAGAGACCCTAAATAGCCAGAACAGGAGGTTTGGCTACCTAGGAGAGAGGATAGGCTAGCAACACCTGGAGAAGCCTATCAGAAGGAGTCTCTGACGTCACCTGCTGGCACTGGCCACTCAGAGCAGTCCAGCGTGCCAGCAGCACCTCTGTTTCCAAGATGGCAGAGGTCTGGAGCACACTGGAGCAGCTCTGGGCACCTCCCAGGGGAGATGCAGGTCAGGGGAGTGGTCACTCCCCTTTCCTTTGTCCAGTTTCGCACCAGAGCAGGGCTGGGGGATCCCTGAACCGGTGTAGACTGGCTTATGCAGAAATGGGCACCATCTGTGCCCATGAAAGCATTTCCAGAGGCTGGGGGAGGCTACTCCTCCCAAGCCCTAACACCTTTTTCCAAAGGGAGAGGGTGTAACACCCTCTCTCTGAGGAAGTCCTTTGTTCTGCCTTCCAGGGCCAAGCCTGGCTGGACCCCAGGAGGGCAGAAACCTGTCTGAGGGGTTGGCAGCAGCAGCAGCTGCAGTGAAACCCCGGGAAAGGCAGTTTGGCAGTACCCGGGTCTGTGCTAGAGACAGGGGAATCATGGGATTGTGCCACCAATGCCAGGATGGTATTGAGGGGGCAATTCCATGATCATAGACATGCTACATGGCCATATTCGGAGTTACCATTGTGAAGCTATACATAGGTAGTGACCTATGAATAGTGGACGCGTGTAATGGTGTCCCCGCACTCACAAAGTCCGGGGAATTTGCCCTGAACAATGTGGGGGCACCTTGGCTAGTGCCAGGGTGCCCACACACTAAGTAACTTAGCACCCAACCTTTACGGGTGACTTATAAGTTACTTAAGTGCAGTGGTAAATGGCTGTGAAATAAAGTGGATGTTATTTCACTCAGGCTGCACTGGCAGGCCTGTGCAAGAATTGTCAGATCTCCCTATGGGTGGCACAAGAAATGCTGCAGCCCATAGGGATCTCCTGGAACCCCAATACCCTGGGTACCTCAGTACCATATACTAGGGAATTATAAGGGTGTTCCAGTATGCCAATGTAAATTGGTGAAATTGGTCACTAGCCTGTTAGTAACAATTTGGAAAGAAATGAGAGAGCATAACCACTGAGGTTCTGGATAGCAGAGCCTCAGTGAGACAGTTAGTCATCACATAGGTAACACATATAGGGCACACTTATGAGCACTGGGGCCCTGGCTGGCAGGGTCCCAGTGACACATACAACTGAAACAAAATATATATACAGTGAAATATGGGGGTAACATGGCAGGCAAGATGGTACTTTCCTACACCTACCACCACTAATACATCAAGCTCTAGTGCCCCTAGCAGTAGTGGTACTAGTGGTGGGACTGCTGGCAACAGTCAAGTTAAGGGTGTAGTTGGGTTCACTTATGGGTCCATCATAGAAACTGGGGTAGTCAGTCCCAAGACAGTTTCTGTCACACCTGGTGGCATTGCTCTTGCCACACTGACTGATTGTCCCCTTACAATGGATAAGTACAGGCAGACAGTTTTAATAAATGGTGTTGAGGCCCAGGCCTACAGGGACACAGGTGCCAGTATCACTTTGGTGACTGAAAACCTAGTGGCTCCTGAACAACACATCATTGGACAACAGTATAAGATTATTGATGTCCATAATTCCACTAAGTTTCTTCCCTTAGCTATAGTTCAGCTTAGTTACGGTGGAGTTACTGGTCCTAAGCAGGTGGTAGTATCACCTAGCTTACCTGTAGACTGTCTCTTAGGTAATGACCTAGAGGCCTCAGGTTGGGCTGATGTAGAGTTGTATACCCATGCAGCCATGCTGGGTATCCTTGAGGAACCGTTCCCTCTCATTTTTACTGAAATGAAAAAGCAAAGGAGAGAAGGCCTGAAAACTCAGGACCCCTCTCCAACAACAGGTAAAAAGGGTATCACTGTATCCCCTAACCACCCTGCCATTCAGGATACCATTCCTGTGGTGGGAGAAACCTCTCCTGGGGTGGCACCTGTTCCAAGGGAATCATCAGCTGGCAAAGCTGTACTCCCTGAGGTGGAAGTACCTCTCTGTGGGATAAATAACATTGGTGAGAAAAAGAGCACCATTTTAGTTAACATGGAGCATCCCTCCAACCCTCCCAGAGAAACTTTAGTGCAGAAACTCTGCACTGCCTCACAACACTTAGGACAGCATCCATGCCCTAGTGTGGAGCTCATAGGACAGCACCCCTGCCCTGCTCCAACTCAAGAGAAACAGCATCCCTGTTCTCTCTTCCAGCCATATGGACAAAATGTTTGCCCAGCTATGGATTTACTGAGACAGCATCCCTGTCTGGCATTTTCATCAATACAAATAGGTTCAGTGGACAATTCCCACTGCACTTAACTAAAACCTACTGATAGAAACTCTGAAAATATATCTTCACATTGTTGCATAGCTAAAAAACTTCAAACAGGGTGGTTTACGATCCCCACACGGAAGTAACCATGTAGTGGATGATAAAGGGAGTAACCAGTCTATTGCAGAGCTACTCTCTACTTATCACCAATTAGACAATAAATTCTCAACTGGCCAAGGTTAGCCTTATTGTCCTTAGTTTGGGGGGGGGGGGGGGTTGTGTGAGAAAATAGCCTCTTTCTAGCCTTGTTACCCCCACTTTTGGCCTGTTTGTGAGTGTATGTCAGGGTGTTTTCACTGTCTCACTGGGATCCTGCTAACCAGGGCCCAGTGCTCATAGTGAAAACCCTATGTTTTCAGTATGTTTGTTATGTGTCACTGGGACCCTGCTAGTCAGGACCCCAGTGCTCATAAGTTTGTAACCTATATGTATGTGTTCCCTGTGTGATGCCTAACTGTCTCACTGAGGCTCTGCTAACCAGAACCTCAGTGGTTATGCTCTCTCTGTACAAATTGTCACTAACAGGCTAGTGACCAATTTCACCAATTCATATTGGCATACTGGAACACCCTTATAATTCCCTAGTATATGGTACTGAGGTACCCAGGGTATTGGGGTTCCAGGAGATCCCTATGGGCTGCAGCATTTCTTTTGCTACACATAGGGAGCTCTGACAATTATTACACAGGCCTGCCATTGCAGCCTGAGTGAAATACGTCCACGTTATTTCACAGCCATTTACCACTGCACCTAAGTAACTTATACGTCACCTATATGTCTAACCTTTACCTGGTAAAGGTTGGGTGCTAAGTTACTTAGTGTGTGGGCACCCTGGCACTAGCCAAGGTGCCCCCACATTGTTCAGGGCAAATTCCCCGGACTTTGTGACTGCGGGGACACCATTACACGCGTGCACTATACATATATCACGACATATGTATAGCGTCACAATGGTAACTCCAAACATGGCCATGTAACATGTCTAAGATCATGGAATTGTCACCCCAATGCCATTCTGGCATTAGGGAGACAATTCCATGATCCCCCGAGTCTCTAGCACAGACCCGGGTACTGCCAAACTACCTTTCCCGGGGTTTCACTGCAGCTGCTGCTGCCAAACCCTCAGACAGGTTTCTGCCCTCCTGGGGTCCAGCCAGGCTTGGCCCAGGAAGGCAGAACAAAGGACTTCCTCAGAGAGAGGGTGTTACACCCTCTCCCTTTGGAAAAAGGTGTCAGGGCTGGGGAGGAGTAGCCTCCCCCAGCCTCTGGAAATGCTTTGATGGGCACAAAGGGTGCCCATCTCTGCATAAGCCAGTCTACACCGGTTCAGGGATCCCCCAGCCCTGCTCTGGCGCGAAACTGGACAAAGGAAAGGGGAGTGACCACTCCCCTGACCTGCACCTCCCCTGGGAGGTGCCCAGAGCTCCTCCTGTGTGCTCCAGACCTCTGCCATCTTGGAAACAGAGGTGCTGCTGGCACACTGGACTGCTCTGAGTGGCCTGTGCCAGCAGGTGACGTCAGAGACTCCTTCTGATAGGCTCTTACCTGTGTTGCTAGCCTATCCTCTCTCCTAAGTAGCCAAACCTCCTTTTCTGGCTATTTAGGGTCTCTGCTTTGGGGAATTCTTTAGATAACAAATGCAAGAGCTCATCAGAGTTCCTCTGCATCTCTCTCTTCACCTTCTGCTAAGGAATCGACTGCTGACCGTGCTGGAAGCCTGCAAAACTGCAACAAAGTAGCAAAGACGACTACTGCGACCTTGTAACGCTGATCCTGCTGCCTTCTCGACTGTTTTCATGGTGGTGCATGCTGTGGGGGTAGTCTGCCTCCTCTCTGCACTAGAAGCTCCGAAGAACTCTCCAGTGGGTCAATGGAATCTTCCCCCTGCAACTGCAGGCACCAAAAGACTGCATCACCGGTCCTCTGGATCTCCTCTCAGCACGACAAGCGAGGTCCGTTGAACTCCGAAACTCTGTGTCCTAGTGACTCCCACGGTCCAGTGACTCTTCAGTTCAAGTTTAGTGGAGGTAAGTCCTTGTCTCCCCACGCTAGACTGCATTGCTGGGAACCGTGTGTTTTGCAGCTGCTCCGGCTCCTGTGCACTCTTCCAGGATTTCCTTTGTGCACAGCCAAGCCTGGGTCCCCGGCACTCTAACCTGCAGTGCACGACCTCCTGAGTTGTCCTCCGGCGTCGTGGGACCCTCTTTTGTGACTTCGGGTGAGCTCCAGTTCACTCCACTTTGTAGTGTTTTTCCCGGCACTTCTCCGGGTCCTGCTTGCTTCTGAGTGGGCTCTTTGTCTTGCTGGACCCCCCCTCTGTCTCCTCACATAATTGGTGACATCCTGGTCCCCCCTGGGCCACAGCAGCATCCAAAAACCCTAACCGCGACCCTTGCAGCTAGCAAGGCTTGTTTGCGGTCTTTCTGCACGGAAACACCTCTGCACAACTCTTCACGACGTGGGACATCTATCCTCCAAAGGGGAAGTTTCTAGCCCTTGTCGTTCTTGCAGAATCCACAGCTTCTACCATCCGGTGGCAGCTTCTTTGCACCCACAGCTGGCATTTCCTGGGCATCTGCCCACTCCCGACTTGATCGTGACTTTTTTACTTGGTCCCCTTGTTCCACAGGTACTCTCATCAGGAAATCCATCGTTGTTGCATTGCTGGTGTTGGTCTTCCTAGCAGAATTCCCCTATCACTACTTCTGTGCTCTTTGGGGAACTTAGGTGCACTTTGCACCCACTTTTCAGGGTCTTGGGGTGGGCTATTTTTCTAACCTTCACTGTTTTATTACAGTCCCAGCGACCCTCTACAAGGTCACATAGGTTTGGTGTCCATTCGTGGTTCGCATTCCACTTCTAGAGTATATGGTTTGTGTTGCCCCTATCCCTATGTGCCCCCATTGCATTCTATTGTGACTATACATTGTTTGCACTGTTTTCTATTGCTATTACTGCATATTTTGGTATTGTGTACATATATCTTGTGTATATTTGCTATCCTCATACTGAGGGTACTCACTGAGATACTTTGGCATATTGTCATATTATATCTGTGTATTGTGTTTTCTTATGATATTGTGCAAGTGACACTAGTGGTACTGTAGGAGCTTCACTCATCTCCTAGTTCAGCCTAAACTGCTCTGCTAAGCTACCTTTTCTACCAGCCTAAACTGCTCTGCTAAGCTACCTTTTCTATCAGCCTAAGCTGCTAGACACCCCTCTACACTAATAAGGGATACCTGGGCCTGGTGCAAAGTGTAAGTACCCCTTGGTACCCACTACAAGCCAGTCCAGCCTCCTACACCCTGATGCAGTTTTCTGTGGCAATGTGGCATGCAACAGGTGTTGCTGTGAATGTTCCATTACTTTTGAAGCTGCCCCATATTTACGAGGAATCGTAAATCTGAGGCAGCGCCAAAAACTAATGCCACCCCAGGTGTGGCATTAGGATGGCACAACAAGGAGAAATACTTGTATTTCTCCTAATTTTTGCTTTTTCTATGTGTGCTGCATTCTGCAGCACACATAGAAAGAGCAAAACGCCATGAATGATTGTTTATGTGCAGGAAGGTGTCCCCTCCTGCATATAAACAATCATTCAATAATGACAATTTGCTACTTCTATGTGTGTTGCATTCTGCAGCATACATAGAAGTGTCAAATCACCATTGTAGATTGTTTATGTGCAGGAAGGGACAACTTCCTGCACATAAACAATAATTCCTTTCACCTCCGACACCCTTGCGCTATGGTGCAAGGATGTCTGCATTGGCAGCTACATTTAGCACCAGTGTAGGGGAAACACAGGGGTGCGGCATCCCTGCATTTCAGAACTGATGCAGCGCCACTCTGCACCAGTTCCTTGAAAATATGGCCCTTAGTTCCTTTGGTGCTCTCAATCTTTTGCCTCGGATTAAATCTAACACCTGCTCAACTCCCTGATTATGAATGGTCATTCAGCCTCGATTCTAAGTGTGCCTCGATTCATTCAGCCTAGGTTGAACACACATGCCTCTCTTCAAGTCACCTTTTAATTGCTACGGCACAGCGCCCGATCCTTCAAGTATGCGGTGGAGTTATAAATAGAAGATCCTATATTTTCTTAGGGTCCGAAATTAAGTGTACACACTGCATGGTCTTTTCCAAGATGCTACTACCATTTTGAAACCCTAACAAAGGTTTTCCCTGGATACATTATTAACACCTTCTTACCTTTTACAGTGATGGAAGAGCAGCAGCGTACTGAACTGTGAACGGCAGTGTTAGAGCCAACCATGGAGATATGGAAAAGAGCTTCTGCGGTGAACTCTCTGCTGGTATGCGTCCTCAAATTATTGGTTGCTTTGGTTTTCTTGGAATCCCAACTCCCGTCATTTAGCTGTATTTTGGTTTAAAGCTATAAGCATAAGAGTTAAGCAAGCATGATGATCCGCCACAAAGTAAACAAATGGTTTGCTAATACCACTACAAATTTCATAGCCGACCTCAAAGAGTAAGTGTAGCACACAGTGTTCAGACAGCATCATCAATTATTGATTGCTTTTCGGTCTGTTAAAGAACTAACACGTTGCTCTACTTTCAATAGCCCATCGTTCTATAGACAAATATGGTGGTAGGATTGGTTTCTCACTGTGCTTTCACTGTTCCTTTGCAATTTTATAAATCGCTTCAATTATTAGTGTGTAAATGTTGAATAACAGCATCATTTTGTTGCTCAAATAAAATGAAAATAAATAGAACGCTTTTCATGCACATGACCTCTTGCTTTGGCCCAATCAATATTGGTTTCAAATTCAATAAAGCACATGCATGATGTTGTGACCATGAATATTTTTTTCATAATTAATGTAAATCAAAGCTAAATCTGTGGAAATTAACTTTTCACCCTTCTTTCCTTCTCACGAGTTAACCACCCTCTGAGTATTACTTATGAAGTTATAATTGGAATTGGAAAACACCCTGTTCGACTTAATTGTTGTCTTCGCCCGATAAGAAGGTATTCAAAGCAAACATTAAGTGCAATCAGTGAGCTAATATTACTCGGGTATCACAAACAGCAGCCACAAAATCCCCAATCAAGAAAATTAAGCTTACCACAGCAAAAAAAGATCTTCAATAAACACCTCTTAAAATAACTTATATTTTAATTATTGCATTAAAAAAAAAAAAATCTCGTTTGACAAAAATATATTGGTATTCCTTGGTGTGGCAGCTAT
The DNA here is from genome assembly GCF_031143425.1 of Pleurodeles waltl. NCBI lineage: Eukaryota > Metazoa > Chordata > Amphibia > Caudata > Salamandridae > Pleurodeles > Pleurodeles waltl. The sequence goes on from NC_090443.1 coordinate 186,782,311, forward strand.
TTACCAGGCTCCCAGGTATATTGTGAATTTCTAGTGCCATTTACAAGGCTGCAGGTTAAATAGCAGAAATTATGCACTATTTGACTGGCGGCCCTCTAAGTAGGAAACAAATATCGTTATTTACCCGCCCACCAGCTAAATTGCCGAGATTATTTGATCGGTGACCATGGAAACAGCAAAGAAACTTCACTGTTGTCCCTGCCGCCAGTTAGATAGCTGCGATTATGTTCTTTATGTACCCTGCCCATGCAAATAGCAAAGAAACATCACTATTTACCCGACAAACATCTAAATATTAGAGATCGTGTACTATTTGGGCTGCTTACAAGACACTATTGATCATGTACTATTGTGAGAAAGTAGTCTCTTTCTAGCCTTGTTACCCCCACTTTTGGCCTGTTTGTGAGTATATGTCAGGGTGTTTTCACTGTCTCACTGGGATCCTGCTAGCCAGGGCCCAGTGTTCATAGTGAAAACCCTATGTTGTAAGTGTGGTTGTTATGTGCCACTGGGATCCTACTAGCCAGGACCCCAGTGCTCATAAGTTTGTGGCCTATATGTATGTGTTCCCTGTGTGATGCCTAACTGTCTCACTGAGGCTCTGCTAACCAGAACCTCAGTGGTTATGCTCTCTCTGCTTTCAAATTGTCACTAACAGGCTAGTGACCAATTTCACCAATTTACATTGGCTTACTGGAACACCCATATAATTCCCTAGTATATGGTACTGAGGTACCCAGGGTATTGGGGTTCCAGGTGATCTCTATGGGCTGCAGCATTTCTTTTGCCACCCATAGGGAGCTCTGACAATTCTTACACAGGCCTGCCACTGCAGCCTGAGTGAAATAACGTCCACGTTATTTCACAGCCATTTACCACTGCACTTAAGTAACTTATAAGTCACCTATATGTCTAACCTTCACCTGGTGAAGGTTGGGTGCTAAGTTACTTAGTGTGTGGGCACCCTGGCACTAGCCAAGGTGCCCCCACATCGTTCGGGGCAAATTCCCCGGACTTTGTGAGTGCGGGGACACCATTACACGCATGCACTATACAAAGGTCACTACCTATGTGTAGCTTCACAATGGTAACTCCGAATATGGCCATGTAACATGTCTAAGATTATGGAATTGTCACCCCAATGCCATTCTGGCATTGGGGAGTCAATTCCATGATCCCCCAGGTCTCTAGCACAGACCCCGGGTACTGCCAAACTGCCTTTTCAGGGTTTACACTGCAGCTACTGCTGCTGTCAACCCCTCAGACAGGTTTCTGCCCCCCTGGGGTCCAGGCAGCCCTGGCCCAGGAAGGCGGAACAAAGGATTTGCTCTGAGAGAGGATGTAACACCCTCTCCCTTTGGAAATAGGTGTGAAGGCTGGGGAGGAGTAGCCTCCCCCAGCCTCTGGAAATGCTTTGATGTGCACAGATGGTGCCCATCTCTGCATAAGCCAGACTACACCGGTTTAGGGATCCCCTACCCCAGCTCTGGTGCAAAACTGGACAAAGGAAAGGGGAGTGACCACTCCCCTGACCTGCACATCCCAGAGGAGGTGCCCAGAGCTCCTCCAGTGTGCCCCAGACCTCTGCCATCTTGGAAACAGAGGTGTTGCTGGCACACTGGACTGCTCTGAGTGGCCAGTGCCAGCAGGTGACGACAGAGACTCCTTCTGATAGGCTCTTAGTAGCCAATCCTCCTTCCTAGGTAGCCAAACCTCCTTTTCTGGCTATTTAGGGTCTCTGCTTTGGGGAATTCTTCAGATACCGAATGCAAGAGCTCACCAGAGTTCCTCTGCATCTCCCTCTTCACCTTCTGCCGAAGGATCGACCGCTGACTGCTCAGGACGCCTGCAAAACCGCAACAAAGTAGCAAAGACACTGCAACCTTGTATCGCTTCATCCTGCCGGCTTTCTCGCCTGTTTCCTGGTGGTGCATGCTCTGGGGGTAGCCTGCCCCCTTCTTGCACCAGGAACTCTGAAGAAATCTCCTGTGTGTCGACAGAATCTTCCCCCTGCAACTGCAGGCAACAAAAGACTGCATCACTCTGGGTCCCCTCTGAGCACAACGAGCGTGGTCCCTGGAACTCAGCAACCCTGTCCAAGTGACTCCCACAGTCCAGTGACTCTTCAGTCCAAGTTTGGTGGAGGTAAGTCCTTGCCTCCCCACACTAGACTGCATTGCTGGGTACAGCGTGATTTGCAGCTGCTCCGGCTCATGTGCACTCTTCCAGGATTTCCTTCGTGCACAGCCAAGCCTGGGTCCCCAACACTCTAACCTGCAGTGCACAACCTTCTGAGTTGTCCTCCGGCGTCGTGGGACTCCCTTTTCTGACTTCGGGTGGACTTCGGTTCACTCCTCTTCTAAGTGCCTGATTTGGTACTTCTGCAGGTGCTGCCTGCTTCTGTGAGGGCTCCCTGACTTGGTGGGTGCCCCCTCTGTCTCCTCATCCAAGTGGCGACATCCTGGTCCCTGCTGGGCCACAGCAGCATCCAAAAACCCTAACCGCGACCCTGGCAGCTAGCAAGGCTTGTTTGCGGTCTTTCTGTATGGGAACACATCTGCAAGCTTCTTCACGACATGGGACATCCATCCTCCAAAGGGGAAGTTCCTAGTCCTCTTCGTTCTTGCAGAACACTAAGCTTCTCCCATCCTGTGGCAGCTTCTTTGCACCCTCAGCTGGCATTTCCTGGGCTCCTGCCCACTCTCGACACTGTCGCGACTCTTGGACTTGGTCCCCTCATCTTACATGTACTCAGGTCCGGAAATCCACTGTTGTTGCATTGCTGGTGTTGGTTTTCCTTGCAGAATCCCCCTATCACGACTTCTGTGCTCTCTGGGGGTTGTAGGTGCACTTTACACCTACCTTACAGGGTCTTGGGGTGGGCTATTTTTCTAACCCTCACTGTTTTCTTACAGTCCCAGCAACCCTCTACAAGCTCACATAGGTTTGGGGTCCATTCGTGGTTCACATTCCACTTTTGGAGAATATGGTTTGTGTTGCCCCTACACCTATGTTCTCCTATCAATCAATCAAAGCATTTATAGAGCGCGCTACTCACCCGAGAGGGTCTCAAGGCGCTGGGGAGGGTTACTGCTGCTCAAAAAGCAATGTCTTGAGGCGCTTCCTGAAGGTGAGATGGTCCTTGGTAGTTCTTAGGTGTGTGGGGAGGGAGTTCCATGCTTTGGCTGCCAGGTAGGTGAAGGATTTACCTCCTGCGGTGGTTCTGCGGATACGTGGGACGGTGGCGAGGCTGGCTGAGTGAAGCTGACTGGTGGGCGTGTAGAACAAGAGGCGGCTGTTGAGTGTTAGAAATGGGGTTTCTGGTTGGCTAGGGTATGCACCTCAGCCAGGCAGAACTTACGTACTCTAGTCAGGGCAAGGGAGTTACACGTCCAAGATAACCCCTGCTCACCCCCTTGGTAGCTTGGCACGAGCAGTCAGGCTTAACCCAGATGCAATGTGTCAAGCATTTGCACAACACACGCAACACATGTGACGCAATATCCCCACCACAAAGGAAACACAACACCAGATTATATGAAAATATACTGTATTGTACACAACGCAACTATCAGACAAATCATCACATATTAGTACTGTCCTGCTACCTTAGCAGTTGTCAGAACTTTACACATTAGTTACTCTGCAAATTAGCAGTAGTCACACATAACACACAGGTTACTCAGTATTCTGCAACATAAGCAGTAGTCAGGAAACACGTTATCACATTAGAACACTTGTCATAAGAATATCATAAAACGCCCATAGTAGGAACATTAGAAAAAAATATGGCAAGTTAGGAACACATATTAGCAAGTCATGCCCATAAAAGGAACATTTGCATATTGTAGGAGGCTGGACTGGCTTGTAGTGAGTACCAAGGGGTACTGGCACCTTGCACCAGGCCCAGTTATCCCTTATTAGTGTATAGGGTGTCTAGCAGCTTAGGCTGATAGATAATGGTAGCTTAGCAGAGCAGCTCAGGCTGAACTAGGAGACGTGTGAAGCTACTACAGTACCACTTAGTGTCATATGCACAATATCATAAGAAAACACAATACACAGTTATACTAAAAATAAAGGTACTTTATTTTTATGACAATATGCCAAAGTATCTTAGAGTGTACCCTCAGTGAGAGGATAGGAAATATACACAAGATATATATACACAATAGCAAAAATATGCAGTATAGTCTTAGAAAACAGTGCAAACAATGTATAGTTACAATAGGATGCAATGGGGAAACATAGGGATAGGGGCAACACAAACCATATACTCCAAAAGTGGAATGTGAACCACGAATGGACCCCAAACCTATGTGACCTTGTAGAGGGTCGCTGGGACTATTAGAAAATAGTGAGAGTTAGAAAAATAACCCTCCCCAAGACCCTGAAAAGTGAGTGCAAAGTGCACTAAAGTTCCCCTAAGGACAAAATAGTTGTGTTAGAGGGAAAATGCAAGGAAAACACAAATCAGCAATGCAACAACGATGGATTCCTGACTGAGGGTACCTGTGGAACAAGGAGACCAAGTCCAAAAGTCACAAGCAGCTCGGAGATGGGCAGATGCCCAAGAAATGCCAGCGGTTGGTGCAAAGAAGCTCTTACTAGGCTGAAGAACTGTGAATACTGCAGGAACGACAAGGGCTAGAGACTTCCCCTTTGGAGGATGGATCCTCCACGTCTTGGAGAGTTGTGCAGAAGTATTTTCCCGCTGGATCGACGCCAACAAGCCTTGCTACACGCAAATCGTGCGTTTGGCGTTTTTGGACGCTGCTGGGGCCCAGGAGGGACCAGGAGGTGGCAAATTGGACCTGCAGAGAAAGGGGACGTCGAGCAAGACAAAGAGCCCTCACTGAAGCAGGTAGCACCCGCAGAAGTGCCAGAAACAGGCACTACAAGGATGCATGACACGGTGCTTGCCGAAGTTGCACAAAGGAGTCCCACGTCGCCGGAGACCAACTTAGAAAGTCGTGCAATGCAGGTTAGAGTGCCGTGGACCCAGGCTTGGCTGTGCACGAAGGATTTCCGCCGGAAGTGCACAGGGGCCGGAGTAGCTTGCAAAGTCGCGGTTCCCAGCAATGCAGCCCAGCGAGGTGAGGCAAGGACTTACCTCCACCAAACTTGGGCTGAAGAGTCACTGGACTGTGGGGGTCACTTGGACGGTGTCGCTGGATTCGAGGGACCTCGCTCGTCGTGCTGAGAGGAGACCCAAGGGACCGGTAATGCAGCTTTTTGGTGCCTGCGGTTGCAGGGGGAAGATTCCGTCGACCCACGGGAGATTTCTTCGGAGCTTCTGGTGCAGAGAGGAGGCAGACTACCCCCACAGCATGCACAAGCAGGAAAACAGTCGAGAAGGCGGCAGGATCAGCGTTACAGAGTTGCAGTAGTCGTCTTTGCTACTATGTTGCAGGTTTGCAGGCTTCCAGCGCGGTCAGCGGTCGATTCCTTATCAGAAGGTGAAGAGGGAGATGCAGAGGAACTCGGCTGAGCTCATGCATTCGTTATCTAAAGTTTCCCCAGAGACAGAGACCCTAAATAGCCAGAAAAGAGGGTTTGGCTACCTAGGAGAGAGGAAAGGCTACTAACACCTGAAGGAGCCTATCAGCAGGAGTCTCTGACGTCACCTGGTGGCACTGGCCACTCAGAGCAGTCCAGTGTGCCAGCAGCACCTCTGTTTCCAAGATGGCAGAGGTCTGGAGCACACTGGAGGAGCTCTGGACACCTCCCAGGGGAGGTGCAGGTCAGGGGAGTGGTCACTCCCCTTTCCTTTGTCCAGTTTCGCGCCAGAGCAGGGGCTAAGGGGTCCCTGAACCGGTGTAGACTGGCTTATGCAGAATTGGGCACATCTGTGCCCAACAAAGCATTTCCAGAGGCTGGGGGAGGCTACTCCTCCCCTGCCTTCACACCATTTTCCAAAGGGAGAGGGTGTCACACCCTCTCTCAGAGGAAGTTCTTTGTTCTGCCATCCTGGGCCAGGCCTGGCTGGACCCCAGGAGGGCAGATGCCTGTCTGAGGGGTTGGCAGCAGCAGCAGCTGCAGTGAAACCCCAGGAAGGGCAGTTTGGCAGTACCAGGGTCTGTGCTACAGACCACTGGGATCATGGGATTGTGCCAACTATGCCCGGATGGCATAGAGGGGGCAATTCCATGATCATAGACATGTTACATGGCCATATTCGGAGTTACCATTGTGAAGCTACATATAGGTAGTGACCTATATGTAGTGCACGCGTGTAATGGTGTCCCCGCACTCACAAAGTTCAGTGAATTGGCTCTGAACAATGTGGGGGCACCTTGGCTAGTGCCAGGGTGCCCACACACTAAGTAACTTTGCACCTAACCTTTACCAGGTAAAGGTTAGACATATAGGTGACTTATAAGTTACTTAAGTGCAGTGTAAAATGGCTGTGAAATAACGTGGACGTTATTTCACTCAGGCTGCAGTGGCAGGCCTGTGTAAGAATTGTCAGAGCTCCCTATGGGTGGCAAAAGAAATGCTGCAGCCCATAGGGATCTCCTGGAACCCCAATACCCTGGGTACCTCAGTACCATATACTAGGGAATTATAAGGGTGTTCCAGTAAGCCAATGTAAATTGGTAAAATTGGTCACTAGCCTGTTAGTGACAATTTAAAAGTAATGAGAGAGCATAACCACTGAGGTTCTGGTTAGCAGAGCCTCAGTGAGACAGTTAGGCACCACACAGGGAACATATACATGCACACCTATGAGCACTGGGGCCCTGTGTGACAGGGTCCCAGTGACACATACATATAGGCCACAAACCTATGAGCACTGGGGTCCTGACCAGCAGGATCCCAGTGACACATAACAAACATACTGAAAACATAGTGTTTTCACTATGAGCACTGAGGCCTGGCTATCAGGATCCCAGTGAGACAGTGAAAACAGTGACAAACACCCTGACATACACTCACAAACAGGCCAAAAGTGGGGGTAACAAGGCTAGAAAGAGGCTACCTTCTCACACATATGCCTATGAAACACCATCAAAAACAGGTAGGCATCATATAAATCGTAAGAAGTCTCTAGTAAGAACTTATGTTCTATATATTGTGCCTTTAACAGTACCTGGCTTGATGAAGGCACCTCCAGTGCCTAGAAGATGAACAATGGGGCCCCTGGCGCTCCTATGCGCAAAATGGGGGCCTCTGACATCCTTTTGAGGAGAAGAAGGCGGCACGCACCTCCTCTAGACCATTGGCGAGCCCCTCCGGGGACCGTGATTACTGGGGGCCATCCAGGAAGCGCTTTTCAAAGCGCTAAGGCCATACTTATAGCCCGGGTTGCGCCGGTGATTCCAGCATGAAACAGGTGCCTCGAAGTGCCTGAGGGCACAGAAGAGTGCTCTCTCAGCGCAAAGGGGATATCAAAGCAGCCCTCCTCGTGGAGGGAAAAGTTACAGGGGTCAGGGGCCACGGCACCCTGCCCCTGGGAATAATGAAGCAGGAAGGAGCACAAGGCTGGTGGGTCCAGCTACAGGCCAGTACAAGGGGTGCAGATGATGGCAGTTCCTCCTAGTGACGAGGCAGGTCACAGGTTAGCACAGCAGCAGCAGTCCAAGGCGGTTTCCTGGTGAGTCCATTCAGCAGCGTCTTGTGTCCAGGTTCAATTTCCAAGAGTGTTCAAATTGTGGGGGAAATTCCCCTGTACTTATAGTCAGTTCTTACAGTGTTTTACAATGGTAGGGAGAGGAGGTTCCAGCCAGTTACAACTGGTTCTGGGAGTGCCCCCTCTCTCCTTTCAGCACAGGCTCCAGACATCAGTGGGGGCTTAACAACCCTATTGTGTGAGGCCAGGGCACAGCCTTTACAAATGTAGGTGTGCCCCGCCTCTCCCTTCTCTCATCCCAGGAAGACTATTCAGTATGCAGATGCACCTCTGAGACACCTCCACCCTCCCTGTGTACAGGCTGTCTGAAAAGTATGCACAAAGCCCCAACTGTCACTCTGCCCAGACGTGGATTGGAGACAAGCTGCAAAACACCAGTCATAATAACAGATAAATGCGCACTTTCTAGAAGTGGCATTTCTGTGATACTGATAAAAAATACACCCACACCAGTAAGCAGTATTTATCATCACAACCTACGCTACCCCTCATAAATCAGACAATACCCCTTACACATAAGGCAGGGCATTTCTAAAGCAATCCTCTGAGAAGGCAGCATTCACAGCAGTGAGACACCAAGTTAGGCTGTTTGTCACTACCAGGACAGGCCATGCAATATGGCACATGTAGGAGGCTGGACTGGCTTGTAGTGAGTACCAAGGGGTACTTGCACCTTGCACCAGGCCCAGTTATCCCTTATTAGTGTATAGGGTGTCTAGCAGCTTAGGCTGATAGATAATGGTAGCTTAGCAGAGCAGCTTAGGCTGAACTAGGAGACGTGTGAAGCTACTACAGTACCACCTAGTGTCATATGCACAATATCATAAGAAAACACAATACACAGTTATACTAAAAATAAAGGTACTTTATTTTTATGACAATATGCCAAAGTATCTTAGAGTGTACCCTCAGTGAGAGGATAGGAAATATACACAAGATATATATACACAATAGCAAAAATATGCAGTATAGTCTTAGAAAACAGTGCAAACAATGTATAGTTACAATAGGATGCAATGGGGAAACATAGGGATAGGGGCAACACAAACCATATACTCCAATAGTGGAATGCGAACCACGAATGGACCCCAAACCTATGTGACCTTGTAGAGGGTCGCTGGGACTATTAGAAAATAGTGAGAGTTAGAAAAATAACCCTCCCCAAGACCCTGAAAAGTGAGTGCAAAGTGCACTAAAGTTCCCCTAAGGACAAAGTAGTCGTGTTAGAGGAATAATGCAGGAAAGACACAAACCAGCAATGCAACAACTGTGGATTTCCAATCTAGGGTACCTGTGGAACAAGGGGACCAAGTCCAAAAGTCACAAGCAAGTCGGAGATGGGCAGATGCCCAGGAAATGCCAGCTGCGGGTGCAAAAAGCTTCTACTGGACAGAAGACTGCAGGAACGAAAAGGGCTAGAGACTTCCCCTTTGGTGGATGGATCCCTCTCGCCTTGGAGAGTCGTGCAGAAGTGTTTTCCCGCCGAAAGGACGCCAACAAGCCTTGCTAGATGCAAATCGTGCGTTTGGCGTTTTTGGACGCTGCTGGGGCCCAGGAGGGACCAGGAGGTCACAAACTGGACCTGAAGAGAGAGGGGACGTCGAGCAAGACAAAGAGCCCTCACTGAAGCAGGTAGCACCCGGAGAAGTGCCAGAAACAGGCACTACAAGGATGCGTGAAATGGTGCTCGCCGAAGTTGCACAAAGGAGTCCCACGTCGCCGGAGACCAACTTAGAAAGTCGTGCAATGCAGGTTAGAGCGCCGTGGACCCAGGCTTGGCTGTGCACAAAGGATTTCCGCCGGAAGTGCACAGGGGCTGGAGTAGCTGCAAAATCGCGGTTCCCAGCAATGCAGCCCAGCGAGGTGAGGCAAGGACTTACCTCCACCAAACTTGGACTGAAGAGTCACTGGACTGTGGGGGTCACTTGGACAGAGTCGCTGGATTCGAGGGACCTCGCTCGTCGTGCTGAGAGGAGACCCAAGGGACCGGTAATGCAGCTTTTTGGTGCCTGCGGTTGCAGGGGGAAGATTCCGTCGACCCACGGGAGATTTCTTCGGAGCTTCTGGTGCAGAGAGGAGGCAGGCTACCCCCACAGCATGCACAAGCAGGAAAACAGTCGAGAAGGCGGCAGGATCAGCGTTACAGAGTTGCAGTAGTCGTCTTTGCTACTATGTTGCAGGTTTGCAGGCTTCCAGCGCGGTCAGCAGTCGATTCCTTATCAGAAGGTGAAGAGAGAGATGCAGAGGAACTCGGATGAGCTCTTGCATTCGTTATCTAAAGTTTCCCCAGAGACAGAGACCCTAAATAGCCAGAAAAGAGGGTTTGGCTACCTAGGAGAGAGGATAGGCTAGCAACACCTGAAGGAGCCTATCACAAGGAGTCTCTGACGTCACCTGGTGGCACTGGCCACTCAGAGCAGTCCAGTGTGCCAGCAGCACCTCTGTTTCCAAGATGGCAGAGGTCTGGAGCACACTGGAGGAGCTCTGGACACCTCCTAGGGGAGGTGCAGGTCAGGGGAGTGGTCACTCCCCTTTCCTTTGTCCAGTTTCGCGCCAGAGCAGGGGCTAAGGGGTCCCTGAACCGGTGTAGACTGGCTTATGCAGAATTGGGCACATCTGTGCCCAAGAAAGCATTTCCAGAGGCTGGGGGAGGCTACTCCTCCCCTGCCTTCACACCATTTTCCAAAGGGAGAGGGTGTCACACCCTCTCTCAGAGGAAGTTCTTTGTTCTGCCATCCTGGGCCAGGCCTGGCTGGACCCCAGGAGGGCAGCTGCCTGTCTGAGGGGTTGGCAGCAGCAGCAGCTGCAGTGAAACCCCAGGAAGGGCAGTCTGGCAGTACCAGGGTCTGTGCTACAGACCACTGGGATCATGGAATTGTACCAACAATGCCAGGATGGCATAGAGGGGGCAATTCCATGATCATAGACATGTTACATGGCCATATTCGGAGTTACCATGGTGAAGCTACATATAGGTAGTGACCTATATGTAGTGCACGCGTGTAATGGTGTCCCCGCACTCACAAAGTTCAGTGAATTGGCTCTGAACAATGTGGGGGCACCTTGGCTAGTGCCAGGGTGCCCTCACACTAAGTAACTTTGCACCTAACCTTTACCAGGTAAAGGTTAGACATATAGGTGACTTATAAGTTACTTAAGTGCAGTGTAAAATGGCTGTGAAATAACGTGGACGTTATTTCACTCAGGCTGCAGTGGCAGGCCTGTGTAAGAATTGTCAGAGCTCCCTATGGGTGGCAAAAGGAATGCTGCAGCCCATAGGGATCTCCTGGAACCCCAATACCCTGGGTACCTCAGTACCATATACTAGGGAATTATAAGGGTGTTCCAGTAAGCTAATGTAAATTGGTAAAAATGGTCACTAGCCTGTTAGTGACAATTTGGAAAGAAATGAGAGAGCATAACCACTGAGGTTCTGATTAGCAGAGCCTCAGTGAGACAGTTAGTCACTACACAGGTAACACATTCAGGCACACTTATGAGCACTGGGGCCCTGGGTTACCAGGGTCCCAGTGACACATACAACTAAAACAACATATATACAGTGAAAAATGGGGGTAACATGCCAGGCAAGATGGTACTTTCCTACACAACCCCCCCCCCAAACGAAGGACAATAAGACTAGCCATTACCTGATGAGTCTTCATTGTCTAAGTGGAAATATCTGGAGAGTCCATCTGCATTGGAGTGGCTACTCCCAGGTCTATGTTCCACTGTATAGTCCATTCCCTGTAGGGATATGGACCACCTCAACAATTTAGGATTTTCACCTTTCATTTGTTTTAGCCAAAGTAGAGGTTTGTGGTCTGTCTGAACAATGAAGTGAGTGCCAAACAGGTATGGCCTCAACTTCTTCAGAGCCCAGACCACAGCAAAGGCCTCCCTCTCAATGGCAGACCAACGCTTTTCTCTAGGGGTCAACCTTCTACTAATAAAAGCAACAGGTTGATCCTGGCCCTCAGAATTAAGTTGTGATAGGACTGCCCCTACTCCTAATTCAGATGCATCAGTTTGGACATAGAATTTTTTAGAGTAACAAGGGCTTTTCAGGACAGGTGCAGAGCACATGGCCTGCTTCAGCTCCTCAAAAGCTTTCTGACAGTTTGCTGTCCATAATACCTTTTTAGGCATTTTCTTGGATGTGAGGTCATTAAGAGGGGCTGCAATGGAGCCATAGTTCTTAATGAACCTCCTGTAATACCCAGTGAGGCCTAGGAAGGCTCTCACCTGAGTCTGAGTGGTAGGGGGAACCCAATCAATAATAGTTTGGATTTTCCCCTGAAGTGGTGCAATCTGTTCCCCACCAACAAGGTGTCCCAGATAAACCACCTTACCCTGCCCTATCTGGCACTTTGAAGCCTTGATAGTGAGGCCTGCCTTTTGCAGGGCCTCCAAAACTTTCCAAAGGTGGACCAGGTGATCATCCCAGCTGGAGCTAAAGACAGCTATGTCATCCAAATATGCTGCACTGAAAGCTTCCAGCCCTTGCAGGACTGTGTTCACCAACCTCTGAAAAGTGGCAGGTGCATTTTTCAAACCAAAAGGCATTACAGTAAACTGGTAATGTCCTCCAATGGTAGAAAATGCAGTCTTAGGTTTAGCATCTTCTGACAATTTGATCTGCCAATACCCTGCAGTCAAATCAAAAGTGCTTAGATACTTGGCAGATGCCAGTGTATCTATAAGCTCATCTGCCCTGGGTATAGGGTGAGCATCAGTTTTGGTTACCAAGTTGAGACCTCTATAGTCTACACAAAACCTCATTTCCTTCTTTCCATCTTTAGAATTGGGTTTTGGTACCAGTACCACAGGAGAAGCCCATGGACTGTCAGAGTGCTCAACCACTCCTAGTTCCAACATTTTCTGAACTTCTTGCTTTATGCAGTCCCTGACATGGTCAGGCTGCCTATAGATCTTACTTTTGACAGGTAAACTGTCTCCAGTATCTATAGTGTGCTCACACCAAGAAGTGGTGCCTGGCACAATGGAGAAGAGTTCTGAAAATTGTCCTAGGAGATTTATGCAATTATCTTTCTGCTCAGCAGTAAGACAATCAGCCAAAACTACACCTTCCACAAGAGCATCTTGTTCTGTGGAAGAGAAGAGATCAGGTAGAGGATCACTGTCTTCTTCCTGTCCCTCATCTGTTGCCATGAGCAGGGTGAGATTAGCCCTGTCATAGTAGGGTTTCAGGCGGTTGACATGGAGCACCCTAAGGGGACTCCTGGCAGTGCCTAAGTCAACCAAGTAGGTGACTTCACCCTTCTTTTCAACAATTGTGTGGGGTCCACTCCATTTATCTTGGAGTGCTCTTGGGGCCACAGGCTCCAAGACCCACACTTTCTGCCCTGGTTGGTACTGAACCAAAACAGCCTTCTGATCATGCCATTGCTTCTGGAGCTCTTGACTGGCCTGAAGGTTTTTACTGGCCTTTTTCATGTACTCAGCCATCCTTGATCTGAGGCCAAGTACATAATTCACAATATCCTGCTTAGGAGCTTTTAAAGGTTGTTCCCAACCCTCCTTTACAAGTGTGAGTGGACCCCTAACAGGGTGTCCAAAAAGAAGTTCAAAGGGGCTGAAGCCCACTCCTTTCTGGGGTACCTCCCTGTAGGCAAAAAGGAGGCATGGTAGAAGGATATCCCATCTCCTGCGGAGTTTTTCAGGGAGTCCCATAATCATGCCTTTGAGAGTTTTATTAAATCTCTCCACCAGTCCATTTGTTTGTGGATGATAGGGTGTTGTGAACTTGTAAGTTACACCACACTCCTTCCACATGGCCTTTAAGTATGCAGACATGAAATTGCTTCCTCTGTCTGATACTACTTCCTTTGGGAAGCCCACCCTGGAAAATATTCCCAGGAGGGCCTTTGCCACTGCAGGAGCTGTAGTGGTCCTTAAAGGAATAGCTTCAGGATATCTTGTGGCATGGTCCACTACCACTAAGATAAACCTATTGCCTGAAGCAGTAGGAGGGTCAAGGGGGCCAACTATGTCAACCCCTACCCTTTCAAAGGGAACCCCAACCACAGGCAGTGGGATAAGGGGTGCCTTTGGGGTGCCACCTGTCTTGCCACTGGCTTGACAGGTTTCACAGGACTTACAAAATTCCTTTGTGTCCTCAGACATCCTAGGCCAATGAAACAATGGTACCAATCTGTCCCAAGTTTTCATTTGACCCAGGTGCCCTGCTAAGGGAATGTCATGTGCCAGTGTTAGGAGGAACTTTCTGTACTCCTGAGGAATCACTAATCTCCTGGCAGCTCCAGGTTTAGGATCCCTATGCTCAGTGTACAAGAGGTTGTCCTCCCAGTAAACTCTGTGAGAGTCACTGACATCCCCATTAGCCTGTTTGACAGCTTGCTGTCTGAGACCCTCTAATGTGGGACAGGTTTGCTGTGCCACACTCAGCTCCTCCCTGGCAGGCCCCCCTTCACCCAAAAGCTCAGCAGTGTCTGCTTCCAGCTCCTCTGGTGTAGGTTCTGCACAGGGAGGGAATTCTTCTTCCTCAGAAGTTGAATCCACTGTAGAGGGAGGGATAGTAGGAAGTGGTTTGCTTCTACTAGCCCTAGCTTTAGGGAGCACTTGGTCCATTGTTCCAGGATCCAAGCTTCCCTGTCCTTTTTGCTTTTTGGCCTGAGCCCTTGTCAAAGCAAAAATATGCCCTGGAATGCCCAGCATTGCTGCATGGGCCTCCAACTCCACATCTGACCAAGCTGATGTCTCCAAATCATTCCCTAATAGACAGTCTACAGGTAAATCTGAAGCTACCACAACTTTCTTTGGACCAGTTACCCCCCCCCAGTTGAGATTTACAACAGCCATGGGGTGGCTTTGTGTTATGTTGTGAGCATCGGTTACTTGGTACTGGTGTCCAAGTATGTGTTGTTCAGGGTGCACCAGTTTCTCAATCACCATTGTGACACTGGCACCTGTGTCCCTGTAGGCCTGGACCTCAACACCATTTATTAGGGTTAGTTGCTTGTACTTCTCCAAGTTATGGGGGCAAGCAACCAAAGTGGCTAAATCAATAGCCCCTTCAGAGACTAAAGTAGCCTCTGTGGTCTCCCTAATCAGACCAACCCCAACTAAATTACCAAAAGTGAGCCCAGCTACTCCCTTGGATTGGCTATTAGTAGGTTTGCTCCCACCACCACTGCTATTAGTAGGGACACTAGGTGTAGCAGTAGGGGTTGTAGTGGTAGGAGCTGTGGTGCCTTTCTTTGGACAACTGGGATCTGTTGTCCAATGGCCTTTTATTTTACATAAATAGCACCATGGTTTCTTTTCCTTGTTCTGATTAAAGGAGGATTTGGACCCACCACCCCCACCAGAGTGTTTTTGTGGGCCTGATGAAGACTCATTTTTAGATTTGTCCCCACCCTTGTCAGAAGACTTACCATCCTTCTTTTTGTTGCCATCTTTGTCACCCCCTGTATGAACTTTTCTGTTCACTCTTGTTCTGACCCATTTGTCTGCCTTCTTTCCCAATTCTTGGGGAGAGGTCAGATCAGAGTCCACCAAGTACTGGTGCAACAAATCAGACACACAATTATTAAGAATATGCTCTCTCAGGATCAAGTTATACAGGCTGTCATAATCAGTAACTTTACTGCCATGTAACCACCCCTCCAAGGCCTTCACTGCCTGGTCAATGAAATCAACCCAGTCTTGTGAAGACTCCTTTTTGGTCTCTCTGAACTTTATCCTGTACTGTTCAGTGGTTAAGCCATAACCATCCAGGAGTGCATTCTTAAGAACTTGGAAATTATTAGCATCATTTTCTTTTACAGTAAGGAGCCTATCCCTACCTTTTCCAGTAAATGATAGCCATAGGATAGCAGCCCACTGCTTTTGAGGGACATCCTGTACAGCACAGGCCCTCTCAAGTGCAGCAAACCACTTGTTAATGTCATCCCCCTCCTTATAAGGGGGAACTATCTTGTGCAGATTCCTGGAATCATGCTCTTTTGCAGGATGACTATGGGGAATACTGCTGCTGCCACCATGGGTATCTAAACCCAACTTCTGTCTTTCCCTCTCTATTTCTAAAGACTGTCTATCCAAATCCAGCTGTTGCTTCTTGAGCTTCAGTCTGGTTTGTTCCACTCTCAATCTATTGAGCTCCCTTTCTAACAATCTGTCATCAGGGTGGGTGGGAGGGACATTTCTAGATACAGAGGTATGATGGGAATGAACAGAAGGAGACCTGTCCCTTACAGAGGGCACCCTAACAGCTTGGCTACCAGCATAATGTGAGAGCACATCATCAGTATGATGTGATTCAACCTCTGTACCAACTATGCTAGACTGTCTAGTAATGGGCAGGCTGAGAAGTTTCTTTCCTGAACCTTTTCCTGGGGGAGTCCCTGGATCAGATTGAGAACCATTAGCTACTTTTTCTACAGATTGGGCACTTATGGCCTTATCCTGTACTCTAAGCATATTAATTAACAGTTCTAAGGAAGGATTCTTCCCTACACTCAAACCTCTCTCTATGCAGAGACTCCTTGCTCCTTTCCAGCTAAGGTGATCATATGCAAGTTTGGACAGTTCAACATTTTTTCCTGTGCCAGACATTTTTTTTTAGAGAGAGTTAAAGTGATAGAAAAAGAGAAAAAAGTTTTCAGAACTTTTAGAAAGACAGAAAAAACTTTTTAAACTTTTAAGAACTTTTTGAAAGTTTAGAAGTACTTTTCAGCACTTAGAAAAGAGTGAAAAGAGGAAATGCAAAACTTTTTGGCTATGTGTATATACACTGACCTTGTTTTGTATATTTTTCTCTTATGAAAAGTACAATGACAAGAGTGGTAAGTAGTCTCAAGCACTTATCCCACCACTGCACAACCAATGTAAGAGGCTGGACTGGCTTGTGGTGAGTACCAAGGGGTACTTGCACCTTGCACCTTGCACCAGGCCCAGTTATCCCTTATTAGTGTATAGGGTGTCTAGCAGCTTAGGCTGATAGATAATGGTAGCTTAGCAGAGCAGCTTAGGCTGAACTAGGAGACGTGTGAAGCTACTACAGTACCACTTAGTGTCATATGCACAATATCATAAGAAAACACAATACACAGTTATACTAAAAATAAAGGTACTTTATTTTTATGACAATATGCCAAAGTATCTTAGAGTGTACCCTCAGTGAGAGGATAGGAAATATACACAAGATATATATACACAATAGCAAAAATATGCAGTATAGTCTTAGAAAACAGTGCAAACAATGTATAGTTACAATAGGATGCAATGGGGAAACATAGGGATAGGGGCAACACAAACCATATACTCCAAAAGTGGAATGCGAACCACGAATGGACCCCAAACCTATGTGACCTTGTAGAGGGTCGCTGGGACTATTAGAAAATAGTGAGAGTTAGAAAAATAACCCTCCCCAAGACCCTGAAAAGTGAGTGCAAAGTGCACTAAAGTTCCCCTAAGGACAAAATAGTTGTGTTAGAGGGAAAATGCAAGGAAAACACAAATCAGCAATGCAACAACGATGGATTCCTGACTGAGGGTACCTGTGGAACAAGGGGACCAAGTCCAAAAGTCACAAGCAACTCGGAGATGGGCAGATGCCCAAGAAATGCCAGCGGTTGGTGCAAAGAAGCTCTTACTAGGCTGAAGAACTGTGAATACTGCAGGAACGACAAGGGCTAGAGACTTCCCCTTTGGAGGATGGGTCCCCCACGCCTTGGAGAGTCGTGCAGAAGTGTTTTCCCGCCGGATGGACGCCAACAAGCCTTGCTACACGCAAATCGTGCGTTTGGCGTTTTTGGACACTGCTGGGGCCCAGGAGGGACCAGGAGGTCGCAAATTGGACCTGCAGAGAGAGGGGACGTCGAGCAAGACAAAGAGCCCTCACTGAAGCAGGTAGCACCCGGAGAAGTGCCAGAAACAGGCACTACGAGGATGCGTGAAGCGGTGCTCGCCGAAGTTGCACAAAGGAGTCCCACGTCGCCGGAGACCAACTTAGAAAGTCGTGCAATGCAGGTTAGAGTGCCGTGGACCCAGGCTTGGCTGTGCACAAAGGATTTCCGCCGGAAGTGCACAGGGGCCTGAGTAGCTTGCAAAGTCGCGGTTCCCAGCAATGCAGCCCAGCGAGGTGAGGCAAGGACTTACCTCCACCAAACTTGGGCTGAAGAGTCACTGGACTGTGGTGGTCACTTGGACGGTGTCGCTGGATTCGAGGGACCTCGCTCGTCGTGCTGAGAGGAGACCCAAGGGACCGGTAATGCAGCTTTTTGGTGCCTGCGGTTGCAGGGGGAAGATTCCGTCGACCCACGGGAGATTTCTTCGGAGCTTCTGGTGCAGAGAGGAGGCAGACTACCCCCACAGCATGCACAAGCAGGAAAACAGTCGAGAAGGCGGCAGGATCAGCGTTACAGAGTTGCAGTAGTCGTCTTTGCTACTATGTTGCAGGTTTGCAGGCTTCCAGCGCGGTCAGCGGTCGATTCCTTATCAGAAGGTGAAGAGGGAGATGCAGAGGAACTCGGCTGAGCTCATGCATTCGTTATCTAAAGTTTCCCCAGAGACAGAGACCCTAAATAGCCAGAAAAGAGGGTTTGGCTACCTAGGAGAGAGGAAAGGTTACTAACACCTGAAGGAGCCTATCAGCAGGAGTCTCTGACGTCACCTGGTGGCACTGGCCACTCAGAGCAGTCCAGTGTGCCAGCAGCACCTCTGTTTCCAAGATGGCAGAGGTCTGGAGCACACTGGAGGAGCTCTGGACACCTCCCAGGGGAGGTGCAGGTCAGGGGAGTGGTCACTCCCCTTTCCTTTGTCCAGTTTCGCGCCAGAGCAGGGGCTAAGGGGTCCCTGAACCGGTGTAGACTGGCTTATGCAGAATTGGGCACATCTGTGCCCAACAAAGCATTTCCAGAGGCTGGGGGAGGCTACTCCTCCCCTGCCTTCACACCATTTTCCAAAGGGAGAGGGTGTCACACCCTCTCTCAGAGGAAGTTCTTTGTTCTGCCATCCTGGGCCAGGCCTGGCTGGACCCCAGGAGGGCAGCTGCCTGTCTGAGGGGTTGGCAGCAGCAGCAGCTGCAGTGAAACCCCAGGAAGGGCAGTCTGGCAGTACCAGGGTCTGTGCTACAGACCACTGGGATCATGGAATTGTACCAACAATGCCAGGATGGCATAGAGGGGGCAATTCCATGATCATAGACATGTTACATGGCCATATTCGGAGTTACCATGGTGAAGCTACATATAGGTAGTGACCTATATGTAGTGCACGCATGTAGTGGTGTCCCCGCACTCACAAAGTTCAGTGAATTGGCTCTGAACAATGTGGGGGCACCTTGGCTAGTGCCAGGGTGCCCTCACACTAAGTAACTTTGCACCTAACCTTTACCAGGTAAAGGTTAGACATATAGGTGACTTATAAGTTACTTAAGTGCAGTGTAAAATGGCTGTGAAATAACGTGGACGTTATTTCACTCAGGCTGCAGTGGCAGGCCTGTGTAAGAATTGTCAGAGCTCCCTATGGGTGGCAAAAGAAATGCTGCAGCCCATAGGGATCTCCTGGAACCCCAATACCCTGGGTACCTCAGTACCATATACTAGGGAATTATAAGGGTGTTCCAGTAAGCCAATGTAAATTGGTAAAAATGGTCACTAGCCTGTCAGTGACAATTTGGAAAGAAATGAGAGAGCATAACCACTGAGGTTCTGATTAGCAGAGCCTCAGTGAGACAGTTAGTCACTACACAGGTAACACATTCAGGCACACTTATGAGCACTGGGGCCCTGGGTTACCAGGGTCCCAGTGACACATACAACTAAAACAACATATATACAGTGAAAAATGGGGGTAACATGCCAGGCAAGATGGTACTTTCCTACAGGTGGGACTACCTTAGGACAGTGATGAGAAAGATGGGATTGGGAGAGGGTTGGGTAAAATGGGTGGACTTGCTATATGCGTCCTCCCTGGCCAGAGCGAGGACAGGCAAGACGGTATCCGACACCTACCCAATTCACAGGGGCACTAGGCAGGGTTGCCCTCTATCGCCACTATTATTCGCACTGGCCATCGAGCCGCTGGCAGCCCAACTACGAAGGGATGGCAAGGGTAAAGGGACACAATGGGGACAATCGGAGCACATCGTTTCCCTTTATGCAGATGATATTCTTATCTACCTCAGGGACGGAGAGACGGGACTCCCCTGGGCTCTGGATGCCCTGGAGCATTTTGGGTCCTTATCGGGACTGCGTCTCAATAGAGGCAAAACATATGTTTTCCCCATGCTAGCGGGATGCGACCGGCCCGCTTCGTGCCCCGAGGACGTAGGCTGGGCGCCGAGGACATTTAAGTACCTGGGAATACAGGTGTTCCATGAGGTGGGGGACCTCCGTGAAGGCAATCTTGGGAGGGCACTCCGCTCCCTACGTGCCTCAGTAAAGTTCTGGCGCTCCCTGAGGTTAACCATAATGGCCAGAGTTGCAATGTCCAAAATGATAGTCCTGCCCCGGTTACTTTACTATTCCGCGAATCTGCCGCTGCTGGTCACTTCGGCGTGGTTTTGCAAACTTAAAACGCTGATCAGGGAGCTTATATGGGACGAAGGCCGTAGACGCACAACACTTTCGACTCTTTGTAGGCCGACACATCTGGGGGGCATGGGAGTCCCTGACTTTGAGTTTTATTATTTAGCATCACAATTGCAGTGGATCGCGGCGTGGCTGGGAGGAAAGGCACAATTGGATAGATGCACTGCTCAAGGAGAGATTGGAATGGTACGAATCATTGCGCGGATGGTAAATATGAAAGGGACCAAGCAGGAGGACAGTATGATGACGAGAGTAGCGGCAGCATGTTGGAATAAAAGTATGAGAAGAGTAGGGGTAGGACAGCCATACTCCCCGGAGCTCCCACTCTCGGTACTAAGGGAAGGAATAGATGAGAGGAACCTGGTGTGCCTGGGCCTTGGACCCTGGAAGAAAGCGGGAGTGGGGACAGTTGGGGCGCTGTTCCGAGAGGGGGTGCTGAGGCCTTTTTCGGATTTAACAGAAATGGTAGTCCCAAGGGGACAGTTTCTCCAGTATAGGAAAATAACACATACCCTTAGAGAACACTGGGGAACGATAAATGCAGAACCTCCCACCCACAGAGTACTACACTTACTACTAACGTCTGGCGGGGAATCTCACTTAATTGCTAGAATCCACAGGTCCCAAAATGAGGAATCACTGGATGCACTGCAGCCCCAAAGAGAACAGTGGGAAAAGACAGTGAGCAGGGAATTAACAGATGCGGAGTGGGGCAAGGCATTAGCATATCCTTGGACGGTATCCAGAAACACCTGGCTGAGGTATATACAGTACAACTATATGCATAGAACATACCTCACCCCACACAGATTGACACGAATTTATGGGGGAACCCCCAAGACATGCCCTAGGTGTGGAAACGTAAGCGCAGACTTGGATCATATGGTGTGGAACTGCCCAGAGCTCCAGAGGGGCTGCGGCGCTGGCCGACTTGGCACGAGTGATGGAGGTGGAGATTGGGCTGTCCCCAGCGACATGCTTACTGGGTTTCAGAGCAGGTACCCCTCTAGGGAGAGTGAGGGGCCGCTTTCTAGACCTGGCACTTGTTCTCTATAGGAGGCGAATCACGATGGGCTGGAAATCCCCCAGCTGCCCATCAGCGAGTGAATGGAGGCGGGACGTGTCAAGATGGGCCGGAGCAGAACTGCAAGTGCTGAAAAGTGAGGAGGCAAGGGGCATGCGCCAAACCCCCATCACCCTGGCATGAGAAGAAATACTCCTGAGATGGGATAGTCAGACTAAGGAGGGGGGGGTGGAAGGTGGAAGCCCAGAGTGACTAGTAGGGCAGGGCGCGAGGCAGTGGGGCAGGCTGGAGAATCCAAGAGAGAAGGAGCGGAGAGAGGGAGACTAGGACCATCTGGGGCGGGTGGTGAAGGTGACAGGAAGGCTGAACCCCATGAGACAGGACATGGATGTTCTCACCCCCAAAGCACATCTATCTCAGATTGAGGAGACAGGGACAATAATCAGAGGAAGGTACTGGCTCGGCCTCAGTTGAATGAAAGAGGGGAAAATAAAAGAACAAGGAAACAATGAGTAACACCCACCACGGCTGTGAATGTAGCCTGTTTGCGATAGCGCCATCAAGTTAAAATAATAAGTAGTTTTAGAGAAGTCTGCTATACGGACACACGGGTACTCCAGGTTAAAGTCGACCACAGGACAGGGATGAACTCCTAAGCCACTGAAACAACCTAGGCACATTGCATCCTTAAGGATACTAAACACGCCTACGGTAAAAAGAAATGTGATGGGAGCACTAGAGAATGCAGGAATATGTTGTATGTTCAAAGATTAATTATATGTACTGTATGGAAACCTGTTGATGTCACCAATAATATTGCGGATGTAATGCAGTGAAAGTTAATAAAGATATATTTTTTAAAAAATAATAATAATTTACAGGCCCTGGGTATAGAGATACCACTGTACAAGGGACTTATAGGTAAATTAAATATGCCAATTAGGTATAAGCCAATCATACCAACTTTAGATGGGAGAGCACCTGCACTTTAGCACTGGTCAGCAGTGATAAAGTGCTCAGAGTCCTAGAGCCAACAGCGAGAGGTCAGAAAAACCAGGAGGAAGGAGGCAAAAAGACTGGGGATGACCCTGCGTAAGGCAAAAAGTCCAACATTGAGGTAATCGGGGCCCATGTTGTGGAGAGCTTTGTGTGCGTGGGTGAGGAGCCTGAAGGTGATCCTCTTGTCGACGGGGAGCCAGTGCAGGTGTTTCAGGTGGACGGATATTTGGCTGTGGCGTGGTATGTCGAGGGTGAGGCGTGCGGAGGCGTTCTGTACGCGTTGAAGACGGTTCTGTAGCTTTGCGGTGGTCCCTGCGTATAGGGTGTTTCCATAGTCCATGCGGCTTGTGACGAGGGCATGGGTAACTGTCTTTCTGGTTTCGGCAGGGATCCATCGTAAGATCTTTCGGAGCATGCGAAGGGTGTGGAAGCATGATGACGAGACGGCGTTGACTTGCTTGGTCATAGAGAGGAGGGGGTCCAGGATGAATCCGAGGTTGCGTGTGTGGTCTGAGGGGGTAGGTGCAGTGCCCAGAGCCGTGGGCCACCAGGAGTCATCCCAGGCGGACGGGGATTGTCCGAGGATGAGGACTTCCGTCTTGTCTGAGTTCAGCTTCAAGCGGCTGAGCTTCATCCATTCCGCGACGTCTTTCATTCCTTCATGTAGGTTGATTTTGGCGGTGGTTGGTTCTTTGGTGAGGGAGAGTATCAGCTGGGTGTTGTCGGCGTAGGAGATGATGTTGATGTTGTGTTTGCAAACCGATGTCGGCGAGGGGGCTCATGTAGATATTGAAAAGGGTTGGGCTGAGCGATGAACCTTGGGGTATGCCGCAGATGATCTCGGTGGGTTCTGAGCGGAAGGGCGGGAGGTAGACTCTTTGGGTTCTGTCCGAGAGGAACGAGATGATCCATTCAAGGGCCTGTCCCAGGATTCCAGTGGAGCAGAGGTGGGTTGTTAGGGTGCGATGGCATACGGTGTCGAAGGCAGCCGAGAGGTCCAGGAGGATGAGGGTGGCTGTTTCTCCGTTGTCCATCAGAGTTCTGATGTAGTCGGTGACTGCGATGAGGGCGGTTTCTGTGCTGTGGTTGGCTCGAAATCCTGATTGGGAAGAGTCGAGCGAGTTGTTAGCTTCAATAAACTTGGTCAGCTGCTTGTTGACGGTCTTCTCAATGACCTTGTCGGGAAGGAGAGAAGAGAGACGGGGCGGAAGTTCTTTAGGTCGTTGGGGTCCGCCGTGGGTTTCTTCAGGAGGCCGTTGACTTCTGCATGTTTCCAGCTCTCGGGGAAGGTGGCAGATGAGAACGAGCTGTTGATGATGCTCCGGAGATAGGGGGCGATGATGGAGTCGGCTTTGTTGAAGATGTGATGGGGGCACGGGTCCTAGGGGGAGCCGGAGTGGATGGTGTTCATGGTGATTCTGGTCTCTTCAGAGCTGATGGGGGTCCAGGCTTAGAGTGTAGTGGTGGGGGCTGTTGGTTCGGTGGTGGGCGGCGGGGTCTGGGGTCCGAAGCTGTTGTGTAGGTCTGCGATCTTTCGATGGAAGAAAGTAGCGAGGGAGTTGCAGAGTTCTTGTGAGGGCGTGATGACGTTGGAGCTGGCGCTGGGGTTGCAGAGCTCTTTGACGATGTTGAAGAGTTCTTTGCTGTTGTGGGTGTTGTTGTCTAGTCTCTCTTTGAATGACGTCCTTTTTGTGGAGCAGATCAGCTGGTGGTGTTCACGGGTGGCGATCTTGAGGACTGACATGTTTTCTGCGGTGCGCTCTTTGCGCCAGGTTTTTTTGAGGGTACGGCAGGATTTCTTGGATTCTTTGAGGGCGTCCGTGATCCACTGGGGTTTCCTGATGCTGGTCCCGCTTGGGTGGCTTTTAAGTGGAGCGAGGTTTTCGGCACATTTGGTGATCCACTGCGTGAGACTGAGGGCTGCGTTGTTGGCGTCGGTGGTGATGGCTGGAGGGTTTTGGTTCAGTGTTGAGAGGAGCTGCTCTGTGGAGATTTTGATCCAGTGTCTGCGGGGGATTTGTTGTGTGCCTATGTGTCACTGGGATCCTGCCAGGCAGGACCCCAGTGCTCATAATGTATGCCCTGTATGTGTTCCCTGTTTGGTGCCTAACTGTACCACTGAGGCTCTGCTAACCAGAACCTCAGTGTTTATGCTCTCTCTGCTTTTACAATTGTCACTGCAGGCTACTGACTAACTTTACCAAGTCTCATTGGCACACTGTAACACCCTTATAATTTTCTTGTATATGGTACCTAGGTACCCAGGGTATTGGGGTTCCAGGAGATCCCTATGGGCTGCAGCATTTCTTTTGCCACCCATATGGAGCTCAGACAATTCTTACACAGGACTGCCACTGCAGCCTGAGTGAAATAACGTCCACATTATTTCACAGCCATTTTCACTGCACATAAGTAACTTATAAGTCACATATATGTGTAACCCTCACTTGGTGAAGGTTAGGTGCCAAGTTACTTAGTGTGTGGGCACCCTGGCACTAGCCAAGGTGTCCCCACATTGTTCAGGGCAAATTCCCTGGACTTTGTGAGTGCGGGTATAGGAGGCTGGCCTGGCTTGTAGTGGGTACCAGAGGTACTTACACCTTGTGCCAAGTCCAGTTATCCCTTATTAGTGTAGAAGAGGTGTTTCTAGCAGCTTAGGCTGATAGAAGGTAGCTATAGCAGAGCAGTTAAGGCTGAACTAGGAGACATGCAAAGCTCCTACTATACCACTGGTGTCATATGCACAATATCATAAGAAAACACAATACACAGATATACTAAAAATAAAGGTACTTTATTTTTATGACAATATGCCAAAAGTATCTCAGTGAGTACCCTCAGTATGAGGATGAGGAATATACACAAGATATATGTACACAATACCAAAAATATGCAGTAATAGCAAAAGGAAGTAATGCAAGCAGTGTAAAGTTACAGTAGATTACAATAGGACCCTTGACCCTCGGGTAGGTCGCTTCCCCGCCACTGCAGCGCCACCTGCCCAGGCCCCTGCCACTTCTTTGTAGGTCGTAGGTGTTCCTTTGCGCTTTCTCCTGTCTATTTCTTCTTTTTCTCTTCTCCATTTGGCTCTTCTCCTGTATATTTCTTCCTTTTCTCTTTTCCATTTGGCTCTTCACCTGTGTATTTCTTCTTTTTCTCTTTTCCATTGCGCTTTCTCCTCCTGTGAATTTCTTCCTTTTCTCTTTTCCATTGCGCTTTCTCCTCCTGTGAATTTCTTCCTTTTCTCTTTTCCATTGCACTTTCTCCTCCTGTGAATTTCTTCCTTTTCTCTTTTCCATTGTACTTTCTCCTCCTGTGAATTTCTTCCTTTTCTCTTTTCCATTGCGCTTTCTCCTCCTGTGAATTTCGTCCTATTTGTCTTTTCAATCTCGCTTTTCTCCAGTGAATGTCTGCTTATTTTCTCTCCTATTTCGCTTTTCCCACCTCCCCGCTTCCCGCATTCAGCTTTCCCGCTTCCCGCTTTCCCGCCGCTGCCACCCGTGCGGCCCAGCCCCCCCCTGCTCCCATTCGTCATCCTCCCTCCCGCCTCCCGCCTCCCGCCTCCCAGCTGACCCCTCCTCCCCCCTTCCCTCTTATGGTTGCCGCTGGCACGCCAATGGCGCGCCAAAGGCATGCCCGTCTGCGCCCGTCCGCGCCTGGAACGTGCCCAGCGCCAGAACCCCTGGCCCCCACCGCACCCAAAACACCTGTCTCAGTTACGACGACGCCTCCCTCAACGCCCTCAACCTCGGACAAACAGACACCTGCTACCAAGCCAGCCCTAAACGAATATACATACAGTGAAAATGGGGGTAACATGCCAGGCAAGATGGTACTTTCCTACACAATGGTTGTAGGAAAGTACCATCTTGCCTGGCATGTTACCCCCATATTTCACTGTATATATGTTGTTTTAGTCTATGTGTCACTGAGACCCTGCCAGGCAGGGCCCCAGTGCTCATAAGTATGTGCCCTGTATGTGTTCCCTGTGTGATGACTAACTGTCTCACTGAGGCTCTGCTAACCAGAACCTCAGTGGTTATGTTCTCTCTGCTTTCCAAATTTGTCACTAACAGGCTAGTGACCAATTTCACCAATTTGCATTGGCATACTGGTACACCTATATAATTCCCTAGTATATGGTACTGAGGTAGCCAGGGTATTGGGGTTCCATGAGATCCCTATGGGCTGCAGCATTTCTTTTGCCACCCATAGGGAGCTCTGACAATTCTTACACAGGCCTGCCAGTGCAGCCTGAGTGAAATAACGTCCAAATTATTTCACAGCCATTTTACACTGCACTTAAGTAACTTATAAGTCACCTATATGTCTAACCTTCACCTGGTGAAGGTTGGGTGCAAAGTTACTTAGTTTGAGGGCACCCTGGCACTAGCCAAGGTGCCCCCACATCGTTCAGGGCAAATTCCCGGACTTTGTGAGTTTGGGGACACCATTACACGGGTGCACTGTACATAGGTCACAATGGTAACTCCGAACATGGCCATGTAACATGTCTAAGATCATGGCATTGGGGGGACAATTCCATGATCCCCCGGGTCTCTAGCACAGAACCCGGGTACTGCCAAACTGCCTTTCCTGGGTCTCCACTGCAGCTGCTGCCAACCCCTCAGACAGGTTTCTGCCCTCCTGGGGTCCAGGCAGCCCTGGCCCAGGAAGGCAGAACAAAGGACGTCCTCTGAGAGAGGGCGTCACACCCTCTCCCTTTGGAAATAGGTGTGAAGGCCGGGGAGAAGTAGCCTCCCCCAGCCTCTGGAAATGCTTTGATGGGCACAGATGGTGCCCATCTCTGCATAAGCCAATCTACACCGGTTCAGGGATCCCCCAGCCCTGCTCTGGCGCGAAACTGGACAAAGGAAAGGGGAGTGACCACTCCCCTGACCTGCACCTCCCAGGGGAAGTGCCCAGAGCTCCTCCAGTGTGTCCCAGACCTCTGCCATCTTGGAAACAGAGGTGTTTGTGGCACACTGGACTGCTCTGAATGGCCAGTGCCAGCGGGTGACGTCAGAGGCTCCTTCTGATAGGCTCCTACCTCTCTTGGTAGCCAATCCTCCTTCATAGGTAGCCAAACCTCCTTTTCTGGCTATTTAGGGTCTCTGCTTTGGGGATCTCACCAGATAACGAATGCAAGAGCTCACCAGAGTTCCTCTGCATCTCCCTCTTCACCTTCTGCCAAAGGATCGACCGCTGACTGCTCAGGACGCCTGCAAAACCGCAACAAAGTAGCAAGACGACTACTAGCAACCTTGTATCGCTTCATCCTACCGCCTTTCTCGACTGTTTCCAGGTGGTGCATGCTCTGGGGGTAGACTGTCTCCTCCCTGCACCAGGAGCTCTGAAGAAATCTCCGTGGGTCGACGGAATCTTCCCCCTGTAACCACAGGCAACAAAAGACTGCATCACCGGTCCTCTGGGTCCCCTCTCAGCATGACGAGCGTGGTCCCTGGAACTTAGCAACTCTGTCCAAGTGACTCCCACAGTCCAGTGACTCTTCAGTTCAAGTTCGGTGGTGGTAAGTCCTTGCCTCCCCACGCTAGACTGCATTGATGGGTACTGCGTGATTTGCAGCTGCTTCGGCTCCTATGCACTCTTCCGGGATTTCCTTCGTGCACAGCCAAGCCTGGGTCCCGACACTCTAACCTGCAGTGCACAATCTTCTGAGTTGTCTTCCGGCGTCGTGGGACTCCCTTTTGTGACTTCGGGTGGACTCCGGTTCACTTTTCTTCTAAGTGCCTGTTTAGGTACTTCTGCAGGGGCTGCCTGCTTCTCTGAGGGCTCCCTGACTTGCTGGGTGCCCCCTCTGTCTCCTTATCCAAGTGGCGACATCCTGGTCCCTCCTGGGCCACGGCAGCATCCAAAAACCCTAACCGTGACCCTTGCAGCTAGCAAGGCTAGTTTGCGGTCTATCTGCGTGGGAACACCTCTGCAAGCTTCTTCACGACGTGGGACATCCATCCTCCAAAGGGGAAGTTCCTAGTCCTCTTCGTTCTTGCAAAACACCAAGCTTCTTCCAACAGGTGGCAGCTTCCTTGCACCCTCAGCTGGCATTTCTTGGGCTCCTGCCCACTCTCGACACTGTCGCGACTCTTGGACTTGGTCCCCTTGTCTTACAGGTACTCAGGTCCGGAAATCCACTGTTGTTGCATTGCTGGTGTTTGTTCTTCCTGCAGAATCCCTCTATCACGACTTCTATGCTCTCTGGGGGTAGTAGGTGCACTTTACACCTACCTTTCAGGGTCTTGGGATGGGCTATTTTTCTAACCCTCACTGTTTTCTTACAGTCCCAGCGACCCTCTACAAGCTCACATAGGTTTGGGATCCATTCGTGGTTCGCATTCCACTTTTGGAGTATATGGTTTGTGTTGCCCCTATACCTATGTGCTCCTATTGCAATCTACTGTAATTTTACATTGCTTGAATGACTTCCTTTTGCTATTATCTGCATAATTTTGGTTTGTGTACATATATCTTGTGCATATTTCTCATCCTCATCCTGAGGGTACTCACTGAGATACTTTTGGCATATTGTCATAAAAATAAAGTACCTTTATTTTTAGTATATCTGTGTATTGTGTTTTCTTATGATATTGTGCATATGACACCAGTGGTATAGTAGGAGCTTTACATGTCTCCTAGTTCAGCCTAAGCTGCTTTGCCATAGCTACCTTCTATCAGCCTAAGCTGCTAGAAACACCTCTTCTACACTAATAAGGGATAACTGGACCTGGCACAAGGTGTAAGTACCTCTGGTACCCACTACAAGCCAGGCCAGCTTCCTACAATGGTCATATGATGTCCCTTCCTGTGACGTAATTAAAGTCAATGAGTCAAATTGTATGTGATGTAATTTCCGCTACCCCTGGCACTATGGTGAGTAGAGGCCCATGTATGAGCAATCTCCACATATGGCCCCTTGCTGAGTTCAATATTATGCCTAGATTCCTGTAATATATAGCCTTTTTGGTTCACCAGTGGGTTTCACGTCTGTTTCCACCACAAATTGCAAGTATGTTGAAGCTGCAGATAATTGGGCACTACCAGATAGAAAATACAAAAGCTGTGATGACATTTTTTTTTCTTGTTTTACTCTGCTTCTTCTTAAAAGCTGGGCAGATGGTGGTCCTAGCATAGCAATTGGTGTCATTTTTAGGAAATAAACATTCTTGAGCAGCACTTTTTCCAAGAAAAAACATAACTTTGCGATATTTTCTTGGTTCCCTCCAGGGGAATCCACATGGGCACCTTGAGGATCCTGAAGATGTGGGGAAAAATAATATATATATATATATATGTATATATTTGTAAAGTGCACTATCAGTCACGAGGTATCCTGGCACAGGCATGTCTGCCTAACCCTGCCTATGGTAAGCTGATTAATTGAAATGCTGGGTCTTCGGCTTCTTGCAGAATTCAGGAAGAGAGGAGGAGGCTCTTAAGTGGAATAACAGGCAGTTCCATGCTTTAGGAGCAACGTAAGAGAACGTCCATCCTCCTGATCTGGTTCTGTATATGGGTGGGATGTGTGCCAATAGCGGGCTTGCAGAGTAGAGGTGTCTAGGTGGTGAGTGGAAAGAGATGCAACTGTTTAGGTAGATGGGGCCTGAGTAGTGCAGTCTGGGGAGCTCCCTGAGTTGTGGTTTGATGTGAGTTCCTTGTGGGAGATTGAGGATGAGTCTGACTGCTGAGTTTTGGATTTTTTGTAGTCTTCTAGTGAGATGGTTGGTGATCCCGGCATACATGGTGTTTGCATAGTCCAACTTGCTGTGGGCTAGGTCATGAGTGACACTTTTTGTAGTGTTGCTTGGGAGCCATTTGAAGATCTTCCTCAGCATCTTCACGTCTGTTTCCACCACAAACTGCAAGTATGTTGAAGCTGCAAAAAATTGAGCACTACCTAAAATACAAAAGCTGTGATAAAAAATGTTTTTCTTTTTTTACTCTGCTTCTTCTTAAAAGCTGGGCAGATGGTGGTCCAAACATAGCAATTGATGTCATTTTCAGGAAAAAAAACATTCTTGAGCAGCACTTTTTCCAAGAAAAAACATAACTTTGCAAATTTAAGATATTTTCTCGGTTCCCTCCAGGGGAGCATAATGGAGTGGCAACGTTGACTTGACATACACAGTCATGTTTAGTTTGCCGACGATGATTATTCCTAGATTCCTGGTGTGGGTTGGGGTTCGGCTACCCACCAATTGGAGTCCCATGGTGTGTTCTTTTTTTTCGTTCTTTTTGTTAGAAACCTCACAAATATTTATAATGTCCACGAGTCACCACCACCGCCAGGCCCACCCCAATAAGACCTCAAACCCATGCTTCCAAGTGTTTGAATAAGCATGCCACAACATTCGACTAGGAGTCACCTCCACTGCTTGACACCAGTCCTCCCATGTCCACTGCCGCCACAGACCTGGTGTCTAACTGGTGAGACTTTAGATCAGTATCTTTTACCCCCACCACACACACACACACACACTTAGGGCCCTTCAGAGTATCTTGGGCTAGCTCTCCACCTTCACCCTCTGAATTTCTCCTCCCTGCTAGTCAGAGCCCAGTAGGCGGTGACATACTCTCCATTGACCCAGGTGTGGTGAGGTGTTCTTGTCGAAGATCATTACTTCAGTCTTTTTGATACTGAGCTTGAGACAGCTGACTTTCATCCAGTTTGCAGCTTTGGTCATGCAGGCGGGGAACTTGTTTCTTGTGTTGGGGGTCTTGTTTCTATCCTTATTACTTTGCCATAGAGAGACTGCCTTCATCAGTTGTGCTCCATCCACAGGTTTCAGGGAGTGGAGACACATTGAAGTAAATATACCCTTTGAAATGGTGAATGGCCAAAAATAGTAAAGGTACTACAAAGTATAAGAGTAAAATTACATATGTAGATTTACTTGTGTAAATATACCTTTGTCAATAGACCCCTCTTGTCCTGCGGCTTCAGTGAGGAAGTTGTCATCTCACATGAGACTAGTTCTTGATAACAATCTGCAATCATATTGGTTTAATTACCCTGGTCTTTAATCTTGTAATGTACCCTTTTGCAAAGGTCATTGTAAATAAGCTGTTTTTCATTAAGAACAATACTCATCATCATTCAATAGACAAGGAATCGTAAATCTGAGGCAGCGCCAAAAACTAATGCCACCCCAGGTGTGGCATTAGGATGGCACAACAAGGAGAAATACTTTTATTTCTCCTCATTTTTGCTTTTTCTATGTGCGCTGCATTCTGCAGCACACATAGAAATAGCAAAACGCCATGAATGATTGTTTATGTGCAGGAAGGTGTCCCCTCCTGCATATAAACAATCATTCAATAATGACAATTTGCTACTTCTATGTGTGTTGCATTCTGCAGCATACATAGAAGTGTCAAATCACCATTGTAGATTGTTTATGTGCAGGAAGGGACAACTTCCTGCACATAAACAATAATTCCTTTCAACTCCGACACCCTTGCGCTATGGTGCAAGGATGTCTGCATTGGCAGCTACATTTAGCACCAGTGTAGGGGAAACACAGGGGTGCGGCATCCCTGCATTTCAGAACTGATGCAGCGCCACTCTGCAACAGTTCCTTGAAAATATGGCCCTTAGTTCCTTTGGTGCTCTCAATCTTTTGCCTCGGATTAAATCTAACACCTGCTCAACTCCCTGATTATGAATGGTCATTCAGCCTCGATTCTAAGTGTGCCTCGATTCAGCCTAGGTTGAACACACATGCCTCTCTTCAAGTCACCTTTTAATTGCTACGGCACAGCGCCCGATCCTTCAAGTATGCGGTGGAGTTATAAATAGAAGATCCTATATTTTCTTAGGGTCCGAAATTGAGTGTACACACTGCATGGTCTTTTCCAAGATGCTACTACCATTTTGAAACCCTAACAAAGGTTTTCCCTGGATACATTATTAACACCTTCTTACCTTTTACAGTGATGGAAGAGCAGCAGCGTACTGAACTGTGAACGGCAGTGTTAGAGCCAACCATGGAGATATGGAAAAGAGCTTCTGCGGTGAACTCTCTGCTGGCATGCGTCCTCAAATTATTGGTTGCTTTGGTTTTCTTGGAATCCCAACTCCCGTCATTTAGCTGTATTTTGGTTTAAAGCTACAAGCATAAGAGTTAAGCAAGCATGATGATCCGCCACAAAGTAAACAAATGGTTTGCTAATACCACTACTAATTTCATAGTCGACCTCAAAGAGTAAGTGTAGCACACAGTGTTCAGACAGCATCTTCAATTATTGACTGCTTTTCGGTCTGTTAAAGAACTAACACGTTGCTCTACTTTCAATAGCCCATCGTTCTATAGACAAATATGGTGGTAGGATTGGTTTCTCACTGTGCTTTCACTGTTCCTTTGCAATTTTATAAATCGCTTTAATTATTGGTGTGTAAATGTTGAATAACAGCATCATTTTGTTGCTCAAATAAAATGAAAATAAATAGAACACTTTTCATTCACATGACCTCTTGCTTTGGCCCAATCAATATAGGTTTCAAATTCAATAAAGCACATGCATGATGTTGTGACCATGAATATTTTTTTCATAATTAATGTCAATCAAAGCTAAATCTGTGGAAATGAACTTTTCACCCTTCTTTCCTTCTCACGAGTTAACCACCCTCTGAGTATTACTTATGAAGTTATAATTGGAAGTGGAAAACACCCTGTTCGACTTAATTGTTGTCTTCGCCCGACAAGGTAATCAAAGCACACATTAAGTGCAATTAGTGAGCTAATATTACTCGGGTATCACAAACAGCAGCCACAAAATCCCCAATCAAAGAAAATTAAGCTTAACACAGCAAAAAAAGATCTTCACTAAACACCTCTTAAAATAACTTATATTTTAATTATTGCATTAAAAAAAAAAATCGCGTTTGACAAAAATATATTGGTATTCCTTGGTGTGACAGGTGCGTTGACAACTGCTTCGCTAGCGGAGGCCCTTCCTGAGTGGCAGCTATTTACCAGGCTCCCAGGTATATTGTGAATTTCTAGTGCCATTTACAAGGCTGTAGGTTAAATAGCAGAAATTATGCACTATTTGACTGGCGGCCCTCTAAGTAGGAAACAAATATCGTTATTTACCCGCCCACCAGCTAAATTGCCGAGATTATTTGGTCGGTGACCATGGAAACAGCAAAGAAACTTCACTGTTGTCCCTGCCGCCAGTTAGATAGCTGCGATTATGTTCTTTATGTACCCTGCCCATGCAAATAGCAAAGAAACATCACTATTTACCCGACAAACATCTAAATATTAGAGATCGTGTACTATTTGGGCTGCTTACAAGACACTATTGATCATGTACTGTAGGAGGCTGGCCTGGCTTGTAGTGGGTACCAGAGGTACTTACACCTTGTGCCAGGTCCAGTTATCCCTTATTAGTGTAGAAGAGGTGTTTCTAGCAGCTTAGACTGATAGAAAGTAGCTATGGCAAAGCAGCTTAGGCTGAACTAGGAGACATGCAAAGCTCCTACTATACCACTTATATCATATGCACAATATCAAAAGAAAACACAATACACAGAGTTACTAACAATAAAGGTACTTTATTTTTGTGACAATATGCCAAAAGTATCTCAGTGAGTACCCTCAGTAAGAAGGTAAGTAATATATACAAGTTATATATACACAAACCAAAATCAGGTAAGTAAGAGCAAGAAAAGTAATGCAGTGTAGAATTACAATAGGTTGCAATAGGAGAACATAGGTATAGGGGCAACACAAACCATATATTCCAAAAGTGGAATACGAACCACGAATGGACCCCAAACCTATGTGAGCTTGTAGAGGGTCGCTGGGACTGTAAGAAAACAGTGAGGGTTAGAAAAATACCCCACCCCAAGACCCTGAAAAGTAGGAGTAAAGTACACCCACTATCCCAAAAGAGCATAATAGTCGTGATAGGGGGATTCTGCAGGAAGGACAAACACCAGCAGCGCACTGACAACGGATTTCCGGACCTGAGGACCTGCAAGGCAAGGGGACCAAGTCCATTAGTCGCAACAGTGTCCGGGGGGGCAGGAGCCCAAGAAACCCCGGATGAAGGTGCAAGGAAGCTGCCTCCGGATGGAAGAAGCTTGGAGTTCTGCAAGAAAGAAGAAGACTAGGGACTTCTCCTTTGGAAGACTGATGTCCCACGTCGCGATGAAGCTTGCAGAAGTGTTCCCACGCAGAAATACCGCAAACAAGCCCTGCTAGCTGCAAGGGTCGCAGTAGAGGTTTTTGGGTGCTGCTGAGGACCAGGAAGGACCAGGATGTCGCCACTTGGAGGAGGAGACAGAGGGGTGCTCAGCAACTCAGAGAGCCCTCACAGAAGCAGGCAGCACCCGCAGAAGTACCCCAAAAGGCACTTAGAAGAAGAGTGAACCGGAGTCCATGCGAAGTTCCAAAAGGGGGTCTCACGACGCCGGAGGACAACTCAGAAGGTTGTGCACTGCAGGACCGAGTGCTGGGGACCCCGGCTAGGCTGTGCACAAAGGAAATCCTGGAAGAGTGCACAGGAGCCGGAGCAGCTGCAAATCACGCAGTACACAGCTTTGCAGTCTGGCGTGGGGAGGCAAGGACTTACCTCCACCAAACTTTGACTGAAGAGTCACTGGACTGTGGGAGTCACTTGGACAGAGTTGCTGTGTTCCAGGGACCATGCTCGTCAGGATAAGAGCGGACCCAGAGGACCGGTGATGCAGTCTTTTGGTGCCAGAGTTAGCAGGGGGAGGATTCCGTCAACCCACAGGAGATTTCTTCAGAGCTTCTGGTGCAGGGTGAAGGCAGGCTACCCCCAGAGCATGCACCACCAGGAAACAGTGGAGAAAGCCGGCAGGATAAGGCGCTACAATGTTGCTGGTAGTCTTCTTGCTACTTTGTTGCAGTTTTGCAGGCGTCTTGGAGCAGTCAGCGGGCGATCGTTGTTAAAAGGTGAAGAGGGTGATGCAGAGGAACTCTGGTCAGCTCTTGCATTCGTTAGCTGAAGAATTCCCCAAAGCAGAGACCCTAAATAGCCAGAAAAGGAGGTTTGGCTACCAAGGACGGAGGATTGGCTACCAAGAGAGGAAAGAGCCTATCAGAAGGAGCCTCTGACATCACCTGCTGGCACTGGCCACTCAGAGCAGTCCAGTGTGCCCCCAACACCTCTGTTTCCAAGATGGCAGAGGTCTGGGGCACACTGGAGGAGGTCTGGGCACCTCCCCTCGGAGGTGCAGGTCAGGGGAGTGGTCACTCCCCTTTCCTTTGTCCAGTTTCGCACCAGAGCAGGGCTGGGGGATCCCTAAACCGGTGTAGACTGGCTTATGCAGAGAGAAATGGGCAGCATCTGTGCCCATCAAAGCATTTCCAGAGGCTGGGGGAGGCTACTCCTCCCCAGCCTTCACACCTATTTCCAAAGAGAGAGTGTTGTGACCATGAATATTTTTTTCATAATTAATGTCAATCAAAGCTAAATCTGTGGAAATGAACTTTTCACTCTTCTTTCCTTCTCACGAGTTAACCACCCTCTGAGTATTACTTATGAAGTTATAATTGGAAGTGGAAAACACCCTGTTCGACTTAATTGTTGTCTTCGCACGACAAGGTAATCAAAGCAAACAATAAGTGCAATCAGTGAGCTAATATTACTCGGGTATCACAAACAGCAGCCACAAAATCCCCAATCAAAGAAAATTAAGCTTACTACATGTGAGAAAGTAGCCTCTTTCTAGCCTTGTTACCCCCACTTTTGGCCTGTTTGTGAGTGTATGTCAGGGTGTTTTCACTGTCTCACTGGAATCCTGCTAGCCAGGGCCCAGTGCTCATAGCGAAAACCCTATGTTTTCAGTATGTTTGTTATGTGTCACTGGGACCCTGCTAGTCAGGACCCCAGTGCTCATAAGTTTGTGGCCTATATGTATGTGTTCCCTGTGTGGTGCCTAACTGTCTCACTGAGGCTCTGCTAACCAGAACCTCAGTGGTTATGCTCTCTCATTTCTTTCAAATTGTCACTAACAGGCTAGTGACCAATTTTACCAATTTACATTGGCTTACTGGAACACCCTTATAATTCCCTAGTATATGGTACTAAGGTACCCAGGGTATTGGGGTTCCAGGAGATCCCTATGGGCTGCAGCATTTCTTTTGCCACCCATAGGGAGCTCTGACAATTCTTACACAGGCCTGCCACTGCAGCCTGAGTGAAATAACGTCCACGTTATTTCACAGCCATTTTACACTGCACTTAAGTAACTTATAAGTCACCTATATGTCTAACCTTTACCTCGTAAAGTTTAGGTGCAAAGTTACTTAGTGTGAGGGCACCCTGGCACTAGCCAAGGTGCCCCCACATTGTTCAGGGCCAATTCCCCGGACTTTGTGAGTGGGGGACACCTTTACACGCGTGCACTACATATAGGTCACTACCTATATGTAGCTTCACAATGGTAACTCCGAATATGGCCATGTAACATGTCTATGATCATGGAATTGCCCCCTCTATGCCATCCTGGCATAGTTGGCACAATCCCATGATCCCAGTGGTCTGTAGCACAGACCCTGGTACTGCCAAACTGCCTTTCCTGGGGTTTCACTGCAGCTGCTGCTGCCAACCCCTCAGACAGGCATCTGCCCTCCTGGGGTCCAGCCAGGCCTGGCCCAGGATGGCAGAACAAAGAACTTCCTCTGAGAGAGGGTGTTACACCCTCTCCCTTTAGAAAATGGTGTGAAGGCAGGGGAGGAGTAGCCTTCCCCAGCCTCTGGAAATGCTTTCTTGGACACAGATGTGCCCAATTCTGCATAAGCCAGTCTACACCGGTTCAGGGGACCCCTTAGCCCTGCTCTGGCGCGAAACTGGACAAAGGAAAGGGGAGTGACCACTCCCCTGACCTGCACCTCCCCTGGGAGGTGTCCAGAGCTCCTCCAGTGTGCTCCAGACCTCTGCCATCTTGGAAACAGAGGTGCTGCTGGCACACTGGACTGCTCTGAGTGGCCAGTGTCACCAGGTGATGTCAGAAACTCCTTGTGATAGGCTTCTTCAGGTGTTGCTAGCCTATCCTCTCTCCTAGGTAGCCAAACCCTCTTTTCTGGCTATTTAGGGTCTCTGTCTCTGGGGAAACTTTAGATAACGAATGCAAGAGCTCAGACGAGTTCCTCTGCATCTCTATCTTCACCTTCTGCCAAGGAATCGACTGCTGACCGCGCTGGAAGCCTGCAAACCTGCAACATAGTAGCAAAGACGACTACTGCAACTCTGTAACGCTGATCCTGCCGCCTTCTTGACTGTTTTCCTGGTGGTGCATGCTGTGGGGGTAGTCTGCCTCCTCTCTGCACTAGAAGCTCTGAAGAAATCTCCTGTGGGTCGACGGAATCTTCCCCCTGCAACCGCAGGCACCAAAAAGCTGCATTACCGGTCCCTTGGGTCTCCTCTCAGCACGACGAGCGAGGTCCCTCGAATCCAGCAACTCTGTCCAAGTGACTCCCACAGTCCAGTGACTCTTCAGTCCATGTTTGGTGGAGGTAAGTCCTTGCCTCACCTCGCCAGACTGCATTGCTGGGAACCACGACTTTTGCAGCTACTCCGGCCTCCGTGCACTTCCGGCGGAAATCCTTTGTGCACAGCCAAGCCTGGGTCCACGGCACTCTATCCTGCATTGCACGACTTTCTAAGTTGGTCTCGGGCGACGTGGGACTCCTTTGTGCGACTTCGGGTGAGCACTGCTTCACACATCCTCATAGTGCCTGTTTCTGGCACTTCTCCGGGTGCTACCTGCTGCTGAGAGGGCTCCTTGTCTTGATCGACATCCCTTCTACCTCCTGGCGCAATTTGGGACATCCTGGTCCTTCCTGGGCCACAGCAGCATCCAAAAACGCTAAACTCACGATTTGCAGCTAGCAAGGCTTGTTGGCGTTCTTTCGGCGGGAAAACACTTCTGCACAACTCTCCACGGCGAGAGATATTCGTCCACCAAAGGAGAAGTCTCTAGCCCTTTTCGTTCCTGCAGAAACCTCAGCTTCTTCTGTCCAGTAGAAGCTTCTTTGCACCCACAGCTGGCATTTCCTGGGCATCTGCCCATCTCCGACTTGCTTGTGACTTTTGGACTTGGTCCACTTGTTTCACAGGTACCCAAGATTGGAAATCCATCGTTGTTGCATTGTTGGTTTGTGTCTTTCCTGCATTATTCCTCTAACACGACTTCTTTGTCCTTAGGGGAACTTTAGTGCACTTTGCACTCACTTTTCAGGGTCTTGGGGAGGGTTATTTTTCTAACTCTCCCTATTTTCTAATAGTCCCAGCGACCCTCTACAAGGTCACAT
Organism: Pleurodeles waltl; assembly: GCF_031143425.1. Classification (NCBI taxonomy): domain Eukaryota; kingdom Metazoa; phylum Chordata; class Amphibia; order Caudata; family Salamandridae; genus Pleurodeles; species Pleurodeles waltl. The sequence goes on from NC_090443.1 coordinate 186,820,852, forward strand.
TGGTTTCGGGTCCATTCGTGGTTCGCATTCCACTTTTGGAGTATATGGTTTGTGTTGCCCCTATCCCTATGTGTCCCCATTGCATCCTATTGTAACTATACATTGTTTGCACTGTTTTCTAAGACTATACTGCATATTTTTGGTATTGTGTACATATATCTTGTGTATATTTCCTATCCTCTCACTGAGGGTACACTCTAAGATACTTTGGCATATTGTCATAAAAATAAAGTACCTTTATTTTTAGTATAACTGTGTATTGTGTTTTCTTATGATATTCTGCATATGACACTAAGTGGTACTGTAGTAGCTTCACACGTCTCCTAGTTCAGCCTAAGCTGCTCTGCTAAGCTACCATTATCTATCAGCCTAAGCTGCTAGACACCCTATACACTAATAAGGGATAACTGGGCCTGGTGCAAGGTGCAAGTACCCCTTGGTACTCACTACAAGCCAGTCCAGCCTCCTACATTGGTTGTGCAGCGGTGGGATAAGTGCTTTGAGACTACTTACCACTCTTGTCATTGTACTTTTCATAAGAGAAAAATATACAAAACAAGTTCAGTGTATATACACATAACCAAAAAGTTTTGCATTTCCTCTTTTCACTCTTTTCTAAAGTGCTGAAAAGTTCTTCTAAACTTTCCAAAAGTTCTTAAAAGTTTAAAAAGTTTTTTTTTCTGTCTTTCTAAAAAGTTCTGAAAACTTTTTTTTCTTTTTCTATCACTTTAACTCTCTCTAAAAATGTCTGGCACAGGCCAAAATGTTGATCTGTCCAAACTTGCATATGACCACCTTAGCTGGAAAGGAGCAAGGAGTCTCTGTGTAGAGAGAGGTTTGAATGTAGGGAAGAATCCTTCCTTGGAATTGTTACTTAACATGCTTAGAGAACAGGATAAGGCTAAAAGTGCCCCATCTGTTGAAAAAGTAGCTAATGGTTCCCAATCTGATCCAGGGACTCCCCCAGGAAAAGATTCAGGAAAGAAACTTCCTAGCCTGCCCATTACTAGACAGTCTAGCATAGTTGGTACTGAGGTGGAGTCACATCATACAGATGGTGTGCTCTCACATTACACTGTCAGCCAAGCTGTTAGGGTGCCCTCTGTAAGGGACAGGTCTCCTTCTGTCCATTCTCATCATACTTCTGTATCTAGAAATGTCCCTCCCACCAACCCTGATGACAGAATGTTAGAAAGGGAACTAAATAAGTTGAGGGTGGAACAAACCAGACTGAAGCTTAAAAAGCAACAGCTGGATTTGGATAGACAGTCTTTAGAATTAGAGAAGGAAAGACAGAAGTTGGGTTTAGAAACCCATGGTGGCAGCAGCAGTATTCCCCATAGTCATCCTGCAAAAGAGCATGATTTCAGGAATCTGCATAAGATAGTTCCCCCTTATAAGGAGGGGGATGACATTAACAAGTGGTTTGCTGCACTTGAGAGGGCCTGTGTTGTACAGGATGTCCCTCAAAGGCAGTGGGCTGCTATCCTATGGCTATCATTTAGTGGAAAAGGTAGGGATAGGCTCCTTACTGTGAAAGAAAGTGATGCCAATAATTTTACAGTTCTTAAGAATGCACTCCTGGATGGTTATGGCTTAACCACTGAACAGTACAGGATAAAGTTCAGAGAGACCAAAAAGGAGTCTTCACAAGACTGGGTTGATTTCATTGACCATTCAGTGAAGGCCTTGGAGGGGTGGTTACATGGCAGTAAAGTTACTGATTATGACAGCCTGTATAACTTGATCCTGAGAGAGCATATTCTTAATAATTGTGTGTCTGATTTGTTGCACCAGTACCTGGTAGACTCTGATCTGACCTCTCCCCAAGAATTGGGAAAGAAGGCAGACAAATGGGTCAGAACAAGGGTGAACAGAAAAGTTCATACAGGGGGTGACAAAGATGGCAATAAGAAGAAAGAACGTGAAAAATCTCAAGATAAGCATGGGAATAAGGGTAAAACCAAAGATCCCACTTCAAATCTTAAACACTCTTCAGAGGGTGGGGATAAAACAAATTCTTCCTCTTCTTCTCAACCCACACACATTAAAAAGCCTTGGTGCTTTGTGTGTAAAAACAGAGGCCATAGGCCAGGGGATAAGTCCTGTCCAGGTAAACCCCCTGAGCCTACCACCACTAATACATCAATCTCTAGTGCCCCTAGCAGTAGTGGTACTAGTGGTGGGACAGCTGGCAACAGTCAAGTTAAGGGTGTAGTTGGGTTCACTTATGGGTCCATCATAGAAACTGGGGTAGTCAGTCCCAAGACAGTTTCTGTCACACCTAGTGGCATTGGCCTTGCCACACTGGCTGCTTGTCCCCTTACAATGGATAAGTACAGGCAGACAGTTTCAATAAATGGTGTTGAGGCCTTGGCCTATAGGGACACAGGTGCCAGTATCACTTTGGTGACTGAAAACCTAGTGCCTCCTGAACAACACATCATTGGACAACCGTATAAGATTATTGATGTCCATAACTCCACTAAGTTTCTTCCCTTAGCTATAATTCAGTTTAGTTGGGGTGGAGTTACTGGCCCTAAGCAGGTGGTAGTATCACCTAGCTTACCTGTAGATTGTCTCTTAGGTAATGACCTAGAGGCCTCAGGTTGGGCTGAGGTAGAGTTTTATGCCCATGCAGCCATGCTGGGCATCCCAGAGGAATTGTTCCCTCTCATTTCTACTGAAATGAAAAAGCAAAGGAGAGAAGGCCTGAAAACTCAGGATACCTCTCCATCAACAGGTAAAAAGGGTATCACAGTATCCCCTAACCACCCTGCCAATCAGGATATCATTCCTGTGGTGGGAGAAACCTCTCCTGGGGTGGCACCTGTTCCAAGGGAATCATCAGCTGGCGAAGCTGTACTCCCTGAGGTAGAAGTACCTCTCTGTGGGATAACTAACATTGGTGACAAAAAGAGAACCATTTTAGTTAACATGGAGCATCCCTCCAACCCTCCCAGAGAAACTTTAGTGCAGAAACCCTGCACTACCTCACAACACTTAGGACAGCATCCCTGCCCTAGTGTGTAGCTCATAGGACAGCATCCCTGCCCTGCTCCAACTCAAGAGAAACAGCATCCCTGTTCTCTCTTCCAGCCATATGGACAACATTTTTGCCCAGCTATGGCTTTTCTGAGACAGCATCCCTGTCTGGCATTTCCATCATTACAAATAGGTTCAGTGGATAATTCCCACTGCTCTAAACTAAAACTTACTGATAGAAACTCTGAAAATACACCTTCACATTGTTGCTTAGCTAAAAAACTTCAAACAGGGTGGTTTACATCCCCACAGGGAAGTAACCATATAGTGGATGATAAAGGGAGTAACCAGTCTATTGCAGAGCTACTCTCTACTTATCACCACTTAGACAATAAAGTCTCAACTGGCCAAGGTTAGCCTTATTGTCCTTCGTTTGGGGGGGGTTGTGTGAGAAAGTAGCCTCTTTCTAGCCTTGTTACCCCCACTTTTGGCCTGTTTGTGAGTGTATGTCAGGGTGTTTTCACTGTCTCACTGGAATCCTGCTAGCCAGGGCCCAGTGCTCATAGTGAAAACCCTATGTTTTCAGTATGTTTGTTATGTGTCACTGGGACCCTGCTAGTCAGGACCCCAGTGCTCATAAGTTTGTGGCCTATATGTATGTGTTCCCTGTGTGGTGCCTAACTGTCTCACTGAGGCTCTGCTAACCAGAACCTCAGTGGTTATGCTCTCTCATTTCTTTCAAATTGTCACTAACAGGCTAGTGACCAATTTTACCAATTTACATTGGCTTACTGGAACACCCTTATAATTCCCTAGTATATGGTACTAAGGTACCCAGGGTATTGGGGTTCCAAGAGATCCCTATGGGCTGCAGCATTTCTTTTGCCACCCATAGGGAGCTCCGACAATTCTTACACAGGCCTGCCACTGCAGCCTGAGTGAAATAACATCCACGTTATTTCACAGCCATTTTACACTGCACTTAAGTAATTTATAAGTCACCTATATGTCTAACCTTTACCTGGTAAAGGTTAGGTGCAAAGTTACTTAGTGTGAAGGCACCCTGGCACTAGCCAAGGTGCCCCCACATTGTTCAGGGCCAATTCCCCGGACTTTGTGAGTGCGGGGACACCATTACACGTGTGCACTACATATAGGTCACTACCTATATGTAGCTTCACAATGGTAACTCCGAATATGGCCATGTAACATGTCTATGATCATGGAATTGCCCCCTCTATGCCATCCTGGCATAGTTGGCACAATCCCATGATCCCAGTGGTCTGTAGCACAGACCCTGGTACTGCCAAACTGCCTTTCCTGGGGTTTCACTGCAGCTGCTGCTGCCAACCCCTCAGACAGGCATCTGCCCTCCTGGGGTCCAGCCAGGCCTGGCCCAGGATGGCAGAACAAAGAACTTCCTCTGAGAGAGGGTGTTACACCCTCTCCCTTTGGAAAATGGTGTGAAGGCAGGGGAGGAGTAGCCTCCCCCAGCCTTTGGAAATGCTTTCTTGGGCACAGATGTGCCCAATTCTGCATAAGCCAGTCTACACCGGTTCAGGGGACCCCTTAGCCTGCTCTGGCGCGAAACTGGACAAAGGAAAGGGGAGTGACCACTCCCCTGACCTGCACCTCCCCTGGGAGGTGTCCAGAGCTCCTCCAGTGTGCTCCAGACCTCTGCCATCTTGGAAACAGAGGTGCTGCTGGCACACTGGACTGCTCTGAGTGGCCAGTGCCACCAGGTGATGTCAGAGACTCCTTGTGATAGGCCCCTTCAGGTGTTGCTAGCCTATCCTCTCTCCTAGATAGCCAAACCCTCTTTTCTGGCTATTTAGGGTCTCTGTCTCTGGGGAAACTTTAGATAACGAATGCAAGAGCTCAGCCGAGTTCCTCTGCATCTCTCTCTTCACCTTCTGCCAAGGAATCGTCTGCTGACCGCGCTGGAAGCCTGCAAACCTGCAACATAGTAGCAAAGACGACTACTGCAACTCAGTAACGCTGATCCTGCCGCCTTCTCGACTGTTTTCCTGGTGGTGCATGCTGTGGGGGTAGTCTGCCTCCTCTCTGCACTAGAAGCTCCGAAGAAATCTCCCGTGGGTCGACGGAATCTTCCACCTGCAACCGCAGGCACCAAAAAGCTGCATTACCGGTCCCTTGGGTCTCCTCTCAGCACGACGAGCGAGGTCCCTCGAATCCAGCAACTCTGTCCAAGTGACTCCCACAGTCCAAGTTTGGTGGAGGTAAGTCCTTGCCTCACCTCGCTAGACTGCATTGCTGGGAACCGCGACTTTTGCAGCTACTCCGGCCTCCGTGCACTTCCGGCGGAAATCCTTTGTGCACAGCCAAGCCTGGGTCCACGGCACTCTATCCTGCATTGCACGACTTTCTAAGTTGGTCTCCGGCGACGTGGGACTCCTTTGTGCGACTTCGGGTGAGCACCGTTTCACGCATCCTTGTAGTGCCTGTTTCTGGCACTTCTCCGGGTGCTACCTGCTGCTGAGAGGGCTCCTTGACTTGCTCGACGTCCCCTCTACCTCCTGGCGCAATTTGCTACATCCTGGTCCTTCCTGGGCCACAGCAGCGTCCAAAAACATTAACCGCACGATTTGCAGCTAGCAAGGCTTGTTGGCATTCTTTCGGCGGGAAAACACTTCTGCACGACTCTCCACGGCGAGTGGGATCCGTCCACCAAAGGGGAAGTCTCTAGCCCTTTTCGTTCCTGCAGAAACCTCAGCTTCTTCTGTCCAGTAGAAGCTTCTTTGCACCCACAGCTGGCATTTCCTGGGCATCTGCCCATCTCCGACTTGCTTGTGACTTTTGGACTTGGTCCCCTTGTTCCACAGGTACCCAAGATTGGAAATCCATCGTTGTTGCATTGTTGGTTTGTGTCTTTCCTGCATTATTCCTCTAACACGACTTCTTTGTCCTTAGGGGAACTTTAGTGCACTTTGCACTCACTTTTCAGGGTCTTGGGGAGGGTTATTTTTCTAACTCTCACTATTTTCTAATAGTCCCAGCGACCCTCTACAAGGTCACATAGGTTTGGGGTCCATTCGTGGTTCGCATTCCACTTTTGGAGTATATGGTTTGTGTTGCCTCTATCCCTATGTGTCCCCATTGCATCCTATTGTAACTATACATTGTTTGCACTGTTTTCTAAGACTATACTGCATATTTTTGGTATTGTGTACATATATCTTGTGTATATTTCCTTTCCTCTCACTGAGGGTACACTCTAAGATACTTTGGCATATTGTCATAAAAATAAAGTACCTTTATTTTTAGTATAACTGTGTATTGTGTTTTCTTATGATATTGTGCATATGACACTAAGTGGTACTGTAGTAGCTTCACACGTCTCCTAGTTCAGCCTAAGCTGCTCTGCTAAGCTACCATTATCTATCAGCCTAAGCTGCTAGACACCCTATACACTAATAAAGGATAACAGGGCCTGGTGCAAGGTGCAAGTACCCCTTGTTACTCACTACAAGCCAGTCCAGCCTCCTACACTACAGCAAAAAAAGATCTTCACTAAACACCTCTTAAAATAACTTATATTTTAATTATTGCATTAAAAAAAAAAATCGCGTTTGACAAAAATATATTGGTATTCCTTTTAGTGTGACAGGTGCGTTGACAACTGCTTCGCTAGCGGAGGCCCTTCCTGAGTGGCAGTTATTTACCAGGCTCCCAGGTATATTGTGAATTTCTAGTGCCATTTACAAGGCTGCAGGTTAAATAGCAGAAATTATGCACTATTTGACTGGCGGCCCTCTAAGTAGGAAACAAATATCGTTATTTACCCGCCTATGTCCCTGCCGCCAGTTAGATAGCTGCGATTATGTACTTTATGTACCCTGGTAGTGACCTATGTATAGTGCACGCGTGAAATGGTGTCCCCGCACTCACAAAGTCCAGGGAATTTGCCCTGAACAATGTGGGGGCACCTTGGCTATTGCCAGGGTGCCCACACACTAAGTAACGTTGCACCCAACCATCACCAGGTGAAGGTTAGACATATAGGTGACTTATAAGTTACTTAAGTGCAGTGGTAAATGGCTGTGAAATAACGTGGACGATATTTCACTCAGGCTGCACTGGCAGGCCTGTGTAAGAATAGTCAGATCTCCCTATGGGTGGCAAAAGAAATGCTGCAGCCCATAGGGATCTCCTGGAACCCCAACACCCTGGGTACCTCAGTACCATATACTAGGGAATTATAAGGGTGTTCCAGTATGCCAATGTGAATTGGTGAAATTGGTCACTAGCCTGTTAGTGACAATTTGTAAAGCAGAGAGAGCATAACCACTGAGGTTCTGGTTAGCAGAGCCTCAGTGAGACAGTTAGGCATCACACAGGGAACACAGACATATAGGCCACAAACTTATGTGCACTGGGGTCCTGGCTAGCAGGGTCCCAGTGACACATAACAAACATACTGACAACATAGGGTTTTCACTATGAGCACTGGGCCCTGGCTAGCAGGATCCCAGTGAGACAGTGAAAACACCCTGAAATATACTCACAAACAGGCCAAAAGTGGGGGTAACAAGGCTAAAAAGAGGCTATTTTCTCACCCAACCCCCCACCCCAAACGAAGGACAATAAGGCTAACCTTGGCCAGTTGAGACTTTATTGTCTAAGTGGTGATAAGTGGAGAGTAGCTCTGCAATAGACTGGTTACTCCCTTTATCATCCACTATATGGTTACTTCCCTGTGGGGATGTAAACCACCCTGTTTGTAGATTTTTAGCTAACCAACAATGTGAAGATATATTTTCAGAGTTTCCATCAGTAAGTTTTAGTTTAGAGCAGTGGGAATTGTTCACTGGACCTATTTCTAGTGATGAGAATGCCAGACAGGGATGCTGTCTCAGTAAAGCCATAGCTGGGCAAAAACTTTGTCCATGTGGCTGTAAGAGAGAACAGGGATGCTGTTTCTCTTGAGTTGGAGCAGGGCAGGGATGCTGTCCTATGATCTCCACACTAGGGCAGGGTTGCTGTCCTAAGTGTTGTGAGGCAGTGCAGGGTTTCTGTACTAAAGTTTCTCCGGTAGGGTTGGAGGGATGATCCATGTTAACTAAAATGGTGCTCTTTTTCTCACCAATATTAGTTATCCCACAGAGAGGTACTTCCACCTCAGGGAGTACAGCTATGCCAGCTGATGCTTCCCTTGGAACAGGTGCCACCCCAGGAGAGGTTTCTCCCACCACAGAAAGGGTATCCTGAACGGCAGGGTGGGTAGGGGATACTGTGATGCCCTTTTTACCTTTTGTTGGAGAAGGATCCTGAGTTTTCTGGCCTTTTCCTCTCCTTTGCTTTTTCATTTCAGTAGAAATGAGAGGGAACAATTCCTCAGGGATACCCAGCATGACTGCATGGGTATAAAACTCTACCTCAGCCCAACCTGAGGCCTCTAGGTCATTACCTAAGAGACAGTCTACAGGTAACCTAGGTGACACTACCACCAGCTTAGGGCCAGTAACTCCACCCCAACTAAGCTGAACTATAGCTAAGGGAAGAAACTTAGTGGAGTTATGGACATCAATAATTTTGTACTGTTGTCCAATGATGTGTTGTTCAGGAGGCACTAGGTTTTCAGTCACCAAAGTGATACTGGCACCTGTGTCCCTGTAGGGCTGGGCCTCAACACCATTTATTGAAACTGTCTGCCTGTACTTATCCATTGTAAGGGGACAAGGAGCCAGAATGACAAGGCCAATGCCACTAGGTGTGACAGAAACTGTCTTGGGACTGACTACCCCAGTTTCTATGATGGACCCATAAGTGAACTCAACTACTCCCTTAGTTTGACTGTTCCCAGAAGTCCCACCACTATTACCACTACTGCTAGGGGCACTAGAGTTTCATGTATTAGTGGTGGTTGGCTCAGGAAGTTTACCTGGACAGGATTTATCCCCTTGCCAATGGCCTTTATTTTTACACACATAGCACCAAGGCTTTTTAATGTGTGTATGTTGTGAAGAAGAGGAAGAATTTGATTTATCCCCACCCCCTGAAGATTGTTTAGAATGTGAAAAAGGATCTTTGGTTTTACCCTTATCCCCATGCTTATCCTGAGATTTCTCACCATCTTTCTTCTTGCCATCCTTGTCACCCCCTGAATGAACTTTTTTGTTCACTCTTGTTCTGACCCATTTGTCTGCCTTCTTACCCAATTCTTGGGGGGAGGTCAGATCTGAGTCCACTAAATATTGGTGTAACAAATCAGACACACAGTTATTCAGAATATGCTCTCTCAGGATTAGATTGTACAGGCTTTCATAGTCAGAAACTTTACTGCCATGTAACCACCCCTCCAAGGCCTTCACTGAATAGTCAACAATGTCTACCCAGTCTTGTGAGGACTCTTTTCTGGTTTCTCTGAACTTAATCCTGTAATGTTCAGTGGTTAAGCCAAATCCATCCAAGAGTGCATCCTTCAAAACTGTAAAATTATTGGCTTCACTTTCTTTAACAGTAAGGAGCCTATCCCTACCCTTTCCATTGAAAGATAGCCATAGGATAGCAGCCCACTGCCTTTGAGGGACCCCCTGTACCATACAGGCCCTCTCAAGTGCAGCAAACCACTTGTTAATGTCATCCTCCTCTTATAAGGGGGAACTATCTTGTGCAGATTCCTGGAATCATGCTCTCTCACAAGATTGCTATCAGGAATACTGCTGCTGCCACCATGTGGTCCAAACCCCAACCTCTGTCTCTCCTTCTCCAGATCTAGGGATTCCCTGTCTAGAGCCAGCTGTTGCTGTTTAAGCTTCAGCCTGGTCTCTTCCACTCTCAACTTATTGAGTTCCCTTTCTAACAATTCGTCTTGAAGGTCTGTGGTTTGGGAATGCTTTGACACAGAAGAAATATTGGATTCAACAGAGGGAGACCTGCCTCTAACAGATTGCAATCTAACAACCTGGCCTTCAGGAACAAAACCATCCCTACTATGATGGGAGATTCTATTACTACCAGTGTTGCTTGGTGGTCTGCTAAGGGGCAGCTTAGGAGGAGAACTCTGTACCACTCTCTCAAGGGGCTCCCCTGAGTCAGAGTGTGAGCTATCTACTAACTTTACAGATGAGGTGCCACCCTGGGCCTTATCATTCTCAATAAGCATGTTAGACAGACATTCTCTAGAAGGGTTCCTTCCTACCACTAAACCTCTATCAATGCAGAGACTCCTTAGGCTCTTAAAGTTAAGATTGTCATAAGTTGTATTGACCATTTTAAGAGAAGTTCCTGCATCAGACATGATAGAAGAAGGTTTAGAGACAGTGAGAAGAAAGAAAAAGTTTCAGGACTTTTTAAAGAACAGGAAAAAAAACTTTTTTAAACTTTTGAAACTTTTTGAAAGTTTAGGAGTACTTTTCAGCACTTAGCAGATAGTGTAAGAGAAGAAAAGCAAAACTTTTTGGTTAGGTGTACATACACTGAACTTGTTTTGTATATTATTCTCTTATGAAAAGTACAAAAATGACAAAGTGGTAAGTAGTTGCAAGTACTTATCACACTGCTGCACAACCAATGTAGGAGGCTGGCCTGGCTTGTAGTGGGTACCAAGGGGTACCTACACTCTGTACCAGGTCCAGTTATCCCTTATTAGTGTAGAAGAGGTGTTTCTAGCAGCTTAGGCTGATAGAAGGTAGCTATAGCAGAGCAGCTTAGGCTGAACTAGGAGACATGCAAAGCTCCCACTATACCAGTGGTGTCATATGCACAATATCATAACCAAAAAACAATACACAGATATACTAAAAATAAAGGTACTTTATTTTTATGACAATATGCCAAAAGTATCTCAGTGAGTACCCTCAGTATGAGGATGCCAAATATACACAAGATATATGTACACAATACGAAAAATATGCAGTAATAGCAAAAGGAAGTAATGTAAGCAATGTAAAGTTACAGTAGATTGCAATAGGAGCACATAGGTATAGGGGCAACACAAACCATATACTCCAAAAGTGGAATGCGAACCACGAATGGACCCCAAACCTATGTGAACTTGTAGAGGGTCATTGGGACTGTAAGAAAACAGTGAGGGTTAGAAAAATAACCCACCCCAAGACCCTGAAAAGTAGGTGTGAAGTGCACCTATAACCCCCAGAGAGCACAGAAGTCGTGATAGGGGGGTTCTGCAAGGAAGACCAACACCAGCAAAGCAACCAAAGTGGATTTCCGGACCTGAGTACCTGTGGAACAAGGGGACCAAGTCCAAGAGTCGCGACAATGTCGAGAGGGGGCAGATGCCCAGGAAATGCCAGCTGAGGGTGCAAAGAACCTGCCACTGGTGGAAGAAGCTTGGTGTTCTGCAAGAACAGAGAGGACTAGGAACTTCCTCTTTGGAGGATGGATGTCCCACGTCATGTAGAAGCATGCAGAGGTGTTCTCACGCAGAAAGACCGCAAACAAGCCTTGCTAGCTGCCAGGGACGCGGTTAGGGTTTTTGGAATCTGCTGTGGCCCAGGAGGGACCAGGATGTCGCCACTTGGATGAGGAGACAGAGGGGGCACCCAGCAGGGTAGGGAGTCCTCACAGAAGCAGGCAGCACCCGCAGAAGTTCCTAAACAGGCACTTAGGAGAAAAGTGAACCGGAGTCCACCCGAAGTCACAAAAGGGAGTCCCACAACGCCGGAGGACAACTCAGAAGGTTGTGCACTGCAGGTTAGAGTATCGGGGACCCAGGCTTGGCTGTGCACGAAAGAAATCAAGAAAAAGAGTGCACAGGAGCCGGAGCAGCTGCACATCATACGGTACCCAGCAATGCAGTCTACCGTGAGGAGGCAAGGACTTACTTCCACCAAACTTGGACTGAAGAGTCACTGGACTGTGGGAGTCACTTGGACAGAGTTGCTGAGTTCCAGGGACCACGCTCGGCGTGCTGAGAGGGGACACAGAGGACCGTTGATGCAGTCTTTTGTTGCCTGCGGTTGCAGGTGGAAGATTCCGTCAACCCACAGGAGATTTCTTGAGCTCCTGGTGCAGAGAGGAGGCAGGCTACCCCCAGAGCATGCACCACCTGGAAACAGTCGAGAAAGCCAGCAGAATGAAGCGATACAAGGTTGCTAGTAGTCGTCTTGCTACTTTGTTGTGGTTTTGCAGGCGTCCTGAGCAGTCAGTGGTCGATCCTTTGGCAGAAGGTGAAGAGGGAGATACAGAGGAACTCTGATGAGCTCTTGCATTCGTTATCTAAAGAATTCCCTAAAACAGAGACCCTAAAATACAAGAAAAGGAGGTTTGGCTACCTAGGAAGGAGGATTGGCTACCAAGAGAGGTAAGAGCCTATCAGAAGGAGCCTCTGACGTCACCTGCTGGCACTGGCTACTCAGAGCAGTCCAGTGTGCCACAGGCACCTCTGTTTCCAAGATGGCAGAGATCTGGGACACACTGGAGGAGCTCTGGGCACCTCCCCTGGGAGGGGCAGGTCAGGGGAGTGGTCACTCCCCTTTCCTTTGTCCAGTTTCACGCCAGAGCAGGGCTGGGGGATCCCTAAACCAGTGTAGACTGGCTTATGCAGAGATGGGCACCAAATGTGCCCATCAAAGCATTTCCAGAGGCTGGGGGAGGCTACTCCTCCCCAGCCTTCACACCTATTTCCAAAGGGAGAGGGTGTTACACCCTTTCTCAGAGGAAATCCTTTTTTCTGCCTTCCTGGGCCAGGGTTGCCTGGACCCCAGGAGGGCAGAAACCTGCCTGAGGGGTTGGCAGCAGCAGCAGCTGCAGTGGAGACCCCGGAAAGGCAGTTTGGCAGTACCCGGGTTCTGTGCTAGAGACCCAGGGGATCATGGAATTGGTGACAATTCCATGATCTTAGACATGTTACATAGCTATGTTCGGAGTTACCATTGTGACGCTGTACATAGGTAGTGACCTATGTACAGTGCACGCGTGTAATGGTGTCCCCGCACTCACAAAGTCCAGGGAATTTGCCCTGAACGATGTGGGGGCACCTTGGCTAGTGCCAGGGTGCCCACACACTAAGTAACTTTGCACCCAACCTTCACTAGGTGAAGGTTAGACATATAGGTGACTTATAAGTTACTTAAGGGCAGTGGTAAATGGCTGTGAAATAACGTGGACGTTATTTCACTCAGGCTGCACTGGCATGCCTGTGTAAGAATTGTCAGAGCTCCCTATGGGTGGCAAAAGAAATGCGGCAACCCATAGGGATCTCCTGGAACCCCAATACCCTGGGTACGTCAGTACCATATACTAGGGAATTATATGGGTGTACCAGTATGCCAATTTGAATTGGTAAATTTAGTCACTAGCCTGTTAGTGACAAATTTGGAAAGCAGAGAAAGCATAGCCACTGAGGTTCTGGTTAGCAGAGCCTCAGTGAGACAGTTAGGCATCACACAGGGAACAAATACAGGGTACTACTAATGAGCACTGGGGACCTGCCTGGCAGGGACCCAGTGACACATAGACTAAAACAACATATATACGGTGAAATATGGTGGTAACATGCCAGGAAAGATGCTACTTTCGTACACACTGGAACACCCTTATAATTCCCTAGTATATGGTACCTAGGTACCAATCGTATTGGGGTTCCAGGAGATCCCTATGGGCTGCAGCATTTCTTTTGCCACCCATGGGGAGCTCAGACAATTCTTACACAGGATTGCCACTGCAGCCTGAGTGAAATAACATCCACGTTATTTCACACCCATTTTACACTGCACTTCAGTAACTTATAAGTCACCTATATGTCTAACCCTCACTTGGTCAAAGTTAGTTGTAAAGTTACTTAGTATGTGGGCACCCTGTGTAGGAAAGTACCATCTTGCCTGGCATGTTACCCCCATTTTTCACTGTATATATGTTGTTTTAGTTGTATGTGTCACTGGGACCCTGTTCACCAGGGCCCCAGTGCTCATAAGTGTGCCTGAATGTGTTACCTGTGTAGTGACTAACTGTCTCACTGAGGCTCTGCTAATCAGAACCTCAGTGGTTATGCTCTCTCATTTCTTTCAAATTGTCACTAACAGGCTAGTGACCAATTTTACCAATTTACATTGGCTTACTGGAACACCCTTATAATTCCCTAGTATATGGTACTGAGGTACCCAGGGTATTGGGGTTCCAGGAGATCCCTATGGGCTGCAGCATTTCTTTTGCCACCCATAGGGAGCTCTGACAATTCTTACACAGGCCTGCCACTGCAGCCTGAGTGAAATAACGTCCACGTTATTTCACAACCATTTTACACTGCACTTAAGTAACTTATAAGTCACCTATATGTCTAACCTTTACCTGGTAAAGGTTAGGTGCAAAGTTACTTAGTGTGAGGGCACCCTGGCACTAGCCAAGGTGCCCCCACATTATTCAGGGCCAATTCCCCGGACTTTGTGAGTGCGGGGACACCATTACACGCGTGCACTACATATAGGTCACTACCTATATGTAGCTTCACAATGGTAACTCCGAATATGGCCATGTAACATGTCTATGATCATGGACTTGCCCCCTCTATACTATCCTGGCATAGGTGGCACAATCCCATGATCCCAGTGGTCTGTAGCACAAACCCTGGTACTGCCAAACTGCCCTTCCTGGGGTTTCACTGCAGCTGCTGCTGCTGCCAACCCCTCAGACAGGCATCTGCCCTCCTGGGGTCCAGCCAGGCCTGGCCCAGGATGGCAGAACAAAGGACTTCCTCTGAGAGAGGGTGTTACACCCTCTCCCTTTGGAAAATGGTGTGAAGGCAGGGGAGGAGTAGCCTCCCCCAGCCTCTGGAAATGCTTTCTTGGGCACAGATGTGGCCAATTCTGCATAAGCCAGCCTACACCGGTTCAGGGGACCCCTTAGCCCTGCTCTGGCGCGAAACTGGACAAAGGAAAGGGGAGTGACCACTCCCCTGACCTGCACCTCCCCTGGGAGGTGTCCAGAGCTCCTCCAGTGTGCTCCAGACCTCTGCCATCTTGGAAACAGAGGTGCTGCTGGCACACTGGACTGCTCTGAGTGGCCAGTGCCACCAGGTGACGTCAGAGACTCCTTGTGATAGGCTCCTTCAGGTGTTGCTAGCCTATCCTCTCTCCTAGGTAGCCAAACTCTCTTTTCTGGCTATTTAGGGTCTCTGTCTCTGGGGAAACTTTAGATAACGAATGCAAGAGCTCAGCCGAGTTCCTCTCCATCTCTCTCTTCACCTTCTACCAAGGAATCGACTGCTGACCGCGCTGGAAGCCTGCAAAACTGCAACATAGTAGCAAAGACGACTACTGCAACTCTGTAACGCTGATCCTGCCGCCTTCTAGACTGTTTTCCTGGCGGTGCATGCTGTGGGGGTAGTCTGCCTCCTCTCTGCACTAGAAGCTCCGAAGAAATCTCCCGTGGGTCGACGGAATCTTCCCCCTGCAACCGCAGGCACCAAAAAAGTTCAATTACCGGTCCCTTGGGTCTCCTCTCAGCACGACGAGCGAGGTCCCTCGAATCCAGCAACTCTGTCCAAGTGGCCCCCACAGTCCAGTGACTCTTCAGTCCAAGTTTGGTGGAGGTAAGTCCTTGCCTCACCTCGCTAGACTGCATTGCTGGGAACCGCGACTTTTGCAGCTACTCCGGCCCCTGTGCACTTTCGGCGGAAATCCTTTGTGCACAGCCAAGCCTGGGTCCACGGCACTCTAACCTGCATTGCACGGCTTTCTAAGTTGGTCTCCGGCGACGTGGGACTCCTTTGTGCGACTTCGGGTGAGCACTGTTTCATGCATCCTTGTAGTGCCTGTTTCTGGCACTTCTCCGGGTGCTACCTGCTACTGAGAGGACTCCTTGTCTTGCTCGACATCTCTTCTCTCTCATGGTCCAATTTGCGACCTCCTGGTCCCTCCAGGGCCACAGCAGCGTCCAAAAACGCTAGCCGCACGACTTGCAGCTAGCAAGGCTTGTTGGCGTTCTTTCGGCGGGAAAACACTTCTGCACGACTCTACATGGCAAGAGGGATCCGTCCTCCAAAGGGGAAGTCTCTAGCCCTTTTCGTTCCTGCAGAAACCTCAGCTTCTTCTGTCCAGTAGAAGCTTCTTTGCACCCGCAGCTGGCATTTCCTGGGCATCTGCCCATCTCCGACTTGCTTGTGACTTTTGGACTTGGTCCCCTTGTTCCACAGGTACCCTAGATTGGAAATCCACAGTTGTTGCATTGTTGGTTTGTGTCTTTCCTGCATTATTCCTCTAACACGACTTCTTTGTCCTTAGGGGAACTTTAGTGCACTTTGCACTCACTTTTCAGGGTCTTGGGGAGGGTTATTTTCCTAACTCTCACTACTTTCTAATAGTCCCAGCGACCCTCTACAAGGTCACATAGGTTTGGGGTCCATTCGTGGTTCGCATTCCACTTTTGGAGTATATGGTTTGTGTTGCCCCTATCCCTATGTTTCCCCATTGCATCCTATTGTAACTATACATTGTTTGCACTGTTTTCTAAGACTATACTGCATATTTTTGCTATTGTGTATATATATCTTGTGTATATTTCCTATCCTCTCACTGAGGGTACACTCTAAGATACTTTGGCATATTGTCATAAAAATAAAGTACCTTTATTTTTAGTATAACTGTGTATTGTGTTTTCTTATGATATTGTGCATATGACACTAAGTGGTTCTGTAGTAGCTTCACACGTCTCCTAGTTCAGCCTAAGCTGCTCTGCTAAGCTACCGTTATCTATCAGCCTAAGCTGCTAGACCACCTATACACTAATAAGGGATAACTGGGCCTGGTGCAAGGTGCAAGTACCCCTTGGTACTCACTACAAGCCAGTCCAGCCTCCTACACCCTGGCACTAGCCAAGGTGCACCCGCATTGTTCAGGGCAAATTCTCCAGACCTTGTGAGTGCGTGTAGGAAGGTAGCCTCATTCTAGCATTGTTACCCCCACTTTTGGCCTGTTTGTGAGTATATGTCAGGGTGTTTTTACTATCCCACTAGGATCCTGCTAGCCAGAGCCCACTGCTCATAGTGAAAACCCTATGTTATTAGTGTGTTTGATATGTGTCACTCAGATCCTGATAGCCAGGACCCCAGTGCTCATAAGTTTGTAGCCTATATGTGTTCCCTGTGTGGTGCCTAACTGTATCACTGAGGCTCTGCTAACCAGAACCTCAGTGTTTATGCGCTCTCTGCTTTTAAAAATTGTCACTAAAGGCTAGTGACTAATTTTACCAATTCTCATTGGTTCACTGGAACACCCTTATAATTCCCTTGTATATGGTACCTAGGTACCCAGGGTATTGGGGTTCCAGGATATCCCTATGGGTTGCAGCATTTCTTTTGCCACCCGTAGGGAGCTCAGACAATTCTTACAAAGGACTGCCACTGCAGCCTGAGTGAATCAACGTCCACGTTATTTCACAGCCATTTTCACTGCACATAAGTAACTTATAAGTCCCCTATATGTCTAACCGTCACTTGGTGAAGGTTAGGTGCCAAGTTACTAGGGGCCAGATGTAGCAAAGGGTTTGCGCCTCGCAAACGTCGAAAAACGCCGTTTGCGAGGTGCAAAAGCCTCTCTGCTATGCAGAAATGCATTTTGCGAGTCGGATCCGACTCACAAAATGCATTTCCGACTCGCAAATAGGAAGGGGTGTTCCCTTCCTATTTGCGACTCGCAATGCTATGCAATTTCATTTGCGCCCGCGAAAGCGGTCGCAAATGAAATCGCTGTTACCATCCACTTGAAGTGGATGGTAACCCATTCGCAAACGGGAAGGGGTCCCCATGGGACCCCTTCCCCTTTGTGAATGATCACAAAAACTATTTTTCAGAGCAGGTAGTGGTCCTATGGACCACTGCCTGCTCTGAAAAATACCGAAACAAAAGGTTTTTTTTTTTTTTCTAAGTGCAGCTCGTTTTCCTTTAAGGAAAACAGGCTGCAGATAGAAAAAAAAAAAACTGCTTTATTAAAAAGCAGTCACGGACATGGTGGTCTGCTGTCTCCAGCAGGCCACCATCCCCGTGAGTGCCCATACTCGCAATGGGGTCGCAAACTGCGACCCACCTCATAAATATTTATGAGGTGGGTCTTTGCGACCCCATTGCGAGTTGCAGAAGGTGTCTGAGACACCTTTCTGCATAGCAAATTGCGACTTGCAATTTGCGAGTCGCACAGACTCGCAAATTGCAAGTCGCAATTTGCTTTTTTCCTACATCTGGCCCTTAGTGTGTGGGCACCCTGGCACTAGCCAAGGTGCCCCCACATTGTTCAGGGCAAGTTCCCCGGACTTTGTGAGTGCGGGGACACCATTACACGCGTGCATTACATATGGGTCAAAACCTATATGTAGCGTCACAATGGTAACTCCGAAGATGACCATGTAACATTTCTAGGATCTCTAGCACAGAGCCCGGATACTGCCAAACTGCCTTTCCGGAGTCTCCACTGCAGCTGCTGCTGCTGCCAACCCCTCAGACAGGATTCTGCCCCCCTGGGGCCTGGGCAGCCTGGTCCCAGGAAGGCAGAACAAAGGATTTCCTCTGATAGAGGGTGTTATACCCTCTCTCTTTGGAAATAGGTGTGAAGGGCTGGGGAGGAGTAGCCTCCCCCAGCCTCTGGAAATGCTTTGATGGGCACAGATGGTGCCCATCTCTGCATAAGCCAGTCAACACCGGTTCAGGGATCCCCCAGCCCTGCTCTGGCATGAAACTGGACAAAGGAAAGGGGAGTGACCACTCCCCTGAGCTGCACCTCCCAGGTTAGGTGCCCAGACCTCCTCCAGTGTGTCCCAGACCTCTGCCATCTTGGATTCAGAGGTGTTGGGGCACAATGGGCAGGTCTGAGTGGCCAGTGCCAGCAGGTGATGTCAGAGACCCCTCCTGATAGGTGCTTACCTCTTTCAGTAGCCAAGCCTCCTTTCTTAGTAGCCAAACCTCCTTTTTTGGCTATTTAGGGTCTCTCCTCTGGGCTATTCCTCAGATAACGAATGCAAGAGCTCACCAGAGTTTCTCTGCACTTCCCTCTTCGACTTCTGCCAAGGATCGACTGCTGACTGCTCCAGGACGCTCGCAAAACCGCAACAAAGTAGCAAAAAGACTACCAGCAACATTGTAGCGCCTCATCCTGCCGGCTTTCTCAACTGTTTCCTGGTGGTGCATGCTCTGAGGGCTGTCTGCCTTCACCCTGCACTGGAAGCCAAGAAGAAATCTCCGGTGGGTCGACGGAATCTTCCCCCTGACAACGCAGACACCAAACTTGTGCATCACTGGTCCTCCTGGTCCCCTCTCATCGTGACGAGCGTGGTCCATGGAACACAGCAACTCTGTCCAAGTGTCTCTCACAGTCCAGTGGCCCTTCTGTCCAAATTTGGCGGAGGTCTTGCCTCCCCACGCCAGACAGCAAACCTGTGTACTGCGTGATTTGCAGCTGCTCCGGCTTCTGTGCACTTTTCCAGGACTTCCTTTCTGCACAGCCTAACCTGGGTCCCCAGCACTCCTTCCTGCATTGCCCAACTTGCTGAGTTGGACTCCGACGTCGTGGAACCCTCCTTTGTGACTCTGAGTCGACCACTGTCCTCAGATTCTTCTAAGTGCCTGCTCCAGTACTTCTGCAGGTGCTGCCTGCTTCTGCGGGGGCTCTCTGAGTTGCTGGGCGCCCCCTCTGTCTCCTCCTCCAAGGGGCGACATCCTGATCCTTCCTGGCCCCCAGCAGCACACAAATTCCTCAACTGCAACTCTTGCAACTAGCAAGGCTTGTTTGTGGTATTTTTGCATGGATACACTTCTGCAACCTCCAGCACGCTGTGGGACATCTTCTCACCAAAGGGGAAGTTCCTGCCACCTTCCGTTGTTGCAGAATCTTCGGCTTCTTCCACCCGGAGGCAGCCCTTTTGCACCTTCATCCGGGGATTAGTGGGCTCCTGCCCCCCCAGACACTTGCGTAACTCTTGTGCTTGGTCCCCTTCCTTTACAGGTCCTCACGTCCAGGAATCGGTCTTCAGTGTTTTGCAGTCCGTTGTTGTCCTTGCAGAATCCCCTATCTGACAATTCCATGATCCTAGACATGTTACTTGGCCATGTTCGGAGTTACCATTGTGACGCTTCATATAGGTATTGACCTATATGTACTGCACGCGTGTAATGGTGTCCCCGCACTCACAAAGTTCGGGGAATTTGCCCTGAACAATGTGGGGGCACCTTGGCTAGTGCCAGGGTGCCCACACACTAAGGCCCGTATTTATACTCCGTTTGCGCCGAATTAGCGTCGTTTTTTTCGGCGCAAAACTAACGCCATATTTATACTTTGGCGTTAGACGCGTCTAGCGCCAAAGTATGGGCAAATAGCGTCATTTTTTTGCGTGAACGCCTTCCTTGCGTTAATGAGATGCAAGGAAGGCGTTACCGTCTAAAAAAATGACGGCGACGCAAATGCGTCGTATTTATACTCCCGGGCAAAAGTCACGCCCGGGAGGTGGCGGGTCAAAAAACCCCGCATTTGCGCCACTATTTAACGCCTGGGTCAGGGTAGGCGTTAAGGGGCCTGTGGGCTCAAAATGAGCCCACAGGTGCCCTCCCTGCCCCCAGGGACCCCCCCTGCCACCCCTGCCCACCCCAGGAGGACACCCAAGGATGGAGGGACCCACCACAGGGACATTCAGGTAAGTTCAGGTAAGTATAATTTTTTATATTTTTTAATTTTTTTTGGGTGGCATAGGGGGGCCTTATTTGTGCCCCCCTACATGCCACTATGCCCAATGACCATGCCCAGGGGACATAAGTCAAGGGGCAAGGGGGCATGACTCCTGTCTTTACTAAGACAGGAGTCATTTAAATGGCGTCTGGGCGTCGAAAATAATGGCGCAAATCGGGTTGAGGCGATTTTTTTGCCTCAACCTGACTTGCCCCATTTTAAGACGCCCTAACGCCATTTTCCCCCTACGCCGGCGCTGCCTGGTCTACGTGTTTTTTTTCCACGCACACCAGGCAGCGCCGGTCTGCTAGCGCCGGCTAACGCCATTCCATAAATACGGCGCCCGCATGGCGCTTCAGAATGGCGTTAGACGGCGCTAAATTTTTTGACGCTAAACTGCGTTAGCGCAGTTTAGCGTCAAAAAGTATAAATATGGGCCTAAGTAATTTGCCACCTAACCTTCACCAAGTGAGGGTTAGACATATAGGTGACTTATAAGTTACTTATGTGCAGTGAAAATGGCTGTGAAATAACGTGGACGTTATTTCACTCAGGCTAGTGCCGTCTTCAGTGTTTTGCAGTCAGTTGTTACCCTTGCAGAATCCCCCATCTCAACTTTACTGAGGAGGTAATTAATATATACAAAATATACACACACAAACCAAATCAGGTAAGTAAACAGTTAGGAAAGTAGTGCAAACACTGTAGAACACAATAGAATGCAATAGGGGAAAATAGGCCTAGGGGCACCACAAACCATATACTCCAAAAGTGGAATGCGAACCACGAATGAACCCCAGGCCTAGTGTAGTGTGTAGAGGGTCACTGGGAGTGTAAGAAAACACTAATGGTGTCCAAGATACCCCACCCCAAGACCCTGAAAAGTAGGAGTAAGTTACCCTACTACCTCAGACAGTAAAGTCGAGATAGGGGATTCTGCAAGACAACAACGGACTGCAAAACACTGAAGACGGATTCCTGGACGTGAGGACCTGTAAAGGAAGAGGACCAAGTCCAAGAGTCATGCAAGTGGCAGAAGCCCACTAAACTTTGGATGAAGGTGCAAAAGGGCTGCCTCTGGGTGGAAGAAACCAAAGATTCTGCAACAACGGAAGGCGCCAGGAACTTCTCCTTTGGTCAGAGGATGTAACAAGGCATGCTGGAGGATGCAGAGTTGTTTCCACGCAAACAGACCACAAACAAGCCTTGCTAGCTGCAAGAGGCACATTTGAGGATTTTGGGTGCTGCCAGGGCCCAGAAGGGACCAGGAGGTCGCCCCTTGGAGCAAGAGACAGAGGGGGCGCTCAGCAACACAGAGAGCCCACGCAGAAGCAGGCAGCCCCTGCAGAAGTACCTGAACTGGCTGTTAGAAGATCTGAGGACAACAGTCAACTCAGACCAACAAAGGAGGGTCCCACGACATCGGAGTGCAACTCAGCGAGTTGGGCAATGAAGGACAGAGTGCTGGGGACCTGGGCAAGGCTATGCCCAAAGGAAGTCTTGGAAAAGTGCACAGAAGCCCAAGCAGCTGCAGTTCATGCAGTACACTGGATTATTGTCTGGCGTGGGGAAGCAAGGACTTACCACCACCCAATTTGGACAGAAGGGCCACTGGACTGTTGAAGACACTTGGACCCAGCTCCTGTGTTCCAGGTACCACGCTCGTCAGGATGAGAGGGGACCCAGATTACCAGTGATGCAGAAGTTTGGTGCCTGCGTTGGAAGGGGGAAGATTCCGTCGACCCACGGGAGATTTCTTCTTGGCTTCCAGTGCAGGGTGAAGGCAGACAGCCCTCAGAGCACGCACCACCGGGAAACAGTCGAGAAAGCCAGCAGGATGAGGCATTACAATGTTGCTGGTAGTCTTCTTGCTACTTTGTTGCGGTTATGCAGACGTCCTGGAGCAGTCAGCGGTCAGTCCTTGGCAGAAGTCGAAGAGGGAAGTGCAGAGGAACTCTGGTGAACTCTTGCATTTGTTATCTGGTGAGGTACCCACGGGAGAGACCCTAAGTAGCCCTCAGAGGAGGATTGGCTACAAAGAAAGGTAAGCACCTATCAGGAGGGGTCTCTGACGTCACCTGCTGGCACTGGCCACTCAGAGCAGTCCAGTGTGCCAGCAGCACCTCTGTTTCCAAGATGGCAGAGGTCTGGAGCACACTGGAGGAGCTCTGGGCACCTCCCAGGGGATTCCAATCGATTGCAATGAGAGCACATAGTTATAGGGGCAACACAAACCATATACTCTAGAAGTGGAATGCGAACCACGAATGGACCCCAAACCTATGTGAACTTGTGGAGGGTCGCTGGGACTGTAAGAAAACAGTGAGGGTTAGAAAAATAGCCCACCCCAAGACCCTGAAAAGTAAGTGTAAAGTGCACCTAAGTTCCCCAGAGAGCACAGAAGTCGTGATAGGGGAATTCTGCAAGGAAGACCAACACCAGCAATGCAACAATGATGGATTTCCGGACGAGGGTACCTGTGGAACAAGGGGACCAAGTCCAAGAGCCACAACAAAGTCGGGAGTGGGCAGATGCCCAGGAAATGCCAACTGTGGATGCAAAGAAGCTGCCACCGGATGGTAGAAGCTGTGGATTCTGCAAGAACGAAGAGGACTAGGAACTTCCCCTTTGGAGGATGGATGTCACACATCGTGAAGAAGCTTGCAGAGGGGTTCCCACGCAGAAAGACCGCAAACAAGCCTTGCTAGCTTTCTAGGGTTTTTGGATGCTGCTGTGGCCCAGGAGGGACCAGGATGTCGCCAATTGCGTGAGGAGACAGAAGGTGTGTCCAGCAAGACAAGGAGCCCACTCAGAAGCAAGCAGCACCCACAGAAGTGCCAGAACAGGCACTACGAAGAAGAGTGAACCGGAGCTCACCCGAAGTCACAAAAGAAGATCCCACGACGCCGGAGGACAACTCAGGAGGTTGTGCACTGCAGGTTAGAGTGTCGGGGACCCAGGCTTGGCTGTGCACAAAGGAAATCCTGGAAGAGTGCACAGGAGCCGGAGCAGCTGCAAATCACGTGGTACCCAGCAATGCAGTCTAGCGTGGGGAGGCAAGGACCTACCTCCAGCAAACTTGGACTGAAGTGTCACTGGACTGTGGGATTCACTTGGACAGAGTTGCTGAGTTCCAGGGACCACGCTCGTCGTGCTGAGTGGGGACCCAGAGGACCGGTGATGCAGTCTTTTGGTGGCTGCGGTTGCAGGGGGAAGATTCCGTCGACCCACGGGAGATTTCTTCAGAGCTTCTAGTGCAGAGAGGAGGCAGACTACCCCCACAGCATGCACCACCAGGAAAACAGTCGAGAAGGCGGCTGGATCAGCGATACAAGGTTGCAGTAGTCGTCTTTGCTACTTTGTTGCAGTTTTGCAGGCGTCCAGAGCAGTCAGCGGTCGATTCCTTGGCAGAAGGTGAAGAAAGAGATGCAGAGGAACTCTGATGAGCTCTTGCATTCGTTATCTAAAGAATTCCCCAAAGCAGAGACCCTAAATAGCCAGAAAAGGAGGTTTGGCTACTTAGGAAGGAGGATAGGCTAGCAACACAGGTAAGAGCCTATCAGAAGGAGTCTCTGACGTCACCTGCTGGCACTGGCCACTCAGAGTAGTCCAGTGTGCCAGCACCACCTCTGTTTCCAAGATGGCAGAGGTCTGGAGCACACTGGAGGAGCTCTGGGCACCTCCCAGAGGAGGTGCAGGTCAGGGGAGTGGTCACTCCCCTTTCCTTTGTCCAGTTTCGCGCCAGAGCAGGGCTGAGGGATCCCTGAACTGGTGTAGACTGGCTTATGCAGAGATGGGCACCATCTGTGCCCATCAAAGCATTTCCAGAGGCTGGGGGAGGCTACTCCTCCCCAGCCCTGACACCTTTTTCCAAAGGGAGAGGGTGTAACACCCTCTCTCTGAGGAAGTCCTTTGTTCTGCCTTCCTGGGCCAAGCCTGGCTGGATCCCAGAGGGCAGAAACCTGTCTGAGGGGTTGGCAGCAGCAGCAGCTGCAGTGAAACCCCGGGAAAGGCAGTTTGGCAGTACCCGGGTCTGTGCTAGAGACTCAGGGGATCATGGAATTGTCTCCCCAATGCCAGAATGGCATTGGTATGGCAATTCCATGATCTTAGACACGTTACATGGCCATGTTCGGACTTACCATTGTGACGTTATACATAGGTAGTGACCTATGTACAGTGCACGTGTGTAATGGTGTCCCCGCACTCACAAAGTCCGGGGAATTTGCCCTGAACAATGTGGCCTGCTAAGGGGCAGGTTGGGAAGGTTACCATCTAACACTTTTGCTGGGGCTACCCCAGAATCAGAGTGTGACCCATCTGCTAATCTCTCACCTGATGTGCCACCTAAGGCCTTATCATTTTCAATGAGCATATTAATCAACAATTCTCTAGAGGGATTCTTCCCTACCCCTAAACCTCTATCAATGCAGAGACTCCTTGCACCTTTCCAGCTAAGGTTGTCATAAGCAGTGCTGGCCAGATCAAGAGTAGGACCTGTACCAGACATGATAGAAAAAGGTTTAAGGGACAGAAAAAGAAAGAAAAAGTTTCAGAACTTTTTAAGGAACAGAAAAAAAACGTTTTCAACTTTTAAGAAACTTTTTGAAAGTTTAGAGGTACTTTTCAGCACTTAGCAATAGAGTAAGAGGAGAAAAGCAAAACTTTTTGGTTAGGTGTACATACACTGAACTTGTTTTGTATATTTTTCTCTTATGAAAAGTACAAAATGACAAAGTGGTAAGTAGTTGCAAGTACTTATCCCACCGCTGCACAACCAATGTAGGAGGCTGGCCTGCTTTCTAGTGAGTACCAAGGGGTACTTACACTCTGCACCAGGTCCAGGTATCCCTTATTAGTGTAGAAGAGGTGTCTAGCAGCTTTGGTTGATAGAAAAGGGTAGCTTAGCAGAGCATCTTAGGCTGAACTAGGAGACATGCAAAGCTCCCACTATACCACTGGTGTCATATGCACAATATCATAAGAAAAAACAATACACAGATATACTAAAAATAAAGGTACTTTATTTTTATGACAATATGCCAAAAGTATCTCAGTGAGTACCCTCAGTATAAGGATAGCAAATATACACAAGATATATGTACACAATACCAAAATTATGCAGTAATAGCAATAGAAAGCAATGCAAGCAATGTACAGTCACAATAAATTGCAATGAGAGCACATAGGTTCTTGCATTCGTTATCTAAAGAATTTCCCAAAGCAGAGACCCTAAATAGCCAGAAAAGGAGGTTTGGCTACTTAGGAAGGAGGATAGGCTAGCAACACAGGTAAGAGCCTATCAGAAGGAGTCTCTGACGTCACCTGCTGGCACTGGCCACTCATGCCAGCAGCACCTCTGTTTCCAAGATGGCAGAGGTCTGGAGCACACTGGAGGAGCTCTGGGCACCTCCCAGGGGAGGTGCAGGTCAGGGGAGTGGTCACTCCCCTTTCCTTTGTCCAGTTTCGCGCCAGAGCAGGGCTGGCGGATCCCTGAACCGGTGTAGACTGGCTTATGCAGAGATGGGCACCATCTGTGCCCATCAAAGCATTTCCAGAGGCTGGGGGAGGCTACTCCTCCCCAGCCCTGACACCTTTTTCCAAAGGGAGAGGGTGTAACACCCTCTCTCTGAGGAAGTACTTTGTTCTGCCTTCCTGGGCCAAGCCTGGCTGGACCCCAGGAGGGCAGAAACCTGTCTGAGGGGTTGGCAGCAGCTGCAGTGAAACCCCAGGAAAGACAGTTTGGCACTCTGTGCTAGAGACTCGGGGGATCGTGGAATTGGCATTGGGGTGGCAATTCCATGATCTTAGACATGTTACATGGCCATGTTCGGAGTTACCATTGTGACGCTATACATAGGTAGTGACCTATGTATAGTGCACACGTGTAATAGTGTCCCCGCACTCACAAAGTCCGGGGAATTCACCCTGAACAATGTGGGGGCACCTTGGCTAGTGCCAGGGTGCCCACACACTAAGTAACTTAGCACCCAACCTTTACCAGGTAAAGGTTAAACATATAGGTGACTTATAAATTACTTAAGTGCAGTGGTAAATGGCTGTGAAATAACGTGGACGTTATTTCACTCAGGCTGCAGTGGCAGGCCTGTGTAAGAATTGTAAGAGCTCCCTATGGGTGGCAAAAGAAATGCTGCAGCCCATAGGGATCTCCTGGAACCCCAGTACCCTGGGTACCTAAGTACCATATACTAGGGAATTATAAGGGTGTTCCAGTATGCCAATATGAATTGGTGAAATTGGTCACTAGCCTGTTAGTGACAATTTGTACAGAGAGAGCATAACCACTGAGGTTCTGGTTAGCAGAACCTCAGTGAGACAGTTAGGCATCACACAGGGAACACATACATATAGGTCACAAACGTATGAGCACTGGGGTCCTGGCTAGCAGGGTCCCAGTGACACATAACAAACATACTAAAAACATAGGGTTTTCACTATGGGCACTGGGCCCAGGCTAGCAGAATCCCAGTGAGACAGTGAAAACACCCTGACATACACTCACAAACAGGCCAAAAGTGGGGGTAACAAGGCTAGAAAGAGGCTACATTCTCACATACCTCTGCATCCAAGAAGGTAGAGGTCTGGGACACACTGGAGGAGCTCTGGGCACCTCCCCTGGGAGGTGCTGGTCAGGGGAGTGGTCACTCCCCTTTCCTTTGTCCAGTTACATGCCAGAGCAGGGCTGGGGGGATCCCTGAACCGGTGTAGACTGGCTTATGCAAGGAGGGCACCATCTGTGCCCTTCAAAGCATTTCCAGAGGCCAGGAGAGGCTACTCCTCTCAGGCCCTTCACACCTATTTCCAAAGGGAGAGGGTGCAATAGCCTCTCTCAGAGGAAATCCTTTGTTCTGCCTTCCTGGGACCAGGCTGCCCAGGCCCCAGGGGGGCCGAAACCTGTCTGAGGGGCTGGCAGCAGCGGTAGCTTCAGAAGAAACCCCGGAAAGTTAGTTTGGCAGTACCCGGGCTCTGTGCTGGAGACCCGGGGATGCATGTAATGATCCCCCCCAATACCAGAATGGTATTGGGGTGACAATTCCTTGATCCTAGACATGTTACATGGCCATGTTTGGAGTTACCATTGTGACGCTACATACATGTATTGACCTATATGTAGTGCACGCATGTAATGGTGTCCCCGCACTCACAAAGTCCAGGGAATTTGCCCTGAACAATGTGGGAGCACCTTGGCTAGTGCCAGGGTGCCCTCACACTTAGTAACTTTGCACCTAACCTTCACCAAGTGAGGGTTAGACATATAGGTGACTTATTAGTCACTTAAGTGCAGTGTAAAATGGCTGTGAAATAACGTGGACGTTATTTCACTTAGGCTGCAGTGGCAGTCCTGTGTAAGAATTGTCTGAGCTCCCTATGGGTGAGAAAAGAAATGCTGCAGCCCATAGGGATCTCCTGGAACCCCAATACCCTGGGTAACTAGGTACCACATACTATGGAATTATAAGGCTGTTCCAGTGTGCCAATCAGAATTGTTAAAATTAGTCACTAGCCTGCAGTGACAATTTAAAAAGCAGAGAGAGCATAAACACTGAAGTTCTGGTTAGCAGAGCTTCAGTGATACAGCTAGGCACCACACAAGGAACACATACAGGGCATACTTTATGAGCACTGGGGTTCTGGCTAGCAGGATCCCAGTGACACAGGCAAAAACAAATATACATACAGTGAATATGGGGGTAACATGTCAGGCAAGATGGTACTTTCCTTCAGTATTGATCTATATGTAGTGCACACGTGTAATGGTGTCCCTGCACTCACAAAGTCCGGGGAAATTGCCCTGAACTATGTGGGGCCACCTTGGCTAGTGCCAGGGTGCCCTCACACTAAGTAACTTTGCACCTAACCTTCACCAAGTGAGGGTTTGACATGTAGGTGACTTATAAGTTACTTACGTGCAGTGTAAAATGGCTGTGAAATAACGTGGACGTTATTTCACTTAGGCTGCAGTGGCAGTCCTGTGTAAGAATTGTCTGAGCTCTCTATGGGTGGCAAACGAAATGCTGCAGCTCATAGGGATCTCCTGGATCCCCAATACCCTGGGTACCTAGGTACCATGGCCCATATTTATACTTTTTGACGCAAAACTGCACTAACGCAGTTTTGCGTCAAACAAATTAGCGCCGGCTAACGCCATTCTGAGGCACCATGCGGGCGCCGTATTTAATCAATGACGTTAGCCGGCGTTAGCCGCCGGCGCTGCCTGGTGTGCGTGGAAAAAAACGACGTACACCAGGCAGCGCCGGCGTAGGGGGATATGGGGCTTGGGCGTTAAAAAATGGGGCAAGTCAGGTTGAGGCAAATTTTTCGCCTCAACCCGATTTGCGCCATTTTGTTTGACTCCCAACCCCCATAGAAATGACTCCTGTCTTAGCAAAGACAGGAGTCATGCCCCCTTGCCCAATGGCCATGCCCAGGGGACTTATGTCCCCTGGGCATGGTCATTGGGCATAGTGGCATGTAGGGGGGCACAAATCAGGCCCCCCTATGCCACAATTTTTTTTTTTTTAAAACACTTACCTGAACTTACCTTAAGGTCCCTGGGATGGGTCCCTCCAGCCTTGGGTGTCCTCCTGGGGTGGGCAAGGGTAACAGGGGGTGTCCCTGGGGGCATGGGAGGGCACCTCTGGGCTCCTTCAGAGCCCACAGGTCCCTTAACGCCTGCCTTTTGCAGGCGCTAAAAAACGGCGCAAAAGCGTCCGTACGTCATTTTTTTGACCCGCCCACTCCCGGGCGTGAATTTTGCCCGGGAGTATAAATACGACGCACATGCCTCGGAGTCAATTTTTTAGATGAACATCTACCTTGCATCTCATTAACGCAAAGTAGGTGTCCACGCTAAAAAATTACGCAAACTCCATGGACTTTGGCGCTAGACGCGTCTAACGCCAAAGTATAAATATGGAGTTAGTTTTGCGTCGGAATTGCGTCAAAAAAAACGACGCAATTCCGGCGCAAACGGAGTATAAATATGCCCCCATATACTAGGGAATTATAAGGGTGTTCCAGTGTGCCAATTAGAATTGGTAAAAATGGTCAATAGCCTGCAGTTACAACTTTAAAGGCAGAGAGAGCATAAGCACTGAGGTTCTGATTAGCAGAGCCTCAGTGACACAGTTAGGCACTACACAGGGAACACACATTCAGTCTACAACTATGAGCACTGGTGTCCTGGCTAGCAGGATCCCAGTGAGACAGGCAAAAACAAACTGGCACACAATGAAAAATGGGGGTAACATACCAGGCAAGATGGTACTTTCCTACACCTACAAATAAAGTGTACTCACCTGGGGGGGTGACATTTGTATAGTGTGTGTGGTACAGGGACTGACATGACTGCTAAGGCCAGGAGGCTCTGTCACTGTTACTCCACTCACCAGCCCCGTGTTCTCTTCTCAAAATACCATTCTTTGGTAACTCATAAATAATGTGTAACCACCTGGTAACATTTGTATAGTGTGTGGTACGGGGACTGACATGACTGCTAAGGCCAGGAGGCCTTGTGTCTGTAACTCAAATCACCAGACCAGTGTTTACATACCTTAATACATCTGTAAGTGAACTCATGTAGGAGGCTGGCCTGGTTTGTAGTGGTTACCAAAGGTACTTACACCTTATACAAGGTTCAGTTATCCCTTATTAGTAAAATGTAGTCAGTGTCTAGAAGCCAGGCTGTCTAGAGGTAGCTGTAGCACAGAAGCAAAGGCTGAACTAGGAGACATGCAAAGCTCTTGCAACACCACTGTAGTCACACAGTACTCACACACATTAAAGACAATACTCAGTGTTACAAAAATAAAGATACTTTATTTTAGTGACACAATGCCAAAAATACCTTGGAGACTATACTCCCTTAGGAGGTAAGTAATATCCACAATATATACACTAGTAACCAAAAACAGGTAAGTAAATAGTCAGAAAATAGTGCAAACAGTGAAAATCACAATAGGTCGCAACGGGCATGGGGGGATTACAAACCGTAGACTAAAATAGTGGAATGCAAAAGTCGGTTTCCCACCTAGGCAAGTGTAGTGTGTAGAGGGGTGCTGGGAGTATAAGAAAACATCAAAGTTAAGT
The DNA here is from genome assembly GCF_031143425.1 of Pleurodeles waltl. Lineage (NCBI taxonomy): Eukaryota > Metazoa > Chordata > Amphibia > Caudata > Salamandridae > Pleurodeles > Pleurodeles waltl. Next base: position 186,851,574 of record NC_090443.1, read on the forward strand.
AATAGACCCCACAATGGAGCCCAGGAAACAGCATTAAAACACAGCAAGTTTCCTAAAACACACTAGAAGTTGTGAGAGAATATTATGCAAGAACCAGAAGAGACTGCAAGACACCAACACTGGATTCCTGGAACTGAAGACCTGTGGAAAAAGGTGACCAAGTCCAAGAAGCACTGAAGAGTCCAGTGACAACAGGAGCCCCTGCTAACCCAGATGAAAGTGCAAAAGAAGAACCACTGGTAAGAAGACAAAGTCAGTATTGAACCAAAGAAGACAGATGTGGGTTCCTGGTTGGTGCAGAAGATGTCCCTCGCCGGATGGATGTATGTAGTCTGGATTGCGTAGCTAGATTCCGCCAACAAGCCTTGGCAAACGCAAAACTCGCATTTGGAGGGAAATGGTGTTGCCTGGGACCAGAAGGGACCTGGCGGACTCTACCCAGGAGAGGGAGTCAGAGGGGGCTCTCAGCGTCACAGAGATCCCTCAGAAGACCAGGCAGCACTCACAGGAGTCCCACAGCACGGGGACAAAGGAGGTGCAAATGGAGGCGCATGCAGCATGACACAAAGGGGTCCCACGCCACAGGAGGACCACTCAGGAAGCTGTGCGTCACAGGAAGGAGTGCTGGGGGCCGGATCGGTGCTGTGCATGAAGAACTTCGTGGATGGTCACACAAATGCCTTTGCAACTGCAAAACACGCGGTGCACAGGGGTACTGTTTTGCGTGGGGAGGCAAGCTCTTACCTCCACCAAAGTTGGACAGCTGGACCTTAGGACTGTCGGGGTCACTTTAGTCCACCACCTGTGTTGCTGCATCCATGCTCATTGTCTGGAGAGGGACCCAAGTCACCAGTCGTCGCTGCAGAGAGGTGCCTGCTAAAGCAGGGAAGTGACTCCACTCCACAGGAGATTCCTTTGGTTCTTCTGGTGCATGCTGAAGACAGGCAGTCCTCAGAGGATGCATGACCTGGAAACTGTTGCAGTTGCTGCCAGGAGCTGAAGTTACAATGTTGCAGAAGTTGTCTTTGCTTCTTTGTTGCAATTTTGAAGAGTTCCCAGAGCAGTCAGCGGTTGATCTGCCTGTAGAAGATGATGTAAAGGATGCAGCGCTTTCCGGCTAGAGTCTTCAAATCCGAATCTAATGAAGCACACAGAGAGACCCTAAATAGCCCTGAGAGGGGGATTGGTCACCTAACTAGGTAAGTACCTTTCAGGAGTGGTCTCTGGCATCACCTGCTGGCACTGGCCACTCAGATGCTCCTAAAGTGCCCCACCACCTTGGAATCCAAGATGGCAAAACCCAGGGACACTCTGGAGGAGCTCTAGGCACCACCCCTGGGGTGGTGATGGACAGGAGAGTGGTCACTCCCCTTTCCTTTGTCCAGTTTCGCACCAGAGACGGGACTGGGGGTCCCTGAACTGGTGTAGACTAGATTACTCAAGCAGTGGACCATATGTGCCCTTCAAATCATTTCCAGAGGCTCTGGGAGGATAACACTCCCATGCCTGTAACACCTATTTCCAAAGGGAGATGGTGTAGCACCCCTCTCCTAAAGGAAATGCATTGTTCTGCCTTCCTGGGATTGAGCTGCTCAAGCCCCAGGAGGGCAGGAACCTGTCTGTGAGGTGGCAGCAGCTGGGGCTGCCTGGAAAACCTCAGAAGCTGGTATGGCAGTACTGGGGGTCCATAGTGGAGCCCCCAGAGTGCATGGGAATTTGCAACCAATATTGGAATCAGTGTTAGGGCACAATACCCAGTTGTTAGACACATTACATGCCATATTCGGAGTTATCATTGTGAAGCTGTTCATAGCTATTGACCTATTTCTAGTGCACACTTAAAATGGCGTCCCCGCACTCATGAAGTCTGGGGAAATGGGCAACGTGGGGGCACCTCTGCTAGTGCAGGGGTGGCTCACACACAAGTACTTTGCACCCAGCCTTCAGGGTCTGAAGGCCTGACATATAGGTGACTTATAAGTGACCTGGTGCAGTGAAAATGGCTGTGAAATAGTTCATGCACTATTTCACACAGGCTGCAATGGCAGTCCTGTAGAAGCCTTTGTATGGGCTCCTTATGGGTGCCAAAAGAAATGCTGCAGCCCATACGGATCCCCTGGAACCCCAATGCCCTGGTTGCCTAGGTACCATATACTAGGGACTTATAAGGGGGGACCAGTATGCCAATTTGGAGTGAAATGCTGGTTTACCAGTATGTAAGGATAAATTTGGAACCAGAGAGAGAATAAGCACTGGGTCCTGGTTAGCAGGATCCCAGTGACACAGTCAAGAATACTGACAAAAACAGTGAAACATACTGACAAGCAGGCCACAAACCATAAGCACTGGGGTCCTGACTAGCAGGATACCAGTGACACAGTCAAACGAAAAACTGATAAACAGGCCAAAAATGGGGGTAAAAATGCTAGAAAGAGGCTACTGTCTCACACAACACCCCCCAAACAAAGGACAATAAGGCTAACCTTGGCCAGTTGAGACTTTATTGTCTAAGTGGTGATAAGTGGAAGGTAGATCTGTAATGGAGTGGTTACTCCTTTTATCATCCACCATATGGTTACTTCCCTGTGGGGAAGTGAACCACCCTGTTTAGAGATTTTTACCTAGAAAACAGTGCAAGTGCGTACTCTGGGATTCTCTATTTGTAATGTTTTTTAAAGGTTTTAATGTAGGACAGTGTGACTGTCGCTGTGATCCTATGTCAAGGCAGGGCTGCTGTCCAAAGAGCAGTTTAGGCTGAACTAGGAGACATGCAAAGCTCATACAATACCACTTATAGTTACACAGTACTTATACACAAGTAAAGACAATACTCAGTATTACCGAAAATGAAGGTATTTATTTGGGTGACACAGTACCAAAAATATCTTAGAGACAATACTCCTTCTGGATGTAAATATTACACACAATATATACAATAGACACCAAAATTAGACAAGTAAATAGTCATAGAGCAATGCAAACAGTATGAAATCCTATAGAATGCAATGGGAGAAAAATAGGTCTAGGGGCAACACAAACCATATACAAAAAAAGTGGAATGTGAATCACGAATTCCCCCCTAGACAAATGTAGGTAGTGCATGCAGATAATCGCTAGGAGAGTAAGAACACCTTAAAGGTAAGTAAATTACCCCACCCCAGAGCCCAGAAAAGCAGGAGTAAAGTACTGCATGTTTCCTTAGGACACACTACACCTCGTTTTGGGGATTTTGCAGCAGCCAACCAAGTCTGCAAAGAAAAACTGCTGGATTATTGGACCTGAAGACCTGCAAAGGAAGGGGACCAAGTCCAGAAGTTGAAAGAAGTTCCAGGAAGGACAGGAGCCCCTGCCAACCCAAAAGAGGGTGCAAAAGTAGAGTCCCCGGTTAGTCAAAGATTGCAGAAATGCACCCTAGGAAGATGCCAGAGGGTTCCTGTGTAATGCAAAAGATGTCCCACGGTGTGAAGATTTTTGCAGATGAGATTTCGTGTTGGAAGGCACCAACAAGTCTTGGCTACGGCAAAAGTGCATTTTTCATCAAAATGGCACTGGATGGACCCAGGAGGGACCAGAGGGTGCACAACGTGCAAACTGTTGCAGTTGCTGACTTGGAGCTGAGGTTGCTGAAGAAGAGTGTCTCTTGTAGACATTTTGTTACAGTTACAGCGTTTCTTGGAGCAGGCTGCGGTTGATCCGAGGTCAGAAGAATCTGAAGTTGTTGCAGACAATTCCTGAAGGAAACTTGCAAGCAGAATCTGAAGAGAACCCACAGGAGAGACCCTAAATAGCCCCGAGAGGGGCATTGGCTACCTTATCAGGTATGGATCTATTAGGATGGTTCTCTCACGTCACCTGCTGGCAGTGGCCACTCAGAGCCCTCCAGAGTGCCCCCACACCTTGGAAAGCAAGATGGCTGAAGTCTGGGACACACTGAGGAGCTCTGGGCACCACCCCAGGGGCGGTGATGGACAGGGGAGTGGTCACTCCCCTTTCCTTTTTCCAGTTTTCCACCAGATCAGGGGAGAAGGGGTCCCTGAACCAGTGAAGACTGGTTTATGCAAGGAGGGCACATCTGTGCCCTTCAAAGCATTTCCAGAGGCTGGGGGAGTCTACCCCTCCACAGCTCGTAATATCTATTTCGAGGGTGTAACACCCTGCTCTCAGAGGAAATGTTATATTCTGCCTTCCTGGGACTGGGCTGCCCAGACCCAAAAGGGCAGAACCCTGTCTGTGAGGTGGCAGCACCTGTACCTGCAGTTCAAGCCTCAGAGAGCTGGTTTGGCAGTACAAGGGGTCCATGGTGGAGCCCCCAAGATCCATGGAATCGGCTCCCCAATACCATATTTGGAATGAGGTGGCAATTCCATGATCTTATACATGTTACATGGCCATATTCAGAGTTACCATTGTGAAGCTACATATAGGTATTGACCTATATGTAGTACATGCGTGTAATGGCGTCCACGCACTCACAAAGTCCGGGGAAAAGGCCCTGAACTATGTGGGGGCACCTTTGATAGTGCAAGGGTGCCCTCCCACTTAGTAACTTTGCACCTAACCTTCAGCAAGTGAAGGGTAGACATATAGGTGACTTATAAGTTACTTAAGTGCAGTGAAAATGGCTGTGAAATAGTGTGTGCACTATTTCACGCAGGCTGCAGTGGCAGTCCTGTGTAAGGGTGAGTCTGAGCTCCCTATGGGTGGCAAAAGAAATGCTGCAGCCCATAAGGATCTCCTGGAACCCCAATGCCCTGGGTACCTAGGTACCATATACTAGGGACTTATAAGGGGGATCCAGTGTGCCACTAGAAATTAGCAAATGAAATCACTGGCCTACAGTGACAAATTTAAAAGGAGAGAGAGCATAAGCACTGAGGTTCTGGTTAGCAGAGCCTCAGTGACACAGTTTGTCACTAAACAGGCATACATATTAGGCCACAATCTGAGCACTGGGGTCCTGGCTAGCAAGATCCCAGTGACACAGTAAAAACACACTGACACACACTCACAAACAGGCCAAAAGTGTGGGTAACAATGCCAGATAGAGGCTACTTTATCACACTCTTGGGGTGGAGCAGTCCAGGGCTGCTGTCCTACAGTCTCCCCTTAAGGAGAGGGCTGCTGTCCTATATTTTTAGAGGTAGTGCAGGGCTGCTGCACTAAAGTTTCTCTGGGAGGGCTGGGGGGTTGCTCCAAATTTACTAAAACAGTGCAGTTCTGCTTATCTGGTTTACTGGTATCACAGAGAGGGACTTTTACCTCTGGGACTTTAGCTGTGGTAGCTGTTGGCTCCCTTGGTACAGGTTCCACCCCAGGAAAGGTCTCTCCCACCACAGGAATGGTATGCTTAGTGGTAGGGTGAGAAAGGGATACTTTGATACCTTTTTTACCTGTTGGATGAGGAGAATCCTGAGGCTTCAGGGCTCCTTCTCTTGTTTGCTTTTTCATTTCACTTGAAACAAGAGGAAGCAAATCCTCAGGGATACCCAGCATGGATGCATGGGTCCTAAACTCTACCTCAGCCCAACCTGAGGCCTCTAGGATATTACCTAAGAGACAGTCTACAGGCAAGCTAGGTGATACCACCACCTGCTTTGGGCAAGTAACTCCACCCCAACTAAGTTGCACTACAGCTAAGGGGAGAGACTGAGTGGAGTTATTGACATCAGTAACCTGGTACTTCTGTCCAAGGAGGTGTTGCGCAGATGACACCAGGTTTTAGTCACTAAAGTGATACTGGCCCGTGTCCCTGTAGGCCTGGGCCTCAACAACATTTATTTGAATTGACTGCTTCTACTTATCCATGTTAAGGGGGCAAGAAGCCAAGATGGCAAGGCCAATGCCACCAGGTGAGACAGAAACTGTCTTGGGGGTTTCTACACCTTCCGCAGTTTCTATTATGGACCCAAAAGTGAACCCAACTACACCTTTAGTTTGACCAGTGCCAGTAGTCCCACCACTATTACTACTACTACCAGGGGCACTAGACGTTGAAATCAATGTATTAGTGGTGGTAGGCTCAGGAGCTTTACCTGGACAGGACTTATCCCCTGGTCTATGGCCTTTACCTCTGCACACATAGCACCAAGGCTTTTTATTGTGTGTAGAGGAGGAAGAAGAAGAGATTTTATCCCCACCCCCAGAAGAGTGTTGTGGACCTGAAATGCAATGTTTATGTTTGTCCCCATGCTTGTCCTGATATTTTTTACCATCTTTCTTCTTTTCTTTGTCACCCCCTGTTTGAGCTTTTCTGCTCACCCTTGTTCTGACCCGTTTGTCTGTCTTCTTACCCAATTCTTGGGGAGGGGTCAGATCTGAGTCCACTAGGTACTGGTGCAACAAATAAGACACACAACTATTCAGTAGATGCTCTCTCAAAATCAGATTATACAAACCCTCGTAGTCAGCTACTTTGCTGCCATGTAACCAAGCTTCTAAAGGTTTGAAAGAACAGTCCACAAAGTCAACCCAATCTTGTGAAGATTCTTTCTTGGTTTCCCTGAACTTAATTCTGTATTGCTCTGTGGTGAGCTCAAAACCATAAATGAGTGCATTTTTCAGAATGTCATAATTGTCTGAGTCCTCCTTCCTCACAGTGACGAGTCTGTCCCTCCCTTTATCAGAGAAGAACTGTGGGAGGCTGGCCTGGCTTGTAGTGGGTACCAGAGGTACTTACACCTTGTGCCAGGTCCAGTTATCCCTTATTAGTGTAGAAGAGGTGTTTCTAGCAGCTTAGGCTGATAGAAGGTAGCCATGGCAAAGCAGCTTATGCTGAACTAGGAGACATGTAAAGCTCCTACTATACCACTGGTGTCATATGCACAATATCACAAGAAAACACAATACACAGAAGTACTAAAAATAAAGATACTTTATTTTTATGACAATATGCCAAAAGTATCTCAGTGAGTACCCTCAGTATGAGGATAAGTTATATACACAATATATAGGTACACAAACCAAAATTATGCAGGTAATAGCAAGAAAAGTAATGCAAGCAGTGTAGAATTACAGTAGATTGCAATAGGAGCACATAGGTATAGGGGCAACACAAACCATATACTCCAAAAGTGGAATGCGAACCACGAATGGACCCCAAACCTATGTGAGCTTGTAGAGGGTCGCTGGGACTGTAAGAAAACAGTGAGGGTTAGAAAAATAGCCCATCCCAAGACCCTGAAAGGTAGGTGTAAAGTACACATACTACCCCCAGAGAGCACAGAAGTCGTGATAGGGGGATTCTGCAGGAAGAACAAACACCAGCAATGCAACAACAGTGGATTTCCGGACCTGAGTACCTGAAAGACAAGGGGACCAAGTCCAATAGTCGCGGCAGTGTCGAGAGTGGGCAGGAGCCCAGGAAATGCCAGCTGAGGGTGCAAGGAAGCTGCCACCTGTTGGAAGAAGCTTGGAAATCTGCAAGAACGAAGAGGACTAGGAACTTACCCTCTGGAGTATGGATGCCCCACATCGTGAAGAAGCTTGCAGAGGTGTCCCCACGCAGAAAGACCGCAAACAAGCCTTGCTAGCTGCAAGGGTCACGGTTAAGGTTTTTGGGTGCAGCTGTGGGCCAGGAGGGACCAGGATGTCGCCACTTGGAAGAGGAGACAGAGGGGGTGCCCAGCAACGTAGGGATCCCTCACAGAAACAAGCAGCACCCGCAGAAGTACCTGAACAGGCAATTAGAAGAAAAGTGAACCGGAGTCCACCCGAAGTCACAAAAGGGAGTCCCACGACGCCGGAGGACAACTCAGAAGGTTGTGCACTGCAGGAAGGAGTGTCGGGGACCTAGGCTTGGTTGTGCTCAAAGGAAATCCTGGAAGAGTGCACAGGAGCCGGAGCAGCTGCAAAACACGCGGTGCCCAGCAATGCAGTCTAGAGTGGGGAGGCCAGGACTTACCTCCACCAAACTTGGACTGAAGAGTCACTGGACTGTGAGAGTCACTTGGACAGAGTTGCTGAGTTCCAGGGACCACGCTCATCGTGCTGAGAGGGGACCCAGAGGACCAGTGATGCAGTCTTTTGGTGCCTGCGGTTGCAGAGGGAAGATTCCATCGACCCACGGGAGATTTCTTCAGAGCTCTTGGTGCAGAGAGGAGACAGGCTACCCCCAGAGCATGCACCACCTGGAAACAGTCGAGAAAGCCGGCAGGATGAAGCGATACAAGGTTGCTAGTAGTCGTCTACCTACTTTGTTGCGGTTTTGCAGGCGTCCTGAGCAGTCAGCGGTCGATCCTTTGGCAGAAGGTGAAGAGGGAGGTGCAGAGGAACTCTGGTGAGCTTTTGCATTCGTTATCTGACGAATTCCCCAAAACAGAGACTCTAAATAGCCAGAAAAGGAGGTTTGGCTACCTAGGAACGAGGATTGGCCACCAAGAGAGGTAAGAGCCTATCAGAAGGAGATTCGGACGTCACCTGCTAGCACTGGCCACTCAGAGCAGTCCAGTGTGCCACAGACACCTCTGTTTCCAAGATGGCAGAGGTCTGGGACACACTGGAGGAGCTCTGGGCACCTCCACTGGGAGATGCTCAGGTCAGGGGAGTGGTCACTCCCCTTTCCTTTGTCCAGTTTCGCGCCAGAGCAGGGCTGGGGGATCCCTAAACTGGTGTAGACTGGCTTATGCAGAGATGGGCACCATCTGTGCCCATCAAAGCATTTCCAGAGGCTGCAGGAGGCTACTCCTCCCCAGCCTTCACACCTATTTCCAAAGGAAGAGGGTGTTACACCCTCTCTCAGAGGAAATCCTTTGTTCTGCCTTCCTGGGCCAGGGCTGCCTGGACCCCAGGAGGGCAGAAACCTGTCTGAGGGGTTGGCAGCAGCAGCAGCTGCAGTGGAGACCCCGGAAAGGCAGTTTGGCAGTACCCGGGTACTATGCTAGAGACCCGGGGGATCATCGAATTCTCCCACCAATGCCAGAATGGCATTGGGGTGACAATTCCATGATCTTAGACATGTTAGATGGCCATGTTCGGAGTTACCATTGTGACGTTGTACATAGGTATTGACCTATGTACAGTGCACGCGTGCACTGGTGTCCCCGCAGTCACAAAGTCTGGGGAATTTGCCCTGAACAATGTGGGGGCACCTTGGCCAGTGCCAGGTTTCCCACACACTAAGTAACTTTGCACCCAACCTTCACCAGGTGAAGGTTAGACATATAGGTGACTTATAAGTTACTTAAGTGCAGTGGTAAATGGCTGTGAAATAACGTGGACGTTATTTCACACAGGCTGCAGTGGCAGGCATGTGTAAGAATTGTCAGAGCTCCCTATGGGTGGCAAAATAAATGCTGCAGCCCATAGGGATCTCCTAAAACCCCAATACCCTGGGTACCTCAGTACCATATACTAGGGAATTATATGGGTGTACCAGTATGCCAATGTGAATTGGTAAATTTAGTCACTAGCCTGTTAGTGACAAATTTAGAAAGCAGAGAGAGCATAACCACTGAGGTTCTGGTTAGCAGAGCCTCAGTGAGACAGTTAGGCATCACACAGGGAACACATACAGGCCACAAACTTATGAGCACTGGGGTCCTGGCTAGCAGGGTCCCAGTGACACATAACAAACATACTGACAACATAGGGTCTTCACGAGGAGCACTGGGCCCTGGCTAGCAGGATCCCAGTGATACAGTGAAAACACCCTGACATATACTCACAAACAGGCAAAAAGTGGGGGTAACAAGGCTAGAAAGAGGCTACTTTCTCACACACACACCCCCAAACTAAGGACAATAAGGCTAACCTTGGCCAGTTGAGTCTTTATTGTCTAAGTGGTGATAAGTGGAGAGTAGCTCTGCAATAGACGGGTTCCTCCTTTATCATCCACTATATGGTTACTTCCCTGTGGGGATGTAAACCACCCTGTTTGAAGTTTTTTAGCTAACCAACAATGTGAAGATATGTTCTCAGAGTTCCTATCAGTAAGTTTTGGTTTAGAACAGTGGGAATTGCCCACTGGACCTATTTCTAGTGATGAGAATGCCAGACAGGGATGCTGTCTCAGTAAAGCCATAGCTGGGCAAAAACTTTGTCTATATGGCTGAAAGAGAGAACATGGATGCTGTTTCTCTTGTTTTGGAGCAGGGCAGGGATGCTGTCCTATGAGCTCCACACTAGGACAGGGCTGCTGTCCTAAGTGTTTTGAGGCAGTGCAGGGTTGCTGCACTAAAGTTTCTCTGGGAGGGTTGGAGGGATGCTCCATGTTAACTACAATGGTGGACTTATTCTCACCAATATTAGTTATCCCACAGAGAGGTACTTCCACCACAGGGAGAACAGCTGTGCCAGCTGATGTTTCCCTTGGTACAGGTGCCACCCCAGGAGAGGTTTCTCCTACCACAGGAATGGTATCCTGAATGGCAGGGTGGTTAGGGGACTCTGTGATGGCCTTTTATACCCGTTGTTGGAGAAGGATCCTGAGTTTTCAGGCATGTTCCTATCCTTTGCTTTTTCATTTCAGTAGAAATGAGAGGAAGCAATTCCTCAGGGATACCCAGCACGGCTGCATGGGTATAAAACTCTACTTCAGCCCAACCTGAGGTCTCTAGGTCATTACCTAAGAGACAGTCTACAGGTAAGCTAGGTGACACTACCACCTGCTTAGGGCCAGTAACTCCACCCCAACTAAGCTGAACTATAGCTAATGGAAGAAACGTAGTGGAGTTATGGACATCAATAATCTTGTACTGTTGTCCGATGATGTGTTGTTCAGGAGGCACTAGGTTTTCAGTCACCAAAGTGATAGTGGCACCTGTGTCCCTGTAGGCCTGGGCCTCAACACCATTTATTGAAACTGTCTGCCTGTACTTATCCATTGTAAGGGGACAAGCAGCCAGTGTGGCAAGGCCAATGCCACTAGGTGTGACAGAAACTGTCTTGGGACTGACTACCCCAGTTTCTATGTGTAGGAAAGTACCATCTTGCCTGGCATGTTACCCCCATATTTCACTGGATATATGTTGTTTTAGTCTATGTGTCACTGGGACACTGCAGTCAGGGCCCCAGTGCTCATAAGTGTGCCATGTATGCATTCCCTGTGTGATGACTAACTGTCTCACTGAGGCTCTGCTAACCAGAACCTCAGTGGTTATGCTCTCTCTGCTTTCCAAATTGTCACTAACAGGCTAGTGACCAATTTAACTAATTCGCATTGGCATACTGGGACACCCTTATAATTCCCTACTATATGGTACTGAGGTACCCAGGGTATTGGGGTTCCAGGAGATCCCTATGGGCTGCAGCATTTCTTTTGCCACCCATAGGGAGATCTGACAATTCTTACACAGGCCTGCCAGTGCAGCTTGAGTGAAATAACATCCACGTTATTTCACAGCCATTTACCACTGCACTTAAGTAACTTATAAGTCACCTATGTGTCTAACCTCCACCTGGTGAAGGTTGGGTGCAAAGTTACTTAGTGTGTGCGCACCCTGGCACTAGCCAGGGTGCCCCCACATCGTTCAGGGCAAATTCCCCGGACTTTGTGAGTGCGGGACACCATTACACGCGTGCACTATACATAGGTCACTACCTATGTATAGCGTCACAATGGTAACTGCGAACATGGCCATTTAACATGTCTATGATCATGGAATTGTAACCCCAATGCCATTCTGGCATTGGGGAGACAATTCCATGATCCCCCGGGTCTCTAGGACAGAATCCGGGTACTGCCAAACTACCTTTCCGGGGTCTCCACTGCAGCTGCTGCCAACCCCTCAGACAGGTTTCTGCCCTCCTGGCAGCAACAGCTGCAGTGGAGATCCCGGAAAGTCAGTTTGGCAGTACCCGGGTTCTTATACATGTTACATGGCCATATTCAGAGTTACCATTGTAAAGCTACATATAGGTATTGACCTATATGTAGTGCATGCATGTAATGGCGTCCCTGCACTCACAAAGTCCGAGTGTTTCGGCCCTCCTGGCAGCAACAGCTGCAGTGGAGACCCCGGAAAGGCAGTTTGGCAGTACCCGGGTTCTATGCTAGAGACCCCGGGGATCATGGAATTGTTTCCCCAATGCCAGAATGGCATTGGGATGGCAATTCCATGATCTTAGACATGTTACATGGCCATGTTCGGAGTTACCATTGTGACGCTATACATAGGTAGTGACCTATGTATAGTGCACGCGTGTAATGGTGTCCCCGCACTCACAAAGTCCAGCAAATTTACCCTGAACGATGTGGGGGCACCTTGGCTAGTGCCAGGGTGCCCACACACTAAGTAACTTTGCACCCAACCTTCCCCAGGTGAAGGTTAGACATATAGGTGACTTATAAGTTACTTAAGTGCAGTGGTAAATGGCTGTGGAATAACATGGATGTTATTTCACTCAGGCTGCACTGGCAGGCTTGTGTAAGAATTGTCAGAGCTCCCTATTGGTGGGAAAAGAAATGCTGCAGCCATAGGGATCTCCTGGAACCCTAATACCCTGGGTACCTCAGTACAATATACTAGGGAATTCTAAGGGTGTTCCAGTATGCCAATGTGAATTGGTGAAATTGGTCACTAGCCTGTTAGTGACAATTTGGAAAGGAGAGAGAGCATAACCACTGAGGTTCTGGTTAGCAGAGCCTCAGTGAGACAGTTAGTCATCACACAGGGAGCACATTCAGGGCACACTTATGAGCACTGGGGCCCTGCCTGGCAGTGTCCCAGTGACACATAGACTAAAACAACATATATACAGTGAAATATGGGGGTAAGGTGCCACACAAAATGGTACTTTCCTACACTTACCCCTAATTCAGATGCATCAGTTTGAACAATGAATTTCTTGGAGTAACATGGGCTTTTTAGGACAGGTGCAGTGCATATGGCCTGTTTGAGCTCCTCAAAAGCTTTCTGACAGCTAGCTGTCCACAATACCTTTTTAGGCATCTTCTTGCTAGTCAGATCATTAAGTGGGGCTGCAATGGAGCCATAGTTTTTAATGAATCTCCTGTAATACCCAGTGAGGCCTAGGAAGGCTCTCACCTGGGTCTGTGTTGTAGGGGGAACCCAATCCATGATTGTTTGGATTTTCCCCTGAAGTGGTGCAATCTGTTCTCCACCTACCAGGTGTCCCAGATAAACCACTTTCCCCTGCCCTATCTGGCACTTTGAAGCCTTGATAGTGAGGCCGGCCTTTTGCAGGGCCTCCAAAACGTTCCACAGGTGGACCAGGTGATCATCCCAGGTGGAGCTAAAGACAGCTATATCGTCCAGATATGCTGCACTAAAAGCCTCCAACCCTTGCAGGACTGTATTCACCAACCTCTGAAAAGTGGCAGGTGCATTTTTCAAACCAAAGGGCACTACTGTGAATTGGTAGTGCCCTCCAACAGTCGAAAATGCAGTTTTCGCTTTAGCATCCTCTGACAATTTTATCTGCCAATACCCTGCAGTCAAATCAAAGGTGCTTAGATACTTGGCAGATGCCAGTGTATCTATGAGCTCATCTGCCCTGGGTATAGGGTGAGCATCAGTTTTTGTTACCTGGTTGAGACCTCTGTAATCTACTCAAAACCTCATCTCCCTTTTTCCAACTTTTGAGTGAGGCTTTGGTACAAGCACCACAGGAGAGGCCCATGGGCTTTCAGAATGTTCAACCACTCCTAGATCAAGCATTTTCTGAACTTCTTGCTTTATGCAGTCTCTGGCATGGTCAGGCTGCCTATAGATTTTACTTTTGACAGGCAAGCTGTCTCCAGTATCAATTGTGTGTTCACACCAAGATGTGGTCCCTGGCACAGTTGAAAAGAGCTCAGAAAACTGACCTAGGAGATTTATGCAGTTGTCTTTCTGCTCTGCAGTAAGACAGTCTGCCAAAACTACACCTTCCACTAAAGCATCATCTTCAGTGGAAGAGAAGAGATCAGGGAGAGGGCCACTCTCTTCTTCCTGTCCTTCATCTGTTGCCATGAGCAGGGTGAGATCAGCCCTGTCATAGTAGGGTTTTAGGCAGTTGACATGGAGCACCCTAAGGGGACTCCTGGCAGTGCCCAGGTCAACCAAGTACGTGACCTCGCCCTTCTTTTCAACAATGAGATGGGGTCCATTCCATTTGTTTTGGAGTGCTCTTGGGTTCACAGGCTCCAATACCCACACCTTCTGTCCTGGTTGGTACTGAATCAGAACAGCCATCTGGTCATGCCATTGCTTTTGGAGCTCTTGGCTGGCCTGAAGGTTTTTACTGGCCTTTTTCATGTACTCCGCTATTCTGTATCTTAGGCCAAGTACATAGTCCACTATATCCTGCTTGGGTCCTTTTAAAGGTTGTTCCCAACCCTCCTTCACAAGTGTTAGTGGACCTCTTACAGAGTGCCCAAATAGGAGTTCAAAGGGGCTGAAGCCCACTCCTTTCTGGGGTACCTCACTGTAAGCAAAAAGAAGGCAAGGTAACAGGACATCACATCTCCTCCTGAGTTTTTCAGGGAGTCCCATTATCATTCCTTTGAGAGTTTTATTAAACCTCTCTACCAGTCCATTTGTCTGTGGATGATAAGGTGTTGTGAATTTGTATGTTACACCACATTCCTTCCACATAGCCTTCAAGTATGCAGACATGAAGTTGCTACCCCTGTCTGCTACAACCTCTTTTGGAAAACCCATCCTGGAAAAGATTCCCAGGATGGTTTTTGCCACTGCAGGTGCTGTAGTGGTCCTTAGAGGAATTGCTCCAGGATATCTTGTGGCATGGTCCACTACCACCAAGATAAACCTATTGCCTGAAGCAGTAGGAGGGTCAAGGGGGCCAACTATGTCAACCCCTACCCTTTCAAAGGGAACCCCAACCACAGGTAGTGGAATAAGGGGAGCCTTTGGAGTGCCACCAGTCTTGCCACTGGCTTGGCAGGTCACGCAAGACTTACAAAAATCTTTTGTGTCCTCTGACATCCTAGGCCAGTGAAACAGGGGGACAAGCCTTTCCCATGTTTTAATCTGACCCAAATGTCCAGCCAAAGGAATGTCATGTGCCAGAGTTAGGAGGAGCTCTCTGTACTCCAGGGGAATGACCAATCTCCTGGCTGCTCCAGGTTTTGGGTCCCTTGCCTCTGTGTACAAGAGGTTGTCCCCCCAGTAAACTCTATGTGAGTCACTGACATCCCCATTTTGCTGTTTGACAGCTTGCTGTCTGAGACCCTCTAATGTGGGACAGGATTGCTGTGCCACACTCACCTCTTCCCTGGCAGGCCCCCCTCCACCCAAAAGCTCAGCAGTGTCTGCTGCCAGCTCATCTGGTGAAGGTTCTGCACAGGGAGGAAATTCTTCTTCCTCAGAAGGAGAATCATCTGTAGAGGGAGGGATAGTGGGTAGGGATTTACCCTAGCTACCCCTAGCTTTAGGGAGCACTTGGTCCATTGTTCCAGGATTTAAGTCACACTGTCCTTTTTGCTCTTTGGCCTGAGCCCTGGATAAAGCAAAAATATGCCCAGGAATGCCCAGCATTGCTGCATGAGCCTCCAACTCCACTTCTGCCCAAGCTGATGTCTCTAAATCATTCCCTAGTAGACAGTCTACAGGTAAATCTGAGGCAACCACAACTTTCTTTGGACCAGTAACCCCCCCACCCCCCAGTTGACATTCACAACAGCCATGGGGTGGCTAAGAGTGTTGTTATGAGCGTCTGTCACTTGGTACTGGTGGCCAAGTAGGTTTTGTTCAGGGTGTACTAGTTTCTCTATCACCATGGTAACACTGGCACCTGTGTCCCTGTAGGCCTGAACCTCAACACCATTTATTAGGGGAAGTTGCTTGTACTTATCCATGTTAAGGGGACAAGCAACTAAGGTGGCCAAATCAATGGCACCTTCAGAGACTAACACAGCCTCTGTGGTCTCCTTAACAAGACCAACCCCAACTAAATTACCAAAAGTGAGCCCAGCTACTCCCTTGGAATGGCTATTAGTAGGTTTGCTCCCACCACCACTGCTATTACTAGGGGCACTAGAGGTGGCAGTAGGGGTTGTGGTAGTGGGAGGATTGGTGTTTTTCTTTGGACAACTGGCATCAGTTGTCCAATAGCCTTTTACTTTACATAAATAACACCAAGGCTTTTTTACTTGATTTGAAGAGGATTTGGAAAAGTGTTTTTGTGGGCGTGATTGTAGGAAAGTACCATCTTGCCTGGCATGTTACCCCCATTTTTCACTGTATATATGTTGTTTTAGTTGTATGTGTCACTGGGACCCTGGTAACCCAGGGCCCCAGTGCTCATAAGTGTGCCTGTATGTGTTACCTGTGTAGTGACTAACTGTCTCACTGAGGCTCTGCTAATCAGAACCTCAGTGGTTATGCTCTCTCATTTCTTTCCAAATTGTCACTGACAGGCTAGTGACCATTTTTACCAATTTACATTGGCTTACTGGAACACCCTTATAATCCCCTAGTATATGGTACTGAGGTACCCAGGGTATTGGGGTTCCAGGAGATCCCTATGGGCTGCAGCATTTCTTTTGCCACCCATAGGGAGCTCTGACAATTATTACACAGGCCTGCCACTGCAGCCTGAGTGAAATAACGTCCACGTTATTTCACAGCCATTTTACACTGCACTTAAGTAACTTATAAGTCACCTATATGTCTAACCTTTACCTGGTAAAGGTTAGGTGCAAAGTTACTTAGTGTGAGGGCACCCTGGCACTAGCCAAGGTGCCCCCACATTGTTCAGAGCCAATTCACTGAACTTTGTGAGTGCGGGGACACCATTACACGCGTGCACTACATATAGGTCACTACCTATATGTAGCTTCACCATGGTAACTCCGAATATGGCCATGTAACATGTCTATGATCATGGAATTGCCCCCTCTATGCCATCCTGGCATTGTTGGTACAATTCCATGATCCCAGTGGTCTGTAGCACAGACCCTGGTACTGCCAAACTGCCCTTCCTGGGGTTTCTCTGCAGCTGCTGCTGCTGCCAACCCCTCAGACAGGCATCTGCCCTCCTGGGGTCCAGCCAGGCCTGGCCCAGGATGGCAGAACAAAGAACTTCCTCTGAGAGAGGGTGTAACACCCTCTCCCTTTGGAAAATGGTGTGAAGGCAGGGGAGGAGTAGCCTCCCCCAGCCTCTGGAAATGCTTTGTTGGGCACAGATGTGCCCAATTCTGCATAAGCCAGTCTACACCGGTTCAGGGACCCCTTAGCCCCTGCTCTGGCGCGAAACTGGACAAAGGAAAGGGGAGTGACCACTCCCCTGACCTGCACCTCCCCTGGGAGGTGTCCAGAGCTCCTCCAGTGTGCTCCAGACCTCTGCCATCTTGGAAACAGAGGTGCTGCTGGCACACTGGACTGCTCTGAGTGGCCAGTGCCACCAGGTGACGTCAGAGACTCCTGCTGATAGGCTCCTTCAGGTGTTAGTAGCCTTTCCTCTCTCCTAGGTAGCCAAACCCTCTTTTCTGGCTATTTAGGGTCTCTGTCTCTGGGGAAACTTTAGATAACGAATGCATGAGCTCAGCCGAGTTCCTCTGCATCTCCCTCTTCACCTTCTGATAAGGAATCGACCGCTGACCGCGCTGGAAGCCTGCAAACCTGCAACATAGTAGCAAAGACGACTACTGCAACTCTGTAACGCTGATCCTGCCGCCTTCTCGACTGTTTTCCTGCTTGTGCATGCTGTGGGGGTAGTCTGCCTCCTCTCTGCACCAGAAGCTCCGAAGAAATCTCCCGTGGGTCGACGGAATCTTCCCCCTGCAACCGCAGGCACCAAAAAGCTGCATCTCCGGTCCCTTGGGTCTCCTCTCAGCACGACGAGCGAGGTCCCTCGAATCCAGCGACACCGTCCAAGTGACCCCCACAGTCCAGTGACTCTTCAGCCCAAGTTTGGTGGAGGTAAGTCCTTGCCTCACCTCGCTGGGGCTGCATTGCTGGGAACCGCGACTTTGCAAGCTTCTCCGGCCCCTGTGCACTTCCGGCGGAAATCCTTCGTGCACAGCCAAGCCTGGGTCCACGGCACTCTAACCTGCATTGCACGACTTTCTAAGTTGGTCTCCGGCGACGTGGGACTCCTTTGTGCAACTTCGGCGAGCACCGTTTCACGCATCCTCGTAGTGCCTGTTTCTGGCACTTCTCCGGGTGCTACCTGCTTCAGTGAGGGCTCCTTGTCTTGCTCGACGTCCCCTCTCTCTGCAGGTCCAATTTGCGACCTCCTGGTCCCTCCTGGGCCCCAGCAGCGTCCAAAAAACGCCAAACGCACGATTTGCGTGTAGCAAGGCTTGTTGGCGTCCATCCGGCGGGAAAACACTTCTGCACGACTCTCCAAGGCGTGGGGGATCCATCCTCCAAAGGGGAAGTCTCTAGCCCTTGTCGTTCCTGCAGTATTCACAGTTCTTCAGCCTAGTAAGAGCTTCTTTGCACCAACCGCTGGCATTTCTTGGGCATCTGCCCATCTCCGAGCTGCTTGTGACTTTTGGACTTGGTCCCCTTGTTCCACAGGTACCTTCAGACAGGAATCCATCGTTGTTGCATTGCTGATTTGTGTTTTCCTTGCATTCTCCCTCTAACACGACTATTTTGTCCTTAGGGGAACTTTGGTGCACTTTGCACTCACTTTTCAGGGTCTTGGGGTGGGTTATTTTGCTAACTCTCACTATTTTCTAATAGTCCCAGCGACCCTCTACAAGGTCACATAGGTTTGGGGTCCATTCGTGGTTCGCATTCCACTTCTGGAGTATATGGTTTGTGTTGCCCCTATCCCTATGTTTCCCCATTGCATCCTATTGTAACTATACATTGTTTGCACTGTTTTCTAAGACTATACTGCATATTTTTGCTATTGTGTATATATATCTTGTGTATATTTCCTATCCTCTCACTGAGGGTACACTCTAAGATACTTTGGCATATTGTCATAAAAATAAAGTACCTTTATTTTTAGTATAACTGTGTATTGTGTTTTCTTATGATATTGTGCATATGACACTAAGTGGTACTGTAGTAGCTTCACACGTCTCCTAGTTCAGCCTGAGCTGCTTTGCTAAGCTACCATTATCTATCAGCCTAAGCTGCTAGACACCCTATACACTAATAAGGGATAACTGGGCCTGGTGCAAGGTGCAAGTACCCCTTGGTACTCACTACAAGCCAGTCCAGCCTCCTACATTGGTTGTGCAGTGGTGGGATAAGTGCTTTGAGACTACTTACCACTCTTGTCATTGTACTTTTCATAAGAGAAAAATATACAAAACAAGGTCAGTGTATATACACATAGCCAAAAAGTTTTGCATTTCCTCTTTTCACTCTTTTCTAAGTGCTGAAAAGTACTTCTAAACTTTCAAAAAGTTCTTAAAAGTTTAAAAAGTTTTTTTTTCTGTCTTTGCAAAAAGTTCTGAAAACTTTGTTCTCTTTGTCTATCACTTTTACTCTCTCAAAAAAATGTCTGGCACAGGCCAAAAAGTTGAACTGTCCAAACTTGCATATGATCACCTTAGCTGGAAAGGAGCAAGGAGTCTCTGCATAGAGAGAGGTTTGAGTGTAGGGAAGAATCCTTCCTTAGAACTGTTAATTAATATGCTTAGAGTACAGGATAAGGCCATAAGTGCCCAATCTGTAGAAAAAGTAGCTAATGGTTCTCAATCTGATCCAGGGACTCCCCCAGGAAAAGGTTCAGGAAAGAAAATTCTCAGCCTGCCCATTACTAGACAGTCTAGCATAGTTGGTACAGAGGTTGAATCACATCATACTGATGATGTGCTCTCACATTATACTGGTAGCCAAGCTGTTAGGGTGCCCTCTGTAAGGGACAGGTCTCCTTCTGTTCATTCCCATCATACCTCTGTATCTAGAAATGTCCCTCCCACCCACCCTGATGACAGATTGTTGGAAAGGGAGCTCAATAGATTGAGAGTGGAGCAAACCAGACTGAAGCTCAAGAAGCAACAGCTGGATTTGGATAGACAGTCTTTAGAAATAGAGAGGGAAAGACAGAAAATGGGTTTAGATACCCATGGTGGCAGCAGCAGTATTCCCCATAGTCATCCTGCAAAAGAGCATGATTCCAGGAATCTGCATAAGATAGTTCCCCCTTACAAGGAGGGGGATGACATTAACAAGTGGTTTGCTGCACTTGAGAGGGCCTGTGCTGTACAGGATGTCCCTCAAAGGCAGTGGGCTGCTATCCTATGGCTATCATTTACTGGAAAAGGTAGGGATAGGCTCCTTACTGTAAAAGAAAATGATGCTAACAATTTCCAAGTTCTTAAGAATGCACTCCTGGATGGTTATGGCTTAACCACTGAACAGTACAGGATCAAGTTCAGAGATACCAAAAAGGAGTCTTCACAAGACTGGGTTGATTTCATTGACCAGGCAGTGAAGGCCTTGGAGGGGTGGTTACATGGCAGTAAAGTTACTGATTATGACAGCCTGTATAACTTAATCCTGAGAGAGCATATTCTTAATAATTGTGTGTCTGATTTGTTGCACCAGTACTTGGTGGACTCTGATCTGACCTCTCCCCAAGAATTGGGAAAGAAGGCAGACAAATGGGTCAGAACAAGAGTGAACAGAAAAGTTCATACAGGGGCTGACAAAGATGGCAACAAAAAGAAGGATGGTAAGTCTTCTGACAAGGGTGGGGACAAATCTAAAAATGAGTCTTCATCAGGCCCACAAAAACACTCTGGTGGGGGTGGTGGGCCCAAACCTTCCTCTAATCAGAACAAGGAAAGGAAACCATGGTGCTATTTATGTAAGATAAAAGGCCATTGGACAACAGATCCCAGTTGTCCAAAGAAAGGCACCACAGCTCCTACCACTACAACCCCTACTGCTACACCTAGTGTCCCTACTAATAGCAGTGGTGGTGGGAGCAAACCTACTAATAGCCAATCCAAGGGAGTAGCTGGGCTCACTTTTGGTAATTTAGTTGGGGTTGGTCTGATTAGGGAGACCACAGAGGCTACTTTAGTCTCTGAAGGGGCTATTGACTTAGCCACTTTGGTTGCTTGCCCCCATAACTTGGAGAAGTACAAGCAACTAACCCTAATAAATGGTGTTGAGGTCCAGGCCTACAGGGACACAGGTGCCAGTGTCACAATGGTGATTGAGAAACTGGTGCACCCTGAACAACACATACTTGGACACCAGTACCAAGTAACCGATGCTCACAACATAACACAAAGCCACCCCATGGCTGTTGTAAATCTCAACTGGGGGGGGGGTATCTGGTCCAAAGAAAGTTGTGGTAGCTTCAGATTTACCTGTAGACTGTCTATTAGGGAACGATTTGGAGACATCAGCTTGGTCAGATGTGGAGTTGGAGGCCCATGCAGCAATGCTGGGCATCCCAGGGCATATTTTTGCTTTGACAAGGGCTCAGGCCAAAAAGCAAAAAGGACAGGGAAGCTTGGATCCTGGAACAATGGACCAAGTGCTCCCTAAAGCTAGGGCTAGTAGAAGCAAACCACTTCCTACTATCCCTCCCTCTACAGTGGATTCTACTTCTGAGGAAGAAGAATTCCCTCCCTGTGCAGAACCTACACCAGAGGAGCTGGAAGCAGACACTGCTGAGCTTTTGGGTGAAGGGGGGCCTGCCAGAGAGGAGCTGAGTGTGGCACAGCAAACCTGTCCCACATTAGAGGGTCTCAGACAGCAAGCTGTCAAACAGGCTAATGGGGATGTCAGTGACTCACACAGAGTTTACTGGGAGGACAACCTCTTGTACACTGAGCAAAGGGATCCTAAACCTGGAGCTGCCAGGAGATTAGTGATTCCTCAGGAGTACAGAAAGTTCCTCCTAACACTGGCACATGACATTCCCTTAGCTGGGCACCTGGGTCAAATGAAAACTTGGGACAGATTGGTACCACTGTTTCATTGGCCTAGGATGTCTGAGGACACAAAAGAATTTTGTAAGTCCTGTGAAACCTGTCAAGCCAGTGGCAAGACAGGTGGCACTCCAAAGGCACCCCTTATCCCACTGCCTGTGGTTGGGGTTCCCTTTGAAAGGGTAGGGGTTGACATAGTTGGCCCCCTTGACCCTCCTACTGCTTCAGGCAATAGGTTTATCTTAGTGGTAGTGGACCATGCCACAAGGTATCCTGAAGCAATTCCTTTAAGGACCACTACAGCTCCTGCAGTGGCAAAGGCCCTCCTGGGAATATTTTCCAGGGTGGGCTTCCCAAAGGAAGTAGTATCAGACAGAGGAAGCAATTTCATGTCTGCATACTTAAAGGCCATGTGGAAGGAGTGTGGTGTAACTTACAAGTTCACAACACCCTATCATCCACAAACAAATGGACTGGTGGAGAGATTTAATAAAACTCTCAAAGGCATGATTATGGGACTCCCTGAAAAACTCCGCAGGAGATGGGATATCCTTCTACCATGCCTCCTTTTTGCCTACAGGGAGGTACCCCAGAAAGGAGTGGGCTTCAGCCCCTTTGAACTTCTTTTTGGACACCCTGTTAGGGGTCCACTCACACTTGTAAAGGAGGGTTGGGAACAACCTTTAAAAGCTCCTAAGCAGGATATTGTGGACTATGTACTTGGCCTCAGATCAAGGATGGCTGAGTACATGAAAAAGGCCAGTAAAAACCTTCAGGCCAGCCAAGAGCTCCAGAAGCAATGGCATGATCAGAAGGCTGTTTTGGTTCAGTACCAACCAGGGCAGAAAGTGTGGGTCTTGGAGCCTGTGGCCCCAAGAGCACTCCAAGATAAATGGAGTGGTCCACACACAATTGTTGAAAAGAAGGGTGAAGTCACCTACTTGGTTGACTTAGGCACTGCCAGGAGTCCCCTTAGGGTGCTCCATGTCAACCGCCTGAAACCCTACTATGACAGGGCTGATCTCACCCTGCTCATGGCAACAGATGAGGGACAGGAAGAAGACAGTGATCCTCTACCTGATCTCTTCTCTTCCACAGAACAAGATGCTCTTGTGGAAGGGGTAGTTTTGGCTGATTGTCTTACCGCTGAGCAGAAAGATAATTGCATAAATCTCCTAGGACAATTTTCAGAACTCTTCTCCATTGTGCCAGGCACCACTTCTTGGTGTGAGCACACTATAGATACTGGAGACAGTTTACCTGTCAAAAGTAAGATCTATAGGCAGCCTGACCATGTCAGGGACTGCATAAAGCAAGAAGTTCAGAAGATGTTGGAACTAGGAGTGGTTGAGCACTCTGACAGTCCATGGGCTTCTCCTGTGGTACTGGTACCAAAACCCAATTCTAAAGATGGAAAGAAGGAAATGAGGTTTTGTGTAGACTATAGAGGTCTCAACTTGGTAACCAAAACAGATGCTCACCCTATACCCAGGGCAGATGAGCTAATAGATACACTGGCATCCGCCAAGTATCTAAGCACTTTTGATTTGACTGCAGGGTATTGGCAGATCAAAATGTCAGAAGATGCTAAACCTAAGACTGCATTTTCTACCATTGGAGGACATTACCAGTTTACTGTAATGCCTTTTGGTTTGAAAAATGCACCTGCCACTTTTCAGAGGTTGGTGAACACAGTCCTGCAAGGGCTGGAAGCTTTCAGTGCAGCATATTTGGATGATATAGCTGTCTTTAGCTCCAGCTGGGATGATCACCTGGTCCACCTTTGGAAAGTTTTGGAGGCCCTGCAAAAGGCAGGCCTCACTATCAAGGCTTCAAAGTGCCAGATAGGGCAGGGTAAAGTGGTTTATCTGGGACACCTTGTTGGTGGGGAACAGATTGCACCACTTCAGGGGAAAATCCAAACTATTATTGATTGGATTCCCCCTACCACTCAGACTCAGGTGAGAGCCTTCCTAGGCCTCACTGGGTATTACAGGAGGTTCATTAAGAACTATGGCTCCATTGCAGCCCCTCTTAATGACCTCACATCCAAGAAAATGCCTAAAAAGGTATTATGGACAGCAAACTGTCAGAAAGCTTTTGAGGAGCTGAAGCAGGCCATGTGCTCTGCACCTGTCCTGAAAAGCCCTTGTTACTCTAAAAAATTCTATGTCCAAACTGATGCATCTGAATTAGGAGTAGGGGCAGTCCTATCACAACTTAATTCTGAGGGCCAGGATCAACCTGTTGCTTTTATTAGTAGAAGGTTGACCCCTAGAGAAAAGCGTTGGTCTGCCATTGAGAGGGAGGCCTTTGCTGTGGTCTGGGCTCTGAAGAAGTTGAGGCCATACCTGTTTGGCACTCACTTCATTGTTCAGACAGACCACAAACCTCTACTTTGGCTAAAACAAATGAAAGGTGAAAATCCTAAATTGTTGAGGTGGTCCATATCCCTACAGGGAATGGACTATACAGTGGAACATAGACCTGGGAGTAGCCACTCCAATGCAGATGGACTCTCCAGATATTTCCACTTAGACAATGAAGACTCATCAGGTAATGGCTAGTCTTATTGTCCTTCGTTTGGGGGGGGGTTGTGTAGGAAAGTACCATCTTGCCTGGCATGTTACCCCCATTTTTCACTGTATATATGTTGTTTTAGTTGTATGTGTCACTGGGACCCTGGTAACCCAGGGCCCCAGTGCTCATAAGTGTGCCTGTATGTGTTACCTGTGTAGTGACTAACTGTCTCACTGAGGCTCTGCTAATCAGAACCTCAGTGGTTATGCTCTCTCATTTCTTTCCAAATTGTCACTGACAGGCTAGTGACCATTTTTACCAATTTACATTGGCTTACTGGAACACCCTTATAATCCCCTAGTATATGGTACTGAGGTACCCAGGGTATTGGGGTTCCAGGAGATCCCTATGGGCTGCAGCATTTCTTTTGCCACCCATAGGGAGCTCTGACAATTATTACACAGGCCTGCCACTGCAGCCTGAGTGAAATAACGTCCACGTTATTTCACAGCCATTTTACACTGCACTTAAGTAACTTATAAGTCACCTATATGTCTAACCTTTACCTGGTAAAGGTTAGGTGCAAAGTTACTTAGTGTGAGGGCACCCTGGCACTAGCCAAGGTGCCCCCACATTGTTCAGAGCCAATTCACTGAACTTTGTGAGTGCGGGGACACCATTACACGCGTGCACTACATATAGGTCACTACCTATATGTAGCTTCACCATGGTAACTCCGAATATGGCCATGTAACATGTCTATGATCATGGAATTGCCCCCTCTATGCCATCCTGGCATTGTTGGTACAATTCCATGATCCCAGTGGTCTGTAGCACAGACCCTGGTACTGCCAAACTGCCCTTCCTGGGGTTTCTCTGCAGCTGCTGCTGCTGCCAACCCCTCAGACAGGCATCTGCCCTCCTGGGGTCCAGCCAGGCCTGGCCCAGGATGGCAGAACAAAGAACTTCCTCTGAGAGAGGGTGTAACACCCTCTCCCTTTGGAAAATGGTGTGAAGGCAGGGGAGGAGTAGCCTCCCCCAGCCTCTGGAAATGCTTTGTTGGGCACAGATGTGCCCAATTCTGCATAAGCCAGTCTACACCGGTTCAGGGACCCCTTAGCCCCTGCTCTGGCGCGAAACTGGACAAAGGAAAGGGGAGTGACCACTCCCCTGACCTGCACCTCCCCTGGGAGGTGTCCAGAGCTCCTCCAGTGTGCTCCAGACCTCTGCCATCTTGGAAACAGAGGTGCTGCTGGCACACTGGACTGCTCTGAGTGGCCAGTGCCACCAGGTGACGTCAGAGACTCCTGCTGATAGGCTCCTTCAGGTGTTAGTAGCCTTTCCTCTCTCCTAGGTAGCCAAACCCTCTTTTCTGGCTATTTAGGGTCTCTGTCTCTGGGGAAACTTTAGATAACGAATGCATGAGCTCAGCCGAGTTCCTCTGCATCTCCCTCTTCACCTTCTGATAAGGAATCGACCGCTGACCGCGCTGGAAGCCTGCAAACCTGCAACATAGTAGCAAAGACGACTACTGCAACTCTGTAACGCTGATCCTGCCGCCTTCTCGACTGTTTTCCTGCTTGTGCATGCTGTGGGGGTAGTCTGCCTCCTCTCTGCACCAGAAGCTCCGAAGAAATCTCCCGTGGGTCGACGGAATCTTCCCCCTGCAACCGCAGGCACCAAAAAGCTGCATCTCCGGTCCCTTGGGTCTCCTCTCAGCACGACGAGCGAGGTCCCTCGAATCCAGCGACACCGTCCAAGTGACCCCCACAGTCCAGTGACTCTTCAGCCCAAGTTTGGTGGAGGTAAGTCCTTGCCTCACCTCGCTGGGGCTGCATTGCTGGGAACCGCGACTTTGCAAGCTTCTCCGGCCCCTGTGCACTTCCGGCGGAAATCCTTCGTGCACAGCCAAGCCTGGGTCCACGGCACTCTAACCTGCATTGCACGACTTTCTAAGTTGGTCTCCGGCGACGTGGGACTCCTTTGTGCAACTTCGGCGAGCACCGTTTCACGCATCCTCGTAGTGCCTGTTTCTGGCACTTCTCCGGGTGCTACCTGCTTCAGTGAGGGCTCCTTGTCTTGCTCGACGTCCCCTCTCTCTGCAGGTCCAATTTGCGACCTCCTGGTCCCTCCTGGGCCCCAGCAGCGTCCAAAAAACGCCAAACGCACGATTTGCGTGTAGCAAGGCTTGTTGGCGTCCATCCGGCGGGAAAACACTTCTGCACGACTCTCCAAGGCGTGGGGGATCCATCCTCCAAAGGGGAAGTCTCTAGCCCTTGTCGTTCCTGCAGTATTCACAGTTCTTCAGCCTAGTAAGAGCTTCTTTGCACCAACCGCTGGCATTTCTTGGGCATCTGCCCATCTCCGAGCTGCTTGTGACTTTTGGACTTGGTCCCCTTGTTCCACAGGTACCTTCAGACAGGAATCCATCGTTGTTGCATTGCTGATTTGTGTTTTCCTTGCATTCTCCCTCTAACACGACTATTTTGTCCTTAGGGGAACTTTGGTGCACTTTGCACTCACTTTTCAGGGTCTTGGGGTGGGTTATTTTGCTAACTCTCACTATTTTCTAATAGTCCCAGCGACCCTCTACAAGGTCACATAGGTTTGGGGTCCATTCGTGGTTCGCATTCCACTTCTGGAGTATATGGTTTGTGTTGCCCCTATCCCTATGTTTCCCCATTGCATCCTATTGTAACTATACATTGTTTGCACTGTTTTCTAAGACTATACTGCATATTTTTGCTATTGTGTATATATATCTTGTGTATATTTCCTATCCTCTCACTGAGGGTACACTCTAAGATACTTTGGCATATTGTCATAAAAATAAAGTACCTTTATTTTTAGTATAACTGTGTATTGTGTTTTCTTATGATATTGTGCATATGACACTAAGTGGTACTGTAGTAGCTTCACACGTCTCCTAGTTCAGCCTGAGCTGCTTTGCTAAGCTACCATTATCTATCAGCCTAAGCTGCTAGACACCCTATACACTAATAAGGGATAACTGGGCCTGGTGCAAGGTGCAAGTACCCCTTGGTACTCACTACAAGCCAGTCCAGCCTCCTACAGTGATGAAGACTCATTTTTAGATGTGTCCCCACCCTTGTCAGAAGACTTACCATCTTTCTTCTTGCCATCCTTGTCACCCCCTGAATGAACTTTTATGTTCACGCTTGTTCTGACCAATTTCTCTGCCTTCTTTCCCAATTCTTGGGGAGAGGTCAGATCTGAGTCCGCTAGATATTGGTGTAACAAGTCAGACACACAGTTATTCAGAATATGCTCTCTCAGAATAAGATTACACAGGCTTTCATAGTCAGAAACTTTACTGCCATGTAACCACCCCTCCAAGGCCTTCACTGAACAGTCAACAAAGTCTATCCAGTCTTGTGAGAACTCTTTTCTGGTGTATCTGAACTTAATCCTGTATTGTTCAGTGGTTAAGCCAAATCCATCCAAGTCTACATCCTTCAAAACTGCAAAATTATTAGCATCACTTTCTCTAACAGTAAGGAGCCTATCCCTACCCTTTCCATTGAAAGCTAGCCATAGAATGGCAGCCCACTGCCTTTGAGGGACCCCCTGTACCGTACAGGCCCTCTCAAGTGCAGCAAACCACTTGTTAATGTCATCCCCCTCCTTGTAAGGGGGAACTATCTTGTGCAGATTCCTCGAATCATGCTCTCTCACAGGATTACTATCAGGAATACTGCTGCTGCCACCATGGGGTCCAAACCCCAATCTCTGTCTCTCCTTCTCCAGGTCTAGGGATTCCCTGTTTAGAGCCAGCTGTTGCTGTTTAAGATTCAGCCTGGTCTCTTCCACTCTCAACTTTTTGAGTTCCCTTTCTAACATGTTGTCTTTAGGGTGGGAATGTTTAGACACTGAGGAAATATTGGAACCAACAGAGGGAGACCTGTCCCTAACAGGTTGCACTCTAACAACCTGGCCTCCAGGAACAAAAGCATCCCTACTATGATGAGAGCTTCTATTACTACCAGCATTGCTATGTGGTCTGCTAAAGGGCAGATTTGGAATAGAACCCTCCACACCTCCCTCAAGGGGTTCCCCTGAGTCAGAGTGTGAGCTCTCTACCATCTTTTCAATTGAAGTGCCAGCTAGGGACTTATCATTCTCAATGAGAAAATTATATAGAAATTCTGTAGAGGGATTCTTTCCTATCACTAAACCTCTATCAATGCAGAGACTCCTTAGGCTCTTAAAGTTTAAATTGTCATAAGTTGTATTGACCATTTTAAGAGAAGTTCCTACATCAGACATGATAGAAGAAGGTTTAGAGACAGTGAGAAAAGAGAAAAAGTTTCAGGACTTTTTAAAGAACAGGGAAAAAAACTTTTTCAAACTTTTTGAAACTTTTAGAAAGTTTAGGAGTACTTTTCAGCACTTAGCAGAAAGTGTAAGAGAAGAAAAGCAAAACTTTCCGGTTAGGTGTACATACACTGAACTTGTTTTGTATATTATTCTCTTATCAAAAGTACAAAATGACAAAGTGGTAAGTAGTTACAAGTACTTATCCCACCGCTGCACAACCAATGTAGGAGGCTGACCTGGCTTGTAGTGGGTACCAGGGGTACTTACACCTTGTGCCAGGTACAGTTATCCCTTATTAGTGTAGAAGAGGTGTTTCTAGCAGCTTAGGCTGATAGAAGGTAGCTATAGCAGAGTAGCTTAGGCTGAACTATGAGACATGCAAAGCTCCTACTATACCACTGGTGTCATATGCACAATATCATAAGAAAACACAATACACAGATATACTAAAAATAAAGGTACTTTATTTTTATGACAATATGCAAAAAGTATCTCAGTGAGTACCTTCAGTATGAGGGTGCCAAATATACACAAGATATATGTACACAATACCAAAAATATGCAGTAATAGCAAAAGGAAGTAATGCAAGCAGTGTAAAGTTACAATAGATTGCAATAGGAGCACATAGGTATAGGGGCAACACAAACCATATACTCCAAAAGTGGAATGCGAACCACGAATGGACCCCAAACCTATGTGAGCTTGTAGAGGGTCACTGGGACTGTAAGAAAACAGTGAGGGTTAGAAAAATAGCCCACCCCAAGACCCTGTAAGGTAGGTATAAAGTGCACCTACAACCCCCAGAGAGCACAGAAGTCGTGATAGGGGGATTCTGCAAGGAAAACCAAGACCAGTAATGCAACAACAGTGGATTTCCGGACAAGAGTACCTGTAAGAGAAGGAGACCAAGTCCAAGAGTCGCGAGAGTGTCGAGAGTGGGCAGGAGCCCAGGAAATGCCAGCTGAGGGTGCAAGGAAGCTGCCACCGGATGGAAAAACCTTGGTGTTTTGCAAGAACGAAGAGGACTAGGAACTTTGCCTTTGGAGGATGGATGTCCCACGTCGTGAAGAGGCTTGCAGACGTTTTCCCACGCAGAAAGACCGCAAACAAGCCTTGCTAGCTGCAAGGGTCGCGGTTAAGGTTTTTGGATGCTGCTGTGGCCCAGGAGGGACCAGGATGTCGCCACTTGGATGAGGAGACAGTGGGGGCGCCCAGCAAGTTAGGGAGCCCTCACAGAAGCAGGTAGCACCCACAGAAGTACCGGATCAGGCACTTAGAAGAGTAGTGAACCGGAGTCCACCCAAAGTCAGAAAAGGGAGTCCCACGACGCCGGAGGACAACTCAGAAGGTTGTGCACTGCAGGTTAGAGTGTCGGGACCCAGGCTTGGCTGTGCACAAAGGAAATCCTGGAAGAGTGCACAGGAGCCGGAGCAGCTGCAAATCACGTGGTACCCAGCAATGCAGTCTACCGTGGGGAGGCAAGGACTTACCTCCACCAAACTTGGACTGAAGAGTCACTGGACTGTGGGAGTCACTTGGACAGAATTGCTGAGTTCCAGGGACTACGCTCGTTGTGCTGAGAGGGGACCCAGAGGACCAGTGATGCAGTCTTTTGTTGCCTGCAGTTGCAGGGGGAAGATTCCGTCAACCCATGGGAGATTTCTTCTGAGCTCCTGATGCAAGAAGGAGGCAGGCTACCCCCAGAGCATGCACCACCACGAAACAGGCGAGAAAGCCGTCAGGATGAAGCGATACAAGGTTGCAGTAGTCGTCTTTGCTACTTTGTTGCGGTTTTGCAGGCGTCCTGAGCAGCCAGCGGTCGATCCATGGCAGAAGGTGAAGAGGGAGATGCAGAGGAACTCTGGTGAGCTCTTGCATTCGGTATCTGAAGAATTCCCCAAAGCAGAGACCCTAAATAGCCAGAAAAGGAGGTTTGGCTACCTAGGAAGGAGGATTGGCTGCTAAGAGAGGTAAGAGCCTATCAGAAGGAGTCTCTGACATCACCTGCTGGTACTGGCCACTCAGAGCAGTCCAGTGTCCTCTGTGTCCAAGATGGCAGAGGTCTGGGACACACTGGAGGAGCTCTGGGCACCTCCCCTGGGAGGTGCAGGTCAGGGGAGTGGTCACTCCCCTTTCCTTTGTCCAGTTTCGCGCCAGAGCAGGGCTGGGGGATCCCTAAACCGGTGTAGACTGGCTTATGCAGAGATGGGCAGCATCTGTGCCCATCAAAGCATTTCCAGAGGTTGGGGAGGCTACTCCTCCCCAGCCATCACACCTGTTTTCAAAGGGAGAGGGTGTCACACCCCCTCTCAGAGGAAATCCTTTGTTCTGCCTTCCTGGGCCAGGGCTGCTTGGGGTGTTGCTGCTGCCAACCCCTCAGACAGGTTTCTGCCCTCCTGGGGTCCAATCTTAACTTTAAATGCCTAAGAAGTCTCTGCATTAATAGAGGTTTAGTGGTAGGAAAGAACCCTTCTAGGGAATTTCAGTATAACATGCTCCTTGAGAATGATAAGTCCCTAGGTGGCACTTCATCTGAGAAGTTAGTAGATAGCTCACACTCTGACTCAGGGGAACCCCTTCAGGGAGGTGTACATGGTTCTCTTCCAAATCTGCCCCTTAGCAGACCTCCTAGCAATGCTGGTAGTAATAGAAGCTCTCATCAGAGTAGGGATGTTTTTGTTCCTGGAGGCCAGGTTGTTAGAGTCCAAACTGTTAGGGACAGATCTCCCTCTGTTAATTCCAATATATCCTCAGTGTCCAAGCATTCCCAACCCACACATCCTGAAGAGAACATGTTAGAAAGCAAACTCAAAAAGTTGGGAGTGGAAGACACCAGACTGAGGCTTAAACAGCAACAGCTGGCTCTAGACAGGGAATCCCTAGACCTGGAGAAGGAGAGACAGAGATTGGGGTTTGGACCCCATGGTGGCAGCAGCAGTATTCCTGATAGCAATCCTGTGAGAGAGCATGATTCCTGGAATCTGCACAAGATAGTTCCCCCTTACAAGGAGGGGGATGACATTAACACGTGGTTTGCTGCACTTGAGAGGGCACAGGGGGTCCTTCAAAGGCAGTGGGCTCCTATCCTATGGCTATCTTTCAATGGAAAGGGTAGGGATAGGCTCCGTACTGTTAGAGAAAGTGATGCTAATAATTTTGCAGTTTTGAAGGATGCACTCTTGGATGGATTTGGTTTAACCACTGAACAATTCAGGATTAAGTTCAGATACACCAGAAAAGAGTCCTCACCAGACTGGATAGACTTTGTTGACTGTTCAGTGAAGGCCTTGGAGGGGTGGTTACATGGCAGTAAAGTTTCTGACTATGAAAGCCTGTATAATCTTATTCTGGAAGAGCATATTCTGAATAACTGTGTGTCTGACTTGTTACACCAACATCTAGTGGACTCAGATCTGACCTCTCCCCAAGAATTGGGAAAGAAGGCAGACAAATGGGTCAGAACAAGAGTGAACAGAAAAGTTCACACAGGGGGTGACAAGGATGGCAAGAAGAAGGATGGTAAGTCTTCTGACAAGGGTGGGGACAAATCTAAAAATGAGTCTTCATCAGGCCCACAAAAACACTCTGGTGGGGGTGGTGAGTCCAAATCTTCTTCAAATCAAGTAAAAAAGCCTTGGTGTTATTTATGTAAAGTAAAAGGCCATTGGACAACTGATGCCAGTTGTCCAAAGAAAAACACTAAACCTCCCACTACCACAACCTCTACTGCAAATTCTAGTGCCCCTAGTAATAGTGTTGGTGGGAGCAAACCTACTAATAGCCAATACAAGGGAGTAGCTGGGATCACTTTTGGTAATTTAATTGGGGTTGGTCTTGTTAGGGAGACCACAGAGGCTGTGTTAGTCTCTTAAGATGCCATTGATTTGGCCACCTTGGTTGCTTGTCCCCTTAATAAGGATAAGTACAAGTAACTTCCCCTAATCAATGGTGTTGAGGTTCAGGCCTACAGGGACACAGGTGCCAGTGTTACCATGGTAATAGAGAAACTGGTACACCCTGAACAACACCTACTTGGTCACAAGTACCAAGTGACAGACTCTCATAACAACACTCTTAGCCACCCCATGGCTGTTGTGAATCTCAACTGGGGGGGGGGGGTTACTGGTCCAAAGAAAGTTGTGGTTGCTTCAGATTTACCTGTAGACTGTCTACTAGGAAATGATTTAGAGACATCAGCTTGGGCAGAAGTGGAGTTGGAGGCTCATGCAGCAATGCTGGGCATTCCTGGGGATATTGTTGCTTTAACCAGGGCTAAGGCCAAAATGCAAAAAGGACAGGGTGACTTGGATCCTGGAACAATGGACCAAGTGCTTCCTAAAGCTAGGGGTAGCAAGGGTAAATCCCTACCCACTATCCCTCCCTCTAAAGATGATTCTCCTTCTGAGGAAGAAGAATTTCCTCCCTGTGCAGAACCTTCACCAGATAAGCTGGCAGCAGACACTGCTGAGCTTTTGGGTGGAGGGGGGCCTGCCAGGGAGAAGCTGAGTGTGGCACTGCAATCCTGTTCCACATTAGAGGGTCTCAGACAGCAAGCTGTCAAGCAGCAAAATGGGGATGTCAGTGACTCACATAGAGTTTACGGGGAGGAAAATCTCTTGTACACAGAGGCAAGGGACCTAAATCCTGGAGCAGCCAGGAGATTGGTCATTCCCCTGCAGTACAGAGAGTTCCTCCTAACTCTGGCACTTGACATTCCTTTGGCTGGACATTTGGGTCAGATTAAAGCATGGGAAAGGCTTGTCCCCCTGTTTCACTGGCCTAGGATGTCAGAAGACACAAAAGATTTTTGTAAGTCTTGGGTGACCTGCCAAGCCAGTGGCAAGACTGGTGGCACTCCAAAGGCTCCCCTTATTCCACTACCTGTGGTTGGGGTTCCCTTTGAAAGGGTAGGGGTTGACATAGTTGGCCCCCTTGACCCTCCTACTGCTTCAGGCAATAGGTTTATCTTGGTGGTAGTGGACCATGCCACAAGATATCCTGAAGCAATTCCTCTAAGGACCACTACAGCACCTGCAGTGGCAAAAGCCATCCTGGGAATCTTTTCCAGGATGGGTTTTCCAAAAGAGGTTGTATCAGACAGGGGTAGCAACTTTATGTCTGCATACTTGAAGGCGATGTGGAAGGAATGTGGTGTAACATACAAATTCACAACACCGTATCATCCACAGACAAATGGACCGGTAGAGAGGTTTAATAAAACTTTCAAAGGAATGATAATGGACCTCCCTGAAAAACTCAGGAGGAGATGGGATGTCCTGTTACCTTGCCTCCTTTTTGCTTACAGTGAGGTACCCCAGAAAGGAGTGGGCTTCAGCCCCTTTGAACTCCTATTTGGGCACCCTGTAAGAGGTCCACTACACTTGTGAAGGAGGGTTGGGAACAACCTTTAAAAGGACCCAAGCAGGATATAGTGGACTATGTACTTGGCCTAAGATACAGAATGGCGGAGTACATGAAAAAGGTCAGTAAAAACCTTCAGGCAAGCCAAGAGCTCCAAAAGCAATGGCATGACCAGATGGCTGTTCTGATTCAGTACCAACCAGGACAGAAGGTGTGGGTATTGGAGCCTGTGAACCCAAGAGCACTCCAAAACAAATGGAGTGGACCCCATCTCATTATTGTAAAGAAGGGCGAGGTCACGTACTTGGTTGACCTGTGCACTGCCAGGAGTCCCCTTAGGGTGCTCCATGTCAACTGCCTAAAACCCTACTATGACAGGGCTGATCTCACCCTGCTCATGGCAACAGATGAAGGACAGGAAGAAGAGAGTGACCCTCTCCCTGAACTCTTCTCTTCCACTGAAGATGATGCTTTAGTGGAAGGTGTAGTTTTGGCAGACTGTCTTACTGCAGAGCAGAAAGACAACTGCATAAATCTCCTAGGTCAGTTTTCTGAGCTCTTTTCAACTGTGCCAGGGACCACATCTTGGTGTGAACACACAATTGATACTGGAGACAGCTTGCCTGTCAAAAGTAAAATCTATAGGCAGCCTGACCCTGCCAGAGACTGCATGAAGCAAGAAGTTCAGAAAATGCTTGATCTAGGAGTGGTTGAACATTCTGAAAGCCCATGGGCCTCTCCTGTGGTGCTTGTACCAAAGCCTCACTCAAAAGATGGAAAAAGGGAGATGAGGTTTTGTGTAAATTACAGAGGTCTCAACCAGGTAACAAAAACTGATGCTCACCCTATACCCAGGGCAGATGAGCTCATAGATACACTGGCATCTGCTCAGAAGAAATCTCCCGTGGGACGACGGAATCATTCCCCTGCAACCGCAGGCACCAAAAGAACTGCATCGCCGGTCCTCTGGGTCCCCTCTCAGCACGACGAGCGTGGTCCCTGGAACTCAGCAACTCTGTCCAAGTGACTCCCACAGTCCAGTGACTCTTCAGTCCATGTTTTGTGGAAGTAAGTCCTTGCCTCCCGACGCTAGACTGCATTGCTGGGTACCGCGTGATTTGCAGCTGCTCTGGCTCCTGTGCACTCTTCCAGGATTTCCTTTGTGCACAGCCAAGCCTGGGTCCCGACACTCTAACCTGCAGTGCACAACCTCCTGAGTTGTCCTCCGGCGTCGTGGGACTCCCTTTTCTGACTTCGGGTGGACTTCCTGTTCACCCCGCTTCTAAGTGCCTGATCCGGTACATCTGCGGGTGCTGCCTGCTTCTGAGAGGGCTCCCTGACTTACTGGGCGCCCCCTCTGTCTCCTCATCCAAGTGGCGACATCCTGGTCCCTCCTGGGCCACAGCAGCATCCAAAAACCCTAACCGCAACCCTTGCAGCTAGCAAGGCTTGTTTGCGGTCTTTCTGCGTGGGAACACCTCTGCAAGCTTCCTCACGACGTGGGGCATCCATCCTCCAAAGGAGAAGTTCCTAGTCCTCTTCGTTCTTGCAAAACACCAAGCTTCTTCCATCCAGTGGCAGCTTCCTTGCACCCTCAGCTGGTATTTCCTGGGCTCCTGCCCACTCTCAACACTGTTGCGACTCTTGGACTTGGTCCCCTTGTCTTACAGGTACTCTGTTCCGGAAATCCATTGTTGTTGCATTGCTGGTGTTGGTTTTCCTTGCAGAATCCCCCTATCACGACTTCTGTGCTCTCTGGGGGCTGTAGGTGCACTTTACACCTACCTTACAGGGTCTTGGGGTGGGCTATTTTTCTAACCCTCACTGTTTTCTTACAGTCCCAGCGACCTTCTACAAGCTCACATAGGTTTGGGGTCCATTCGTGGTTCGCATGCCACTTTTGGAGTATATGGTTTGTGTTGCCCCTATACCTATGTGCTCCTATTGCAATCTATTGTAACTTTACACTGCTTGCATTACTTCCTTTTGCTATTACTGCATATTTTTGGTATTGTGTACATATATCTTGTGTATATTTGGCATCCTCATACTGAGGGTACTCACTGAGATACTTTTGGCATATTGTCATACAAATAAAGTACCTTTATTTTTAGTATATCTGTGGATTGTGTTTTCTTATGATATTGTGCATATGACACCAGTGGTATAGTAGGAGCTTTACATGTCTCCTAGTTCAGCCTAAGCTGCTCTGCTATAGCTACCTTCTATCAGCCTAAGCTGCTAGAAACACCTCTTCTACACTAATAAGGGATAACTGGACCTGGCACAAGGTGCAAGTACTAGGGCATTATATGGGTGTACCAGTATGCCAATGTGAATTGGTAAATTTAGTCACTAGCCTGTTAGTGACAAATTTGGAAAGCAGAGAGATCATAACCACTGAGGTTCTGGTTAGCAGAGCCTCAGTGAGACAGTTAGGCATCACACAGGGAACACATACAGGGCACATACTTATGAGCACTGGGGCCATGCCTGGCAGGGTCCCAGTGACACATACACTAAAACAACATATATACAGTGAAATATGGGGGTAACATGCCAGGCAAGATGGTACTTTCCTACACAATCCCCCCCAAACGAAGGACAATAAGACTAGCCATGACCTGATGAGTCTTCATTGTCTAAGTGGAAATATCTGGAGAGTCCATCTGCATTGGAGTGGGTACTCCCAGGTCTATGTTCCACTGTATAGTCCATTCCCTGTAGAGATATGGACCACCTCAACAATTTAGGAGTTTCACCTTTCATTTGTTTTAGCCAAAGTAGAGGTTTGTGGTCTGTCTGAACAATAAAGTTAGTGCCAAACAGGTATGTCCTCAACTTTTTCAGTGCCCAGACCACAGCAAAGGCCTCCCTCTCTATGGCAGACCAACGCTTTTCTCTAGGGGTCAACCTTCTGCTGATAAAAGCAACTGGTTGATCCTGGCCCTCAGAATTCAGTTGTGATAAGACTGCCCCTACCCCTAATTCAGATGCATCAGTTTGAACAATGAATGTCTTGGAGTAACATGGGCTTTTTAGGACAGGTGCAGAGCACATGGCCTGTTTGAGCTCCTCAAAAGCTTTCTGACAGCTAGCTGTCCATAAGACCTTTTTAGGCATCTTCTTACTTGTGAGATCATTAAGAGGGGCTGCTATGGAGCCATAGTTTTTAATGAATCTCCTGTAATACCCAGGGAGGCCTAAGAAGGCTCTCACCTGGGTCTGTGTTGTAGGGGGAACCGAATCCATGATTGTCTGGATTTTCCCCTGCAGTGGTTCAATCTGTTCTCCACCTACCAGGTGTCCCAGATAAAGTTCCCTGCCCTATCTGGCACTTTGAGGCCTTTATAGTGAGTGCCTTTTGCGGGGCCTCCAAAACCTTCCAAAGGTGGACCAGGTGCTCATCCCAGGTGGAGCTAAAGACAGCTATATCTTCTAGATATCCTGCACTAAAAGCCTCCAACCCTTGCAGCACTGGGTTCACCAACCTCTGAAAAGTGTCAGGTGCATTTTCCATACCAAAGGGCATCACTGTAAATTGGTAGTCCCCTCCTATAGTAGAAAATGCAGTTTTAAGTTTAGCATCCTCAGCCAATTTGATCTGCCAATACCCTGCAGTCAAATCAAAGGTACTTAGATACTTGGCAGATGCCAGTGTATCAATGAGCTCATCTGCCCTGTGTATAAGGTGAGCATCAGTTTTTGTTACCTGATTGAGACCTCTGTAGTCTACACAAAACCTCATCTCCTTTTTTCCATCTTTTGAGTGAGGCTTTGGTACAAGCACCACAGGACTCGCCCATGGGCTTTCAGAAGGTTCAACCACTCCTAGATCAAGCATTTTCTGAACCTCTTGTTTTATGCAGTCCCTGACATGGTCAGGCTGCCTATAGATTTTACTTTTGACAGGCAAGCTGTCTCCAGTATCAATTGTGTGTTCACACCAAGATGTGGTACCTGGCACAGTTGAAAAGAGTTCAGAAAATTGTCCAAGGAGGTTTATGCAGTTGTCTTTCTGTTCTGCAGTCAGACAGTGTGCTAAAACTACTTCCTCCATTAAAGTATCTTCTTCAATTGAGGAGAAGAGATCAGGGAGAGGGTCACTCTCTTCTTCCTGTCCCTCATCTGTTGCCATGAGCAGGGTGAGATCAGCCCTGTAATAGTAGGGATTTAGGTGTTTGACATGAATGACCCTAAGAGGACTCCTGGCTGGGCCCAGGTCTACCAGATAGGTAACCTCACCCTTTTTCTCAACAATTAGATGGGGTCCACTCCATTTGTCCTGGAGTGCTCTTGGGGCCACAGGCTCCAATACCCACACCTTCTGTCCTGGTTGGTACTGATTCAGAACAGCCTTCTGGTCATGCCATTGCTTCTGGAGCTCTTGGCTGGCCTGAAGGTTTTTGCTGGCCTTTTTCATGTACTCGGCCATTCTGGATCTTAGGCCAAGTACATAGTCGACTATGGTGGTCATTACAACCCTGGCGGACGGTGTTAAAGGTGCGGTAATACCGCAAACAGGCCGGTGGACAAAAAAAGGGAATTATGACCCTGGCGGAAACCGCCAACAAAGACAGCCACTTTAACACACCGCCCGCCACGGCGGTACAGACAAACAGCGCAGCGGTCACCGCCAACAGACAAGCGGGAGACAATGTACCGCCCACACCATTACAACACACCAATCCGCCACCTTTTCCGGGGCGGATTCACCGTGGATAAAAACACGGCGGAATCAGCCTTTGCAATGGGAAAACGCTCACCTCAACACATCCCACGAGGAACGACGACTCCATGGAGCCGGAACTCCAAATACTACCTGCCCTTGTCTTTCTGCTCGTTTATGACCAACAGCGACGTAGGCGCAGAAGATACCGGTGAGTATTGCATCTACTACACGGAGGAGGCAAAAGTTAGGGGGACACCCACCAAACACCCCCACACCCACCCTCGCATTAGCCAACATACACACCAATGCAGTCAAAAATATCACATTAACAACCCACAATCCCCCCGGAAGAATGCAAAGACAAAGCGAATTTCGGTCAAACATTGTAATGTGCCAATATACATGTCATACAAAAATATACTGATATATATCTCTAAATCACTCATAATTATATATACAATACAAGAAGTAGTGCAGATATGTACACAACAATGTCTGTGCACCAACAGTCCAAAAATGCATGGGCGAGGCCCACAATAGATACCTGCCCAAAATCGGAGAGAACACTGCCGGGGCATCAGATAGAAACACTACAGGCACCTCAGGGGGAAGGGAAGGGGGGGTACCTCAGCCGGATGAATGCAAAGCCAGATCCACGATGGGGCTCCATGCCCATTGATCTATCCTGGGGAGTGCAAAGCCACGGTCTCTCAAGTCTCACAAGTGGGTGGGTTGCCCACTGTGCCATCCTGGGGAGTGCAAAGCCACAGTCTCACAAGTCTCTACAGTGGGTGGTTTGCCCACTGTTCCATCCTGGGGAGTGCAAAGCCACAGTCTCTCAAGTCTCTACAGTGGGTGGGTCGCCCACTGCTGTATCCTGGGGAGTGCAAAGCCACAGTCTCACAAGTCTCTACAGTGGGTGGGTTGCCCACTGTTCCATCCTGGGGAGTGCAAAGCCACAGTCTCTCAAGTCTCACAAGTGGGTGGGTTGCCCACTAGACCATCCTGGGGAGTGCAAAGCCACAATTTCGCAAGTAGATGGAGTTCTCTACTGGTACTGGGTGGGACTGGTGCCCAGACTGGATGAGTCTCCCCGTGAAAGTTCATGTCCTGTCACTGTCCAGGCTGCACATGGGAGACGGATGCCTGATGTGGCAGCTTATTCATACCTACACGGTGCTTGCCCTGTTCAGCGGTCTTCACCCTGGCGGTCTTTGCCCTGTTCAGCGGTGCTTTGACATGGCGGTTCTGTACTGTTCAGCGGTGCTTAGCCATGCCGGTCTATGGACTGTTCAGCGGTGCTTTGCCATGGCGGTCTTTGCCCTGTTCAGCGGTGCTTTGCCATGGCGGTCTTTGCCCTGTTCAGCGGTGCTTTGACATGGCGGTCTTTGCCCTGTTCAGCGGTCTTCACCATGGCGGTCTTTGCCCTGTTCAGCAGTGCTTTGCCATGGCGGTTCTGGACTGTTCAGCGGTGCTTAGCCATGCCGGTCTATGGCCTGTTCAGCGGTGCTTTGCCATGGCGGTCTTTGCCCTGTTAAGCGGTGCATTGACATGGCGGTTCTGGACTGTTCAGCAGTGCTTTGCCATGGCGGTTCTGGACTGTTCAGCGGTGCTTTGACATGGCGGTCTCTGGACTGTTCAGCGGTGCTTTGACATGGCGCTTCTGGACTGTTCGGCGGTGCTTTGACATGGTGGTCTCTGGACTGTTCAGCGGTGCTTTGACATGGCGGTTTGGATACTGACATTGGTGTGTGGCATGAAGAACTCCACACTGGACATTGGTGTGTGGCATGATGAACTCCACACTGGACATTGGTGTGTGGCATGACGATCTCCACACTGGACATTGGTGTGTGGCATGACGAACTCCACACTGGACATTGGTGAGTGGCATGACGATATCCACACTGGACATTGGTGTGTGGCATGACGTTCCATCATTGGCCAGCGGGGCTGTGGGATCCTGGTCCCTCCTGGGCTGTGACTCCGGCGGTAGTCTGCTGACCAGTGACGATACTTGGGTCCTCCTGGGCTGTGACTCTGACGGTGGTCTCTGGACCAGTGACGATACTTGGGCCCTCCTGGGCTGTGACACTGGCGGTGGTCTCCTGACCAGTGACGATACTTGGGCCCTCCTGGGCTGTGACTCCGGCGGTGGTCTCTGGACCACTAACGATACTTGGGCCCTCCTGAGCTGTGACTCCGGCGGTGGTCTCTGGACCAGTGACGACGGTGCTGGCGGTTGTGTCTGGACCGCCGGAAATGATGGCGCACTTCTCCGCCGTGACACTCACAACAGGCTGGGGAGACTTCCTGTGGACCTTCTTTGGAGTTACAGCTGACTCACCAATCGCCTTGGATCCCATTTCACTTGTTGTCCCACCAGGAGTCTTGACACGGTCCCGTCGTCCACTCCCCAATTTCAGAGCCTTTACAGGGGGTGGGCTGCCAGTGCCTTGGCTCCGGGTCCTACTGCCTGCCCTGGTGGACGGTGCATTCCAAAAACCTGGAACACGCACCACTGGTACTGGAGGCTTTTTGGCTGAGGCGCTACGACGGGACTGATGAATTGGAGGGGGGTGTGTGGGCAAAAAGGTCAATTTGACATGGGGACAGTTTCTGACGGACACTGGGATGGGTAGCTGGAGGGGGTCTGGAAGTGGAGGAAGAGGAGGTGGTTGTAGGAGGTGTCACTTTAGGTGTTTTGGGTGCAGGTGCAGGTGCAGGTACTGGAGGCTGTCGTGAGGTGGATGGATGTTGGGTGAGTGATTGCGGGCGTTTGTGTACTTTGGGAGGTGGCGTCACAGACACACTGGGAGAGGACACAAGGGACGTGTAAATGGCAGTGGAGGTGGTGAGTGCAGGTGAGCGGCTTGTGGTGCTGGGTGTCCTGGTGCGAGTCCTAGTGCCTGTAGATGTGGTGAATGCAGGTGTGTGTGTAGACAACACTGGGAGGGAGGAGGGAGAAGAGGAGGAGGGGGACACAGTGGAGGCAGTGGATGTTGCTGTGTCTGTATGGGTGTGATGCTTGTGTGAGTGCCTGTGGTGTGTGTGGTGCCTATGTTTGCTTGAGCTACTTTTGGGTGTTGACTTGTGTGCATGCTGGTCTGTAGGTGTGCTTGGGATGGGCTGGGGTACAGGGGATTGGGTCTGGGTGGAGGAAGTTGGAGGGGGGAGGCTGGACACAGGGACAATGGCTGCCATCAGTGCTGAGGCCAGAGATTGCAGGGTTCGCTGAAGGGCAGCCTGACCAGAATGAATGCCCTCCAGGAATGCATTACCGTGTTGCAACTCTCGTTCTACACCCTGGATGGCATTCACAATGGTAGACTGCCCAACAGTGAGTGACCTGAGGAGGTCAATGGCCTCGTCACTGAGGGCAGTAGAGGTGACTGGGGCAGGGCCTGAGGTGCCTGGGGCGAAGGTGATGCCCACCCTCCTGGGTGAGCGGGCACGGGGCGAACGCTGAGGGAGCTGCTGGGAGGGCGGGGCTGGTAGGGGAGGTGGCGGCTGTACCTGTAGAAGTGGGGCGCACAGATGGTGCCGCCACCACAGGGAAGCTCACATCGGCGGACGAGTCCGTGTCGCTGCTTGGTGATCCGGTGGCCGACGTGAAGCTCCCCTCGCCCTCCGTCCCACTGGTGCATTCAGAGTCTGTGGTGTGGCCCTCCATGGCCATGTGGGATGCAGCTCCCTCGTGCTCCGGTGCCACTGTACCTCCGCCTGATGATGCTGATGTACAAAAGGACAGGGAGAGCAGGAAAAGGGGGGGAGACAGAAGAAAGAGAGTTTTAGTGCATGGCATACCGCTACCGTTGGCGGAAAAGACAGACGCAGCAGCTCCATGCATTACGCCGTGCTCCTGGCCTCTGCACATGCAATTTCTGGGATATGGACTACATGGCAATGGTAGAAATCTGCGCACATGGATGGCAAAGGGGCAACTACACCTCAACTTGCCACTCTTCTGAGCTGGGGTATAGTGCCACATGGCCTACATTACGGAGGGGCCTTGCCTACCTAACTCGCCCTGGCCTAGGGACACCCACAGCCCACCTCCCCACCCAGACCCCTCCACTGCACGCAAAGCCCGCAGAATGAGGTTGTACTCACCCCCTTGTGTCTGCTGTGATGTCCTCATGCGCCCATCCAACTCCGGGTAGGCCACCGCCAGGATCTGGAACATCAGTGGGGTCATGATGCAACGGGCACCCCTCCCACGTTGGGAGGCCATCCCCAGCTGAGCCTCCGCCATCTTCTTGCTGCAGCGGCGAATGTCCTCCCATCTCTTACGGCAGTGGGTGCCCCTTCTCTGGTGGGCCCCCAGGGTCCGGACTTCCTTGGCAATGGCACTCCAAATGTCCCTCTTCTGGTGGGCGCTGACCTACATGACATGCACAAGGAAAGAGGAACAGTCATTACCTACTGCACCGTCAATGTGAGTGGCCCCCTCCCAACTCTGGCTATGTGACCCATTCATCCCCATGCATTTCTGTTCTTAGAACTCTGCCCCCTTCCCTCTCCCACCCAGCCCTGTCCACCCAGGCCTAGCCCATCCAACGTGCTCCCTGTGTACTAACCTGTTGGTCTGGAGGACCGTAGAGTAGCATGTACTGGGGGAGGACCCCATCCACAAGTTTCTCCAACTCCTGTGCAGTGAAGGCAGGGGCCCTTTCCCCAGACGCAGCAGCCATTGTTGCTTCCAGACCGCGGTCACAGCAGCACTGGCAGTGTAGGTCCTCTCCTGTCGAAGGTCAGGTATCTAGTGATTGTACAGATAGAAAATGGCGGTGACGTCCGCGGCGGTGA
Organism: Pleurodeles waltl; assembly: GCF_031143425.1. Taxonomy (NCBI): domain Eukaryota; kingdom Metazoa; phylum Chordata; class Amphibia; order Caudata; family Salamandridae; genus Pleurodeles; species Pleurodeles waltl. Next base: position 186,895,032 of record NC_090443.1, read on the forward strand.
CGTCCGCGGCGATGTGCATCATCACCGGCGGCGCACCTGTTCATTGGCTCCTGGGACCCATAGGGTCCAATGTTAACCAATGCAGCATTGCGCCGCGGTCTACGACCGCCTACCGCGACGGTGTGCAACGACAGTGCAGTTACCCCACAATCCCATTGTCCCAGTTTAGAGGTCAGGCAGCCGCCATTTCAGGGGCCCACATGGCTTCATTTACTACTGCGTCACACATACCGAGGCCTACACTCAAAACATATCCAGGAAGGGTTAATTGTCTGTTGTAGTCTTGTGTGTGACTGTGGGTACATACCTGGAGGAATGGTGACTGTTTCTTCGCTGTTGTCCTTCTTAGGCACCGTCAGCTGGGACATATGGGAAGATGGCGTAATGCGCCGGTGTACCGACCGCTGGTGGACCTGTTGACAATGGAAGAGAGACATTTGATCGTCACCTACCGGTTTGACCGTGCCACAATCCAGCAACTATGTACCCAGTTGGAGCCAGACCTGATGTCACCAATCTGCCATCCGACTGGAATCCCCCCTGACGTGCAGGTGCTGTCAGTGCTCCATTTCCTTGCAAGTGGGTCATTTCAGACAACAGTGGCCATGGCATCAGGGATGTCCCAGCCTATGTTTTCCAACGTGTTGTCCAGAGTGTTGTCTGCCCTGCTGAAACACGTAAGGAGATACATCCTTTTCCCTGAGGTGGAGGATTTGCCTACAGTGAAAGGTGACTTCTATGCCCTTGGACATATCCCCAACGTCATAGGTGCCATTGATGGGACCCATGTACCTCTGGTACCCCCGCAGGAGTGAACAGGTGTACAGGAACAGGAAGAGTTATCATTCAATGAATGTCCAGATGGTCTGTTTGGCAGACCAGTACATCTCGCAGGTAAATGCAATGTTCCCTGGCTCTGTGCATGACGCCTACATCCTGCGGAATAGCAGCATCCCTGATATGATGGGTCAACTCCAGAGGCACTGTGTATGGCTATTGGGGGACTCTGGTTACCCCAACCTTTCCTGGCTACTAACCCCAGTGAGGAATCCCAGGACCAGGGCAGAGGAACGGTACAATGAGGCCCATGGGCGGACTAGGAGGGTGATCGAACGCACCTTCGGCCTCCTGAAGGCCAGGTTCAGGTGCCTCCATATGACAGGTGGGTCCCTATTCTACTCACCGAAGAAGGTGTGCGACATCATCATCGCCTGCTCCATGCTCCATAATTTGGCATTGCGACGCCAGGTGCCTTTTCTGCAGGAGGATGATCCAGATGACGGTGTTGTAGCAGCGGTGGAGCCTGTGGACAGTGATGAGGATGAAGCTGAGGAAGAAGAAAACGACAACAGGGAGTCAGTCATACAGCAATATTTCCAGTGAAACAGAGGTGAGTACATTTTCAGGTTTCACAATATATTAACTTTCACACGTCTACCTCTATCCTGTACCTACATTTCACTCACTATTTGTTAACTGAGTTGTCCCCTTCCATTTCAGTTTCACAAATGTGGTAACCTACGTGTCAACAGCTTGCATCCTTGAAGGGCTTGTGATGTGTGACATTGGTATGTTAGCCTTCCAATGGGTAACCCATTTTGACACTGTAATTGAAAATACAAAGTTCAAAATCATAGACTGACTCCAGTTTTTTTAGTGTTTCAAGGGTGTTTATTTAAGTGTTAAAAAATGAAGGGGGGTTGTGAAATGGGGATGGGTGATGGTGGAGGAATGTCCATGGCAGAGTCCAGTCTATTAGTCTCACAGGTACATTGCACATCTGGCCTTTGGAAGTGGAGCTGGGGCAGTTCTGATTTGGACAGGGTAACAAAGTGGGAAAGTGGGGGGACAATCATGGTGGTCTTATTTCCTGGCGGGGGTCTTGCCATCTTGCTCTGTCCTGTTCCTGGATCTCAGGGACCGCGTGCGGGGTGGTTCGCCGTCTGCAGGGGGTGGGGTGCTGGTGTGGTGGTCCTGTGGCGGGGCGTCCTGTCCACTAGCGCCGGTGGAGGTGGTGGGCAGTTCGTCGTCCTGGCTAGTGTCAGGGAACCCTTGGACTGCCACGGTGTCCCTCAAGGTCTTTTGAATGTCCGTCAGCACCCCTATGATGATGCCCAGGGCGGAGCCGATGGTTCTGAGCTCCTCCCTGAACCCCAAATACTGCTCCTCCTGCAGACGCAGGGTCTCCTGCAACTTGTCCAGGACCGTTGCCATTGTCTCCTGGGAGTGGTGGTAGGCTCCCATGATGGAGGAGAGGGCCTTGTGGAGAGTAGGTTCCCTTGGCCTGTCCTCCCTCTGTCGCACAGCAGCCCTCCCAGTTCCCCTATGTTCCTGGGCCTCCGTCCCCTGGACCGTGTGCCCACTACCAGTGCCCCCAGGTCCCTGTTGTTGTTGGGGTGGTGGGTTACCCTGGGTGCCCTGTAGTGGTGGACACACCGCTGATTGACCTGTCCTGGGGACGGAGGTATGGGCCCGCTGGATGGGTGCTGTGCTGGTGTTACCAGAGGGTGGAAGCTCGGTGTTGGGTTGTGGCTGGGCAAGGAGAACCGACTGTCCTGAGGCCCACGATGGTCCGGGCTTGTCATCAAGATCCAGGCGCGCAGAGCTACTGTCGTCACTGTGCGCCTCTTCTGGGGGTGGAGTGGTGTTGTCTGGACCCTCTGGTGTGGTGACGTTCCTTCTGGTTCCTGCAGGGGTATAAGTACATGATTATTGCACGTCTGTGTTTCATGGTGTGCAATGGTTGGGTGTGCGTGAACCCCAGTGCAAGCATTCCTGTGTGGGGGCTTGTGTGCTGATGGTTGGGGGTGTTCTGGGTATGTGCAGTGGGCATGCTTTAGTGATGGGTATCCATGCTTAGTTGTGTCATGCAGGTCTTGGGGTTGGGATGGGTGGTTGGATTTATGGGTACATTAGTGAGGAGTTTGGGTGATAGGGGAGGGTGTGAGGGTGGGGGTGTGTGATAGCATGCAGGTAGGGTGGGGGATATGATAGCGAAGATTTGACTTACCAGTGTCCGTTCCTCCAACGACTCCTCCGAGGCCCTCAGGATGCAAGATGGACAAGACTTGCTCCTCCCATGTTGTTAGTTGTGGGGGAGGAGGTGGGGGTCCGCCGCCAGTCCGCTGTACCGCGATGTTGTGCCTGGATACCGTGGAACGCACCTTCCCCCGTAGGTCGTTCCACCTCTTCCTGATGTCCTCCCTATTTCTTGGGTGCTGTCCCACAGCGTTGACCCTGTCGACTATTCTTTGCCATAGCTCCATCTTCCTGGCTATGGATGTGTGCTGTACCTGTGAGCCAAATAGCTGTGGCTCTACCCGGACGATTTCCTCCACCATGACCCTGAGCTCCTCCTCGGCGAAGCGGGGGTGTCTTTGGCGTGACATGCGGTGGTGTGTGTGATGTGTGGGGTGGTATGTGGTGTTTTGTGAGTGGATGTTGTGTGGGTGATGGTGTAGTGTGCCTCTGTGTGATGGGGTTCTCTACTCTGTGCTGTCTCTCTCTGGCCTTCTGTAGGAGGCTGGACTGGCTTGTAGTGGGTACTAAGAGGTACTTACACCTTGCACCAGGCCCAGGTATCCCTTATTAGTGTAGAGGGGTGTCTAGCAGCTTAGGCTGATAGAAAAGGTAGCTTAGCAGAGCAGCTTAGGCTGAACTAGGAGACGAGTGAAGCTCCTACAGTACCACTAGTGTCACTTGCACAATATCATAAGAAAACACAATACACAGATATACTAAAAATAAAGGTACTTTATTTTTATGACAATATGCCAAAGTATCTCAGTGAGTACCCTCAGTATGAGGATAGCAAATATACACAAAATATATGTACACAATACCAAAATATGCAGTAATAACAATAAAAAACAGTGCAAACAATGTATAGTCACAATAGAATGCAATGGGGGCACATAGGGATAGGGGCAACACATACCATATACTCTAGAAGCGGAATGCGAACCACGAATGGACCCCAAACCTATGTGACCTTGTAGAGGGTTGCTGGGACTGTAAGAAAACAGTGAGGGTTAGAAAAATAGCCCACCCCAAGACCCTGAAAAGTGGGTGCAAAGTGCACCTACGTTCCCCAAAGAGCACAGAAGTAGTGATAGGGGAATTCTGCAAGGAAGACCAACACCAGCAATGCAACAACAATGGATTTCCTGAAGAGAGTACCTGTGGAACAAGGGGACCAAGTCCAAGAGTCACGATCAAGTCAGGAGTGGGCAGATGCCCAGGAAATGCCAGCTGTGGGTGCAAAGAAGCTGCCACCGGATGGTAGAAGCTGTGGATTCTGCAAGAACGACAAGGGCTAGAAACTTCCCCTTTGGAGGATGGATGTCCCACGTCGTGAAGAGTTGTGCAAAGGTGTTTCCGTGCAAAAAGACTACAAACAAGCCTTGCTAGCTGCAAGGGTTGCGGTTATGGTTTTTGGATGCTGCTGTGGCCCAGGAGGGACCAGGATGTCGACAATTGCGTGAGGAGACAAAGGGGGCATCCAGAAAGACAAAGAGCCCACTCAGAAGCAAGCAGCACTCAGAGAAGTGCCAGAACAGGCACTACGAAGTGGAGTGAATCAGTGCTCACCCGAAGTTGCCCAAGAGGGTCCCACGAAGCCAGAGGACAACTCAGGAGGTCGTGCAATGCAGGTTAGAGTGCCGGGGACCCAGGCTTGGCTGTGCACAAAGGAAATCCTGGAAGAGTGCACAGGAGTCGGAGTAGCTGCAAAATATGCGGTTCCCAGCAATGCAGTCTAGCGTGGGGAGGCAAGGACTTACCTCCACCAAACTTGGACTGAAGAGTCACTGGACTGTGGGAGTCACTTGGACAGAGTTGCTGAGTTCAAGGGACCTCGCTCGTCATGCTGAGAGGAGACCCAGAGGACCGGTGATGCAGTTCTTGGTGCCTGCGGTTGCAGGGGGAAGATTCCGTCGACCCACGGGAGATTTCTTCGGAGCTTCTAGTGCAGAGAGGAGGCAGACTACCCACACAGCATGCACCACCAGGAAAACAGTTGAGAAGGCGGCAGGATCAGCGTTACAAGGTCGCAGTAGTCGTCTTTGCTACTTTGTTGCAGTTTTGCAGGCTTCAAGGGCGGTCAGCAGTCGATTCCTTGGCAGAAGGTGAAGAGAGAGATGCAGAGGAACTCTGATGAGCTCTTGCATTCGTTATCTAAGGAATTCCCCAAAGCAGAGACCCTAAATAGCCAGAAAAGGAGGTTTGGCTACTTAGGAGAGAGGATGGGCTAGCAACACCTGGAGGAGCCTATCAGAAGGAGTCTCTGATGTCACCTGCTGGCACTGGCCACTCAGAGCAGTCCAGTGTGCCAGCAGCACCTCTGTTTCCAAGATGGCAGAGGTCTGGAGCACACTGGAGGAGCTCTGGGCACCTCCCAGGGGAGGTGCAGGTCAGGGGAGTGGTCACTCCCCTTTCCTTTGTCCAGTTTCGCGCCAGAGCAGGGCTGGGGGATCCCTGAACCGGTGTAGACTGGCTTATGCAGAAATGGGCACCATCTGTGCCCATGAAAGCATTTCCAGAGGCTGGGGGAGGCTACTCCTCCCAAGCCCTAACACCTTTTTCCAAAGGGAGAGGGTGTAACACCCTCTCTCTGAGGAAGTCCTTTGTTCTGCCTTCCTGGGCCAAGCCTGGCTGGACCCCAGGAGGGCAGAAACCTGTCTGAGGGGTTGGCAGCAGCAGCAGCTGCAGTGAAACCACAGGAAAGGCAGTTTGGCAGTACCCCGGTCTGTGCTAGAGACTCGGGGGATCATGGAATTGTGTCCCCAATGCCACAATGGCATTGGGGTGACAATTCCATGATCTTAGACATGTTACATGGCCATGTTCGGAGTTACCATTGTGACGCTATACATATGTCGTGACTAATGTATAGTGCACGCGTGTAATGGTGTCCCGCACTCGCAAAGTCCGGGGAATTTGCCCTGAACAATGTGGGAGCACCTTGGCTAGTGCCAGGGTACCCACACACTAAGTAACTTAGCACCCAACCTTTACCAGGTAAAGGTTAGACATATAGGTGACTTATAAGTTACTTAGGTACAGTGGTAAATGGCTGTGAAATAACGTGGACGTTATTTCACTCAGGCTGCACTGGCAGGCCTGTGCAAGAATTGTCAGATCTCCCTATGGGTGGCAAAAGAAATAATGCAGCCCATAGGGATCTCCTGGAACCCCAATGCCCTGGGTACCTCAGTACCATATACTAGGGAATTATAAGGGTGTTCCAGTATGCCAATGTAAATTGGTGAAATTGGTCACTAGCCTGTTAGTGACAATTTGGAAAGAAATGAGAGAGCATAACCACTGAGGTTCTGGATAGCAGAGCCTCAGTGAGACAGTTAGTCATAACACAGGTAACACATACAGGGCACACTTATGAGCACTGGGGCCCTGGCTGGCAGGGTCCCAGTGACACATGCAACTAAAACAACATATATACAGTGAAATATGGGGGTAACATGCCAGGCAAGATGGTACTTTCCTACACCTTCTCTCTGAATTTTTGGTAGTAGGGGTTTGTGGGTGATGTGGGTGTGTGTTTTGTATTGTGTTGGGTGTGTGGTTGTGGTGTGTGTATGTGTATCTTGTGTGTGTATTTGGAATTGTCCAATGTGGCAGTGTTTTGGAGCTGTGTGTGTATTTTGAGCGCGGCGGTGTGCACCGCCAATGGAATACCGCGGTTGAATGACCGCCGCGTGGATTCATGGGTCGTAATAGCATGGGCGTGTTTCTGTTGGTGTGGAGGTGGAGGATTTGTTTCCGCATGTTTATCGCTGACCTTTGGTGTGGCGGTATTGTGTGGGAGGCTGAATTTCGGCGGATTCCGTGATGTGTGTCATAATAGCTGTGGCCGGCTCCCGCCGCGGCAGCAGTGTATTGGCGGTCTTCTGCACGGCGGTAAGCGCCTTATACCGCCAATGTTGTAATGACCCCCTACGTCTTGTTTGGAGCTTTTAAAGGTTGTTCCCAACCCTCCTTCACAAGTGTTAGTGGACCTCCTACAGGGTGTCCAAAGAGGTGTTCAAAGGGGCTGAAGCCCACTCCTTTCTGGGGTACCTCCCTGTAAGCAAAAAGGAGGCAAGGTAACAAGACATCCCATCTCCTCCTGAGTTTTACAGGGAGACTCATTATCATACCTTTGAGAGTTTTATTAAACCTCTCTACCAGTCCATTAGTCTGTGGATGATAAGGAGTGGTGAATTTGTAGGTTACACCACATTCTTTCCACATAGCCTTCAAGTATGCAGACATAAAGTTGCTACCCCTGTCTGATACAACCTCTTTTGGGAAACTCACCCTGGAAAAGATTCCCAGGAGAGCTTTTGCCATTGCAGGAGCTGTAGTGGTCCTTAGAGGAATTGCTTCAGGATATCTTGTGCCTTGGTCCACAACCACCAAGATAAACCTATTGCCGTAAGCAGTAGGAGGGCCAAGGGGGGCAATTATGTCAACCCCTACCCTTTCAAAGGGGACCCCAACCACAGGTAGTGGAATAAGGGGAGCCTTTGGTGTGCCACCAGTCTTGCCACTGGCTTGGCAGGTCACACAAGAATTGCAAAAATCTTTAGTGTCCTCTGACATCCTAGGCCAGTGAAACAGGGGGACAAGCCTTTCCCATGTTTTGATCTGGTCCAAACGCCTAGCCAAAGGAATGTCATGTGCCAGAGTTAGGAGGAACTCTCTGTACTGCAGGGGAATGACCAATCTCCTGGCTGTTCCAGGTTGTGGGTCCCTTGCCTCTGTGTACAAGAGGTTGTCCTCCCAGTAAACTCTATGTGAGTCACTGACATCCCCATTTTGCTGCTTGACAGCTTGCTGTCTGAGACCCTCTAATGTGGGACAGGTTTGCTGTGCCACACTCAGCTCTTCCCTCGCAGGCCACCCTCCACCCAAAAGCTCAGCAGTGTCTGCTGCCAGCTTATCTGGTGAAGCTTCTGCGCAGGGAGGAAATTCTTCTTCCTCAGAAGGAGAATCATCTGTAGAGGGAGGGATAGTGAGTAGGGATTTACCCTTGCTACCCCTAGCTTTAGGGAGCACTTGGTCCATTGTTCCAGGATCCAAGTTACCCTGTCCTTTTTTGCTTTTTGGTCTGAGCCCTTGTCAAAGCAAAAATATGCCCAGGAATGCCCAGCATTGCTGCATGAGCCTCCAACTCCACTTCTGCCCAAGCTGATGTCTCTAAATCGTTCCCTAGTAAACAGTCTACAGGTAAACCTGAGGCAACCACAACTTTCTTTGGACCAGTAACCCCCCCCCCCCCAGTTGAGATTCACAACAGCCATGGGGTGGCTAAGAGTGTTGTTATGAGCGTCTGTCACTTGGTACTGCTGACCAACTAGGTGCTGTTCAGGGTGCACCAGTTTCTCTATCACCATGGTAACACTGGCACCTGTGTCCCTGTAGGCCTGAACCTCAACACCATTTATTAGGGGAAGTTGCTTGTACTGATCCATATTAAGGGGACAAGCAACCAAGGTGGCCAAATCAATGGCACCTTCAGAGACTAACACAGCCTCTGTGGTCTCCCTAACAAGACCAACCCCAACTAAATTACCAAAAGTGAGCCACCGCTACTCCCTTGGATTGGCTATTAGTAGGTTTGCTCCCACCACCACTGCTATTACTAGGGGCACTAGAGTTTGTAGTAGGGGTTGTGGTAGTGAGAGGTTTGGTGTTTTTCTTTGGACAACTGGCATCAGTTGTCCAATGGCCTTTGACTTTACGCAAATAACACCAAGGCTTTTTAAGTTGATTATTGGAAGAGGATTTGGACCCACCACCCCCACCAGAGGATTTTTGTGGGCCTGATGAAGACTCATTTTTAGATTTGGCCCCACCCTTGCCAGAAGACTTACCATCCTTCTTCTTGCCATCCTTGTCACCCCCTGTATGAACTTTTCTATTCACTCTTGTTCTGACCCATTTGTCTGCCTTCTTTCCCAATTCTTGGGGAGAAGTCAGATCTGAGTCCACTAGATATTGGTGTAACAAGTCAGACACACAGTTATTCAGAATATACTCTATCAGAATAAGATTATACAGGCTTTCATAGTCAGAAACTTTACTGGCATGTAACCACCCTTCCAAGGCCTTCACTGAACAGTCAGCAAAGTCTATCCAGTCTTGTGAGGACTCTTTTCTGGTGTCTCTAAACTTAATCATTTATTGTTCAGTGGTTAAGACAAAACCATCCAAGAGTGCATCCTTCAAAACTGCAAAATTGTTAGCATCACTTTCTTTAACAGTAAGGAGCCTATCCCTACCTTTTCCATTGAAAGATAGCTACAATACAGCAGCCCACTGCCTTTGAGGGACCCCCTCTACCATACAGGCCATCCCAAGTGCAGTAACCAATTGTGTCACACCCTCTCTCAGAGGAAGTTCTTTGTTCTGCCATCCTGGGCCAGGCCTGGCTGGACCCCAGGAGGGCAGATGCCTGTCTGAGGGGTTGGCAGCAGCAGCAGCTGCAGTGAAACCCCAGGAAGGGCAGTTTGTCAGTACCAGGGTCTGTGCTACAGACCACTGGGATCATGGGATTGTGCCACCTATGCCAGGATGGCATAGAGGGGGCAATTCCATGATCTTAGACATGTTACATGGCCATATTCGGAGTTACCATTGTGAAGCTACATATAGGTAGTGACCTATATGTAGTGCACGCGTGTAATGGTGTCCCCGCACTCACAAAGTTCAGGGAATTGGCTCTGAACAATGTGGGGGCACCTTGGCTAGTGCCAGGGTGCCCTCACACTAAGTAACTTTGCACCTAACCTTTACCAGGTAAAGGTTAGACATATAGGTGACTTATAAGTTACTTAAGTGCAGTGTAAAATGGCTGTGAAATAACGTGGACGTTATTTCACTCAGGCTGCAGTGGCAGGCCTGTGTAAGAATTGTCAGAGCTCCCTATGGGTGGCAAAAGAAATGCTGCAGCCCATAGGGATCTCCTGGAACCCCAATACCCTGGGTACCTCAGTACCATATACTAGGGAATTATAAGGGTGTTCCAGTAAGCCAATGTAAATTGGTAAAATTGGTCACTAGCCTGTTAGTGACAATTTAGAAAGAAATGAGAGAGCATAACCACTGAGGTTCTGATTAGCAGAGCCTCAGTGAGACAGTTAGTCACTACACAGGTAACACATTCAGGCACACTTATGAGCACTGGGGCCCTGGTGAACAGGGTCCCAGTGACACATACAACTAAAACAACATATATACAGTGAAAAATGGGGGTAACATGCCAGGCAAGATGGTACTTTCCTACAGTGCCCAGCAACTCAGGGAGCCCTCACAGAAGCAGGCAGCACCCGCAAAAGTACCTGAACAGGCACTTGGAAGAAAAGTGGACCGGAGTCCATGTGAAGTCACAAACTGGAGTCCCACGATGCCGGAGGACAACTCAGAAGGTTGTGCACTGCAGATCGGAGTGCTGGGGACCCAGGCTTGGCTGTGAACAAAGGAAGTCCTGGAAGAGTGCACAGGAGCTGGAGCAGCTGCAAATGACAAGATACAGAGCTTTGCAGTCTAGCGTTGGGAGGCAAGGACTTACCTCCACCAAGCTTGGACTGAAGAGACACTGGACTGTGGGAGTCACTTGGACAGAGTTGCTGTGTTCCAGGGACCACACTCATCAGGATGAGAGGGGACCCAGAGGACCAGTGATGCAGTCTTTTGGTGCCTGTGTTAGCAGGGGGAAGATTGCGTCGACCCACAGGAGATTTCTTCAGAGCTTCTGGTGCAGGGTGAAGGCAGGCTACTGTAGGAGGCTGGACTGACTTGTAGTGAGTACCAAGGGGTACTTGCACCTTGCACCAGGCCCAGTTATCCCTTATTAGTGTATAGGGTGTCTAGCAGCTTAGGCTGATAGATAATGGTAGCTTAGCAGAGCAGCTTAGGCTGAACTAGGAGACGTGTGAAGCTACTACAGTACCACTTAGTGTCATATGCACAATATCATAAGAAAACACAATACACAGTTATACTAAAAATAAAGGTACTTTATTTTTATGACAATATGCCAAAGTATCTTAGAGTGTACCCTCAGTGAGAGGATAGGAAATATACACAAGATATATATACACAATAGCAAAAATATGCAGTATAGTCTTAGAAAACAGTGCAAACAATGTATAGTTACAATAGGATGCAATGGGGAAACATAGGGATAGGGGCAACACAAACCATATACTCCAAAAGTGGAATGCGAACCACGAATGGACCCCAAACCTATGTGACCTTGTAGAGGGTCGCTGGGACTATTAGAAAATAGTGAGAGTTAGAAAAATAACCCTCCCCAAGACCCTGAAAAGTGAGTGCAAAGTGCACTAAAGTTCCCCTAAGGACAAAGAAGTCGTGTTAGAGGAATAATGCAGGAAAGACACAAACCAGCAATGCAACAACTGTGGATTTCCAATCTAGGGTACCTGTGGAACAAGGGGACCAAGTCCAAAAGTCACAAGCAAGTCGGAGATGGGCAGATGCCCAGGAAATGCCAGCTGCGGGTGCAAAGAAGCTTCTACTGGACAGAAGAAGCTGAGGTTTCTGCAGGAACAAAAAGGGCTAGAGACTTCCCCTTTGGTGGACGGATCTCTCTTGCCGTGGAGAGTCGTGCAGAAGTATTTTCCCGCCGAAAGGACGCCAACAAGGCTTGCTAGGCGCAAATCGTGCGTATGGCGTTTTTGGACGCTGCTGGGGCCCAGGAGGTCGCAAATTGGACCTGAAGAGAGAGGGGACGTCGCGCAAGACAAAGAGCCCTCACTGAAGCAGGTAGCACCCGGAGAAGTGCAAGAAACAGGCACTACAAGGATGCGTGAAACGGTGCTCGCCGAAGTTGCACAAAGGAGTCCCACGTCGCCGGAGACCAACTTAGAAAGTCGTGCAATGCAGGTTAGAGTGCCGTGGACCCAGGCTTGGCTGTGCACAAAGGATTTCCGCCGGAAGTGCACAGGGGCCGGAGTAGCTTCCAAAGTCGCGGTTCCCAGCAATGCAGCCCAGCGAGGTGAGGCAAGGACTTACCTTCACCAAACTTGGACTGAAGAGTCACTGGACTGTGGGGGTCACTTGGACAGAGTTGCTGGATTCTAGGGACCTCGCTCGTTGTGCTGAGAGGAGACCCAAGGGACTGGTAATGCAGCTTTTTGGTGCCTGCGGTTGCAGGGGGAAGATTCCGTCGACCCACGGGAGATTTCTTCGGAGCTTCTGGTGCAGAGAGGAGGCAGGCTACCCCCACAGCATGCACAAGCAGGAAAACAGTCGAGAAGGCGGCAGGATCAGCGTTACAGAGTTGCAGTAGTCGTCTTTGCTACTATGTTGCAGGGTTGCAGGCTTCCAGCGCGGTCAGCGGTCGTTTCCTTATCAGAAGGTGAAGAGAGAGATGCAGAGGAACTCGGATGAGCTCTTGCATTCGTTATCTAAAGTTTCCCCAGAGACAGAGACCCTAAATAGCCAGAAAAGAGGGTTTGGCTACCTAGGAGAGAGGATAGGCTACTAACACCTGAAGGAGCCTATCAGCAGGAGTCTCTGACGTCACCTGGTGGCACTGGCCACTCAGAGCAGTCCAGTGTGCCAGCAGCACCTCTGTTTCCAAGATGGCAGAGGTCTGGAGCACACTGGAGGAGCTCTGGACACCTCCCAGGGGAGGTGCAGGTCAGGGGAGTGGTCACTCCCCTTTCCTTTGTCCAGTTTCGCGCCAGAGCAGGGGCTAAGGGGTCCCTGAACCGGTGTAGACTGGCTTATGCAGAATTGGGCACCTCTGTGCCCAACAAAGCATTTCCAGAGGCTGGGGGAGGCTACTCCTCCCCTGCCTTCACACCATTTTCCAAAGGGAGAGGGTGTCACACCCTCTCTCAGAGGAAGTTCTTTGTTCTGCCATCCTGGGCCAGGCCTGGCTGGACCCCAGGAGGGCAGATGCCTGTCTGAGGGGTTGGCAGCAGCAGCAGCTGCAGTGAAACCCCAGGAAGGGCAGTTTGGCAGTACCAGGGTCTGTGCTACAGACCACTGGGATCATGGGATTGTGCCAACTATGCCAGGATGGCATAGAGGGGGCAATTCCATGATCATAGACATGTTACATGGCCATATTCGGAGTTACCATGGTGAAGCTACATATAGGTAGTGACCTATATGTAGTGCACGCGTGTAATGGTGTCCCCGCACTCACAAAGTTCAGGGAATTGGCTCTGAACAATGTGGGGGCACCTTGGCTAGTGCCAGGGTGCCCTCACACTAAGTAACTTTGCACCTAACCTTTACCAGGTAAAGGTTAGACATATAGGTGACTTATAAGTTACTTAAGTGCAGTGTAAAATGGCTGTGAAATAACGTGGACGTTATTTCACTCAGGCTGCAGTGGCAGGCCTGTGTAAGAATTGTCAGAGCTCCCTATGGGTGGCAAAAGAAATGCTGCAGCCCATAGGGATCTCCTGGAACCCCAATACCCTGGGTACCTCAGTACCATATACTAGGGAATTATAAGGGTGTTCCAGTAAGCCAATGTAAATTGGTAAAATTGGTCACTAGCCTGTTAGTGACAATTTGAAAGTAATGAGAGAGCATAACCACTGAGGTTCTGGTTAGCAGAGCCTCAGTGAGACAGTTAGGCACCACACAGGGAACATATACATGCACACCTATGAGCACTGGGGCCCTGTGTGACAGGGTCCCAGTGACACATACATATAGGCCACAAACCTATGAGCACTGGGGTCCTGACCAGCAGGACCCCAGTGACACATAACAACCATACTGAAAACATAGTGTTTTCACTATGAGCACTGAGGCCTGGCTATCAGGATCCCAGTGAGACAGTGAAAACAGTGACAAACACCCTGACATACACTCACAAACAGGCCAAAAGTGGGGGTAACAAGGCTAGAAAGAGGCTACCTTCTCACAGCTACCCTCAGAGCATGCACCACCTGGAAACAGTTGAGAAAGCCACCAGGACTAGGCGCTACAATGTTGCTGGTAGTCGTCTTGCTACTTTGTTGCGGTTTTGCAGGCATCCTGGAGCAGTCAGCGGTCGGTCCTTTGGTAGAAGGTGAAGAGGGAGATGCAGAGGAACGCTGGTGAGCTCTTGCATTCGTTATCTGCAGAATTCCCCAAAGCAGAGACCCTAAATAGCCAGAAAAGGAGGTTTGGCTACCAAGTTAGGAGGATTGGCTACCAAGAGTGGTAAAAGCCTATCAGAAGGAGCCTCTGACGTCACCTGCTGGCACTGGCCACTCAGAGCAGTCCAGTGTGCCCCCAACACCTCTGTTTCCAAGATGGCAGAGGTCTGGGACATACTGGAGGAGCTCTGGACACCTCCCCTGGGAGGTACGGGTCAGGGGAGTGGTCACTCCCCTTTCCTTTGTCCAGTTTCGTGCCAGAGCAGGGCTGGTTGATCCCTGAAGCGGTGTGGACTGGCTTATGCAGAGATGGGCACCATCTGTGCCCATCAAAGCATTTCCAGAGGCTGGGGGAGTCTACTCCTCCCCAGCCCTTCACACCTGTTTCCAAAGAGGAAATCCTTTGTTCTGCCCTCCTGGGCCAGGGCTGCCTGGACCCCAGGAGGGCAGAAACCTGTCTGAGGGGTTGGCAGCAGCAGCAGCTGCAGTGAAACCCCGGGAAAGGTAGTTTAGCAGTACCCGGGTCTGTGCTAGAGACTCAGGGGATCATGGAATTGTCTCCCCAATGCCACAATGGCATTGGGGTGACAATTCCATGATCTTAGACATGTTACATGGCCATGTTCGGAGTTACCATTGTGACGCTATACATAGGTAGTGACCTATGTATAGTGCACACGTGAAATGGTGTCCCCGCACTCACAAAGTCCAGGGAATTTGCCCTGAACGATGTGGGGGTACCTTGGCTAGTGCCAGGGTGCCCACACACTAAGTAACTTAGCACCCAACCTTCACCAGGTAAAGGTTAGACATATATGTGACTTATAAGTTACTTATGTGCAGTGTAAAATGGCTGTGAAATAATGTGTGCGTTATTTCACTCAGGCTGCAGTGGCAGGCCTGTGTAAGAATTGTCAGAGCTCCCTATGCGTGGCAAAATAAATGCTGCAGCCCATAGGGATCTCCTGGAACCCCACTACCCTGGGTACCTCAGTACCATATACTAGGGCATTATATGTGTGTACCAGTATGCCAATGTGAATTGGTAAATTTAGTCACTAGCCTGTTAGTGACAAATTTGGAAAGCAGAGAGAGCATAACCACTGAGGTTCTAGTTAGCAGAGCCTCAGTGAGACAGTTAGGCATCACACAGGGAACACATACAGGGCACATACATATGAGCACTGGGGCCATGCCTGGCAGGGTCCCAGTGACACATACAACTAAAACAACAGATATACAGTGAAAAATGGGGGTAACATGCCAGGCAAGATGGTACTTTCCTACACAACCCCCCCCCAAACTAAGGACAATAAGACTAGCCATGACCTGATGAGTCTTCATTGTCTAAGTGGAAATATCTGGAGAGTCCATCTGCATTGGAGTGGCTACTCCCAGGTCTATGTTCCACTGTATAGTCCATTCCCTGTAGGGATATGGACCACCTCAATAATTTAGGATTTTCACCTTTCATTTGTTTTAGCCAAAGTAGAGGTTTGTGGTCTGTCTGAACAATGAAGTGAGTGCCAAACAGGTATGGCCTCAACTTCTTCAGAGCCCAGACCACAGCAAAGGCCTCCCTCTCTATGGCAGACCAACACTTTTCTCTAGGGGTCAACCTCCTACTAATAAAAGCAACAGGTTGATCCTGGCCCTCAGAATTAAGTTGTGATAGGACTGCCCCTACTCCTAATTCAGATGCATCAGTTTGGACACAGAATTTTTTAGAGTAACAACGGCTTTTCAGGACAGGTGCAGAGCACATGGCTGCTTCAGCTCCTCAAAAGCTTTCTGACAGTTTGCTGTCCATAATAACTTTTTAGGCATTTTCTTGGATGTGAGGTCATTAAGAGGGGCTGCAATGGAGCCATAGTTCTTAATGAACCTCCTGTAATACCCAGTGAGGCCTAGGAAGGCTCTCACCTGAGTCTGAGTGGTAGGGGGAACCCAATCAATAATTGTTTGGATTTTCCCCTGAAGTGGTGCAATCTGTTCCCCACCAACAAGGTGTCCCAGATAAACCACCTTACCCTGCCCTATCTGGCACTTTGAAGCCTTGATAGTGAGGCCTGCCTTTTGCAGGGCCTCCAAAACTTTCCATAGGTGGACCAGGAGATCATCCCAGCTGGAGCTAAAGACAGCTATATCGTCCAAATATGCTGCACTGAAAGCCTCCAGCCCTTGCAGGACTGTGTTCACCAACCTTTGAAAAGTGGCAGGTGCATTTTTCAAACCAAAAGGCATTACTGTAAATTGGTAATGGCCTCCAATGGTTGAAAATGCAGTTTTAGGTTTAGCATCTTCTGACAATTTGATCTGCCAATACCCTGCAGTCAAATCAAAAGTGCTTAGATACTTGGCAGATGCCAGTGTATCTATGAGCTCATCTGCCCTGGGTATAGGGTGAGCATCAGTTTTGGTTACCAAGTTGAGACCTCTATAGTCTACACAAAACCGCATTTAATTCTTTCCATCTTTGGAATGGGGTTTTGGTACAAGTACCACAGGAGAAGCCCATGGACTTTCAGAGTGCTCAACCACTCCTAGTTCTAACATTTTCTGCACCTCTTGCTTTATGCAGTCCCTGACATGGTCAGGCTGCCTATAGATCTTACTTTTGACAGGCAAGCTGTCTCCAGTATCTATAGTGTGCTCACACCAAGAAGTGGTACCTGGCACAGTAGAGAAGAGTTCAGAGAATTGATCTACGAGATTTATGCAATGGTCTTTCTGCTCAGCAGTAAGACAATCAGCCAAAACTACCCCTTTCACAAGAGCATCTTGTTCTGTGGAAGAGAAGAGATCAGGTAGTCGATCACTGTCTTCTTCCTGTCCCTCATCAGTTGCCATGAGCAGGGTGAGATCAGCCCTGTCATAGTAGGGTTTCAGGCGGTTTACATGGAGTATCTTAAGGGGACTCCTTGCAGTGCCTAAGTCAACTAAATAGGTGACTTCACCCTTTTTCTCAACAATTGTGTGGGGACCACTCCATTTATCTTGGAGTGCTCTTGGGGCCACAGGCTCCAAGACCCACACTTTCTGCCCTGGTTTGTACTGAACCAAAACAGCCTTCTGATCATGCCATTGCTTCTGGAGCTCTTGGCTGGCCTGAAGGTTTTTACTGGCCTTTTTCATATACTCAGCCATCCTTGATCTGAGGCCAAGTACATAATCCACAATATCTTGCTTTGGAGCTTTTAAAGGTTGTTCCCAACCCTCCTTGACAAGTGTTAGTGGACCCCTAACAGGGTGACCAAAGAGGAGTTCAAAGGGGCTGAAGCCCACTCCTTTCTGGGGTACCTCCCTGTAGGCAAAAAGGAGGCATGGTAACAGGATATCCCATCTCCTGCGGAGTTTTTCAGGGAGACCCATAATCATGCCTTTGAAAGTTTTATTAAATCTCTCCACCAGTCCATTTGTTTGTGGATGATAGGGTGTAGTGAACTTGTAAGTTACACCACACTCCTTCCACATGGCCTTTAAGTATGCAGACATGAAATTGCTTCCCCTGTCTGATACTACTTCCTTTGGGAAGCCCACCCTAGAAAATATTCCCAGGAGGGCCTTTGCCACTGCAGGTGCTGTAGTGGTTCTTAAAGGAATTGCTTCAGGATATCTTGTGGCATGGTCCACTACCACCAAGATAAACCTATTGCCTGAAACAGTAGGAGGGTCAAGGGGACCAACTATGTCAACCCCTACCCTTTCAAAGGGAACCCCAACCACAGGCAGTGGGATAAGGGGTGCCTTTGGAGTGCCACCTGTCTTGCCACTGTCTTGACAGGTTTCACAGGACTTACAAAATTCCTTTGTGTCCTCAGACATCCTAGGCCAATGAAAAAGGGGAACAAGTCTGTCCCAAGTTTTCATTTGTCCCAGATGTCCAGCTAGGGGAATGTCATGGGCAAGAGTTAGGAGGAACTTTCTGTACTCCTGAGGAATCACTAACCTCCTGGCAGTTCCAGGTTTAGGATCCCTTGCTTCAGTGTACAAGAGGTTGTCCTCCCAGTAAACTCTGTGAGAGTCACTGACATCCCCATTAGCCTGTTTGACAGCTTGCTGTCTTAGACCCTCTAGCGTGGGACAGGTCTGCTGTGCCACACTCAGTTCCTCCCTGGCAGGCCCCCCTTCACCCAAAAGCTCAGCAGTGTCTGCTTCCAGCTCCTCTGGTGTAGGTTCTGCACAGGGTGGAAATTCTTCTTCCTCAGAAGTAGAATCCACTGTAGAGGGAGGGATAGTAGGAAGTGGTTTGCTTCTTCTAGCCCTAGCTTTAGGGAGTACTTGGTCCATTGTTCCAGGATCCAAGCTTCCCTGTCCTTTTTGCTTTTTGGCCTGAGCCCTGGTTAAAGCAAAAATATGCCCTGGGATGCCCAGCATTGCTGCATGGGCCTCCAACTCCACATCTGACCAAGCTGATGTCTCCAAATCATTTCCTAGTAGACAGTCTACAGGTAAATCTGTGGCTACCACAACTTTCTTTGGACCAGTAACCCCCCCCCCCCAGTTGAGATTAACAACAGCCATGGGGTGGCTAAGTGTGTTGTTGTGAGCATCGGTTACTTGGTACTGGTGACCAAGTAGGTGTTGTTCAGGGTGGACCAGTTTCTCTATGACCATAGTCACACTGGCACCAGTGTCCCTGTAGGCCTGAACCTCAACACCATTTATTAGGGGTAGCTGCTAGTACTTATCCATATTAAGGGGACAAGCAACTAAGGTGGCTAACTCAATAGCCCCCTCAGAGACTAACACAGCCTCTGTGGCCTCCCTAACAAGGCCAACTCCCTAACAAGGCCAAGTTACCAATAGTGAGCCCAGCTACTCCCTTGGATTGGCTATTAGTAGGTTTGCTCCCACCACCACTGCTATTAGTAGGGACACTAGGTGAAGCAGTAGGGGTTGTAGTGGTAGGAGGCTTGGTGCTTTTCTTTGGACAACTGGGATCTGTTGTCCAATGGCCTTTTATTTTACATAAATAGCACCATGGTTTCTTTTCTTTGTTTTCATTAAAGGAGGATTTGGACCCACCACCCCCACCAGAGTGTTTTTGTGGGCCTGATGAAGACTCATTTTTAGATTTGTCCCCACCCTTGTCAGAAGACTTACCATCCTTCTTTGTGTTGCCATCTTTGTCACCCCCTGTATGAACTTTTCTGTTCACCCTTGTTCTGACCCATTTGTCTGCCTTCTTTCCCAATTCTTGGGGAGAGGTCAGATCAGAGTCCACCAAGTACTGGTGCAACAAATCAGAGACACAATTATTAAGAATATGCTCTCTCAGGATCAAGTTATACAGGCTGTCATAATCAGTAACTTTACTGCCATGTAACCACCCCTCCAAGGCCTTCACTGAATGGTCAATGAAATCAACCCAGTCTTGTGAAGACTCCTTTTTGGTCTCTCTGAACTTTATCCTGTATTGTTCAGTGGTTAAGCCATAACCATCCAGGAGTGCATTCTTAAGAACTGTAAAATTATTGGCATCACTTTCTTTCACAGTAAGGAGCCTATCCCTACCCTTTCCACTAAATGATAGCCATAGGATAGCAGCCCACTGCCTTTGAGGGACATCCTGTACAACACAGGCCCTCTCAAGTGCAGCAAACCACTTGTTAATGTCATCCCCCTCCTTATAAGGGGGAACTATCTTATGCAGATTCCTGGAATCATGCTCTTTTGCAGGATGACTATGGGGAATACTGCTGCTGCCACCATGGGTTTCTAAACCCAGTTTCTGTCTCTCCTTCTCTACTTCTAAAGTCTGTCTATCCAAATCCAGCTGTTGCTTCTTGAGCTTCAGTCTGGTTTGTTCCACTCTCAATCTATTGAGCTCCCTTTCTAACAATCTGTCATCAGGGTGGGTGGGAGGGACATGTCTTGAAACAGAAGTATGATGAGAATGGACAGAAGGAGACCTGTCCCTTACAGAGGGCAACCTAACAGCTTGGCTAACAGAAACATCATTTCTACTGTGATGAGAATGAATGCTCTTGCTATGATGTGAGACAACACTATCTGTATGGTGTGACTCAACATCAGTACCAACTATGCTAGACTGTCTAGTAATGGGCAGGCTTGGAAGTTTCTTTCCTGAATCTTTTCCTGGGGGAGTCCCTGGATCAGATTGGGAACCATTAGCTACTTTTTCAACAGATGGGGCACTTTTAGCCTTATCTTGTTCTCTAAACATGTTAAGTAACAATTCCAAGGAAGGATTCTTCCCTACACTCAAACCTCTCTCTATGCAGAGACTCCTTGCTCCTTTCCAGCTAAGGTGATCATATGCAAGTTTGGACAGATCAACATTTTGGCCTGTGCCAGACATTTTTAGAGAGAGTTAAAGTGATAGAAAAAGAAAAAAAAAGTTTTCAGAACTTTTTAGAAAGACAGAAAAAAACTTTTTAAACTTTTTAGAACTTTTTAGAAAGTTTAGAAGTACTTTTCAGCACTTAGAAAAGAGTGAAAAGAGGAAATGCAAAACTTTTTGGTTATGTGTATATACACTGAACTTGTTTTGTATATTTTTCTCTTATGAAAAGTACAATGACAAGAGAGGTAAGTAGTCTCAAAGCACTGATCCCACCACTGCACAACCAATGTAGGAGGCTGGACTGGCTTGTAGTGAGTACCAAGGGGTACTTGCACCTTGCACCAGGCCCAGTTATCCCTTATTAGTGTATAGGGTGTCTAGCAGCTTAGGCTGATAGATAATGGTAGCTTAGCAGAGCAGCTTAGGCTGAACTAGGAGACGTGTGAAGCTACTACAGTACCACTTAGTGTCATATGCACAATATCATGAGAAAACACAATACACAGTTATACTAAAAATAAAGGTACTTTATTTTTATGACAATATGCCAAAGTATCTCAGAGTGTACCCTCAGTGAGAGGATAGGAAATATACACAAGATATATATACACAATACCAAAAATATGCAGTATAGTCTTAGAAAACAGTGCAAACAATGTATAGTTACAATAGGATGCAATGGGGACACATAGGGATAGGGGCAACACAAACCATATACTCAAAAAGTGGAATGCGAACCACGAATGGACCCCAAACCTATGTGACCTTGTAGAGGGTCGCTGGGACTATTAGAAAATAGTGAGAGTTAGAAAAATAACCCTCCCCAAGACCCTGAAAAGTGAGTGCAACGTGCACTAAAGTTCCCCTAAGGACAAAGAAGTCGTGTTAGAGGAATAATGCAGGAAAGACACAAACCAACAATGCAACAACGATGGATTTCCAATCTAGGGTACCTGTGGAACAAGGGGACCAAGTCCAAAAGTCACAAGCAAGTCGGAGATGGGCAGATGCCCAGGAAATGCCAGCTGCGGGTGCAAAGAAGCTTCTACTGGACAGAAGAAGCTGAGGTTTCTGCAGGAACGAAAAGGGCTAGAGACTTCCCCTTTGGTGGAGGAATCCCGCTTGCCTTGGAGAGTCGTGCAGATGTGTTTTCCCGCCGAAAGACTGCCAACAAGCCTTGCTAGCTGCAAATCGTGCGGTAAGCGTTTTTGGATGCTGCTGTGGCCCAGGAAGGACCAGGATGTCGCAAATTGCGTCAGGGGAGAGAGGGGATGTCGACCAAGATAAAGAGCCCTCTCAGCAGCAGGTAGCACCCGGAGAAGTGCCAGAAACAGGCACTACAATGATGCGTGAAACGGTGCTCACCCGAAGTCGCACAAAGAAGTCCCACGTCGCCGGAGAACAACTTAGGAGGTCGTGCAATGCAGGTTAGAGTGCTGTGGACCCAGGCTGGACTGTGCACAAAGGATTTCCACCGGAAGTGCACGGAGGCCGGAGTAGCTGCAAAAGTCGCGGTTCCCAGCAATGCAGTCTAGCGAGGTGAGGCAAGGACTTACCTCCACCAAACTTGGACTGAAGAGTCACTGGACTGTGGGGTTCACTTGGACAGAGTTGCTGGATTCGAGGGACCTCGCTCGTCGTGCTGAGAGGAGACCCAAGGCACCGGTAATGCAGCTTTTTGGTGCCTGCGGTTGCAGGGGGAAGATTCCGTCGACCCACAGGAGATTTCTTCGGAGCTTCTAGTGCAGAGAGGAGGCAGACTACCCCCACAGCATGCACCACCAGGAAAACAGTCGAGAAGGCGGCAGGATCAGCGTTACAGAGTTGCAGTAGTCGTCTTAGCTACTATGTTGCAGTTTTGCAGGCTTCCAGGGCGGTCAGCAGTCGATTCCTTGGCAGAAGGTGAAGAGAGAGATGCAGAGGAACTCGGATGAGCTCTTGCATTCGTTATCTAAAGTTTCCCCAGAGACAGAGACCCTAAATAGCCAGAAAAGAGGGTTTGGCTACCTAGGAGAGAGGATAGGCTACTAACACCTGAAGGAGCCTATCAGAAGGAGTCTCTGACGTCACCTGGTGGCACTGGCCACTCAGAGCAGTCCAGTGTGCCAGCAGCACCTCTGTTTCCAAGATGGCAGAGGTCTGGAGCACACTGGAGGAGCTCTGGACACCTCCCAGGGGAGGTGCAGGTCAGGGGAGTGGTCACTCCCCTTTCCTTTGTCCAGTTTCGCGCCAGAGCAGGGCTATGGGGTCCCCTGAACCGGTGTAGACTGGCTTATGCAGAATTGGGCACATCTGTGCCCAAGAAAGCATTTCCAGAGGCTGGGGGAGGCTACTCCTCCCCTGCCTTCACACCATTTTCCAAAGGGAGAGGGTGTAACACCCTCTCTCAGAGGAAGTTCTTTGTTCTGCCATCCTGGGCCAGGCCTGGCTGGACCCCAGGAGGGCAGATGCCTGTCTGAGGGGTTGGCAGCTGCAGTGAAACCCCAGGAAAGGTAGTTTGGCAGTACCAGGGTCTGTGCTACAGACCACTGGGATCATGGGATTGTGCCAACTATGCCAGGATGGCATAGAGGGGGCAATTCCATGATCATAGACATGTTACATGGCCATATTCGGAGTTACCATTGTGAAGCTACATATAGGTAGTGACCTATATGTAGTGCACGCGTGTAATGGTGTCCCCGCACTCACAAAGTCCGGGGAATTGGCCCTGAACAATGTGGGGGCACCTTGGCTAGTGCCAGGGTGCCCTCACACTAAGTAACTGTGCACCTATCCTTTACCAGGTAAAGGTTAGACATATAGGTGACTTATAAGTTACTTAAGTGCAGTGTAAAATGGCTGTGAAATAACGTGGACGTTATTTCACTCAGGCTGCAGTGGCAGGCCTGTGTAAGAATTGTCAGAGCTCCCTATGGGTGGCAAAAGAAATGCTGCAGCCCATAGGGATCTCCTGGAACCCCAATACCCTGGGTACCTCAGTACCATATACTAGGGAATTATAAGGGTGTTCCAGTAAGCCAATGTAAATTGGTAAAATTGGTCACTAGCCTGTTAGTGACAATTTGGAAAGAAATGAGAGAGCATAACCACTGAGGTTCTGATTAGCAGAGCCTCAGTGAGACAGTTAGTCTCTACACAGGTAACACATTCAGGCACACTTATGAGCACTGGGGCCCTGGATGACAGGGTCCCAGTGACACATACAACTAAAACAACATATATACAGTGAAAAATGGGGGTAACATGCCAGGCAAGATGGTACTTTCCTACAGTGATGGCACGCCAAATGTCACTCTTCTGGTGGGCGCTGACCTACATGACATGCACAAGGAAAGAGGAACAGTCATTACCTACTGCACCGTCAATGTGAGTTGCCCCCTCCCAACTCTAGCCATGTGGCCCATTCATCCCCATGCATTTCTGTTCTAAGAACTCTGCCCCCTTCCTTCTCCCACCCAGCCCTGTCCACCCAGGCCTAGCCCATCCAACGTGCTCCCTGTGTACTAACCTGTTGGTCTGGAGGACCGTAGAGTAGCATGTACTGGGGGAGGACCCCATCCACAAGTTTCTCCAACTCCTGTGCAGTGAAGGCAGGGGCCCTTTCCCCAGACGCAGCAGCCATCGTCACTTCCAGACCGAGGTAACAGCAGCACTGGCAGTGTAGGTCCTCTCCTGTCGAAGGTCAGGTATCTAGTGATTGTACAGATAGAAAATGGCGGTGACGTCCGCGGAGGTGCGCATCATCACCGGCGGCGCACCTGTTGTAGGAGGCTGGACTGGCTTGTAGTGAGTACCAAGGGGTACTTACACCTTGCACCAGGCCCAGGTATCCCTTATTAGTGTTTAGGGGTGTCTAGCAGCTTAGGCTGATAGAAATTGGTAGCTTAGCAGAGCAGCTTAGGCTGAACTAGAAGACGAGTGAAGCTCCTACAGTACCACTAGTGTCACTTGCACAATATCATAAGAAAACACAATACACAGATATACTAAAAATAAAGGTACTTTATTTTTATGACAATATGCCAAAAGTATCTCAGTGAGTACCCTCAATATGAGGATAGCAAATATACACAAGATATATGTACACAATACCAAAATATGCAGTAATAGCAATAGAAAACAGTGCAAACAATGTATAGTCACAATAGAATGCAATGGGGGCACATAGGGATAGGGGCAACACAAACCATATACTCTAGAAGAGGAATGCGAACCACGAATGGACCCCAAACCTATGTGACCTTGTAGAGGGTCGCTGGGACTGTAAAAAAACAGTGAGGGACAGAAAAATAGCCCACCCCAAGACCCTGAAAAGTGGGTGCCAAGTGCACCTAAGTTCCCCAAAGAGCACAGAAGTCGTGATAGGGGAATTCTGCAGAAAAGACCAACACCAGCAATGCAACAATGATGGATTTCCAGACGAGAGTACCTGTGGAACAAGGGGACCAAGTCCAAAAGTCACGATCAAGTCGAGAGTGGGCAGATGCCCAGGAAATGCCAGCTGTGGGTGCAAAGAAGCTGCCACCGGATGGTAGAAGCTGAGGATTCTGCAAGAACGACAAGGGCTAGAAACTTCCCCTTTGGAGGATGTATGTCCCACGTTGCGAAGAGTAGTGCAGAAGTGTTTTCTCGCAGAAAGACCGCAAACAAGCCTTGCTAGCTGCAAAGCTTGTGGTTAGGGTTTTTGGATGCTGCTGTGGCCCAGGAGGGACCAGGATGTCACCAAGTGTGTGAGGGGACAGAGGGTGCGTCCAGCATGAAAAGGAGACCTCTCAGAAGCAAGCAGCACCCGCAGAAGTGCCGGAACAGGCACTACAAAGTGGAGTGAATCGGTGCTCACTCAAAGTTACACAAGAGAGTCCCACGCCGCCGGAGGACAACTCAGGAGGTTGTGCAATGCAGGTTAGAGTGCCGTGGACCCAGGCTTATCTGTGCACAAAGGAAATCTTTGTGGAGTGCACAGGAGCCGGAGTAGCTGCAAAACATGTGGTTCCCAGCAATGCAGTCTAGCGTGGGGAGGCAAGGACTTACCTCCACCAAACTTGGACTGAAGAGTCACTGGACTGTGGGAGTCACTTGGACAGAGTTGCTGAGTTCAAGGGACCTCGCTCGTTGAGCTGAGAGGAGACCCAGAGGACCGGTGATGCAGTTCTTTGGTGCCTGCGGTTGCAGGGGGAAGATTCCATCGACCCACGGGAGATTTCTTCGGAGCTTCTAGTGCAGAGAGGAGGCAGACTACCCCCACAGCATGCGCCACCAGGAAAACAGTCGAGAAGGCGGCAGGATCAGCGTTACAAGGTCGCAGTAGTCGTCTTTGCTACTTTGTTGCAGTTTTGCAGGCTTCCAGTGTGGTCAGCAGTCGATTCCTTGGCAGAAGGTGAAGAGAGAGATGCAGAGGAACTCTGATGAGCTCTTGCATTCATTATCTAAGGAATTCCCCAAAGCAGAGACCCTAAATAGCCAGAAAAGAGGGTTTGGCTACTTAGGAGAGAGGATACGCTAGCAACACCTGAAGGAGCCTATCAGAAGGAGTCTCTGACGTCACCTGCTGGCACTGGCCACTCAGAGCAGTCCAGTGTGCCAGCAGCACCTCTGTTTCCAAGATGGCAGAGGTCTGGAGCACACTGGAGGAGCTCTGGGCACCTCCCAGGGGAGGTGCAGGTCAGGGGAGTGGTCACTCCCCTTTCCTTTGTCCAGTTTGGCGCCAGAGCAGGGCTGAGGGGTCCCTGAACCGGTGTAGACTGGCTTATGCAGAAATGGGCACCATCTGTGCCCATGAAAGCATTTCCAGAGGCTGGGGGAGGCTACTCCTCCCCTGCCTTAGCACCTTTTTCCAAAGGGAGAGGGTGTAACACCCTCTCTCTGAGGAAGTCCTTTGTTCTGCCTTCCTGGGCCAAGCCTGGCTGGACCCCAGGAGGGCAGAAACCTGTCTGAGGGGTTGGCAGCAGCAGCAGCTGCAGTGAAACCCCTGAAAAGGCAGTTTGGCAGTACCCGGGTCTGTGCTAGAGACCCGTGGGATCATGGGATTGTGCCAACAATGCCAGGATGGCATTGAGGGGGCAATTCCATGATCATAGACATGTTACATGGCCATATTCGGAGTTACCATTGTGAAGCTATACATAGGTAGTGACCTATGTATAGTGCATGCGTGTAATGGTGTCCCCGCACTCACAAAGTCTGGGTAATTTGCCCTGAACAATGTGGGAGCACCTTGGCTAGTGCCAGGGTGCCCACACACTAAGTAACTTAGCACCCAACCTTTACCAGGTAAAGGTTAGACATATAGGTGACTTATAAGTTACTTAAGTGCAGTGGTAAATGGCTGTGAAATAACGTGGACGTTATTTCACTCAGGCTGCACTGGCAGGCCTGTGTAAGAATTGTCAGAGCTCCCTATGGGTGGCAAAAGAAATGCTGCAGCCCATAAGGATCTCCTGGAACCCCAATACCCTGGGTACCTCAGTTCCATATACTAGGGAATTATAAGGGTGTTCCAGTATGCCAATGTAAATTGGTGAAATTGGTCACTAGCCTGTTAGTGACAATTTGGAAAGAAATGAGAGAGCATAACCACTGAGGTTCTGAATAGCAGAACCTCAGTGAGACAGTTACTCATAACACAGGTAACACATACAGGGCACACTTATGAGCACTGGGGCCCTGGCTGGCAGGGACCCAGTGACACATACAACTAAAACAACATATATACAGTGAAATATGGGGGTAACATGCCAGGCAAAATGGTACTTTCCTACAGTGAGGCCTGCCTTTTGCAGGGCCTCCAAAACATTCCAAAGGTGGACCAGGTGCTCAACCCAGGTGGAGCTAAAGACAGCTATATCTTCTAGATATGCTGCACTAAAAGCCTCCATCCCTTGCAGGACTGCGTTCACCAACCTCTGAAAACTGGCAGGTGCATTTTTCATACCAAAGCGCATCACTGTAAATTGGTAGTGCCCTCCTATAGTTGAAAATGCAGTTTTAGGTTTAGCATCCTCAGCCAATTTGATCTGCCAATACCCTGCAGTCAAATCAAAGGTGCTTGGATACTTGGCAGATGCCAGTGTATCAATGAGCTCATCTGCCCTGGGTATAAGGTGAGCATCAGTTTTTGTTACCTGATTGAGACCTCTGTAGTCTACACAAAACCTCATCTCCTTTTTTTCCATCTTTTGAGTGAGGCTTTGGTACAAGCACCACAGGACTCGCCCATGGGCTTTCAGAAGGTTCAACCACTCCTAGATCAAGCATTTTCTGAACCTCTTGTTTTATGCAGTCCCTGACATGGTCAGGCTGCCTGTAGATTTTACTTTTGACAGGCAAGCTGTCTCCAGTATCAATTGTGTGTTCACACCAAGATGTGGGGCCTAGCACTGTTGAAAAGAGTTCAGAAAATTGTCCAAGGAGGTTTATGCAGTTGTCTTTCTGTTCTGCAGTCAGACAGTCTGCTAAAACTACTCCCTCCACTAAAGCATCTTCTTCAGTGGAGGAGAAGAGATCAGGGAGAGGGTCACTCTCTTCTTCCTGTCCCTCATCTGTTGCCATGAGCAGGGTGAGATCAGCCCTGTAATAATAGGGTTTTAGGCGGTTGACATGAATCACCCTAAGGGGACTCCTGGCAGTGCGCAGGTCTACCAGATAGGTAACCTCACCCTTTTTCTCAACAATTAGATGGGGTCCACTTCATTTGTCCTGGAGTGCTCTTGGGGCCACAGGCTCCAATACCCACACCTTCTGTCCTGGTTGGTACTGAATCAGAACAGCCTTCTGGTAATGCCATTGCTTCTGGAGCTCTTGGCTGGCCTGAAGGTTTTTGCTGGCCTTTTCATGTACTCGGCCATTCTGGAACTTAGACCAAGTACATAGTCGACTATGTCTTGTTTGGGAGCTTTTAAAGGTTGTTCCCAACCCTCCTTCACAAGTGTTAGTGGACCTCTTACAGGGTGTCCAAAGAGGTGTTCAAAGGGGCTGAAGCCCACTCCTTTCTGGGGTACCTCCCTGTAAGCAAAAAGGAGGCAAGGTAACAAGACATCCCATCTCCTCCTGAGTTTTACAGGGAGACCCATTATCATACCTTTGAGAGTTTTATTAAACCTCTCTACCAGTCCACTAGTCTGTGGATGATAAGGAGTGGTGAATTTGTAGGTTACACCACATTCTTTCCACATACCCTTCAAGTATGCAGACATAAAGTTGCTACCCCTGTCTGATACAACCTCTTTTGGGAAACCCACCCTGGAAAAGATTCCCAGGAAAGCTTTTGCCATTGCAAGTGCTGCAGTGGTCCTTAGAGGAATTGCTTCAGGATATCTTGTGGCATGGTCCACAACCACCAAGATAAACCTATTGCCGTAAGCAGTAGGAGGGTCAAGGGGGCAAATTATGTCAACCCCTTCCCTTTCAAAGGGGACCCCAACCACAGGTAGTGGAATAAGGGGAGCCTTTGGTGTGCCACCAGTCTTGCCACTGGCTTGGCAGGTCACACAAGAATTGCAAAAATCTTTAGTGTCCTCTGACATCCTAGGCTAGTGAAACAGGGGGACAAGCCTTTCCCATGTTTTGATCTGGTCCAAACGCCTAGCCAAAGGAATGTCATGTGCCAGAGTTAGGAGGAACTCTCTGTACTGCAGGGGAATGACCAATCTCCTGGTAGCTCCAGGTTTTGGGTCCCTTGCTTCTGTATAGAAGAGGTTGTCCTCCCAGTTTCCCATTTTGCTCTTTGACAGCTTGCTGTCTTACACCCTCTAGTGTGGGACAGGTCTGCTGTGCCACACTCAGCTCCTCCCTGGCAGGCCCCCCTCCACCCAAAAGCTGAGCAGTGTCTGCTTCAAGCTCCTCTGGTGAAGGTTCTGCACAGGGTGGAAATTCTTTTTCCTCAGAAGTAGAATCCACTGTAGAGGGAGGGATAGTAGGTAGGGATTTACCTTTACTAACCCTAGCTTTAGGGAGCACTTGGTCCATTGTTCCAGGATCCAAGTCACCCTGTCCTTTTTACTTTTTGGCCTGAGCCCTTGTCAAAGCAAAAATATGCCCAGGAATGCCCAGCATTGCTGCATGAGCCCCCAACTCCACTTCTGCCCAAGCTGATGTCTCTAAATCATTCCCTAGTAGACAGTCTACAGGTAAATCTGAGGCAACCACAACTTTCTTTGGACCAGTAACCCCCCCCCCAGTTGACATTTACAACAGCCATGGGGTGGCTAAGAGTGTTATTATGAGCATCAGTCCTTTGGTACTGGTGACCAAGTAGGTGTTGTTCAGGGTGGACCAGTTTTTCTATTACCATGGTAACACTGGCACCTGTGTCCCTGTAGGCCTGAACCTCAACACCATTTATTAGGGGAAGTTGCTTGTACTTATCCATATTAAGGGGATAAGCAACCAAGGTGGCCAAATCAATGGCACCTTCAGACACTAACATAGCCTCTGTGGTCTCCCTAACCAGACCAACCCCAACTAAATTACCAAAAGTGACCCCAGCTACTCCCTTGGATTGGCTATTAGTAGGTTTGCTCCCACCACCACTGCTATTACTAGGGGCACTAGGTGTAGCAGTAGGGGTTGTGGTAGTCGGAGGCTTGGTGCTTTTCTTTGGACAACTGGCATCAGTTGTCCAATGGCCTTTTACTTTACATAAATAGCACAATGGTTTCTTTACTTGATTAGAAGAGGATTTGGACCCACCGCCCCCACCAGAGTGTTTTTGTGGGCCTGATGAAGACTCATTTTTAGATTTGTCCCCACCCTTGTCTGAAGACTTACCATCCTTCTTCTTGCCATCCTTGTCACCCCATGTATGAACCTTTCTGTTCACTCTGGTTCTGACCCATTTGTCTGCCTTCTTTCCCAATTCTTGGGGAGAGGTCAGATCCGAGTCCACTAGATGTTGGTGTAACAAGTCAGACACACAGTTATTCAGAATATACTCTCTCAGGATTAAGTTATACAGGCTTTCATAGTCGGAACCTTTACTGCCATGTAACCACCCCTCCAAGGCCTTCACTGAATGGTCAACAAAGTCTATACAGTCTTGTGCAGACTCCTTTTTGGTTTCTCTGAACTTGATCCTGTACTGTTCAGTGGTTAAGCCATAACCATCTAGGAGTGCATTCTTTAAAACTGTAAAATTATTGGCATCACTTTCCTTCACAGTAAGGAGCCTATCCCTACCCTTTCCACTGAAAGATAGCCATAGGATAGCAGCCCACTACCTTTGAGGGACCCCCAGTACAACACAGGCCCTCTCAAGTGCAGCAAACCACTTGTTAATGTCATCCCCCTCCTTGTAAGGGGGAACTATCTTGTGCAGATTCCTAGAATCATACTCTTTCAAAGGATTACTATCTGTAATACTGCTGCTGCCACCATGGGGTCCAAACCCCAACCTCTCTCTTTCTTTTTCTAAGTCTAAAGTTTCCCTGTCTAGAGCCGGCTGTTGCTGTTTAAGCTTCAGTCTGGTCTCTTCCACTCTCAATCTATTGAGCTCCCTTTCTAACATTCTGTCATCAGGGTGGGTAGGTTGGGCATGCTTAGACACAGAAGAATGGTGTGAATGAACAGAAGGAGACTTGTCCCTAATAGTTGGCACTCTAACAACCTGTCCTGCAGGAGTAAAACTTCTACTGTGATGAGAGCTCACATTAGTACCAGGGTTGCTAGGTGGCCTGCTAAGGGGCAGGTTGGGAAGGTTACCATTTAACACTTTTGCTGGGGCTACCACAGAATCAGAGTGTGAACCATCTGCTAATCTCTCACCTGATGTGCCACTTAAGGCCTTATCATTTTCAATGAGCATATTAACCAACAATTCTCTAGAGGGATTCTTCCCTACCCCTAAACCTCTATCAATGCAGAGACTCCTTGCACATTTCCAGCTAAGATTGTCATAACCAGTGCTGGCCAGATCAAGAGTAGGACCTGTACCAGACATGATAGAAAAAGGTTTAAGGGACAGAAAAAGAAAGAAAAAGTTTCAGAACTTTTTAAGGAACAGAAAAAAAACTTTTTCAACTTTTAAGAAACTTTTTGAAAGTTTAGAGGTACTTTTCAGCACTTAGCAATAGAGTAAGAGGAGAAAAGCAAAACATTTTGGTTAGGTGTACATACACTGAACTTGTTTTGTATATTTTTCTCTTATGAAAAGTACAAAATGACAAAGTGGTAAGTAGTTGCAAGTACTTATCCCACCACTGCACAACCAATGTAGGAGGCTGGCCTGGTTTGTAGTGAGTACCAAGGGGTACTTGCACTCTGCACCAGGTCCAGGTATCCCTTATTAGTGTAGAAGAGGTGTCTAGCAGCGTTGGCCGATAGAAAAGGGTAGCTTAGCAGAGCAGCTTAGGCTGAACTAGGAGACATGCAAAGCTCCCACTATACCACTGGTGTCATATGCACAATATCATAAGAAAACACAATACACAGATATACTAAAAATAAAGGTACTTTATTTTTATGACAATATGCTAAAAGTATCTCAGTGAGTACCCTCAGTATGAGGATAGCAAATATACACAAGATATATGTACACAATACCAAAAATATGCAGTAATAGCAATAGAAAGCAAAGCAAGCAATGTACAGTCACAATAGATTGCAATGAGAGCACATAGGTATAGGGGCAACACAAACCATATACTCTAGAAGTGGAATGCGAACCACGAATGGACCCCAAACCTATGTGAGCTTGTAGAGGGTCGCTGGGACTGTAAGAAAACAGTGAGGGTTAGAAAAATAGCCCACCCCAAGACCCTGAAAAGCAGGTGTAAAGTGCACCTAAGTTCCCCACAGAGCACAGAAGTCGTGATAGGGGAATTCTGCAAGGAAGACCAACACCAGCAATGCAACAACGATGGATTTCCTGGACGAGGCTACCTGTGGAACAAGGGGACGAAGTCCAAGAGTCACGACAAAGTCGGGAGTGGGCAGATGTCCAGGAAATGCCAACTGAGGATGCAAAGAAGCTGCCACCAGATGGTAGAAGCTGTGGATTCTGCAAGAACAAAGAGGACTAGGAACTTTCCCTTTGGAGGATGGATGTCCCACGTTGTGAAGAAGCTTGCAGAGGTGTTACCATGCAGAAAGACCGCAAACAAGCCTTGCTAGCTGCAAGGGTTGCATTTAGGGTTTTTGGATGCTGCTGTGGCCCAGGAGGGACCAGGATGTCGCCAATTGCGTGAGGAGACAGAGGGGGCGGCCAGCAAGACAAGGAGTCCACTCAGAAGCAAGCAGCACCTGGAGAAGTGCCGGAACAGGCACTACGAAGAAGAGTGAACCGGAACTCACCCGAAGTCACAAAAGAAGGTCCCACGACGCCAGAGGACAACTCAGGAGGTTGTGCACTGCAGGTTAGAGTGTCGGGACCCAGGCTTGGCTATGCACAAAGGAAATCCTCGAAGAGTGCACAGGAGCCGGAGCAGCTGCAAATCACGCGGTACACAGCAATGCAGTCTAGCGTGGGGGGGCAAGGACGTACCTCCACCAAACTTGGACTGAAGAGTCACTGGACTGTGGGAGCCACTTGGACAGAGTTGCTGAGTTCCAGAGACCACGCTCGTCATGCTGAGAGGGGACCCAGAGGACCGGTGATGCAGTCTTTTGGTGCCTGCGGTTGCAGGGGGAAGATTCCGTCGACCCACGGGAGATTTCTTCGGAGGTTCTAGTGCAGAGAGGAGGCAGACTACCCCCACAGCATTCACCAACAAGAAAACAGTTGAGAAGGCGGCCAGATCAGCGATACAAGGTTGCAGTAGTCGTCTTTGCTACTTTGTTGCAGTTTTGCAGGCGTCCAGAGCAGTCAGCGGTCGATTCCTTGGCAGAAGGTGAAGAGAGAGATGCAGAGGAACTCTGATGAGCTCTTGCATTCGTTATCTAAAGAATTCCCCAAAGCAGAGACCCTAAATAGCCAGAAAAGGAGGTTTGGATACCTAGGAAGGAGGATAGGCTAGCAACACAGGTAAGAGCCTATCAGAAGGAGTCTCTGACGTCACCTGCTGGCACTGGCCACTCAGAGCAGTCCAGTGTGCCAGCAGCACCTCTGTTTCCAAGATGGCAGAGGTCTGGAGCACACTGTATGAGCTCTGGGCACCTCCCCTGGGAGGTGCAGGTCATGGGAGTGGTCTCTCCCCTTTCCATTGCCCAGTTTCATGCAAGAGCAGGGCTGGGGGATCCCTGAACCGGTGTAGACTGGCTTATGCAGAGATGGGCACCATCTGTGCCCATCAAAGCATTTCCAGAGGCTGGGGGAGGCTAATCCTCCCCAGCACTGACACCTTTTTCCAAAGGGAGAGGGTGTAACACCCTCTCTCTGAGGAAGTCCTTTGTTCTGCCTTCCTGGGCCAAGCCTGGCTGGACCCCAGGAGGGCAGAAACCTATGTAGGAGGCTGGACTGGCTTGTAGTGAGTACCAAGGGGTACTTGCACCTTGCACCAGGCCCAGTTATCCCTTATTAGTGTATAGGGTGTCTAGCAGCTTAGGCTGATAGATAATGGTAGCTTAGCAGAGCAGCTTAGGCTGAACTAGGAGACGTGTGAAGCTACTACAGTACCACTTAGTGTCATATGCACAATATCATAAGAAAACACAATACACAGTTATACTAAAAATAAAGGTACTTTATTTTTATGACAATATGCCAAAGTATCTTAGAGTGTACCCTCAGTGAGAGGATAGGAAATATACACAAGATATATATACACAATAGCAAAAATATGCAGTATAGTCTTAGAAAACAGTGCAAACAATGTATAGTTACAATAGGATGCAATGGGGAAACATAGGGATAGGGGCAACACAAACCATATACTCCAAAAGTGGAATGCGAACCACGAATGGACCCCAAACCTATGTGACCTTGTAGAGGGTCGCTGGGACTATTAGAAAATAGTGAGAGTTAGACAAATAACCCTCCCCAAGACCCTGAAAAGTGAGTGCAAAGTGCACTAAAGTTCCCCTAAGGACAAAATAGTCGTGTTAGAGGGAAAATGCAAGGAAAACACAAATCAGCAATGCAACAACGATGGATTCCTGACTGAGGGTACCTGTGGAACAAGGGGACCAAGTCCAAAAGTCACAAGCAAGTCGGAGATGGGCAGATGCCCAAGAAATGCCAGCTGTTGGTGCAAAGAAGCTCTTACTAGGCTGAAGAACTGTGAATACTGCTGGAACGACAAGGGCTAGAGACTTCCCCTTTGGAGGATGGATCCCCCACGCCTTGGAAAGTCGTGCAGAAGTGTTTTCCCGCCGGATGGACGCCAACAAGCCTTGCTACATGCAAATCGTGCGTTTGGCGTTTTTGGACGCTGCTGGGGCCCAGGAGGGACCAGGAGGTCGCACATTGGACCTGAAGAGAGAGGGGACGTCGAGCAAGACAAAGAGCCCTCACTGAAGCAGGTAGCACCCGGAGAAGTGCCAGAAACAGGCACTACGAGGATGCGTGAATCGGTGCTCGCCGAAGTTGCACAAAGGAGTCCCACGTCGCCGGAGACCAACTTAGAAAGTCGTGCAATGCAGGTTAGAGTGCCGTGGACCCAGGCTTGGCTGTGCACGAAGGATTTCCGCCGGAAGTGCACAGGGGCCGGAGTAGCTTGCAAAGTCGTGGTTCCCAGCAATGCAGCCCAGCGAGGTGAGGCAAGGACTTACCTCCACCAAACTTGGACTGAAGAGTCACTGGACTGTGGGGGTCACTTGGACAGTGTCGCTGGATTCGAGGGACCTCGCTCGTCGTGCTGAGAGGAGACCCAAGGGACCGGTAATGCAGCTTTTTGGTGCCTGCGGTTGCAGGGGGAAGATTCCGTCGACCCACGGGAGATTTCTTCGGAGCTTCTGGTGCAGAGAGGAGGCAGACTACCCCCACAGCATGCACAAGCAGGAAAACAGTCGAGAAGGCGGCAGGATCAGCGTTACAGAGTTGCAGTAGTCGTCTTTGCTACTATGTTGCAGGTTTGCAGGCTTCCAGCGCGGTCAGCGGTCGATTCCTTATCAGAAGGTGAAGAGGGAGATGCAGAGGAACTCGGCTGAGCTCATGCATTCGTTATCTGAAGTTTCCCCAGAGACAGAGGCCCTAAATAGCCAGAAAAGAGGGTTTGGCTACCTAGGAGAGAGGATAGGCTACTAACACCTGAAGGAGCCTATCAGCAGGAGTCTCTGACGTCACCTGGTGGCACTGGCCACTCAGAGCAGTCCAGTGTGCCAGCAGCACCTCTGTTTCCAAGATGGCAGAGGTCTGGAGCACACTGGAGGAGCTCTGGACACCTCCCAGGGGAGGTGCAGGTCAGGGGAGTGGTCACTCCCCTTTCCTTTGTCCAGTTTCGCGCCAGAGCAGGGGCTAAGGGGTCCCTGAACCGGTGTAGACTGGCTTATGCAGAATTGGGCACATCTGTGCCCAACAAAGCATTTCCAGAGGCTGGGGGAGGCTACTCCTCCCCTGCCTTCACACCATTTTCCAAAGGGAGAGGGTGTCACACCCTCTCTCAGAGGAAGTTCTTTGTTCTGCCATCCTGGGCCAGGCCTGGCTGGACCCCAGGAGGGCAGCTGCCTGTCTGAGGGGTTGGCAGCAGCAGCAGCTGCAGTGAAACCCCAGGAAGGGCAGTTTGGCAGTACCAGGGTCTGTGCTACAGACCACTGGGATCATGGAATTGTACCAACAATGCGAGGATGGCATAGAGGGGGCAATTCCATGATCATAGACATGTTACATGGCCATATTCGGAGTTACCATGGTGAAGCTACATATAGGTAGTGACCTATATGTAGTGCACGCGTGTAATGGTGTCCCCGCACTCACAAAGTTCAGTGAATTGGCTCTGAACAATGTGGGGGCACCTTGGCTAGTGCCAGGGTGCCCTCACACTAAGTAACTTTGCACCTAACCTTTACCAGGTAAAGGTTAGACATATAGGTGACTTATAAGTTACTTAAGTGCAGTGTAAAATGGCTGTGAAATAACGTGGACGTTATTTCACTCAGGCTGTAGTGGCAGGCCTGTGTAAGAATTGTCAGAGCTCCCTATGGGTGGCAAAAGAAATGCTGCAGCCCATAGGGATCTCCTGGAACCCCAATACCCTGGGTACCTCAGTACCATATACTAGGGAATTATAAGGGTGTTCCAGTAAGCCAATGTAAATTGGTAAAATTGGTCACTAGCCTGTTAGTGACAATTTGAAAGTAATGAGAGAGCATAACCACTGAGGTTCTGGTTAGCAGAGCCTCAGTGAGACAGTTAGGCACCACACAGGGAACATGTACATGCACACCTATGAGCACTGGGGCCCTGTGTGACAGGGTCCCAGTGACACATACATATAGGCCACAAACCTATGAGCACTGGGGTCCTGACCAGCAGGATCCCAGTGACACATAACAACCATACTGAAAACATAGTGTTTTCACTATGAGCACTGGGGCCTGGCTATCAGGATCCCAGTGAGACAGTGAAAACAGTGACAAACACCCTGACATACACTCACAAACAGGCCAAAAGTGGGGGTAACAAGGCTAGAAAGAGGCTACCTTCTCACACAACCCCCCCCCAAACGAAGGACAATAAGGCTAACCTTGGCCAGTTGAGACTTTATTGTCTAAGTGGTGATAAGTAGAGAGTAGCTCTGCAATAGACTGGTTACTCCCTTTATCATCCACTATATGGTTACTTCTATGTGGGGATGTAAACCACCCTGTTTGAAGTTTTTTAGCTAAGCAACAATGTGAAGATGTATTTTCAGAGTTTCTATCAAAAAGTTTTAGTTTAGAGCAGTGGGAATTGTCCACTGAACCTATTTGTAGTGATGGAAATGCCAGACAGGGATGCTGTCTCAGAAAAGCCATAGCTGGGCAAAAACTTTGTCCATCTGGCTGGAAGAGAGAACAGGGATGCTGTTTCTCTTGAGTTGGAGCAGGGCAGGGATGCTGTCCTATGAGCTCCACACTAGGGCAGGGATGCTGTCCTAAGTGTTGTGAGGTAGTGCAGGGTTTCTGCACTAAAGTTTCTCTGGGAGGGTTGGAGGGATGCTCCATGTTAACTAAAATGGTGCTGTTTTTCTCACCAATGTTAGTTATCCCACAGAGAGGTACTTCCACCTCAGGGAGTCCTGCTTTGCCAGCTGATGATTCCCTTGGAACAGGTGCCACCCCAGGAGAGGTTTCTCCTACCACAGGAATAGTATCCTGAATGGTAGGGTTGTTAGGGGATACTGTGATACCCTTTTTACCTGTTGATGGAGAGGGATCCTGAATTTTCAGGCCTTCTCTCCTTTGCTTTTTCATTTCACTTGAAATGAGAGGGAACAATTCCTCAGGGATGCCCAGCATGGCTGCATGGGCATAAAACTCTACATCAGCCCAACCTGAGGCCTCTAGGTCATTACCTAAGAGACAGTCTACAGGTAAGCTAGGTGATACCACCACCTGCTTAGGGCCAGTAACTCCACCCCAACTAAACTGAATTATAGCTAAGGGAAGAAACTTAGTGGAGTTATGGACATCAATAATCTTATACTGTTGTCCAATGATGTGTTGATCAGGGTGCACTAGGTTGTCAGTCACCAAAGTGAAACTGGCACCTGTGTCCCTGTAGGCCAAGGCCTCAACACCATTTATTGAAACTGTCTGCCTGTACTTATCCATTGTAAGGGGACAAGCAGCCAGTGTGGCAAGGCCAATGCCACTAGGTGTGACAGAAACTGTCTTGGGACTGATTACATCAGTTTCCACTATGGACCCATAAGTGAACCCAACTACACCCTTTGCTTGACTGTTGCCAGCAGTCCCACCACTAGTACCACTACTGCTAGGGGCACTAGAGCTTGATGTATTAGTGGTGGTAGGCTCAGGGGGTTTACCTGGACAGGACTTATCCCCTGGCCTATGGCCTCTATTTTTACACACAAAGCACCAAGGCTTTTTAATGTGTGCAGGTTGGGAAGAAGAGGAAGAATTTGTTTTATCCCCACCCTCTGAAGAGTGTTTAAGATTTGAAGTGGGATCTTTGGTTTTACCCTCATCCCCATGCTTATCTTGAGATTTTTCACCATCTTTCTTCTTATTGCCATCTTTGTCACCCCCTGTATGAGCTTTTCTGTTCACCCTTGTTCTGACCCATTTGTCTGCCTTCTTTCCCAATTCTTGGGGAGAGGTCAGATCAGAGTCTACCAGGTACTGGTGCAACAAATCAGACACACAATTATTAAGTATATGCTCTCTCAGGATTGTGTTATACAGGCTTTCATAATCAGTAACTTTACTGCCATGTAACCACCCCTCCAAGGCCTTCACTGCCTGGTCAATGAAATCAACCCAGTCTTGTGAAGACTCCTTTTTGGTATCTCTGAACTTTATCCTGTACTGTTCAGTGGTTAAGCCATAACCATCCATGAGTGCATTCTTAAGAACTTCGAAATTATTAGCATCATTTTCTTTTACAGTAAGGAGCCTTTCCCTACCTTTTCCACTAAATGATAGCCATAGGATAGCAGCCCACTGCCTTTGAGGGACATCCTGTACAGCACAGGCCCTCTCAAGTGCAGCAAACCACTTGTTAATGTCATCCCCCTCCTTATAAGGGGGAACTATCTTGTGCAGATTCCTGGAATCATGCTCTTTTGCAGGATGACTATGGGGAATACTGCTGCTGCCACCATGGGTATCTAAACCCAACTTCTGTCTTTCCTTCCCTAATTCTAAAGACTGTCTATCCAAATCCAGCTGTTGCTTCTTGAGCTTCAGTCTGGTTTGTTCCACTCTCAATCTATTGAGCTCCCTTTCTAACAATCTGTCATCAGGGTGGGTGGGAGGGACATTTCTAGATACAGAGGAATGATGGGAATGAACAGAAGGAGACCTATCCCTTACAGAGGGCACCCTAACAGCTTGGCTACCAGTATAATGTGAGAGCACACCATTAGTATGGTGTGATTCAACCTCTGTACCAACTATGCTAGACTGTCTAGTAATGGGCAGGCTGAGAAGTTTCTTTCCTGAACCTTTTCCTGGGGGAGTCCCTGGATCAGATTGAGAACCATTAGCTACTTTTTCTACAGATTGGGCACTTATGGCCTTATCCTGTACTCTAAGCATGTTAATTAACAGTTCTAAGGAAGGATTCTTCCCTACACTCAAACCTCTCTCTATGCAGAGACTCCTTGCTCCTTTCCAGCTAAGGTGATCATATGCAAGTTTGGACAGTTCAACATTTTTTCCTGTGCCAGACATTTTTTTGAGAGAGTTAAAGTGATAGAAAAAGAGAAAAAAGTTTTCAGAACTTTTTGGAAAGACAGAAAAAACTTTTTAAACTTTTAAGAACTTTTTGAAAGTTTTAGAAGTACTTTTCAGCACTTAGAAAAGAGTGAAAAGAGGAAATGCAAAACTTTTTGGCTATGTGTATATACACTGACCTTGTTTTGTATATT
Organism: Pleurodeles waltl; assembly: GCF_031143425.1. Taxonomy (NCBI): domain Eukaryota; kingdom Metazoa; phylum Chordata; class Amphibia; order Caudata; family Salamandridae; genus Pleurodeles; species Pleurodeles waltl. Next base: position 186,934,880 of record NC_090443.1, read on the forward strand.
TTTCTCTTATGAAAAGTACAATGACAAGAGTGGTAAGTAGTCTCAAGCACTTATCCCACCACTGCACAACCAACGTAGGAGGCTGGACTGGCTTGTAGTGAGTACCAAGGGGTACTTGCACCTTGCACCAGGCCCAGTTATCCCTTATTAGTGTATAGGGTGTCTAGCAGCTTAGGCTGATAGATAATGGTAGTTTAGCAGAGCAGCTTAGGCTGAACTATGAGACGTGTGAAGCTACTACAGTACCACTTAGTGTCATATGCACAATATCATAAGAAAACACAATACACAGTTATACTAAAAATAAAGGTACTTTATTTTTATGACAATATGCCAAAGTATCTTAGAGTGTACCCTCAGTGAGAGGATAGGAAATATACACAAGATATATATACACAATAGCAAAAATATGCAGTATAGTCTTAGAAAACAGTGCAAACAATGTATAGTTACAATAGGATGCAATGGGGAAACACAGGGATAGGGGCAACACAAACCATATACTCCAAAAGTGGAATGCGAACCACGAATGGACCCCAAACCTATGTGACCTTGTAGAGGGTCGCTGGGACTATTAGAAAATAGTGAGAGTTAGAAAAATAACCCTCCCCAAGACCCTGAAAAGTGAGTGCAAAGTGCACTAAAGTTCCCCTAAGGACAAAATAGTCGTGTTAGAGGGAAAATGCAAGGAAAACACAAATCAGCAATGCAACAACGATGGATTCCTGACTGAGGGTACCTGTGGAACAAGGGGACCAAGTCCAAAAGTCACAAGCAAGTCGGAGATGGGCAGATGCCCAAGAAATGCCAGCTGTTGGTGCAAAGAAGCTCTTACTAGGCTGAAGAACTGTGAATACTGCAGGAACGACAAGGGCTAGAGACTTCCCCTTTGGACGATGGATCCCACACGCCTTGGAGAGTCGTGCAGAAGTGTTTTCCCGCCGGATGGACGCCAACAAGCCTTGCTACACGCAAATCGTGCGTTTGGCGTTTTTGGACGCTGCTGGGGCCCAGGAGGGACCAGGAGGTCGCAAATTGGACCTGAAGAGAGAGGAGACGTCGAGCAAGACAAAGAGCCCTCACCAAAGCAGGTAGCACCCGGAGAAGTGCCAGAAACAGGCACTACGAGGATGCGTGAAACAGTGCTCGCCGAAGTTGCACAAAGGAGTCCCACGTCGCCGGAGACCAACTTAGAAAGTCGTGCAATGCAGGTTAGAGTGCCGTGGACCCAGGCTTGGCTGTGCACGAAGGATTTCCGCCGGAAGTGCACAGGGGCCGGAGTAGCTTGCAAAGTCGCGGTTCCCAGCAATGCAGCCCAGCGAGGTGAGGCAAGGACTTACCTCCACCAAACTTGGACTGAAGAGTCACTGGACTGTGGGGGTCACTTGGACAGTATCGCTGGATTCGAGGGACCTCGCTCGTCGTGCTGAGAGGAGACCCAAGGGACCGGTAATGCAGCTTTTTGGTGCCTGCGGTTGCAGGGGGAAGATTCCGTCGACCCACGGGAGATTTCTTCGGAGCTTCTGGTGCAGAGAGGAGGCAGACTACCCCCACAGCATGCACAAGCAGGAAAACAGTCGAGAAGGCGGCAGGATCAGCGTTACAGAGTTGCAGTAGTCGTCTTTGCTACTATGTTGCAGGTTTGCAGGCTTCCAGCGCGGTCAGCGGTCGATTCCTTATCAGAAGGTGAAGAGGGAGATGCAGAGGAACTCGGCTGAGCTCATGCATTCGTTATCTGAAGTTTCCCCAGAGACAGAGACCCTAAATAGCCAGAAAAGAGGGTTTGGCTACCTAGGAGAGAGGATAGGCTACTAACACCTGAAGGAGCCTATCAGCAGGAGTCTCTGACGTCACCTGGTGGCACTGGCCACTCAGAGCAGTCCAGTGTGCCAGCAGCACCTCTGTTTCCAAGATGGCAGAGGTCTGGAGCACACTGGAGGAGCTCTGGACACCTCCCAGGGGAGGTGCAGGTCAGGGGAGTGGTCACTCCCCTTTCCTTTGTCCAGTTTCGCGCCAGAGCAGGGGCTAAGGGGTCCCTGAACCGGTGTAGACTGGCTTATGCAGAATTGGGCACATCTGTGCCCAACAAAGCATTTCCAGAGGCTGGGGGAGGCTACTCCTCCCCTGCCTTCACACCATTTTCCAAAGGGAGAGGGTGTCACACCCTCTCTCAGAGGAAGTTCTTTGTTCTGCCATCCTGGGCCAGGCCTGGCTGGACCCCAGGAGGGCAGCTGCCTGTCTGAGGGGTTGGCAGCAGCAGCAGCTGCAGTGAAACCCCAGGAAGGGCAGTTTGGCAGTACCAGGGTCTGTGCTACAGACCACTGGGATCATGGAATTGTACCAACAATGCGAGGATGGCATAGAGGGGGCAATTCCATGATCATAGACATGTTACATGGCCATATTCGGAGTTACCATGGTGAAGCTACATATAGGTAGTGACCTATATGTAGTGCACGCGTGTAATGGTGTCCCCGCACTCACAAAGTTCAGTGAATTGGCTCTGAACAATGTGGGGGCACCTTGGCTAGTGCCAGGGTGCCCTCACACTAAGTAACTTTGCACCTAACCTTTACCAGGTAAAGGTTAGACATATAGGTGACTTATAAGTTACTTAAGTGCAGTGTAAAATGGCTGTGAAATAACGTGGACGTTATTTCACTCAGGCTGTAGTGGCAGGCCTGTGTAAGAATTGTCAGAGCTCCCTATGGGTGGCAAAAGAAATGCTGCAGCCCATAGGGATCTCCTGGAACCCCAATACCCTGGGTACCTCAGTACCATATACTAGGGAATTATAAGGGTGTTCCAGTAAGCCAATGTAAATTGGTAAAATTGGTCACTAGCCTGTTAGTGACAATTTGAAAGTAATGAGAGAGCATAACCACTGAGGTTCTGGTTAGCAGAGCCTCAGTGAGACAGTTAGGCACCACACAGGGAACATGTACATGCACACCTATGAGCACTGGGGCCCTGTGTGACAGGGTCCCAGTGACACATACATATAGGCCACAAACCTATGAGCACTGGGGTCCTGACCAGCAGGATCCCAGTGACACATAACAACCATACTGAAAACATAGTGTTTTCACTATGAGCACTGGGGCCTGGCTATCAGGATCCCAGTGAGACAGTGAAAACAGTGACAAACACCCTGACATACACTCACAAACAGGCCAAAAGTGGGGGTAACAAGGCTAGAAAGAGGCTACCTTCTCACAGGCAGAAACCTGTCTGAGGGGTTGGCAGCAGCAGCAGCTGCAGTGAAACCCCGGGAAAGGCAGTTTGGCAGTACCCGGGTCTGTGCTAGAGACTCAGGGGATCATGGAATTGTCTCCCCAATGCCAGAATGGCATAGGGGTGACAATTCCATGATCTTAGACATGTTACATGGCCATGTTCGGAGTTACCATTGTGACGCTATACATAGGTAGTGACCTATGTATAGTGCACGCGTGTAATGGTGTCCCCGCACTCACAAAGTCCGGGGAATTTGCCCTGAACGATGTGGGGGCACCTTGGCTAGTGCGAGGGTGCCCACACACTAAGTAACTTAGCACCCAACCTTTACCAGGTAAAGGTTAGACCTATAGGTGACTTATAAGTTACTTAAGTGCAGTGGTAAATGGCTGTGAAATGACGTGGACGTTATTTCACTCAGGCTGCAGTGGCAGGCCTGTGTAAGAATTGTCAGAGCTCCCTATGGGTGGCAAAAGAAATGCTGCAGCCCATAGGGATCTCCTGGAACCCCAATACCCTGGGTACCTCAGTACCATATACTAGGGAATTATAAGGGTGTTCCAGTATTCCAATGTGAATTGGTGAAATTGGTCACTAGCCTGTTAGTGAGAATTTGGAAAGCAAAGAGAGAGCATAACCACTGAGGTTCTGGTTAGCAGAGCCTCAGTGAGACAGTTAGTCATCACACAGGGAACACATACAGGGCACACTTATGAGCACTGGGGCCCTGGCTGGCAGGGTCCCAGTGACACATACAACTAAAACAACATATATACAGTGAAATATGGGGGTAACATGCCAGGCAAGATGGTAGTTTCCTACAACTATCTTGGGCAGATTCCTGGAATCATGCTCTCTAACAGGATTATTATCAGGAATACTGCTGCTGCCACCATGGGGTCCTAACCCCAATCTCTGTCTCTCCTTCTCCAGGTCTAGGGATTCCCTATATAAGGCCAGCTGTTACTGTTTAAGCTTCAGTCTGGTCTCTTCAACCCTCAACTTTTTGAGATCCCTTTCTAACATGTTGTCTTCAGGGTGGGTGGGTTGGGAATGCTTGGACACCGAAGATAAATTGGAAACAACAGAGGGGGATCTGTCCCTAACTGACTGAACCCTAATAACTTGGCCTCCAGGAATAAAGACTCCCCTACTATGATGGGAACCCCTCCATTACTACCAACATTACTAGGTGTACTGCTAGGGGGCAGATCTGGAACAGAACCCTCCCCACCTCCCTCAAGGAGATCCCCTGAGTCAGAATGGGAACCGTCTATTAACCTCTCATTTGAAGTGCCTGCTTGGGACTCATAATTCACAATCAGCATGTTATATAGAAACTCTTTTGTAGAGTTCTTTCCTATCACTAAACCTCTATCTAAGCAGAGACTCCTTAGGCTTTTGTAATTCAAATTGTCATAAGCAGTATTGACCATTTTAAGAGTAGAGTCTTCTACAGACATGATAGGAAAGGGTTTAGAGACAGTGAGAAGGAAGAAGAAGTTTCAGATCATATTAAAGAACGGAGAAAAAACTTTTTCTAACTTTTTATAAACTTTTAGAGTACTTTTCAGAACTTAGAAAAAAGTTTAAGAGGAGAAAAGCAAAACTTTTTGGTTAGGTGTACATACACTGAACTTGTTTTGTATAATATTCTCTTATGAAAAGTACACAATGACAAAGTGGTAAATGGTTACAAGTACTTATCCCACCGCTGCACAACCAATGTAGGAGGCTGGCCTGGTTTGTAGTGAGTACCAAGGGGTACTTACACTCTGTACCAGGTCCAGTTATCCCTTATTAGTGTAGAAGAGGTGTTTCTAGCAGCTTAGGCTGACAGAAAAGGTAGCTTAGCAGAGCAGCTTAGGCTGAACTAGGAGACATGCAAAGCTCCTACTATACCACTGGTGTCATATGCACAATATCATAAGAAAACACAATACACAGAAGTACTAAAAATAAAGGTACGTTATTTTTATGACAATGTGCCAAAATTATCTCAGTGAGTACCCTCAGTATGAGGATAAGATATATACACAAGATATATGTACACAACACCAACAATATGCAGTAATAGCAAAAGGAAGTAATGCAAGCAATGTAAAGTTACAGTAGATTACAATAGGAGCACATAGGTATAGGGGCAACACAAACCATATACTCCAAAAGTGAAATGCGAACCACAAATGGACCCCAAACCTATGTGAGCTTGTAGAGGGTCGCTGGGACTGCAAGAAAACAGTGAGGGTTAGAAAAATAGCCCACCCCAAGACCCTGAAAAGTAGGTGTCAAGTGCACCTATAACCCCCAGAGAGCACAGAAGTCGTGATAGGGAGTTTCTGCAAGGAAGACCAACACCAGCAAAGCAACAACAGTGGATTTCCGGACCTGAGTACCTGTGAAACAAGGGGACCAAGTCCAAGAGTCGCGACAATGTCGAGAGTGGGCAGATGCCCAGGAAATGCCAGCTGAGGGTGCAAAGAAGCTGCCACCGGATGGTAGAAGCTGTGGATTCTGCAAGAACGAAGAGGACTAGGAACTTCCCCTTTAGAGGACGAATGTCCCACGTCGTGAAGAAGCTTGCAGAGGTGGTCCCATGCAGAAAGACCGCAAACAAGCCTTGCTAGCTGCAAGGGTTGCGGTTAGGGTTTTTGGATGCTGCTGTGGCCCAGGAGGGACCAGGATGTTGCCACTTGGATGAGGAGACAGAGGAGGCGCACAGCAAGTCAGGGAGCCCTCACAGAAGCAGGCAGCACCCGCAGAAGTACCGGAACAGGCACTTGGAAGAGGAGTGAACCGGAGTCCACCCGAAGACACAAAAGGGAGTCTCACGTTGCCGGAGTACAATTCAGAAGGTTGTGCACTGCAGGTTAGAGTGTCGGGACCCAGGCTTGGCTGTGCACGAAGGAAATCCTGGAAGAGTGCACAGGAGCCGGAGCAGCTGCAAATCATGCAGTACCCAGCAATGCAGTCTAGCGTGGGGAGGCAAGGACTTACCTCCACAAAACTTGGACTGAAGAGTCACTGGACTGTGGGAGTCACTTGGACAGAGTTGCTGAGTTCCAGGGACCACGCTCGTCGTGCTGAGAGGGGACCCAGAGGACCGGTGATGCAGTCTTTTGTTGCCTGCGGTTGCAGGGGGAAGATTCAGTTGACCCACGAAAGACTTCTTCAGAGCTCCTGGTGCAAGAAGGAGGCAGGCTACCCCCAGAGCATGGACCACCAGGAAACAGTCGAGAAAGCCGGCAGGATGAAGAGATACAAAGTTGCAGTAGTCGTCTTTGCTACTTTGTTGCGGTTTTGCAGGCGTCCTGAGCAGTCAGCGGTCAATCCTTTGGCAGAAGGTGAAGAGAGAGATGCAGAGGAACTCTGGTGAGCTCTTGTATTCGGTATCTGAAGAATTCCCGAAAGCAGAGACCCTAAATAGCCAGAAAAGGAGGTTTGGCTACCTAAGAAGGAGGATAGGCCAGTAACACAGGTAAGAGCCTATCAGAAGGAGTCTCTGACGTCACCTGCTGGCCCTGGCCACTCAGAGCAGTCCAGTGCGCCAGCACACCTCTGAATCCAAGATGGCAGAGGTCTGGGGCACGCTGGAGGAGCTCTGGGCACCTCCCCTGGGAGGTGCAGGTCAGGGGAGTGGTGACTCCCCTTTCCTTTATCCAGTTTCGCACCAGAGCAGGGCTGGGGGATCCCTGAACCGGTGTAGACTGGCTTATGCAGAGATGGGCACCATCTGTGCCCATGAAAGCATTTCCTGAGGCTGGGGGAGGCTAGTCCTGCCCAGCCCTGACACCTTTTTCCAAAGAGAGAGGGTGTTACACCCTCTCTCTGAGGAAGTCCTTTGTTCTGCCTGCCTGGGCCAGGCCTGGCTGGACCCCAGGAGGGCAGAAACCTGTCTGAGTGGTTGGCAGCAGCTGCAGTGAAACCCCGGGAAAGGTAGTTTGGCAGTACCCGGGTCTGTGCTAGAGACTCGGGGGATCAGGGAATTGTCTCCCCAATGCCATTCCGGCATTGGGGTGACAATTCCATGATCTTAGACATGTTACATGGCCATGTTCGGAGTTACCATTGTGACGCTATACATAGGTAGTGACCTATGTATAGTGCACGCATGAAATGGTGTCCCCGCTCTCACAAAGTCTGGGGAATTTGCCCTGAATCATGTGGGGACACTTTGGCTAGTGCCAGGTTGCCCACACACTAAGTAACTTTGCACCCAACCTTCACCAGGTGAAGGTTAGACATTTAGGTGACTTATAAGTTACTTAAGTGCAGTGGTAAAAGGCTGTGAAATAATGTGGACGTTATTTCACTCAGGCTGCACTGCCAGGCCTGTGTAAGAATAGTCAGATCTCCCTAAGGGTGGCAAAAGAAATGCTGCAGCCCATAGGGATCTCCTGGAACCCCAATACCCTGGGTACCTAAGTACCATATACTAGGGAATTATATGGGTGTACCAATATGCCAATCTGAATTGGTAAATTTAGTCACTAGTCTGTTAGTGACAAATTTGGAAAGCAGAGAGAGCATAACCACTGAGGTTCTGGTTAGCAGAGCCTCAGTGAGACAGTTAGTCATCACGCAGGGAACACATACAGGGCACATACTTATGAGCACTGGGGCCCTGCCTGGCAGGGTCCCAGTGACACATAGACTAAAACAACATATATACAGTGAAATATGGGGGTAACATGCCAGGCAAGATGGTACTTTCCTACACAACCCCCCCCAAACAAAGGACAATAAGACTAGCCATGACCTGATGAGTCTTCATTGTCTATGTGGAAATATCTGGAGAGTCCATCTGCATTGGAGTGGGTACTCCCAGGTCTATGTTCCACTGTATAGCCCATCCCCTGTAGAGATATGAGCCACCTCAACAATTTAGGATTTTCACCTTTCATTTGTTTTAGCCAAAGTAGAGGTTTGTGGTCTGTCTGAACAATGAAGTGAGTGCCTAACAGGTATGGTCTCAACTTCGTCAGTGCCCAGACCACAGCAAAGGCCTCCCTCTCAATGGCAGGCCAACGCTTTTCTCTAGGTGTCAACCATCTGCTGATAAAAGCTACTGGTTGATCCTGGCCCTCAGAGTTAAGTTGTGATAAGACTGCCCCTACCCCTAATTCAGATGCATCAGTTTGAACAATTAATTTATTGGAGTAACAGGGGCTTTTTAGGACAGGTGCAGTGCACATGGCCTGTTTGAGCTCCTCAAAAGCTTTCTGACAGCTAGCTGTCCACAATACCTTTTTAGGCATCTTCTTGCTAGTGAGATCATTAAGTGGGGCTGCAATGGAGCCATAGTTTTTAATGAATCTCCTGTAATACCCAGTTAGGCCTAGGAAGGCTCTCACCTGGGTCTGTGCTGTAGGGGGAACCCAATCCATGATTGTCTGGATTTTCCCCTGACGTGGTTCAATCTGTTCTCCACCTACCAGGTGTCCAAGATAAACCACTTTCCCCTGCCCTATCTGGCACTTTGAAGCCTTGATAGTGAGGCCTACATTTGCAGGGCCTCCAAAACTTTCCACAGGTGGACCAGGTGATCATCCCAGATGGAGCTAAAGACAGCTATATCATCTAGATATGCTGCACTAAAAGCCTCCAACCCTTGCAGGACTGTATTCACCAACCTCTGAAAAGTGGCAGGTGAATTATTCAACCCAAAGGGCATCACTGTAAATTGGTAGTGCCCTCCTATAGTTGAAAATGCAGTTTTAGCATTAGCATCCTCTGATAACTTGATCTGCCAATACCCTGCAGTCAAATCAAAGGTGCTTAGATACTTGGCAGATGCCAGTGTATCTATGAGCTCATCTGCCCTGGGTATAGGATGAGCATCAGTTTTTGTTACCTGGTTGAGACCTCTGTAATCTACACTAAACCTCATCTCCCTTTTTCCATCTTTTAAGTGAGGCTTTGGTACAAACACCACAGGAGAGGGCCATGGGCTTCCAGAATGTTCAACCACTCCCAGATCAGGCATTTTCTGAACTTCTTGCTTTACGCAGTCCCTGACATGGTCAGGCTGCCTATAGATTTTACTTTTGACAGGCAAGCTGTCTCTAGTATCAATTGTGTGTTCACACCAAGATGTGGTGCCTGGCACAGTTGAAAAGAGTTCAGAAAACTGTCCAAGGAGATTTATGCAGTTGTCTTTCTGCTCAGCAGTAAGACAGTCTGCCAAAACTACACCTTCCACTAAAGCATCATCTTCAGTGGAAGAGAAGAGATCAGGGAGAGTGTCACTCTCTTCTTCCTGTCCTTCATCTGTTGCCATGAGCAGGGTGAGATCACCCCTGTCATAGTAGGGTTTTAGGCGGTTGACTTGGAGCACCCTAAGGGGACTCCTGGCAGTGCCCAGGTCAACCAAGTAGGTGACCTCACCCTTCTTTTCAACAATGATGTGGAGTCCACTCCATTTGTCTTGGAGTGCTCTTGGGGCCTGTAGGAGGCTGGACTGGCTTGTAGTGAGTACCTAGGGGTACTTGCACCTTGCACCAGGCCCAGTTATCCCTTATTAGTGTATAGGGTGTCTAGTAGCTTAGGCTGATAGATAATGGTAGCTTAGCAGAGCAGCTTAGGCTGAACTAGGAGACGAGTGAGGCTCCTACAGTACCACTTAGTGTCATATGCACAATATCATAAGAAAACACAATACACAGTTATACTAAAAATAAAGGTACTTTATTTTTATGACAATATGCCAAAGTATCTTAGAGTGTACCCTCAGTGAGAGGATAGGAAATATACACAAGATATATATACACAATACCAAAAATATGCAGTATAGTCTTAGAAAACAGTGCAAACAATGTATAGTTACAATAGGATGCAATGGGTACACATAGGGATAGGGGCAACACAAACCATATACTCCAAAAGTGGAATGCGAACCACGAATGGACCCCAAACCTATGTGATCTTGTAGAGGGTCGCTGGGACTATTAGAAAATAGTGAGGGTTAGGAAAATAGCCCACCCCAAGACCCTGAAAAGTGAGTGCAAAGTGCACTAAAGTTCCCCAAAGGACATAGAAGTCGTGATAGAGGAATTCTGCAGGAAAGACACAAACCAACAATGCAACAACAATGGATTTCCAGTCGAGGGTACCTGTGGAACAAGGGGACCAAGTCCAAAAGTCACAAGCAAGTCGGAGATGGGCAGATGCCCAGGAAATGCCAGCTGTGGGTGCAAAGGAGCTGCTACTGGACAGTAGAAGCATAGGTTTCTGCAAGAACGACAAGGGCTAGAGACTTCCCCTTTGGAGGACGGATCCCACACGCCGTGCAGAGTTGTGCAGAAGTGTTTTCCTGCCGAAACACCGCCAACAAGCCTTGCTAGCTGCAAATCGTGCGGTAAGGGTTTTTGGACGCTGCTGTGGGCCAGGAGGGACCAGGATGTCGCAAATTGCGTCAGGAGACAGAGGGGACGTCGAGCAAGACAAGGAGCTCTCTCAGCAGCAGGTAGCACCCGGAGAAGTGCCAGAAACAGCCACTATGAGGATGCGTGAAATGGTGCTCACCCGAAGTCGCACAAAGGAGTCCCACGTCGCCGGAGAACAACTTAGGAGGTCGTGCAATGCAGGTTAGAGTGCCGTGGACCCAGGCTGGACTGTGCACTAAGGATTTCCGCCGGAAGTGCACGGAGGCCGGAGTAGCTGCAAAAGTCGCGGTTTCCAACAATGCAGTCTGGGGTGGGGAGGCAAGGACTTACCTCCACCAAACTTGGACTGAAGAGTCACTGGACTGTGGGAGTCACTTGGACACAGTTGCTGGATTCAAGGGACCTCGCTCATCGTGCTGAGAGGAGACCCAAGGGACCGGTGATGCAGTTCTTTGGTGCCTGCGGTTGCAGGGGGACGATTCCGTCGACCCACAGGAGATTTCTTCGGAGCTTCTAGTGCAGAGAGGAGGCAGACTACCCCCACAGCATGCACCACCAGGAAAACAGTCGAGAAGGCGGCAGGATCAGCGTTACAGAGTTGCAGTAGTCGTCTTTGCTACTATGTTGCAGTTTTGCAGGCTTCCAGCGCGGTCAGCAGTCGATTCCTTGGCAGAAGGTGAAGAGAGAGATGCAGAGGAACTCGGATGAGCTCTTGCATTCGTTATCTAAGGAATCCCAAGAGACAGAGACCCTAAATAGCCAGAAAAGAGGGTTTGGCTACCTAGGAGAGAGGATAGGCTAGCAACACCTGAAGGAGCCTATCAGGAGGAGTCTCTGACGTCACCTGGTGGCACTGGCCACTCAGAGCAGTCCAGTGTGCCAGCAGCACCTCTGTTTCCAAGATGGCAGAGGTCTGGAGCACACTGGAGATGCTCTGGGCACCTCCCAGGGGAGGTACAGGTCAGGGGAGTGGTCACTCCCCTTTCCTTTGTCCAGTTTCACGCCAGAGCAGGGCTAAGGGGTCCCTGAACCGGTGTAGACTGGCTTATACAGAAATGGGCACCAAATGTGCCCATGAAAGCATTTCCAGAGGCTGGGGGAGGCTACTCCTCCCCTGCCTTCACACCATTTTCCAAAGGGAGAGGGTGTAACACCCTCTCTCAGAGGAAGTCCTTTGTTCTGCCATCCTGGGCCAGGCCTGGCTGGACCCCAGGAGGGCAGATGCCTGTCTGAGGGGTTGGCAGCAGCAGCTGCAGTGAAACCCCGGGAAAGGCAGTTTGGCATTACCCGGGTCTGTGCTACAGACCACTGGGATCATGGGATTGTGCCAACTATGCCAGGATGGTATAGAGGGGGCAATTCCATGATCATAGACATATTACATGGCCATATTCGGAGTTACCATTGTGAAGCTACATATAGGTAGTGACCTATATGTAGTGCACGCGTGTAATGGTGTCCCCGCACTCACAAAGTCCGGGGAATTGGTCCTGAACAATGTGGGGGCACCTTGGCTAGTGCCAGGGTGCCCTCACACTAAGTAACTTAGCACCTAACCTTTACCAGGTAAAGGTTAGACATTTAGGTGACTTATAAGTTACTTAAGTGCAGTGCTAAATGACTGTGAAATAACGTGGACGTTATTTCACTCAGGCTGCAGTGGCAGGCCTGTGTAAGAATTGTCAGAGCTCCCTATGGGTGGCAAAAGAAATGCTGCAGCCCATAGGGATCTCCTGGAACCCCAATACCCTGGGTACCTCAGTACCATATACTAGGGAATTATAAGGGTGTTCCAGTAAGCCAATGTAAATTGGTAAAATTGTTCACTAGCCTGTTAGTGACAATTTGAAAGAAATGAGAGAGCATAACCACTGAGGTTCTGATTAGCAGAGCCTCAGTGAGACAGTTAGTCACTACACAGGTAACACATTCAGGCACACTTATGAGCACTGGGGCCCTGGGTGACAGGGTCCCAGTGACACATACAACTAAAACAGCATATATACAGTGAAAAATGGGGGTAACATGCCAGGCAAGATGGTACTTTCCTACACAACCCCCCCCCAAACGAAGGACAATAAGACTAGCCATGACCTGATGAGTCTTCATTGTCTAAGTGGAAATATCTGGAGAGTCCATCTGCATTGGAGTGGCTACTCCCAGGTCTATGTTCCTCTGTATAGTCCATTCCCTGTAGGGATATGGACCACCTCAACAATTTAGGATTTTCACCTTTCATTTGTTTTAGCCAAAGTAGAGGTTTGTGGTCTGTCTGAACAATGAAGTGAGTGCCAAACATGTATGGCCTCAACTTCTTCAGTGCCCAGACCACAGCAAAGGCCTCCCTCTCAATGGCAGACCAACGCTTTTCTCTAGGGGTCAACCTTCTACTAATAAAAGCAACAGGTTGATCCTGGCCCTCAGAATTAAGTTGTGATAGGACTGCCCCTACTCCTAATTCAGATGCATCAGTTTGGACATAGAATTTTTTAGAGTAACAAGGGCTTTTCAAGACAGGTGCAGAGCACATGGCCTGCTTCAGCTCCTCAAAAGCTTTCTGACAGTTTGCTGTCCATAATACCTTTTTAGGCATTTTCTTGGATGTGAGGTCATTAAGAGGGGCTGCAATGGAGCCATAGTTCTTAATGAACCTCCTGTAATACCCAGTGAGGCCTAGGAAGGCTCTCATCTGAGTCTGAGTAGTAGGGGGAACCCAATCAATAATTGTTTGGATTTTCCCCTGAAGTGGTGCAATCTGTTCCCCACCAACAAGGTGTCCCAGATAAACCACCTTAACCTGCCCTATCTGGCACTTTGAAGCATTGATAGTGAGGCCTGCCTTTTGCAGGGCCTCCAAAACTTTCCATAGGTGGACCAGGTGATCATCCCAGCTGGAGCTAAAGTTAGCTATATCGTCCAAATATGCTGCACTAAAAGCTTCCAGCCCTTGCAGGACTGTGCTCACCAACCTCTGAAAAGTGGCAGGTGCATTTTTCAATCCAAAAGGCATTACTGTGAACTTGTAATGTCCTCCAATGGTTGAAAATGCAGTTTTAGGTTTAGCATCTTCTGATAATTTGATCTGCCAATACCCTGCAGTCAAATCAAAAGTGCTTAGATACTTGGCAGATGCCAGTGTATCTATGAGCTCATCTGCCCTGGGTATAGGGTGAGCATCAGTTTTGGTTACCTGGTTGAGACCTCTATAATCTACACAAAACCGCATTTCCTTCTTTCCATCTTTGGAATGGGGTTTTGGTACAAGTACCACAGGAGAAGCCCATGGACTTTCAGAGTGCTCAACCACTCCCAGTTCTAACATTTTCTGCACCTCTTGCTTTATGCAGTCTCTGACATGGTCAGGCTGCCTATAGATCTTACTTTTGACAGGTAAACTGTCTCCAGTATCTATAGTGTGCTCACACCAAGAACTGGTACCTGGCACAGTAGAGAAGAGTTCAGAAAACTGACCCAGGAGATTTATGCAATGGTCTTTCTGCTCAGCAGTAAGACAATCAGCCAAAACTACACCTTCCACAAGAGCATCTTGTTCTGTGGAAGAGAAGAGATCAGGTAGAGGATCACTGTCTTCTTCCTGTCCCTCATCAGTTGCCATGAGCAGGGTGAGATCAGCCCTGTCATAGTAGGGTTTCAGGCGGTTGACATGGAGCACCCTAAGGGGACTCCTGGCAGTGCCTAAGTCAACCAAGTAGGTGACTTCACCCTTCTTTTCAACAATTGTGTGGGGTCCACTCCATTTATCTTGGAGTGCTCTTGGGGCCACAGGCTCCAAGACCCACACTTTCTGCCCTGGTTGGTACTGAACCAAAACAGCCTTCTGATCATGCCATTGCTTCTGGAGCTCTTGGCTGGCCTGAAGGTTTTTACTGGCCTTTTTCATGTACTCAGCCATCCTTGATCTGAGGCCAAGTACATAGTCCACAATATCCTGCTTAGGAGCTTTTAAAGGTTGTTCCCAACCCTCCTTTACAAGTGTGAGTGGACCCCTAACAGGGTGTCCAAAAAGAAGTTCAAAGGGGCTGAAGCCCACTCCTTTCTGGGGTACCTCCCTGTAGGCAAAAAGGAGGCATGGTAGAAGGATATCCCATCTCCTGCGGAGTTTTTCAGGGAGACCCATAATCATGCCTTTGAGAGTTTTATTAAATCTCTCCACCAGTCCATTTGTTTGTGGATGATAGGGTGTTGTGAACTTGTAAGTTACACCACACTCCTTCCACATGGCCTTTAAGTATGCAGACATGAAATTGCTTCCCCTGTCTGATACTACTTCCTTTGGGAAGCCCACCCTGGAAAATATTCCCAGGAGGGCCTTTGCCACTGCAGGTGCTGTAGTGGTCCTTAAAGGAATAGCTTCAGGATATCTTGTGGCATGGTCCACTACCACTAAGATAAACCTATTGCCTGAAGCAGTAGGAGGGTCAAGGGGGCCAACTATGTCAACCCCTACCCTTTCAAAGGGAACCCCAACCACAGGCAGTGGGATAAGGGGTGCCTTTGGAGTGCCACCTGTCTTGCCACTGGCTTGACAGGTTTCACAGGACTTACAAAATCCCTTTGTGTCCTCTGACATCCTAGGCCAATGAAACAATGGAACCAATCTGTCCCAAGTTTTCATTTGACCCAGGTGTCCAGCTAGGGGAATGTCATGTGCCAGTGTTAGGAGGAACTTTCTGTACTCCTGAGGAATCACTAATCTCCTGGCAGCTCCAGGTTTAGGATCCCTATGCTCAGTGTACAAGAGGTTGTCCTCCCAGTAAACTCTGTGAGAGTCACTGACATCCCCATTAGCCTGTTTGACAGCTTGCTGTCTGAGACCCTCTAATGTGGGACAGGTTTGCTGTGCCACACTCAGCTCCTCTCTGGCAGGCCCCCCTTCACCCAAAAGCTCAGCAGTGTCTGCTTCCAGCTCCTCTGGTGTAGGTTCTGCACAGGGAGGGAATTCTTCTTCCTCAGAAGTTGAATCCACTGTAGAGGGAGGGATAGTAGGAAGTGGTTTGCTTCTACTAGCCCTAGCTTTAGGGAGCACTTGGTCCATTGTTCCAGGATCCAAGCTTCCCTGTCCTTTTTGCTTTTTGGCCTGAGCCCTTGTCAAAGCAAAAATATGCCCTGGGATGCCCAGCATTGCTGCATGGGCCTCCAACTCCACATCTGACCAAGCTGATGTCTCCAAATCATTCCATAATAGACAGTCTACAGGTAAATCTGAAGCTACCACAACTTTCTTTGGACCAGTTACCCCCCCCCCCAGTTGAGATTTACAACAGCCATGGGGTGGCTTTGTGTTATGTTGTGAGCATCGGTTACTTGGTACTGGTGTCCAAGTATGTGTTGTTCAGGGTGCACCAGTTTCTCAATCATCATTGTGACACTGGCACCTGTGTCCCTGTAGGCCTGGACCTCAACACCATTTATTAGGGTTAGTTGCTTGTACTTCTCCAAGTTATGGGGGCAAGCAACCAAAGTGGCTAAATCAATAGCCCCTTCAGAGACTAAAGTAGCCTCTGTGGTCTCCCTAATCAGACCAACCCCAACTAAATTACCAAAAGTGAGCCCAGCTACTCCCTTGGATTGGCTATTAGTAGGTTTGCTCCCACCACCACTGCTATTAGTAGGGACACTAGGTGTAGCAGTAGGGGTTGTAGTGGTAGGAGCTGTGGTGCCTTTCTTTGGACAACTGGGATCTGTTGTCCAATGGCCTTTTATTTTACATAAATAGCACCATGGTTTCTTTTCCTTGTTCTGATTAAAGGAGGATTTTGACCCACCACCCCCACCAGAGTGTTTTTGTGGGCCTGATGAAGACTCATTTTTAGATTTGTCCCCACCCTTGTCTGAAGACTTACCATCCTTCTTTTTGTTGCCATCTTTGTCACCCCCTGTATGAACTTTTCTGTTCACTCTTGTTCTGACCCATTTGTCTGCCTTCTTTCCCAATTCTTGGGGAGAGGTCAGATCAGAGTCCACCAAGTACTGGTGCAACAAATCAGACACACAATTATTAAGAATATGCTCTCTCAGGATTAAGTTATACAGGCTGTCATAATCAGTAACTTTACTGCCATGTAACCACCCCTCCAAGGCCTTCACTGCCTGGTCAATGAAATCAACCCAGTCTTGTGAAGACTCCTTTTTGGTCTCTCTGAACTTTATCCTGTACTGTTCAGTGGTTAAGCCATAACCATCCAGGAGTGCATTCTTAAGAACTTGGAAATTATTGGCATCATTTTCGTTCACAGTAAGGAGCCTATCCCTACCTTTTCCATTAAATGATAGCCATAGGATAGCAGCCCACTGCCTTTGAGGGACATCCTGTACAACACAGGCCCTCTCAAGTGCAGCAAACCACTTGTTAATGTCATCCCCCTCCTTATAAGGGGGAACTATCTTGTGCAGATTCCTGGAATCATGCTCTTTTGCAGGATGACTATGGGGAATACTGCTGCTGCCACCATGGGTATCTAACCCCAACTTCTGTCTTTCCTTCTCTAATTCAAAAGACTGTCTATCCAAATCCAGCTGTTGCTTTTTAAGCTTCAGTCTGGTTTGTTCCACCCTCAACTTATTGAGTTCCCTCTCTAACATTCTGTCATCAGGGTTGGTGGGAGGGACATTTCTAGAAACAGAGCTATGATGGGAATGAACAGAAGGAGACCTGTCCCTTACAGAAGCCAACTTAACAGCTTAGTTTACAGACACATTACTACCAGTATGGTGAGAATATATGCTTTTGCTATGATGTGAGACAACACTATTTCTATGGTGTGGCTCATCATCATTACCATCTATGCTAGATTGTCTAGTAATGGGCAGGCTAGGAAGTTTCTTTCCTGAATCTTTTCCTGGGGGAGTCCCTGAATCTGATTGGGAACTATTAGGTACTTTTTCAACAGATGGGGCACCTATGGCCTTATCCTGTTCTCTAAGCATGTTAATTAATAGTTCTAAGGCAGGATTCTTCCCTACACTCAAACCTCTCTCTATACAGAGACTCCTTGCTCTTTTCCAGCTAAGGTTGTCATATGCAAGTTTGGACAGATCAACACTTTGGCCTGTGCCAGACATTTTTTAGAGAGAGTTAAAGTGCTAGAGAAAGAGACAAAAGTTTTCAGAACTTTTTGGAAAGACAGAAAAAAACTTTTTAAACTTTTAAGAACTTTTTGAAAGTTTAGAAGTACTTTTCAGCACTTAGAAAAGAGTGAAAAGAGGAAATGCAAAACTTTTTGGCTATGTGTATATACACTGACCTTGTTTTGTATATTTTTCTCTTATGAAAAGTACAATGACAAGAGTGGTAAGTAGTCTCAAGCACTTATCCCACCACTGCACAACCAATGTAGGAGGCTGGACTGGCTTGTAGTGAGTTCCAAGGGGTACTTGCACCTTGCACCAGGCCCAGTTATCCCTTATTAGTGTATAGGGTGTCTAGCAGCTTAGGCTGATAGATAATGGTAGCTTAGCAGAGCAGCTTAGGCTGAACTAGGAGACGTGTGAAGCTACTACAGTACCACTTAGTGTCATATGCACAATATCATAAGAAAACACAATACACAGTTATACTAAAAATAAAGGTACTTTATTTTTATGACAATATGCCAAAGTATCTTAGAGTGTACCCTCAGTGAGAGGATAGGAAATATACACAAGATATATATACACAATAGCAAAAATATGCAGTATAGTCTTAGAAAACAGTGCAAACAATGTATAGTTACAATAGGATGCAATGGGGAAACATAGGGATAGGGGCAACACAAACCATATACTCCAAAAGTGGAATGCGAACCACGAATGGACCCCAAACCTATGTGACCTTGTAGAGGGTCGCTGGGACTATTAGAAAATAGTGAGAGTTAGAAAACTAACCCTCCCCAAGACCCTGAAAAGTGAGTGCAAAGTGCACTAAAGTTCCCCTAAGGACAAAAGAGTTGTGGTAGAGGAATAATGCAGGAAAGACACAAACCAGCAATGCAACAACTGTGGATTTCCAATCTAGGGTACCTGTGGAACAAGGGGACCAAGTCCAAAAGTCACAAGCAAGTCGGAGATGGGCAGATGCCCAGGAAATGCCAGCTGCGGGTGCAAAGAAGCTTCGACTGGACAGAAGAAGCTGAGGTTTCTGCAAGAACGACAAGGGCTAGAGACTTCCCCTTTAGTGGACGGATCCCTCTCGCCGTGGAGAGTCGTGCAGAAGTGTTTTCCCGCCGAAAGAACGCCAACAAGCCTTGCTAGCTGCAAATCGTGCGTTTGGCGTTTTTGGACGCTGCTGGGGCCCAGGAGGGACCAGGAGGTCGCAAATTGGACCTGAAGAGAGACGGGACGTCGAGCAAGACAAAGAGCCCTCACTGAAGCAGGTAGCACCCGGAGAAGTGCCAGAAACAGGCACTACGAGGATGCGTGAAACGGTGCTCGCCGAAGTTGCACAAAGGAGTCCCACGTCGCCGGAGACCAACTTAGAATGTCGTGCAATGCAGGTTAGAGTGCCGTGGACCCAGGCTTGGCTGTGCACGAAGGATTTCCACCGGAAGTGCACAGGGGCCGGAGTAGCTTGCAAAGTCGCGGTTCCCAGCAATGCAGCCCAGCGAGGTGAGGCAAGGACTTACCTCCACCAAACTTGGACTGAAGAGTCACTGGACTGTGGGGGTCACATGGACAGTGTCGCTGGATTCGAGGGACCTCGCTCGTCGTGCTGAGAGGAGACCCAAGGGACCGGTAATGCAGCTTTTTGGTGCCTGCGGTTGCAGGGGGAAGATTCCGTCGACCCACGAGAGATTTCTTCGGAGCTTCTGGTGCAGAGAGGAGGCAGGCTACCCCCACAGCATGCACAAGCAGGAAAACAGTCGAGAAGGCGGCAGGATCAGCGTTACAGAGTTGCAGTAGTCGTCTTTGCTCTATGTTGCAGGTTTGCAGGCTTCCAGCGCGGTCAGCGGTCGATTCCTTATCAGAAGGTGAAGAGAGAGATGCAGAGGAACTCGGCTGAGCTCATGCATTCGTTATCTAAAGTTTCCCCAGAGACAGAGACCCTAAATAGCCAGAAAAGAGGGTTTGGCTACCTAGGAGAGAGGAAAGGCTACTAACACCTGAAGGAGCCTATCAGCAGGAGTCTCTGACGTCACCTGGTGGCACTGGCCACTCAGAGCAGTCCAGTGTGCCAGCAGCACCTCTGTTTCCAAGATGGCAGAGGTCTGGAGCACACTGGAGGAGCTCTGGACACCTCCCAGGGGAGGTGCAGGTCAGGGGAGTGGTCACTCCCCTTTCCTTTGTCCAGTTTCGCGCCAGAGCAGGGGCTAAGGGGTCCCTGAACCGGTGTAGACTGGCTTATGCAGAATTGGGCACATCTGTGCCCAACAAAGCATTTCCAGAGGCTGGGGGAGGCTACTCCTCCCCTGCTTTCACACCATTTTCCAAAGGGAGAGGGTGTCACACCCTCTCTCAGAGGAAGTTCTTTGTTCTGCCATCCTGGGCCAGGCCTGGCTGGACCCCAGGAGGGCAGCTGCCTGTCTGAGGGGTTGGCAGCAGCAGCAGCTGCAGTGAAACCCCAGGAAGGGCAGTCTGGCAGTACCAGGGTCTGTGCTACAGACCACTGGGATCATGGAATTGTACCAACAATGCCAGGATGGCATAGAGGGGGCAATTCCATGATCATAGACATGTTACATGGCCATATTCGGAGTTACCATGGTGAAGCTACATATAGGTAGTGACCTATATGTAGTGCACGCGTGTAATGGTGTCCCCGCACTCACAAAGTTCAGTGAATTGGCTCTGAACAATGTGGGGGCACCTTGGCTAGTGCCAGGGTGCCCTCACACTAAGTAACTTTGCACCTAACCTTTACCAGGTAAAGGTTAGACATATAGGTGACTTATAAGTTACTTAAGTGCAGTGTAAAATGGCTGTGAAATAACGTGGACGTTATTTCACTCAGGCTGCAGTGGCAGGCCTGTGTAAGAATTGTCAGAGCTCCCTATGGGTCGCAAAAGAAATGCTGCAGCCCATAGGGATCTCCTGGAACCCCAATACCCTGGGTACCTCAGTACCATATACTAGGGAATTATAAGGGTGTTCCAGTAAGCCAATGTAAATTGGTAAAAATGGTCACTAGCCTGTCAGTGACAATTTGGAAAGAAATGAGAGAGCATAACCACTGAGGTTCTGATTAGCAGAGCCTCAGTGAGACAGTTAGTCACTACACAGGTAACACATTCAGGCACACTTATGAGCACTGGGGCCCTGGGTTACCAGGGTCCCAGTGACACATACAACTAAAACAACATATATACAGTGAAAAATGGGGGTAACATGCCAGGCAAGATGGTACTTTCCTACAATGATTCCCTTGGAACAGGTGCCACCCTAGGAGAGGTTTCTCCCACCACAGGAATGATATCCTGAATGGTAGGGTGGTTAGGGGATACTATGATACCCTTTTTACCTGTTGTTGGAGAGGGATCCTGAGTTTTCAGGCCTTCTCTCCTTTGCTTTTTCATTTCAGTAGAAATGAGAGGGGACAATTCCTCTGGGATGCCCAGCATGGCTGCATGGGCATAAAACTCTACATCAGCCCAACCTGAGGCCTCTAGGTCATTACCTAAGAGACAGTCTACAGGTAAGCTAGGTGATACTACCACCTGCTTAGGGCCAGTAACTCCACCCCAACTAAACTGAATTATAGCTAAGGGAAGAAACTTAGTGGAGTTATGGACATCAATAATCTTATACTGTTGTCCAATGATGTGTTGATCAGGGTGCACTAGGTTTTCAGTCAGCAAAGTGATACTGGCACCTGTGTCCCTGTAGGCCAAGGCCTCAACACCATTTATTGAAACTGTCTGCCTGTACTTATCCATTGTAAGGTGACAAGCAGCCCGTGTGGCAAGGCCAATGCCACGAGGTGTGACAGAAACTGTCTTGGGACTGACTACCCCAGTTTATACTATGGACCCATAAGTGAACCCAACTACACCCTTAACTTGACTGTTGCCAGCAGTCCCACCACTAGTACCACTACTGCTAGGGGCACTAGAGCTTGATGTATTAGTGGTGGTAGGCTCAGGGGGTTTACCTGGACAGGACTTATCCCCTGGCCTATGGCCTCTGTTTTTACACACAAAGCACCAAGGCTTTTTAAATTGTGTAGGTTGAGAAGAAGAGGAAGAATTTGTTTTATCCCCACCCCCTGAAGAGTGTTTAAGATTTGAAGTGGGATCTTTGGTTTACCCTTATCCCCATGCTTATCTTGAGATTTTTCACCATCTTTCTTCTTATTGCCATCTTTGTCACCCCCTGTATGAACTTTTCTGTTCACCCTTGTTCTGACCCATTTGTCTGCCTTCTTTCCCAATTCTTGGGGAGAGGTCAGATCAGAGTCCACCAAGTACTGGTGCAACAAATCAGACACACAATTATTAAGAATATGCTCTCTCAGGATCAAGTTATACAGGCTTTCATAATCAGTAACTTTACTGCCATGTAATCACCCCTCCAAGGCCTTCACTGAATGGTCAACAAAGTCTACCCAGTCTTGTGAAGACTCCTTTTTGGTCTCTCTGAACTTCATCCTGTACTGTTCAGTGGTTAAGCCATAACCATTCAGGAGTGCATTCTTAAGAACTGTATAATTATTGGCATCACTTTCTTTCACAGTAAGGAGCCTATCCCTACCTTTTCCACTAAATGATAGCCATAGGATAGCAGCCCACTGCCTTTGAGGGACATCCTGTACAACACAGGCCCTCTCAAGTGCAGCAAACCACTTGTTAATGTCATCCCCCTCCTTATAAGGGGGAACTATCTTGTGCAGATTCCTGGAATCATGCTCTTTTGCAGGATGACTATGGGGAATACTGCTGCTGCCACCATGGGTTTCTAAACCCAATTTCTGTCTTTCTCTCTCCACTTCTAAGCACTGTCTATCCAAATCCAGCTGTTGCTTCTTGAGCTTCAGTCTGGTTTGTTCCACTCTCAATCTATTGAGCTCCCTTTCTAACAATCTGTCATCAGGGTGGGTGGGAGGGACATGCCTTGAAACAGAGGTGTGGTGAGAATTAACAGAAGGAGACCCATCCCTTACAGAAGGCATCCTAACAACTTGGTTAACAGAAATATCACTTCTACTGTGGTGAGAAGGAATACTTTTGCTATGATGTGAGACAACACTATCAGTATGGTGTGACTCTACATCAGTCCCAGCTATGCTAGGCTGTCTAGTAATGGGCAGGCTAGGAAGTTTCTTTCCTGAATCTTTTTCTAGGGGAGTCCCTGGATCAGATTGGGAACCATTAGCTACTTTTTCAACAGAAGGGGCACCTTTGGCCTTATCCTGTTCTATAAGCATGTTAACCAACAGTTCTCTGGGGGGATTCTTCCCTACACTCAAACCTCTTTCTATGCAGAGACTCCTTGCTCCTTTCCAGCTAAGGTGATCATATGCAAGTTTGGACAGATCAACAGTTTGGCCTGTGCCAGACATTTTTAGAAAGAGTTAAGTGACAGAAAAAGAGGGAATACGTTTTTCAGAACTTTTGAAAAAACAGAAAAAAAAACTTTTAAAACTTTTTAAGAACTTTTAGAAAGCTTAGAGGTACTTTTCAGCACTTAGAAAAGAGTGAAAAGAGGAAATGCAAAACGTTTTGGTTAGGTGTACATACACTGAACTTGTTTTGTATATTTTTCTCTTATGGAAAGTACAGTGACAAAAGTGGTAAGTAGTTGGAAAGTACTTATCCCACCGCTGCACAACCAATGTAGGAGGCTGGACTGTCTTGTAGTGAGTACCAAGGGGTACTTACACCTTGCACCAGGCCCAGGTATCCCTTATTAGTGTATAGGGTGTCTAGCAGCTTAGGCTGATAGATAATGGTAGCTTAGCAGAGCAGCTTAGGCTGAACTAGGAGACGAGTGAAGCTCCTACAGTACCACTAGTGTCACTTGCACAATATCATAAGAAAACACAATACACAGATATACTAAAAATAAAGGTACTTTATTTTTTATGACAATATGCCAAAGTATCTCAGAGTGTACCCTCAGTATGAGGATAGCAAATATACACAAGATATATGTACACAATACCAAAAATATTCAGTATAGTCTTAGAAAACAGTGCAAACAATGTATAGTTACAATAGGATGCAATGGGGACACATAGGGATAGGGGCAACACAAACCATATACTCCAAAAGTGGAATGCGAACCACGAATGGACCCCAAACCTATGTGAACTTGTAGAGGGTCGCTGGGGCTATTAGAAAAAAGTAAGGGTTAGAAAAATAGCCCACCCCAAGACCCTGAAAAGTGAGTGCAAAGTGCACTAAAGTTCCCCAAAGGACATAGAAGTCGTGATAGGGGAATTCTGCAGGAAAGACACAAACTAGCAATGCAACAATGATGGATTTCCAGTCGAGGGTACCTGTGGAACAAGGGGACCAAGTCCAAAAGTCACAAGCAAGTCGGAGATGGGCAGATGCCCAGGAAATGGCAGCTGTGGGTGCAAAGAAGCTGCTACTGGACAGTAGAAGCTGAGGATTCTGCAGGAACGACAAGGGCTAGAGACTTCCCCTTTGAAGGATGGATCCCCCACGCCGTGGAGAGTCGTGTAGAAGTGTTTTCCCGCCGAAAGACCGCCAACAAGCCTTGCTAGCTGCAAATCGTGCGGTTAGGGTTTTTGGATGCTGCTGTGGCCCAGGAGGGACCAGGATGTCGCCAATTGCGTCTGGGGACAGAGGGGGCGTCGAGCAAGACAAGGAGCCCTCTCAGAAGCAGGCAGCACCCGCAGAAGTGCCGGAACAGGCACTACGAAGAAGAGTGAAACGGTGCTCACCCGAAGTTGCACAAAGGAGTCGCCGGAGGGCCACTTAGAAAGTCGTGCAATGCAGGTTAGAGTGCCGTGGACCCAGGCTTGGCTGTGCACAAAGGATTTCAGCCAGAAGTGCACAGAGGCCGGAGTAGCTGCAAAACATGCGGTTCCCAGCAATGCAGTCTGGCGTAGGGAGGCAAGGACTTACTTCCACCAGACTTGGCCTGAAGCGTCACTGGACTGTGGGAGTCACTTGGACAGAGTTGCTGGATTCAAGGGACCTCGCTCGTCGTGCTGAGAGGAGACCCAGGGGACCGGTGATGCAGTTCTTTGGTGCCTGCGGTTGCAGGGGGAAGATTCCGTCGACCCACGGGAGATTTCTTCGGAGCTTCTAGTGCAGAGAAGAGGCAGACTACCCCCACAGCATGCACCACCAGGAAAACAGTCGAGAAGGCGGCAGGATCAGCGTTACAGAGTTTCAGTAGTCGTCTTTGCTACTTTGTTGCAGTTTTGCAGGCTTCCAGCACGGTCAGCAGTCGATTCCTTGGCAGAAGGTGAAGAGAGAGATGCAGAGGAACTCTGATGAGCTCTTGCATTCATTATCTAAGGAATTCCCCAAAGCAGAGACCCTAAATAGCCAGAAAAGAGGGGTTGGCTACTTAGGAGAGAGGATAGGCTAGCAACACCTGAAGGAGCCTATCAGAAGGAGTCTCTGACGTCACCTGCTGGCCCTGGCCACTCAGAGCAGTCCAGTGTGCCAGCAGCACCTCTGTTTCCAAGATGGCAGAGGTCTGGAGCACACTGGAGGAGCTTTGGGCACCTCCCAGGGGAGGTGCAGGTCAGGGGAGTGGTCACTCCCCTTTCCTTTGTCCAGTTTCGCGCCAGAGCAGGGATGAGGGGTCCCTGAACCGGTGTAGACTGGCTTATGCAGAAATGGGCACCATCTGTGCCCATGAAAGCATTTCCAGAGGCTGGGGGAGGCTACTCCTCCCCTGCCTTAACACCTTTTTCCAAAGGGAAAGGGTGTAACACCCTCTCTCTGAGGAAGTCCTTTGTTCTGCCATCCTGGGACAGGCCTGGCTGGACCCCAGGAGGGCAGAAACCTGTCTGAGGGGTTGGCAGCAGCAGCAGCTGCAGTGAACCCCCTGAAAAGGCAGTTTGGCAGTACCCGGGTCTGAGCTACAGACTCGTGGGATCATGGGATTGTGCCAACAATGCCAGGATGGCATAGAGGGGGCAATTCCATGATCTTAGACATGTTACATGGCCATATTCGGAGTTACCATTGTGAAGCTACACATAGGTATTGGCCTATGTGTAGTGCACGCGTGTAATGGTGTCCCCGCACTCACAAAGTCCGGGGAATTTGCCCTGAACTATGTGGGAGCACCTTGGCTAGTGCCAGGGTGCCCACACACTAAGTAACTTTGCACCTAACCTTTACCAGGTAAAGGTTAGACATATAGGTGACTTATAAGTTACTTAAGTGCAGTGAAAATGGCTGTGAAATAATGTGTGCATTATTTCACTCAGGCTGCAGTGGCAGGCCTCTGTAGGATTTGTCAGAGCTCCCTATGGGTGGCAAAAGAAATGCTGCAGCCCATAGGGATCTCCTGGAACCCCAATACCCTGGGTACCTCAGTACCATATACTAGGGAATTACAAGGGTGTTCCAGTATGCCAATGTTAATTGGTGAAATTGGTCACTAGCCTGTTAGTGACAATTTGGAAAGAAATGAGAGAGCATAACCACTGAGGTTCTGGTTAGCAGAGCCTCAGTGAGACAGTTAGGCATCACACAGGGAACACATACATATAGGTCACAAACTTATGAGCACTGGGGTCCTGGCTAGCAGGGTCCCAGTGACACATAACAAACATACTGAAAACATAGGGTCATCACTATGAGCACTGGGCCCTGGCTTGCAGGATCCCAGTGAGACAGTGAAAACACCCTGACATACACTCACAAACAGGCCAAAAGTGGGGGTAATAAGGCTAGAAAGAGGCTACTTTCTCACAACAAGCAACCAAGGAGGCAAAATCAATGGCACCTCCAGAGACTAACATATCCTCTGTAGTCTCCCTAACAAGACCAACCCCAACTAAGTTACCAAAAGTGAGCCCAGCTACTCCCTTGGATTGGCTATTAGTAGGTTTGCTCCCACCACCACTGCTATTACTAGGGCAGTAGGGGTTGTGGTAGTGGGAGGTTTGGTGTTTTTCTTTGGACAACTGGCATCAGTTGTCCAATGGCCTTTTACTTTACACAAATAACACCAAGGCTTTTTGATTTGATTTGAAGAGGATTTGGACCCACCACCCCCACCAGAGTGTTTTTGTGGCCTGATGAAGACTCAGTTTTCCTTTTGTCCCCACCCTTGTCAGAAGACTTACCATCCTTATTCTTGCCATCCTTGTCACCCCCTGTATGAACTTTTCTGTTCACTCTTGTTCTGACCCATTTGTCTGCCTTCTTTCCCAATTCTTGGGGAGAGGTCAGATCTGACTCCACTAGATATTGGTGTAACAAGTCAGACACACAGTTATTCAGAATATGCTCTCTCAGAATAAGATTATACAGGCTTTCATAGTCAGAAACTTTACTGCCATGTAACCACCCATCCAAGGCCTTCACTGAACAGTCACCAAAGTCTATCCAGTCTTGTGAGGACTCTTTTCTGGTGTCTCTGAACTTAATCCTGTATTGTTCAGTGGTTAAGCCAAATCCATCCAAGAGTGCATCCTTCAAAACTGCAAAATTATTAGCATCACTTTCTCTAACTGCAAGGAGCCTATCCCTACCTTTTCCATTGAAAGATAGCCATAATATAGCAGCCCACTGCCTTTGAGGGACCCCCCTGTACCATACAGGCCCTCTCAAGTGCAGCAAACCACTTGTTAATGCCATCTCCATCCTTGTAAGGGGGAACTATCTTGAGCAGATTCCTGGAATCATGCTCTCTCAGAGGACTACTATCAGGAATACTGCTGCTTTCATCATGGGGTCCAAACCCCAATCTCTGTCTCTCCTTCTCCAGGTCTAGGGATTCCCTGTCTAGAGCCAGCTGTTGCTGTTTAAGCTTCTGTCTGGTCTCTTCCACCACTCTCAACCTTTTGAGTTCCCTTTCTAACATGTTGTCTTCAGGGTGGATGGGTTGGGAATGTTTAGACACGGAGGACAAATTGGAAATAACAGAGGGAGATCTGTCCCTAACAGTTTGAACTCTAACAACCTGGCCTCCAGGAACAAAAGCATCCCTGCTATGATGATAGCTTCTATTACTACCAGCATTACTCTGAGGTCTGCTAAGGGGCAGATTTGGAAAAGAACCCTCCACACCTCCCTCAAGGGGTTCCCCTGAGTCAGAGTGTGAGCTATCTACTAACTTCTCACTTGAAGTGCCAGCTAGGGACTTATCATTCTCAATGATCATGTTAAACATAAATTCTCTAGAGGGGTTCTTCCCTTTCACTAAACCTCTATCAATGCAGAGACTCCTTAGGCTCTTAAAGTTTAAATTGTCATAAGTAGTATTGACCATTTTAAGAGAAGTTCGTACATCAGACATGATAGAAGAAGGTTTAGAGACAGTGAGAAGAGAGAAAAAGTTTCAGGACTTTTTAAAGAACAGAAAAAAAACTTTTTCATACTTTTTGAAACTTTTAGAACGTTTTAAGAGTACTTTTCAGCACTTAGCAGAAAGTGTAAGAGAAGAAAAGCAAAACTTTTTGGTTAGGTGTACATACACTGAACTTGTTTTGTATATTATTCTCTTATGAAAAGTACAAAATGACAAAGTGGTAAGTAGTTACAAGTACTTATCCCACCGCTGCACAACCAATGTAGGAGGCTGGCCTGGCTTGTAGTGGGTACCAGAGGTACTTACACCTTGTGCCAGGTCCAGTTATCCCTTATTAGTGTAGAAGAGGTGTTTCTAGCAGCTAAGGCTGATAGAAGGTAGCTATGGCAAAGCAGCTTAGGCTGAACTAGGAGACTCCTACTATACCACTGGTGTCATATGCACAATATTATAAGAAAACACAATACACAGATATACTAAAAATAAAGGTACTTTATTTTTATGACAATATGCCAAAAGTATCTCAGTGAGTACCCTCAGTATGAGGATGCCAAATATACATAAGATATATGTACACAATACCACAATTATGCAGTAATAGCAAAAGGAAGTAATGCAAGCAGTGTAAAGTTACAATAGATTGCAATAGGAGCACATGGGTATAGGGGCAACACAAACCATATACTCCAAAAGTGGAAGGCGAACCACGAATGGACCCCAAACCTATGTGAGCTTGTAGAGGGTCGCTGGGATTCTAAGAAAACAGTGAGGTTTAGAAAAATAACCCACCCCAAGACCCTGAAAAGTAGGTGTAAAGTGCACCTATAACCCCCAGAGAGCACAGAAGTTGTGATAGGGGGTTTCTGCTAAGAAGACCAACACCAGCAAAGCAACAACAGTGGATTTCCGGACCTGGGTACCAGTGAAACAAGGGGACCAAGTCCAAGAGTCGCAACAATGTCGAGAGTGGGCAGGAACCCAGGAAATGCCAGCTGAGGGTGCAAGGAAGCTGCCACCGGACGGAAGAAGCTTGGTGTTTTGCAAGAATGAAGAGGACTAGGAACTTCCCCTTTGAAGGATGGATGCCCCACGTCGTGAAGAAGCTTGCAGATGTGTTCCCATGCAGAAAGACCGCAAACAAGCCTTGCTAACTGCAAGGGTTGCAGTTAGGGTTTTTGGATGCTGCTGTGGCCCAGGAGGGACCAGGATGTCGCCACTTGGATGAGGAGACAGAGGGGGTGCCCAGCAAGTCAGGGAGCCCTCACAGAAGCAGGCAGCACCCGCAGAAGTACCAGAACAGGCACTTAGAAGAAGAGTGAACCAGAGTCCACACGAAGTCACAAAAGTGAGTCGAATGACGCCGGAGGACAACTCAGAAGGTTGTGCACTGCAGGTTAGAGTGTCGGGGACCCAGGCTTGGCTGTGCACGAACGAAATCCTGGAAGAGTGCACAGGAGCCGGAGCAGCTGCAAATCACGCGGTACCCAGCAATGCAGTCTAGCCTGGGGAGGCAAGGACTTACCTCCACCAAACTTGGACTGAAGAGTCACTGCACTGTGGGAGTCACTTGGACAGAGTTGCTGAGTTCCAGGGACCATGCTCGTTGCACTGAGAGGGGACCCAGAGGACCAGTGATGCAGTCTTTTGTTGCCTGCGGTTGCAGGGGAAGATTCCATCAACCCACTGGAGATTTCTTCAGAGCTCCTGGTGCAGAAAGGAGGCAGGCTACCCCCAGAGCATGCACCACCTGGAAACAGTCGAGAAAGCCGGAAGGATGAAGTGATACAAGGTTGCTAGTAGTCGTCTGGCTACTTTTTTGCGGTTTTGCAGGCGTCCTGAGCAGTCAGCGGGCGATCCTTTGGCAGAAGGTGAAGAGGGAGATGCAGAGGAACTCTGGTGAGCTCTTGCATTCGGTATCTGAAGAATTCCCCAAAGCAGAGACCCTAAATAGCCAGGAAAGGAGGATTGGCTACCTAGGAAGGAGGATTGGCTAATAAGAGAGGTAAGAGCCTATCAGAAGGAGTCTCTGACGTCACCTGCTGGCACTGGCCACTCAGGGCAGTCCAGTGTGCCAGCAACACCTCTGAAATCAAGATGGCCGAGGTCTGGGGCACACTGGAGGAGCTCTGGGCACCTCCACAGGGAGGTGCAGGTCAGGGGAGTGGTCACTCCCCTTTCCTTTGTCCAGTTTCGCACCAGAGCAGGGCTGGGGGATCCCTGAACCGGTGTAGACTGGCTTATGCAGAGATGGGCAGCATATGCGCCCATCAAAGCATATCCAGAGGCTGGGGGAGGCTACTCCTCCCCAGCCATCACACCTATTTCCAAAGGGAGAGGGTGTCACACCCTCTCTCAGAGGAAATCCTTTGTTCTGCCTTCCTGGGCCAGGCCTGGCTGGACCCCAGGAGTGCAGAAACCTGTCTGAGGGGTTGGCAGCAGCTGCAGTGAAACCCCGGAAAAAGGCAGTTTGGCAGTCCCCGGGTCTATGCTAGAGACTCGGGGGATCATGGAATTGTCTCCCCAATGCCAGAATGGCATTGGGGTGACAATTCCATGATCTTAGACATGTTACATGGCCATGTTCGGAGTTACCATTGTGACGCTATACATAGGTAGTGACCTATGTATAGTCCACGCGTGTAATGGTGTCCCCGCACTCACAAAGTCCGGGGAATTTGCCCTGAACAATGTGGGGGCACGTTGGCTAGTGCCAGGGTGCCCACACACTAAGTAACTTAGCACCCAACCTTCACCAGGTGAAGGTTAGTGTAGGAGGCTGGACTGGTTTGTAGTGAGTACCAAGGGGTACTTGCACCTTGCACCAGGCCCAATTATCCCTTATTAGTGTATAGGGTGTCTAGCAGCTTAGGCTGATAGATAATGGTAGCTTAGCAGAGCAGCTTAGGCTGAACTAGGAGACGTGTGAAGCTACTACAGTACCACTTAGTGTCATATGCACAATATCATAAGAAAACACAATACACAGTTATACTAAAAATAAAGGTACTTTATTTTTATGACAATATGCCAAAGTATCTTAGAGTGTACCCTCAGTGAGAGGATAGGAAATATACACAAGATATATATACACAATACCAGAAATATGCAGTATAGTCTTAGAAAACAGTGCAAACAATGTATAGTTACAATAGGATGCAATGGGGAAACATAGGGATAGGGGCAACACAAACCATATACTCCAAAAGTGGAATGCGAACCACGAATGGACCCCAAACCTATGTGACCTTGTAGAGGGTCGCTGGGACTATTAGAAGATAGTGAGAGTTAGAAAAATAACCCTCCCCAAGACCCTGAAAAGTGAGTGCAAAGTGCACTAAAGTTCCCCTAAGAACAAAGAAGTCGTGTTAGAGGAATAATGCAGGAAAGACACAAACCAGCAATGCAACAACTGTGGATTTCCAATCTAGGATACCTGTGGAACAAGGGGACCAAGTCCAAAAGTCACAAGCAAGTCGGAGATGGGCAGATGCCCAGGAAATGCCAGCTGCGGGTGCAAAGAAGCTTCGACTGGACAGAAGAAGCTGAGGTTTCTGCAGGAACGAAAAGGGCTAGAGACTTCTCCTTTGCTGGACGGATCCCACTCGCCTTGGAGAGTCGTGCAGAAGTGTTTTCCCGCCGAAAGAACGCCAACAAGTCTTGCTAGGCGCAAATCGTGCGTTTGGCGTTTTTGGACGCTGCTGGGGCCCAGGAGGGACCAGGAGGTCGCAAATTG
Organism: Pleurodeles waltl; assembly: GCF_031143425.1. NCBI lineage: Eukaryota > Metazoa > Chordata > Amphibia > Caudata > Salamandridae > Pleurodeles > Pleurodeles waltl. The sequence goes on from NC_090443.1 coordinate 186,966,635, forward strand.
GACCTGAAGAGAGAGGGGATGTCGAGCAAGACAAAGAGCCCTCACTGAAGCAGGTAGCACCCGGAGAAGTGCCAGAAACAGGCACTACAAGGATGCGTGAAATGGTGCTCGCCGAAGTTGCACAAAGGAGTCCCACGTCGCCGGAGACCAACTTAGAAAGTCGTGCAATGCAGGTTAGAGTGCCGTGGACCCAGGCTTGGCTGTGCACAAAGGATTTCCGCCGGAAGTGCACAGGGGCCGGAATAGCTGCAAAGTCGCGGTTCCCAGCAATGCAGCCCAGCGAGGTGAGGCAAGGACTTACCTCCACCAAACTTGGGCTGAAGAGTCACTGGACTGTGGGGGTCACTTGAACAGAGTCGCTGGATTCGAGGGACCTCGCTCGTCGTGCTGAGAGGAGACCCAAGGGACCGGTGATGCAGCTTTTTGGTGCCTGCGGTTGCAGGGGGAAGATTCCGTCGACCCACGGGAGATTTCTTCGGAGCTTCTGGTGCAGAGAGGAGGCAGGCTACCCCCACAGCATGCACAAGCAGGAAAACAGTCGAGAAGGCGGCAGGATCAGCGTTACAGAGTTGCAGTAGTCGTCTTTGCTACTATGTTGCAGGTTTGCAGGCTTCCAGCGCGGTCAGCAGTCGTTTCCTTATCAGAAGGTGAAGAGAGAGATGCAGAGGAACTCGGATGAGCTCTTGCATTCGTTATCTAAAGTTTCCCCAGAGACAGAGACCCTAAATAGCCAGAAAAGAGGGTTTGGCTACCTAGGAGAGAGGATAGGCTAGCAACACCTGAAGGAGCCTATCACAAGGAGTCTCTGACGTCACCTGGTGGCACTGGCCACTCAGAGCAGTCCAGTGTGCCAGCAGCACCTCTGTTTCCAAGATGGCAGAGGTCTGGAGCACACTGGAGGAGCTCTGGACACCTCCCAGGGGAGGTGCAGGTCAGGGGAGTGGTCACTCCCCTTTCCTTTGTCCAGTTTCGCGCCAGAGCAGGGGCTAAGGGGTCCCTGAACCGGTGTAGACTGGCTTATGCAGAATTGGGCACATCTGTGCCCAAGAAAGCATTTCCAGAGGCTGGGGGAGGCTACTCCTCCACTGCCTTCACACCATTTTCCAAAGGGAGAGGGTGTCACACCCTCTCTCAGAGGAAGTTCTTTGTTCTGCCATCCTGGGCCAGGCCTGGCTGGACCCCAGGAGGGCAGATGCCTGTCTGAGGGGTTGGCAGCAGCAGCAGCTGCAGTGAAACCCCAGGTAGGGCAGCTTGGCAGTACCAGGCTCTGTGCTACAGACCACTGGGATCATTGGATTGTGCCAACTATGCCAGGATGGTATAGAGGGGGCAACTCCATGATCATAGACATGTTACATGGCCATATTCGGAGTTACCATGGTGAAGCTACATATAGGTAGTGACCTATATGTAGTGCACGCGTGTAATGGTGTCCCCGCACTCACAAAGTTCAGGGAATTGGCTCTGAACAATGTGGGGGCACCTTGGCTAGTGCCAGGGTGCCCTCACACTAAATAACTTTGCACCTAACCTTTACCAGGTAAAGGTTAGACATATAGGTGACTTATAAGTTGCTTAAGTGCAGTGTAAAATGGCTGTGAAATAACGTGGACGTTATTTCACTCAGGCTGCAGTGGCAGGCCTGTGTAAGAATTGTCAGAGCTCCCTATGGGTGGCAAAAGAATTGCTGCAGCCCATAGGGATCTCCTGGAACCCCAATACCCTGGGTACCTTAGTACCATATACTAGGGAATTATAAGGGTGTTCCAGTAAGCCAATGTGAATTGGTAAAATTGGTCACTAGCCTGTTAGTGACAATTTAAAAGTAATGAGAGAGCATAACTGTAGGAGGCTGGACTGGCTTGTAGTGAGTACCAAGGGGTACTTGCACCTTGCACCAGGCCCAGTTATCCCTTATTAGTGTATAGGGTGTCTAGCAGCTTAGGCTGATAGATAATGGTAGCTTAGCAGAGCAGTTTAGGCTGAACTAGGAGACGTGTGAAGCTACTACAGTACCACTTAGTGTCATATGCACAATATCATAAGAAAACACAATACACAGTTATACTAAAAATAAAGGTACTTTATTTTTATGACAATATGCCAAAATATCTTAGAGTGTACCCTCAGTGAGAGGATAGGAAATATACACAAGATATATATACACAATAGCAAAAATATGCAGTATAGTCTTAGAAAACAGTGCAAACAATGTATAGTTACAATAGGATGCAATGGGGAAACATAGGGATAGGGGCAACACAAACCATATACTACAAAAGTGGAATGCGAACCACGAATGGACCCCAAACCTATGTGACCTTGTAGAGGGTCGCTGGGACTATTAGAAAATAGTGAGAGTTAGAAAAATAACCCTCCCCAAGACCCTGAAAAGTGAGTGCAAAGTGCACTAAAGTTCCCCTAAGGACAAAATAGTCGTGTTAGAGGGAAAATGCAAGGAAAACACAAATCAGCAATGCAACAACGATGGATTCCTGACTGAGGGTACCTGTGGAACAAGGGGACCAAGTCCAAAAGTCACAAGCAGCTCGGAGATGGGCAGATGCCCAAGAAATGCCAGCGGTTGGTGCAAAGAAGCTCTTACTAGGCTGAAGAACTGTGAATACTGCAGGAACGACAAGGGCTAGAGACTTCCCCTTTGGAGGATGGATCCCCCACGCCTTGGAGAGTCGTGCAGAAGTGTTTTCCCGCCGGATGGACGCCAACAAGCCTTGCTACACGCAAATCGTGCGTTTGACGTTTTTGGACGCTGCTGGGGCCCAGGAGGGACCAGGAGGTCGCAAATTGGACCTGCAGAGAGAGGGGACGTCGAGCAAGACAAAGAGCCCTCACTGAAGCAGGTAGCACCCGGAGAAGTGCCAGAAACAGGCACTACGAGGATGCGTGAAACGGTGCTCACCGAAGTTGCACAAAGGAATCCCACGTCGCCGGAGACCAACTTAGAAAGTCGTGCAATGCAGGTTAGAGTGCCGTGGACCCAGGCTTGGCTGTGCACGAAGGATTTCCGCCGGAAGTGCACAGGGGCCGGAGTAGCTTGCAAAGTCGCGGTTCCCAGCAATGCAGCCCAGCGAGGTGAGGCAAGGACTTACCTCCACCAAACTTGGGCTGAAGAGTCACTGGACTGTGAGGGTCACTTGGACTGTGTCGCTGGATTCGAGGGACCTCGCTCGTCGTGCTGAGAGGAGACCCAAGGGACCGGTAATGCAGCTTTTTGGTGCCTGCGGTTGCAGGGGGAAGATTCCGTCGACCCACGGGAGATTTCTTCGGAGCTTCTGGTGCAGAGAGGAGGCAGGCTACCCCCACAGCATGCACAAGCAGGAAAACAGTCGAGAAGGCGGCAGGATCAGCGTTACAGAGTTGCAGTAGTCGTCTTGGCTACTATGTTGCAGGTTTGCAGGCTTCCAGCGCGGTCAGCGGTCGATTCCTTATCAGAAGGTGAAGAGGGAGATGCAGAGGAACTCGGCTGAGCTCATGCATTCGTTATCTAAAGTTTCCCCAGAGACAGAGACCCTAAATAGCCAGAAAAGAGGGTTTGGCTACCTAGGAGAGAGGAAAGGCTACTAACACCTGAAGGAGCCTATCAGCAGGAGTCTCTGACGTCACCTGGTGGCACTGGCCACTCAGAGCAGTCCAGTGTGCCAGCAGCACCTCTGTTTCCAAGATGGCAGAGGTCTGGAGCACACTGGAGGAGCTCTGGACACCTCCCAGGGGAGGTGCAGGTCAGGGGAGTGGTCACTCCCCTTTCCTTTGTCCAGTTTCGCGCCAGAGCAGGGGCTAAGGGGTCCCTGAACCGGTGTAGACTGGCTTATGCAGAATTGGGCACATCTGTGCCCAACAAAGCATTTCCAGAGGCTGGGGGAGGCTACTCCTCCCCTGCCTTCACACCATTTTCCAAAGGGAGAGGGTGTCACACCCTCTCTCAGAGGAAGTTCTTTGTTCTGCCATCCTGGGCCAGGCCTGGCTGGACCCCAGGAGGGCAGCTGCCTGTCTGAGGGGTTGGCAGCAGCAGCAGCTGCAGTGAAACCCCAGGAAGGGCAGTCTGGCAGTACCAGGGTCTGTGCTACAGACCACTGGGATCATGGAATTGTACCAACAATGCCAGGATGGCATAGAGGGGGCAATTCCATGATCATAGACATGTTACATGGCCATATTCGGAGTTACCATGGTGAAGCTACATATAGGTAGTGACCTATATGTAGTGCACGCGTGTAATGGTGTCCCCGCACTCACACAGTTCAGTGAATTGGCTCTGAACAATGTGGGGGCACCTTGGCTAGTGCCAGGGTGCCCTCACACTAAGTAACTTTGCACCTAACCTTTACCAGGTAAAGGTTAGACATATAGGTGACTTATAAGTTACTTAAGTGCAGTGTAAAATGGCTGTGAAATAACGTGGACGTTATTTCACTCAGGCTGCAGTGGCAGGCCTGTGTAAGAATTGTCAGAGCTCCCTATGGGTGGCAAAAGAAATGCTGCAGCCCATAGGGATCTCCTGGAACCCCAATACCCTGGGTACCTCAGTACCATATACTAGGGAATTATAAGGGTGTTCCAGTAAGCCAATGTAAATTGGTAAAATTAGTCACTAGCCTGTTAGTGACAATTTAAAAGTAATGAGAGAGCATACCCACTGAGGTTCTGGTTAGCAGAGCCTCAGTGAGACAGTTAGGCACCACACAGGGAACATATACATGCACACCTATGAGCACTGGGGCCCTGTGTGACAGGGTCCCAGTGACACATACATATAGGCCACCAACCTATGAGCACTGGGGTCCTGACCAGCAGGATCCCAGTGACACATAACAACCATACTGAAAACATAGTGTTTTCACTATGAGCACTGAGGCCTGGCTATCAGGATCCCAGTGAGACAGTGAAAACAGTGACAAACATCCTGACATACACTCACAAACAGGCCAAAAGTGGGGGTAACAAGGCTAGAAAGAGGCTACCTTCTCACACAACCCCCCCCCAAACGAAGGACAATAAGGCTAACCTTGGCCAGTTGAGACTTTATTGTCTAAGTGGTGATAAGTAGAGAGTAGCTCTGCAATAGACTGGTTACTCCCTTTATCATCCACTATATGGTTACTTCCCTGTGGGGATGTAAACCACCCTGTTTGAAGTTTTTTAGCTAACCAACAATGTGAAGATGTATTTTCAGAGTTTCTATCAGTAAGTTTTAGTTTAGAGCAGTGGGAATTATCCACTGAACCTATTTGTAATGATGGAAATGCCAGACAGGGATGCTGTCTCAGTAAAGCCATAGCTGGACAAAAACTTTGTCCATTTGGCTGGAAGAGAGAACAGGGATGCTGTTTCTCTTGAGTTGGAGCAGGGCAGGGATGCTGTCCTATGAGCTCCACACTAGGGCAGGGATGCTGTCCTAAGTGTTGTGAGGCAGTACAGGGTTTCTGCACTAAAGTTTCTCTGGGAGGGTTGGAGGGATGCTCCATGTTAACTAAAATGGTGCTCTTTTTGTCACCAATGTTAGTTATCCCACAGAGAGGTACTTCCACCTCAGGGAGTCCAGCTTTGCCAGCTGATGATTCCCTTGGAACAGGTGCCACCCCAGGAGAGGTTTCTCCCACCACAGGAATAGTATCCTGAATGGTAGGGTGGTTAGGGGATACTGTGATACCCTTTTTACCTGTTGATGGAGAGGGATCCTGAGTTTTCAGGCCTTCTCTCCTTTGCTTTTTCATTTCACTTGAAATGAGAGGGAACAATTCCTGAGGGATGCCCAGCATGGCTGCATGGGCATAAAACTCTACATCAGCCCAACCTGAGGCCTCTAGGTCATTACCTAAGAGACAGTCTACAGGTAAGCTAGGTGATACCACCACCTGCTTAGGGCCAGTAACTCCACCCCAACTAAACTGAATTATAGCTAAGGGAAGAAACTTAGTGGAGTTATGGACATCAATAATCTTATACTGTTGTCCAATGATGTGTTGTTCAGGAGGCACTAGGTTTTCAGTCACCAAAGTGAAACTGGCACCTGTGTCCCTGTAGGCCAAGGCCTCAACACCATTTATTGAAACTGTCTGCCTGTACTTATCCATTGTAAGGGGACAAGCAGCCAGTGTGGCAAGGCCAATGCCACTAGGTGTGACAGAAACTGTATTGGGACTGATTACATCAGTTTCCACTATGGACCCATAAGTGAACCCAACTACACCCTTTGCTTGACTGTTGCCAGCAGTCCCACCACTAGTACCACTACTGCTAGGGGCACTAGAGCTTGATGTATTAGTGGTGGTAGGCTCAGGGGGTTTACCTGGACAGGACTTATCCCCTGGCCTATGGCCTCTGTTTTTACACACAAAGCACCAAGGCTTTTTAATGTGTGCAGGTTGGGAAGAAGAGGAAGAATTTGTTTTATCCCCACCCTCTGAAGAGTGTTTAAGATTTGAAGTGGGATCTTTGGTTTTACCCTTATCCCCATGCTTATCTTGAAAATTTTCACCATCTTTCTTCTTATTGCCATCTTTGTCACCCCCTGTATGAACTTTTCTGTTCACCCTTGTTCTGACCCATTTGTCTGCCTTCTTTCCCAATTCTTGGGGAGAGGTCAGATCAGAGTCTACCAGGTACTGGTGCAACAAATCAGACACACAATTATTAAGTATATGCTCTCTCAGGATTGTGTTATACAGGCTTTCATAATCAGTAACTTTACTGCCATGTAACCACCCCTCCAAGGCCTTCACTGAATGGTCAATGAAATCAACCCAGTCTTGTGAAGACTCCTTTTTGGTCTCTCTGAACTTTATCCTGTACTGTTCAGTGGTTAAGCCATAACCATCCAGGAGTGCATTCTTAAGAACTGTAAAATTATTGGCTTCACTTTCTTTCACAGTAAGGAGTCTATCCCTACCCTTTCCACTAAATGATAGCCATAGGATAGCAGCCCACTGCCTTTGAGGGACATCCTGTACAGCACAGGCCCTCTCAAGTGCAGCAAACCACTTGTTAATGTCATCCCCCTCCTTATAAGGGGGAACTATCTTGTGCAGATTCTTAGAATCATGCTCTTTTGCAGGATGACTATGGGGAATACTGCTGCTGCCACCATGGGTATCTAAACCCATCTTCTGTCTTTCCCTCTCTATTTCTAAAGACTGTCTATCCAAATCCAGCTGTTGCTTCTTGAGCTTCAGTCTGGTTTGCTCCACTCTCAATCTATTGAGCTCCCTTTCTAACAATCTGTCATCAGGGTGGGTGGGAGGGACATTTCTAGATACAGAGGTATGATGGGAATGAACAGAAGGAGACCTGTCCCTTACAGAGGGCACCCTAACAGCTTGGCTACCAGTATAATGTGAGAGCACACCATTAGTATGGTGTGATTCAACCTCTGTACCAACTATGCTAGACTGTCTAGTAATGGGCAGGCTGAGAAGTTTCTTTCCTGAACCTTTTCCTGGGGGAGTCCCTGGATCAGATTGAGAACCATTAGCTACTTTTTCTACAGATTGGGCACTTATGGCCTTATCCTGTACTCTAAGCATATTAATTAACAGTTCTAAGGAAGGATTCTTCCCTACACTCAAACCTCTCTCTATGCAGAGACTCCTTGCTCCTTTCCAGCTAAGGTGATCATATGCAAGTTTGGACAGTTCAACATTTTTTCCTGTGCCAGACATTTTTTAGAGAGAGTTAAAGTGATAGAAAAAGAGAAAAAAAGTTTTCAGAACTTTTTGGAAAGACAGAAAAAACTTTTTAAACTTTTAAGAACTTTTTGAAAGTTTTAGAAGTACTTTTCAGCACTTAGAAAAGAGTGAAAAGAGGAAATGCAAAACTTTTTGGCTATGTGTATATACACTGACCTTGTTTTGTATATTTTTCTCTTATGAAAAGTACAATGACAAGAGTGGTAAGTAGTCTCAAGCACTTATCCCACCACTGCACAACCAATGTAGGAGGCTGGACTGGCTTGTAGTGAGTACCAAGGGGTACTTGCACCTTGCACCAGGCCCAGTTATCCCTTATTAGTGTATAGGGTGTCTAGCAGCTTAGGCTGATAGATAATGGTAGCTTAGCAGAGCAGCTTAGGCTGAACTAGGAGACGTGTGAAGCTACTACATTACCACTTAGTGTCATATGCACAATATCATAAGAAAACACAATACACAGTTATACTAAAAATAAAGGTACTTTATTTTTATGACAATATGCCAAAGTATCTTAGAGTGTACCCTCAGTGAGAGGATAGGAAATATACACAAGATATATATACACAATAGCAAAAATATGCAGTATAGTCTTAGAAAACAGTGCAAACAATGTATAGTTACAATAGGATGCAATGGGGAAACATAGGGATAGGGGCAACACAAACCATATACTCCAAAAGTGGAATGCGAACCACGAATGGACCCCAAACCTATGTGACCTTGTAGAGGGTCGCTGGGACTATTAGAAAATAGTGAGAGTTAGAAAAATAACCCTCCCCAAGACCCTGAAAAGTGAGTGCAAAGTGCACTAAAGTTCCCCTAAGGACAAAATAGTCGTGTTAGAGGGAAAATGCAAGGAAAACACAAATCAGCAATGCAACAACGATGGATTCCTGACTGAGGGTACCTGTGGAACAAGGGGACCAAGTCCAAAAGTCACAAGCAGCTCGGAGATGGGCAGATGCCCAAGAAATGCCAGCGGTTGGTGCAAAGAAGCTCTTACTAGGCTGAAGAACTGTGAATACTGCAGGAACGACAAGGGCTAGAGACTTCCCCTTGGGAGGATGGATCCCCCACGCCTTGGAGAGTCGTGCAGAAGTGTTTTCCCGCCGGATGGACGCCAACAAGCCTTGCTACACGCAAATCGTGCGTTTGGCGTTTTTGGACGCTGCTGGGGCCCAGGAGGGACCAGGAGGTCGCAAATTAGACCTGCAGAGAGAGGGGATGTCGAGCAAGACAAAGAGCCCTCACTGAAGCAGGTAGCACCCGGAGAAGTGCCAGAAACAGGCACTACGAGGATGCGTGAAACGGTGCTCGCCGAAGTTGCACAAAGGAGTCCCACGTCGCCGGAGACCAACTTAGAAAGTCGTGCAATGCAGGTTAGAGTGCCGTGGACCCAGGCTTGGCTGTGCACGAAGGATTTCCGCCGGAAGTGCACAGGGGCCGGAGTAGCTTGCAAAGTCGCGGTTCCCAGCAATGCAGCCCAGCGAGGTGAGGCAAGGACTTACCTCCACCAAACTTGGGCTGAAGAGTCACTGGACTGTGGGGGTCACTTGGACGGTGTCGCTGGATTCAAGGGACCTCGCTCGTCGTCCTGAGAGGAGACCCAAGGGACCGGTAATGCAGCTTTTTGGTGCCTGCGGTTGCAGGGGGAAGATTCCGTCGACCCACGGGAGATTTCTTCGGAGCTTCTGGTGCAGAGAGGAGGCAGGCTACCCCCACAGCATGCACAAGCAGGAAAACAGTCGAGAAGGCGGCAGGATCAGCGTTACAGAGTTGCAGTAGTCGTCTTGGCTACTATGTTGCAGGTTTGCAGGCTTCCAGCGCGGTCAGCGGTCGATTCCTTATCAGAAGGTGAAGAGGGAGATGCAGAGGAACTCGGCTGAGCTCATGCATTCGTTATCTAAAGTTTCCCCAGAGACAGAGACCCTAAATAGCCAGAAAAGAGGGTTTGGCTACCTAGGAGAGAGGAAAGGCTACTAACACCTGAAGGAGCCTATCAGCAGGAGTCTCTGACGTCACCTGGTGGCACTGGCCACTCAGAGCAGTCCAGTGTGCCAGCAGCACCTCTGTTTCCAAGATGGCAGAGGTCTGGAGCACACTGGAGGAGCTCTGGACACCTCCCAGGGGAGGTGCAGGTCAGGGGAGTGGTCACTCCCCTTTCCTTTGTCCAGTTTCGCGCCAGAGCAGGGGCTAAGGGGTCCCTGAACCGGTGTAGACTGGCTTATGCAGAATTGGGCACATCTGTGCCCAACAAAGCATTTCCAGAGGCTGGGGGAGGCTACTCCTCCCCTGCCTTCACACCATTTTCCAAAGGGAGAGGGTGTCACACCCTCTCTCAGAGGAAGTTCTTTGTTCTGCCATCCTGGGCCAGGCCTGGCTGGACCCCAGGAGGGCAGCTGCCTGTCTGAGGGGTTGGCAGCAGCAGCAGCAGCAGCTGCAGTGAAACCCCAGGAAGGGCAGTCTGGCAGTACCAGGGTCTGTGCTACAGACCACTGGGATCATGGAATTGTACCAACAATGCCAGGATGGCATAGAGGGGGCAATTCCATGATCATAGACATGTTACATGGCCATATTCGGAGTTACCATGGTGAAGCTACATATAGGTAGTGACCTATATGTAGTGCACGCTTGTAATGGTGTCCCCGCACTCACACAGTTCAGTGAATTGGCTCTGAACAATGTGGGGGCACCTTGGCTAGTGCCAGGGTGCCCTCACACTAAGTAACTTTGCACCTAACCTTTACCAGGTAAAGGTTAGACATATAGGTGACTTATAAGTTACTTAAGTGCAGTGTAAAATGGCTGTGAAATAACGTGGACGTTATTTCACTCAGGCTGCAGTGGCAGGCCTGTGTAAGAATTGTCAGAGCTCCCTATGGGTGGCAAAAGAAATGCTGCAGCCCATAGGGATCTCCTGGAACCCCAATACCCTGGGTACATCAGTACCATATACTAGGGAATTATAAGGGTGTTCCAGTAAGCCAATGTAAATTGGTAAAATTAGTCACTAGCCTGTTAGTGACAATTTAAAAGTAATGAGAGAGCATACCCACTGAGGTTCTGGTTAGCAGAGCCTCAGTGAGACAGTTAGGCACCACACAGGGAACATATACATGCACACCTATGAGCACTGAGGCCCTGTGTGACAGGGTCCCAGTGACACATACATATAGGCCACCAACCTATGAGCACTGGGGTCCTGACCAGCAGGATCCCAGTGACACATAACAACCATACTGAAAACATAGTGTTTTCACTATGAGCACTGAGGCCTGGCTATCAGGATCCCAGTGAGACAGTGAAAACAGTGACAAACATCCTGACATACACTCACAAACAGGCCAAAAGTGGGGGTAACAAGGCTAGAAAGAGGCTACCTTCTCACAATAACCACTGAGGTTCTGGTTAGCAGAGCCTCAGTGAGACAGTTAGGCACCACACAGGGAACACATACATGCACACCTATGAGCACTGGGGCCCTATGTGACAGGGTCCCAGTGACACATACATATAGGCCACAACCTTATGAGCACTGGGGTCCTGATTAGCAGGGTCCCAGTGACACATATCAAACATACTGAAAACATAGTGTTTTCACTATGAGCACTGGGGCCCAGCCATCAGGATCCCAGTGAGACAGTGAAAACAGTGACAAACATCCTGACATACACTCACAAACAGGCCAAAAGTGGGGGTAACAAGGCTAGAAAGAGGCTACTTTCTCACACAACCACCCCCCCCAAACGAAGGACAATAAGGCTAACCTTGGCCAGTTGAGACTTTATTGTCTAAGTGGTGATAAGTAGAGAGTAGCTCTGCAATAGACTGGTTACTACCTTTATCATCCACTATATGGTTACTTCCCTGTGGGGATGTAAACCACCCTGTTTGAAGTTTTTTAGCTAAGCAACAATGTGAAGATGTATTTTCAGAGTTTCTATTAGTAAGTTTTAGTTTAGAGCAGTGGGAATTGTCCACTGAACCTATTTGTAGTGATGGAAATGCCAGACAGGGATGCTGTCTCAGAAAAGCCATAGCTGGGCAAAAACTTTGTCCATATGGCTGGAAGAGAGAACAGGGATGCTGTTTCTCTTGGGTTGGAGCAGGGCAGGGATGCTGTCCTATCAGCTCCACACTAGGGCAGGGATGCTGTCCTAAGTGTTGTGAGGCAGTGCAGAGTTTCTGCACTAAAGTTTCTCTGGGAGGGTTGGAGGGATGCTCCATGTTAACTAAAATGGTGCTCTTTTTCTCACCAATGTTAGTTATCCCACAGAGAGGTATTTCCACCTCAGGGAGTACAGTTTTGCCAACTGATGATTCCCTTGGAACAGGTGCCACTCCAGGAGAGGTTTCTCCCACCACAGGAATGGTATCCTGAATGGTAGGGTGGTTAGGGGATACTGTGATACCCTTTTTACCTGTTGATGGAGAGGGTTCCTGAGTTTTCAGGCCTTCTCTCCTTTGCTTTTTCATTTCAGTAGAAATGAGAGGGAACAATTCCTCAGGGATGCCCAGCATGGCTGCATGGGCATAAAACTCTACATCAGCCCAACCTGAGGCCTCTAGGTCATTACCTAAGAGACAGTCTACAGGTAAGCTAGGTGATACCACCACCTGCTTAGGGCCAGTAACTCCACCCCAATTAAACTGAATTATAGCTAAGGGAAGAAACTTAGTGGAGTTATGGACATCAATAATCTTATACTGTTGTCCAATGATGTGTTGATCAGGGTGCACTAGGTTTTCAGTCACCAAAGTGAAACTGGCACCTGTGTCCCTGTAGGCCAAGGCCTCAACACCATTTATTGAAACTGTCTGCCTGTACTTATCAATTGTAAGGGGACAAGCAGCCAGTGTGGCAAGGCCAATGCCACTAGGTGTGACAGAAACTGTCTTGGGACTGATTACATCAGTTTCCACTATGGACCCATAAGTGAACCCAACTACACCCTTTGCTTGACTGTTGCCAGCAGTCCCACCACTAGTACCACTACTGCTAGGGGCACTAGAGCTTGATGTATTAGTGGTGGTAGGCTCAGGGGGTTTACCTGGACAGGACTTATCCCCTGGCCTATGGCCTCTGTTTATACACACAAAGCACCAAGGCTTTTTAATGTGTGCAGGTTGAGAAGAAGAGGAAGAATTAGTTTTATCCCCACCCTCTGAAGAGTGTTTAAGATTTGAAGTGGGATCTTTGGTTTTACCCTTATCCCCATGCTTATCTTGAGATTTTTCACCATCTTTCTTCTTATTGCCATCTTTGTCACCCCCTGTATGAACTTTTCTGTTCACCCTTGTTCTGACCCATTTGTCTGCCTTCTTTCCCAATTCTTGGGGAGAGGTCAGATCAGAGTCTACCAGGTACTGGTGCAACAAATCAGACACACAATTATTAAGTATATGCTCTCTCAGGATTGTGTTATACAGGCTTTCATAATCAGTAACTTTACTGCCATGTAACCACCCCTCCAAGGCCTTCACTGAATGGTCAATGAAATCAACCCAGTCTTGTGAAGACTCCTTTTTGGTCTCTCTGAACTTTATCCTGTACTGTTCAGTGGTTAAGCCATAACCATCCAGGAGTGCATTCTTAAGAACTGTAAAATTATTAGCATCATTTTCTTTCACAGTAAGGAGCCTATCCCTACCTTTTCCACTAAATGATAGCCATAGGATAGCAGCCCACTGCCTTTGAGGGACATCCTGTACAACACAGGCCCTCTCAAGTGCAGCAAACCACTTGTTAATGTCATCCCCCTCCTTATAAGGGGGAACTATCTTGTGCAGATTCCTGGAATCATGCTCTTTTGCAGGATGACTATGGGGAATACTGCTGCTGCCACCATGGGTATCTAAACCCAACTTCTGTCTTTCCTTCTCTAATTCAAAAGACTGTCTATCCAAATCCAGCTGTTGCTTTTTAAGCTTCAGTCTGGTTTGTTCCACCCTCAACTTATTGAGTTCCCTCTCTAACATTCTGTCATCAGGGTTGGTGGGAGGGACATTTCTAGAAACAGAGCTATGATGGGAATGAACAGAAGGAGACCTGTCCCTTACAGAAGCCAACTTAACAGCTTGGTTTACAGAAACATTACTACCAGTATGGTGAGAATAAATGCTTTTGCTATGATGTGGAACAACACTATTTATTTGGTGTGGCTCATCATCATTACCATCTATGCTAGATTGTCTAGTAATGGGCAGGCTATGAAGTTTCTTTCCTGAATCTTTTCCTGGGGAAGTCCCTGAATCAGATTGGGAACTATTAGGTACTTTTTCAACAGATGGGGCACCTATGGCCTTATCCTGTTCTCTAAGCATGTTAAGTAACAGTTCCAAGGAAGGATTCTTCCCTACACTCAAACCTCTCTCTATACAGAGACTCCTTGCTCTTTTCCAGCTAAGGTTGTCATATGCAAGTTTGGACAGATCAACACTTTGGCCTGTGCCAGACATTTTTAGAGAGAGTTAAAGTGATAGAAAAAGAGAAAAAAGTTTTCAGAACTTTTTGGAAAGACAGAAAAAAACTTTTTAAACTTTTAAGAACTTTTTGAAAGTTTAGAAGTACTTTTCAGCACTTAGAAAAGAGTGAAAAGAGGAAATGCAAAACTTTTTGGCTATGTGTATATACACTGACCTTGTTTTGTATATTTTTCTCTTATGAAAAGTACAATGACAAGAGTGGTAAGTAGTCTCAAGCACTTATCCCACCACTGCACAACCAATGTAGGAGGCTGGACTGGTTTGTAGTGAGTACCAAGGGGTACTTGCACCTTGCACCAGGCCCAATTATCCCTTATTAGTGTATAGGGTGTCTAGCAGCTTAGGCTGATAGATAATGGTAGCTTAGCAGAGCAGCTTAGGCTGAACTAGGAGACGTGTGAAGCTACTACAGTACCACTTAGTGTCATATGCACAATATCATAAGAAAACACAATACACAGTTATACTAAAAATAAAGGTACTTTATTTTTATGACAATATACCAAAGTATCTTAGAGTGTACCCTCAGTGAGAGGATAGGAAATATACACAAGATATATATACACAATACCAGAAATATGCAGTATAGTCTTAGAAAACAGTGCAAACAATGTATAGTTACAATAGGATGCAATGGGGAAACATAGGGATAGGGGCAACACAAACCATATACTCCAAAAGTGGAATGCGAACCACGAATGGACCCCAAACCTATGTGACCTTGTAGAGGGTCGCTGGGACTATTAGAAGATAGTGAGAGTTAGAAAAATAACCCTCCCCAAGACCCTGAAAAGTGAGTGCAAAGTGCACTAAAGTTCCCCTAAGGACAAAGAAGTCGTGTTAGAGGAATAATGCAGGAAAGACACAAACCAGCAATGCAACAACTGTGGATTTCCAATCTAGGATACCTGTGGAACAAGGGGACCAAGTCCAAAAGTCACAAGCAAGTCGGAGATGGGCAGATGCCCAGGAAATGCCAGCTGCGGGTGCAAAGAAGCTTCGACTGGACAGAAGAAGCTGAGGTTTCTGCAGGAACGAAAAGGGCTAGAGACTTCCCCTTTGCTGGACGGATCCCTCTTGCCTTGGAGAGTCGTGCAGAAGTGTTTTCCCGCCGAAAGAATGCCAACAAGTCTTGCTAGGCGCAAATCGTGCGTTTGGCGTTTTTGGACGCTGCTGGGGCCCAGGAGGGACCAGGAGGTCGCAAATTGGACCTGAAGAGAGAGGGAACGTCGAGCAAGAAAAAGAGCCCTCACTGAAGCAGGTAGCACCCGGAGAAGTGCCAGAAACAGGCACTACGAGGATGCGTGAAACGGTGCTCGCCGAAGTTGCACAAAGGAGTCCCACGTCGCCGGAGACCAACTTAGAAAGTCGTGCAATGCAGGTTAGAGTGCCGTGGACCCAGGCTTGGCCGTGCACAAAGGATTTCCGCCGGAAGTGCACAGGGGCCGGAGTAGCTGCAAAGTCGCGGTTCCCAGCAATGCAGCCCAGCGAGGTGAGGCAAGGACTTACCTCCACCAAACTTGGGCTGAAGAGTCACTGGACTGTGGGGGTCACTTGGACAGAGTCGCTGGATTCGAGGGACCTCGCTCGTCGTGCTGAGAGGAGACCCAAGGGACCGGTGATGCAGCTTTTTGGTGCCTGCGGTTGCAGGGGGAAGATTCCGTCGACCCACGGGAGATTTCTTCGGAGCTTCTGGTGCAGAGAGGAGGCAGGCTACCCCCACAGCATGCACAAGCAGGAAAACAGTCGAGAAGGCGGCAGGATCAGCGTTACAGAGTTGCAGTAGTCGTCTTTGCTACTATGTTGCAGGTTTGCAGGCTTCCAGCGCGGTCAGCAGTCGTTTCCTTATCAGAAGGTGAAGAGAGAGATGCAGAGGAACTCGGATGAGCTCTTGCATTCGTTATCTAAAGTTTCCCCAGAGACAGAGACCCTAAATAGCCAGAAAAGAGGGTTTGGCTACCTAGGAGAGAGGATAGGCTAGCAACACCTGAAGGAGCCTATCACAAGGAGTCTCTGACGTCACCTGGTGGCACTGGCCACTCAGAGCAGTCCAGTGTGCCAGCAGCACCTCTGTTTCCAAGATGGCAGAGGTCTGGAGCACACTGGAGGAGCTCTGGACACCTCCCAGGGGAGGTGCAGGTCAGGGGAGTGGTCACTCCCCTTTCCTTTGTCCAGTTTCGCGCCAGAGCAGGGGCTAAGGGGTCCCTGAACCGGTGTAGACTGGCTTATGCAGAATTGGGCACATCTGTGCCCAAGAAAGCATTTCCAGAGGCTGGGGGAGGCTACTCCTCCCCTGCCTTCACACCATTTTCCAAAGGGAGAGGGTGTCACACCCTCTCTCAGAGGAAGTTCTTTGTTCTGCCATCCTGGGCCAGGCCTGGCTGGACCCCAGGAGGGCAGATGCCTGTCTGAGGGGTTGGCAGCAGCAGCAGCTGCAGTGAAACCCCGGGAAGGGCAGCTTGGCAGTACCAGGGTCTGTGCTACAGACCACTGGGATCATGGGATTGTGCCAACTATGCCAGGATCGTATAGAGGGGGCAATTCCATGATCATAGACATGTTACATGGCCATATTCGGAGTTACCATGGTGAAGCTACATATAGGTAGTGACCTATATGTAGTGCACGCGTGTAATGGTGTCCCCGCACTCACAAAGTTCAGGGAATTGGCTCTGAACAATGTGGGGGCACCTTGGCTAGTGCCAGGGTGCCCTCACACTAAATAACTTTGCACCTAACCTTTACCAGGTAAAGGTTAGACATATAGGTGACTTATAAGTTACTTAAGTGCAGTGTAAAATGGCTGTGAAATAACGTGGACGTTATTTCACTCAGGCTGCAGTGGCAGGCCTGTGTAAGAATTGTCAGAGCTCCCTATGGGTGGCAAAAGAATTGCTGCAGCCCATAGGGATCTCCTGGAACCCCAATACCCTGGGTACCTTAGTACCATATACTAGGGAATTATAAGGGTGTTCCAGTAAGCCAATGTGAATTGGTAAAATTGGTCACTAGCATGTTAGTGACAATTTAAAAGTAATGAGAGAGCATAACCACTGAGGTTCTGGTTAGCAGAGCCTCAGTGAGACAGTTAGGCACCACACAGGGAACACATACATGCACACCTATGAGCACTGGGGCCCTGTGTGACAGGGTCCCAGTGACACATACATATAGGCCACAACCTTATGAGCACTGGGGTCCTGATTAGCAGGGTCCCAGTGACACATATCAAACATACTGAAAACATAGTGTTTTCACTATGAGCACTGGGGCCCAGCCATCAGGATCCCAGTGAGACAGTGAAAACAGTGACAAACATCCTGACATACACTCACAAACAGGCCAAAAGTGGGGGTAACAAGGCTAGAAAAGGCTACTTTCTCACAGTTAGACATAAAGGTGACTTATAAGTTACTTAAGTGCAGTGCTAAATGACTGTGAAATAACGTGCATGTTATTTCACTCAGGCTGCACTGGCAGGCCTGTGTAAGAATTGTCAGATCTCCCTATGGGTGGCAAAAGAAATGCTGCACCCCATAGGGATCTCCTGGAACCCCAATACACTGGGTACCTTGGTACCATATACTAGGGAATTATATGGGTGTTCCAGTATACCAAAGTGAATTGGTGAAATTGGTCACTAGCCTGTTAGTGACAATTCGGAAAGCAGGGAGAGCATAACCACTGAGGTTCTGGTTAGCAGAGCCTCAGTGAGACAGTTAGTCATCACACAGGGAACACATACAGGGCACACTTATGAGCAGTGGGGCCCTGGCTGGCAGGGTCCCAGTGACACATATACTAAAACAACATTTATACAGTGAAATATGGGGGTAACATGCCAGGCAAGATGGTACTTTCCTACACAACCCCCCCCCCCCCCCAAATGAAGGACAATAAGACTAGCCATGACCTGATAAGTCTTCATTGTCTAAGTGGAAATATCTGGAGAGTCCATCTGCATTGCAGTGGGTACTCCCAGGTCAATGTTCCACTGTATAGTCCATTGCCTGTAGAGATATGGAGCACCTCAACAATTTAGGGTTTTCACCTTTCATTTGTTTTAGCCATAGTAGAGGTTTGTGGTTTGTCTGAACAATGAAGTGATTGCCAAACAGGGATGGCCTCAACTTCTTCAGTGCCCAGACCACAGCAAAGGCCTCCCTCTCTATGACAGACCAACGCTTTTCTCTAGGGGTCAACCTCCTGCTGATAAAAGCAACAGGTTGATCCTGGCCCTCAGAATTGAGTTGTGATAAGACTGCCCCTACCCCTAATTCAGATGCATCAGTTTGAACAATGAATTTCCTGGAATAACATGGGCTTTTTAGGACAGGTGCAGTGCACATGGCCTGTTTCAGCTCCTCAAAAGCTTTCTGACAGCTAGCTGTCCACAATACCTTTTTAGGTATTTTCTTGGAAGTGACGTCAGTAAGTTCGGCTGCAATGGAGCCATAGTTCTTAATCAACCTCCTGTAATACCCAGTGAGGCTGAAGAAGGCTCTCACCTTGGTCTGAGTTGTAGGGGGAACCCAATCCATGATTGTCTGGATTTTCCCCTGAAGTGGTGCAATCTGTTCTCCACCTACCAGGTGTCCCAGATAAACCACTTTCCCCTGCCCTATCTGGCACTTTGAAGCCTTGATAGTGAGGCCTGCCTTCTGCAGGACCTCCAAAACTTTCCACAGGTGGACCAGGTGATCATCCCAGGTGGAGCTAAAGACAGCTATATCATCTAGATATGCTACACTAAAAACTTCCAGCCTTTGCAGGACTGTATTCACCAACCTCTGAAAAGTGGCAGGTGCATTTTTCAAACCAAAGGGCATTACTGTGAATTGGTAGTGCCCTCCAATAGTCGAAAATACAGTTTTAGCTTTAGCATCCTCTCATAACTTGATCTGCCAATACCCTGCAGTCAAATCAAAGGTGCGTAGATACTTGGCAGATGCCAGTCTATCTATGAGCTCATCTACCCTGGGGATAGGGTGAGCATCAGTTTTAGTTACCTGGTTGAGACCTCTGTAATCTACACAAAACCACATCTCTCTTTTCCTCTCTTTTGAGTGAGGCTTTGGTACAAGCATCACAGGAGAGGCCCATGGGCTTTTAGAATGTTCAACCACTCCTAGTTCAAGCATTTTGTGAACCGCTTGTTTTATACAGTCCCTGACATGGTCAGGCTGCCTATAGATCTTACTTTTGACAGGCATGCTGTCTCCAGTATCTATAGTGTGCTCACACCAAGAAGTGGTGCCTGGCACAGTAGAAAAGATTTCAGAAACCTGACCTAGGAGATTTATGCAGTTGTCTTTCTGCTCAGCAGTAAGACAGTCTGCCAAAACTACACCTTCCACTAGAGCATCTTGTTCTGTGGAAGACAAGAGATCGGGGAGAGGGTCACTCTCTTCTTCCTGTCCTTCATCTGTTGCCATGAGCAGGGTGAGATCAGCCCTGTCCTAGTAGGGTTTTAGGTGATTGACATGAAGCACCCTAAGGGGACTCCTGGTAGTACCCAGGTCAACCAAGTAGGTGACCTCGCCCTTCTTTTCAACAATGATGTGGGGTCCACTCCATTTGTCTTGGAGTGCTCTTGGGGCCACAGGCTCCAATACCCACACCTTCTGTCCTGGTTAGTACTGAATAAGAACAGCCTTCTGGTCATGCCATTGCTTTTGGAGCTCTTGGCTGGCCTGAAGGTTTTTACTGGCCTTTTTCATGTACTCAGCCATTCTGGATCTTAGGCCGAGTACATAGTCCACTATGTCTTGCTTGGGAGCTTTTAAAGGTTGTTCCCAACCCTCCTTCACAAGTGTTAGAGGACCTCTTACAGGGTGCCCAAATAGGAGTTCAAAGGGGCTGAAGCCCAATCCTTTCTGGGGTACCTCCCTGTAAGCAAAAAAGAGGCAAGGTAACAGGACATCCCATCTCCTCCTGAGTTTTTCAGGGAGTCCCATTATCATTCCTTTGAGAGTTTTATTAAACCTCTCTACCAGTCCATTGTTTGTGGATGATAAGGTGTGGTGAATTTGTATGTTTCACCACATTCTTCCACATGGCCTTTAGGTATGCAGACATAAAGTTGCTACCCCTGTCTGATACAATCTCTTTTGGGAAACCCACCCTGGAAAAGATTCCCAGGAGGGCTTTTGCCACTGCAGGTGCTGTAGTGGTCCTTAGAGGAATTGCTTCAGGATATCTTGTGGCATGGTCTACTACCACCACCAAGATAAACCTATTGCCTGAAGCAGTAGGAGGGTCAAGGGGGCCAACTACGTCAACCCCTACCCTTTCAAAGGGAACCCCAAACACAGGCAGTGGAATAAGGGGAGCCTTTGGAGTGCCACCAGTCTTGCCACTGGCTTGGCAGGTCACACAGGACTTACAAAAGTATTTTGTGTCTTCTGACATCCTAGGCCAGTGAAACAGGGGGACAAGCCTTTCCCATGTTTTAATCTGACCCAAATGTCCAGCCAAAGGAATGTCATGGGCCAGAGTTAGGAGGAACTCTCTGTACTGCAGGGGAATGACCAATCTCCTGGCTGCTCCAGGGTTTGGGTCCCTTGCCTCTGTGTACAAGAGGTTGTCCTCCCAGTAAACTCTATGTGAGTCACTGACATCCCCATTTTGCTGTATGACAGCTTGCTGTCTTAGGCCCTCTAATGTGGGACAGGTTTGCTGTGCCACACTCAGCTCCTCCCTGGCAGGCCCCCCTCCACCCAAAAGCTCAGCAGTGTCTGCTGCCAGCTCCTCTGGTGAAGGTTCTGCACAGGGGGGAAATTCTTCTTCCTCAGAAGTTGAATCATCTGTAGAGGGAGGGATAGTGGGTAGGGATTTACCCTTACTAACCCTAGCTTTAGGGAGCACTTGGTCCATTGTTCCAGGATCCAAGTCACCCTGTCCTTTTTGCTTTTTGGCCTGAGCCCTTGTCAAAGCAAAAATATGCCCAGGAATGCCCAGCATTGCTGCATGAGCCTCCAACTCCACTTCTGCCCAATCTGATGTCTCTAAATAGTTCCCTAGTAAACAGTCTACAGGTACATCTGAGGCAACCACAACTTTCTTTGGACCAGTAACCCCCCCCCCCAGTTGAGATTCACAACAGCCATGGGGTGGCTAAGAGTGTTGTTATGAGCGTCTGTCACTTGGTACTGGTGACCAAGTAGGTGTTGTTCAGGGTGTACCAGTTTCTCTATTACTATGGTAACACTGGCACCTGTGTCCCTGTAGGCCTGAACCTCTACACCATTGATTAGGGGAAGTTGCTTGTACTTATCCATATTAAGGGGATAAGCAACCAAGGTGGCCAAATCAATAGCACCTTCAGAGACTAACACAGCCTCTGTGGTCTCCCTAACAAGACCAACCCCAACTAAATTACCAAAACTGAGCCCAACTACTCCCTTGGATTTGCTATTAGTAGGTTTGCTCCCACCACCACTGCTATTACTAGGGGCACTAGAGGTTGCAGTAGGGGTTGTGGTAGTGGGAGGCTTGGTGCGTTTCTTTGGACAACTGGCATCAGTTGTCCAATGGCCTTTTACTTTACATTAATAGCACCATGGTTTCTTTACTTGATTAGAAGAGGATTTGGACCCACCACCCCCACCAGAGTGTTTTTGTGGGCCTGATGAAGTCACATTTTTAGATTTGTCCCCACCCTTGTCTGAAGACTTACCATCCTTCAACTTGCCATCCTTGTCACCCCCTGTATGAACTTTTCTGTTCACTCTTGTTCTGACCCATTTGTCTGCCTTCTTTCCCAATTCTTGGGGAGAGGTCAGATCTGAGTCCACTAGATATTGGTGCAACAAATCAGACACACAGTTATTCAGAATTTGCTCTCTTAGGATTAGATTGTACAGGCTTTCATAGTCAGAAACTTTACTGCCATGTAACCACCCCTCCAAGGCCTTCACTGAATAGTCAACAAAGTCTACCCAGTCTTGTGAGGACTCTTTTCTGGTTTCTCTGAACTTAATCCTGTATTGTTCAGTGGTTAAGCCAAATCCATCGAAGAGTGCATTCTTCAAAACTGTAAAATTATTGGCATCACTTTCCTTCACAGTAAGGAGCCTATCCCTACCCTTTCCACTGAAAGATAGCCATAGGATAGCAGCCCACTGCCTTTGAGGGACCCCCTGTACCATACAGACCCTCTCAAGTGCAGCAAACCACTTGTTAATGTCATCCCCCTTCTTGTAAGGGGGAACTATTGTGTGCAGATTCCTAGAATCATGCTCTTTAACAGGATTGCTATCAGGAATACTGCTGCTGCCACCTTGGGGTCCAACCTCTGTCTCTCTTTTTCTAAGCCTAGGGATTCCCTGTCTTAAGCCAGCTGTTGCTGTTTAAGCTTCAGCCTGGTCTCTTCCACTCTCAACTTATTGAGCTCCCTTTCTAACATTTTGTCATCAGGGTGGGTGGGTTGGGAATGTTTTGACACAGAAGAAAGATTTGAATGAGCAGAGGGAGACCTGTCCCTAACAGTTGGCACCCTAACAACCTGGCCTCCAGGAACAAAAACATCCCTACTGTGATGGGAGCTTCTATTATTACCAGCTATGCTAGGTGTTCTGCTAAGGGTTAGATTAGGAAGGGAACCCTGCACCAGTCCCTCAAGGGGCTCCCCTGAGTCAGAGTGTGAGCTATCTCCTAACTTCTCAATTGAACTGCCAGCTAAGGCCTTATCATTCCCAATGAGCATGTTAGACAGTAATCCTCTAGAAGGGTTCTTTCCTACCACTAAACCTCTATCAATTGAGAGACTCCTTAGGCTCTTAAACTTAAGGTAATCATAAATTGTATTGACCAAATTAAGAGGGGTTCCTACACCAGACTTGATAGAAAAAGGTTTAGAGACAGATAAAAGATAGAAAAAGTTTTAGGACTTTTGAAAGAACAGGAAAAAAAAACTTTTTCAACTTTTTGAAACTTTTAGAAAGTTTAGGAGTACTTTTCAGCACTTAGCAGATAGTGTAAGAGAAGAAAAGCAAAACTTTTTGGTTAGGTGTACATACACTGAACTTGTTTTGTATATTATTCTCTTATGAAAAGTACAAAATGACAAAGTGGTAAGTAGTTACAAGTACTTATCCCACCGCTGCACAACCAATGTAGGAGGCTGGCCTGGCTTGTAGTGGGTAGCAAGGGGTACTTACACTCTGTACCAGGTCCAGTTATCCCTTATTAGTGTAGAAGAGGTGTTTCTAGCAGCTTAGGCTGATAGAAGGTAGCTATAGCAGAGCAGCTTAGGCTGAACTAGGAGACATGCAAAGCTCCTACTATACCACTGGTGTCATATGCACAATATCATAAGAAAACACAATACACAGATATACTAAAAATAAAGGTACTTTATTTTTATGACAATATGCCAAAAGTATCTCAGTGAGTACCCTCAGTATGAGGATGCCAAATATACACAAGATATATGTTCACAATACCAAAAATATGCAGTAATAGCAAAAGGAAGTAATGCAAGCAATGTAAAGTTACAGTAGATTGCAATAGGAGCACATAGGCATAGGGGCAACACAAACCATATACTCCAAAAGTGGAATGCGAACCACGAATGGACCCCAAACCTATGTGAGCTTGTAGAGGGCTGCTGGGACTGTAAGAAAACAGTGAGGGTTAGAAAAATAACCCACCCCAAGACCCTGAAAAGTAGGTGTAAAGTGCACCTATAACCCCCAGAGAGCACAGAATTCGTGATAGGGGGTTTCTGCTAAGAAGACCAACACCAGCAAAGCAACAACAGTGGATTTCCAGACCTGAGTACCTGTGAAACAAGGGGACCAAGTCCAACAGTCGCGACAATGTCGAGAGTGGGCAGATGCCCAGGAAATACCAGCTGAGGGTGCAAGGAAGCTGCCACCTGATGGAAGAAGCTTTGGTTTCTGCAAGAACGAAGAGGACCAGGAACTTCCCCTTTGGAGGATGGATGTCCCACGTCGTGAAGAAGCTTGCAGAGGTGTTCACACGCAGAAAGAACGCAAACAAGCCTTGCTAGCTGCAAGGGTTGCGGTTAGGGTTTTTGGATGCTGCTGTGGCCCAGGAGGGACCAGGATGTCGCCACTTGGATGAGGAGACAGAGGGGGCGCCCAGCAAGTCAGGGAGCCCTCACAGAAGCAGGCATCACCTGCAGAAGTACCGGAACAGGCACTTGGAAGAGGAGTGAACTGGAGTCCACCCGAAGACAGAAAAGGGAGTCCCATGACGCCGGAGGACAACTCAGAAGGTTGTGCACTGCAGGTTAGAGTGTCGGGACCCAGGCTTGGCTGTGCAGGAAGGAAATCCTGGAAGAGTGTACAGGAGCCGGAGCAGCTGCAAATCACGCAGTACCCAGCAATGCAGTCTAGCGTGGGGAGGCAAGGAGGAGGCAGGCTACCCCCAGAGCATACACCACCAGGAAACAGGAGAGAAAGCCAGCAGGATGAAGCGATACAAGGTTGCAGTAATCGTCTTTGCTACTTTGTTGCGGTTTTCCAGGTGCCCTGAGCAGTCAGTGGTCGATCCTTTGTCAGAAGGTGAAGAGAGAGATGCAGAGGAACTCGGATGAGCACTTGCATTCGTTATCTGAAGAATTACCCAAAGCAGAGACCCTAAATAGCCAGAAAAGGAGGTTTGGCTACCTAGGAAGGAGGATAGGCTAGTAACACAGGTAAGAGCCTATCAGAAGGAGTCTCTGACGTCACCTGCTGGCACTGGCCACTCAGAGCAGTCCAGTGTGCCAGCACACCTCTGAATCCAAGATGGCAGAGGTCTGGGGCACGCTGGAGGAGCTCTGGGCACCTCCCCTGGGAGGTGCAGGTGAGGGGAGTGGTCACTCCCCTTTCTTTTGTCGAGTTTTGCGCCAGAGCAGGGCTGGGGGATCCCTGAACCGGTGTAGACTGGCTTATGCAGAGATGGGCACCATCTGTGCCCATCAAAGCATTTCCTGAGGCTGGGGGAGGCTACTCCTCCCCAGCCCTGACACCTTTTTCCAAAAGGAGAGGGTGTAACACGCTCTCTCTGAGGAAGTCCTTTGTTCTGCCTTCCTGGGCCAGGCCTGGCTGGACCCCAGGAGGGCAGAAACCTGTCTGAGCGGTTGGCAGCAGCTGCAGTGAAACCCCGGGAAAGGCAGTTTGGCAGTACCTGGGTCTGTGCTAGAGACTCGGGGATCAGGGAATTCCAATGCCAGAATGGCATTTGGGTGACAATTCCATGATCTTAATCAAATCAAATCATTAACATTTATAAAGCGCGCTACTCACCCGTGCAGGTCTCAAGGCACTAGGGGAAAAAAGGGGGGGTTTACTGCTGCTCGAAAAGCCAGGTTTTTAGGAGTCTCCGGAATGCGGAGTGGTCCTGGGTGGTCCTAAGGCTGGTGGGGAGGGAGTTCCAGGTCTTGGCTGCCAGGAAGGAGAAACACCTCCCACCCGCCGTGAGCGGCGGATGCGAGGGACGGCAGCGAGCGCGAGGACAGAGGAACGGAGGAGGCGGGTGGGGACGTAGAAGCTGAGGCGTCGGTTGAGGTATTCCGGTCCCTTGTTGTGGAGGGCTTTGTGTGCGTGGGTGAGAAGTCGAAAGGTGATCCTTTTGCTGACTGGGAGCCAATGCAGGTGTCTCAGGTGTGCGGAGATGTAGCTGTTGCGGGGTACGTCGAGGATGAGGCGGGCAGAGGCGTTTTGAATGCGTTGCAGCCAATTTTGGAGTTTGGCGGTGGTCCCAGCGTAGAGGGTGTTGCCGTAGTCCAGGCGGCTCGTGACGGGGGCGTGGGTCACGGTTTTTCTAGTGTCGCGGGGATCCAGCAGAAGATCTTGCGGAGCATGCGGAGGGTGAGAAAGCAGGCGGAGGACACGGCGTTGACTTGCTTGGTCATGGTGAGAAGAGGGTCCAAGATGAAGCCGAGGTTGCGGGCGTGGTCTGCGGGGGTCGGTGCGGTGCCGAGGGCCGTGGGCCACCAGGAGTCGTCCCAAGCGGATGTGGTGTTGCCGAGGATGAGGACTTCCGTTTTGTCAGAGTTCAGCTTTAGGCGGCTGAGCCTCATCCAATCTGCGACGTCCTTCACACCCTCTTGTAGGTTGGTCTTGGCGCTGGTGGGGTACTTGGTGAGGGAGAGTATAAGTTGGGTGTCGTCGGGTTAGGATGTGATGATTGTGAGAAAGTAGCCTCTTTCTAGCCTTGTTACCCCCACTTTTGGCCTGTTTGTGAGTGTATGTCAGGGTGTTTTCACTGTCTCACTGGGATCCTGCTAGCCAGGGCCCAGTGCTCATAGTGAAAACCCTATGGTTTCAGTATGTTTGTTATGTGTCACTGGGACCCTGCTAGTCAGGACCCCAGTGCTCATAAGTTTGTGGCCTATATGTATGTGTTCCCTGTGTGGTGCCTAACTGTCTCACTGAGGCTCTGCTAACCAGAACCTCAGTGGTTATGCTCTCTCATTTCTTTCCAAATTGTCACTAACAGGCTAGTGACCAATTTTACCAATTTACATTGGATTACTGGAACACCCTTATAATTCCCTAGTATATGGTACTGAGGTACCCAGGGTATTGGGGTTCCAGGAGATCCCTATGGGCTGCAGCATTTCTTTTGCCACCCATAGGGAGCTCTGACAATTCTTACACAGGCCTGCCACTGCAGCCTGAGTGAAATAACGTCCACGTTATTTCACAGCCATTTTACACTGCACTTAAGTAACTTATAAGTCACGTATATGTCTAACCTTTACCTGGTAAAGGTTAGGTGCAAAGTTACTTAGTGTGAGGGCACCCTGGCACTAGCCAAGGTGCCCCCACATTGTTCAGGGCCAATTCCCTGAACTTTGTGAGTGTGGGGACACCATTACACTTGTGCACTACATATAGGTCACTACCTATATGTAGCTTCACAATGGTGTAGGAGGCTGGACTGGCTTGTAGTGAGTACCAAGGGGTACTTGCACCTTGCACCAGGCCCAGTTATCCCTTATTAGTGTATAGGGTGTCTAGCAGCTTAGGCTGATAGATAATGGTAGCTTAGCAAAGCAGCTCAGGCTGAACTAGGAGACGTGTGAAGCTACTACAGTACCACTTAGTGTCATATGCACAATATCATAAGAAAACACAATACACAGTTATACTAAAAATAAAGGTACTTTATTTTTATGACAATATGCCAAAGTATCTTAGAGTGTACCCTCAGTGAGAGGATAGGAAATATACACAAGATATATATACACAATAGCAAAAATATGCAGTATAGTCTTAGAAAACAGTGCAAACAATGTATAGTTACAATAGGATGCAATGGGGAAACATGGGGATAGGGGCAACACAAACCATATACTCTAGAAGTGGAATGCGAACCACGAATGGACCCCAAACCTATGTGACCTTGTAGAGGGTCGCTAGGACTATTAGAAAATAGTGAGAGTTAGAAAAATAACCCTCCCCAAGACCCTGAAAAGTGAGTGCAAAGTGCACCAAAGTTCCCCTAAGGACAAAATAGTCGTGTTAGAGGGAGAATGCAAGGAAAACACAAATCAGCAGTGCAACAACGATGGATTCCTGTCTGAAGGTACCTGTGGAACAAGGGGACCAAGTCCAAAAGTCACAAGCAGCTCGGAGATGGGCAGATGCCCAAGAAATGCCAGCGGTTGGTGCAAAGAAGCTCTTACTAGGCTGAAGAACTGTGAATACTGCAGGAACGACAAGGGCTAGAGACTTCCCCTTTGGAGGATGGATCCCCCACGCCTTGGAGAGTCGTGCAGAAGTGTTTTCCCGCCGGATGGACGCCAACAAGCCTTACTACACGCAAATCGTGCGTTTGGCGTTTTTGGACGCTGCTGGGGCCCAGGAGGGACCAGGAGGTCGCAAATTGGACCTGCAGAGAGAGGGGACGTCGAGCAAGACAAAGAGCCCTCACTGAAGCAGGTAGCACCCGGAGAAGTGCCAGAAACAGGCACTACGAGGATGCGTGAAACGGTGCTCGCCGAAGTTGCACAAAGGAGTCCCACGTCGCCGGAGACCAACTTAGAAAGTCGTGCAATGCAGGTTAGAGTGCCGTGGACCCAGGCTTGGCTGTGCACACAGGATTTCCGCCGGAAGTGCACAGGGGCCGGAGAAGCTTGCAAAGTCGCGGTTCCCAGCAATGCAGCCCAGCGAGGTGAGGCAAGGACTTACCTCCACCAAACTTGGGCTGAAGAGTCACTGGACTGTGGGGGTCACTTGGACGGTGTCGCTGGATTCGTGGGACCTCGCTCGTCGTGCTGAGAGGAGACCCAAGGGACAGGAGATGCAGCTTTTTGGTGCCTGCGGTTGCAGGGGGACGATTCCGTCGACCCACGGGAGATTTCTTCGGAGCTTCTGGTGCAGAGAGGAGGCAGGCTACCCCCACAGCATGCACAAGCAGGAAAACAGTCGAGAAGGCGGCAGGATCAGCGTTACAGAGTTGCAGTAGTCGTCTTTGCTACTATGTTGCAGGTTTGCAGGCTTCCAGCGCGGTCAGCGGTCGATTCCTTATCAGAAGGTGAAGAGGGAGATGCAGAGGAACTCGGCTGAGCTCATGCATTCGTTATCTAAAGTTTCCCCAGAGACAGAGACCCTAAATAGCCAGAAAAGAGGGTTTGGCTACCTAGGAGAGAGGAAAGGCTACTAACACCTGAAGGAGCCTATCACAAGGAGTCTCTGACGTCACCTGGTGGCACTGGCCACTCAGAGCAGTCCAGTGTGCCAGCAGCACCTCTGTTTCCAAGATGGCAGAGGTCTGGAGCACACTGGAGGAGCTCTGGACACCTCCCAGGGGAGGTGCAGGTCAGGGGAGTGGTCACTCCCCTTTCCTTTGTCCAGTTTCACGCCAGAGCAGGGGCTAAGGGGTCCCTGAACCGGTGTAGACTGGCTTATGCAGAATTGGGCACATCTGTGCCCAACAAAGCATTTCCAGAGGCTGGGGGAGGCTACTCCTCCCCTGCCTTCACACCATTTTCCAAAGGGAGAGGGTGTCACACCCTCTCTCAGAGGAAGTTCTTTGTTCTGCCATCCTGGGCCAGGCCTGGCTGGACCCCAGGAGGGCAGCTGCCTGTCTGAGGGGTTGGCAGCAGCAGCAGCTGCAGAGAAACCCCAGGAAGGGCAGTCTGGCAGTACCAGGGTCTGTGCTACAGACCACTGGGATCATGGAATTGTACCAACAATGCCAGGATGGCATAGAGGGGGCAATTCCATGATCATAGACATGTTACATGGCCATATTCGGAGTTACCATGGTGAAGCTACATATAGGTAGTGACCTATATGTAGTGCACGCGTGTAATGGTGTCCCCGCACTCACAAAGTTCAGGGAATTGGCTCTGAACAATGTGGGGGCACCTTGGCTAGTGCCAGGGTGCCCTCACACTAAGTAACTTTGCACCTAACCTTTACCAGGTAAAGGTTAGACATATAGGTGACTTATAAGTTACTTAAGTGCAGTGTAAAATGGCTGTGAAATAACGTGGACGTTATTTCACTCAGGCTGCAGTGGCAGGCCTGTGTAAGAATTGTCAGAGCTCCCTATGGGTGGCAAAAGAAATGCTGCAGCCCATAGGGATCTCCTGGAACCCCAATACCCTGGGTACCTCAGTACCATATACTAGGGAATTATAAGGGTGTTCCAGTAAGCCAATGTAAATTGGTAAAAATGGTCACTAGCCTGTTAGTGACAATTTGAAAGTAATGAGAGAGCATCACCACTGAGGTTCTGGTTAGCAGAGCCTCAGTGAGACAGTTAGGCACCACACAGGGAACATATACATGCACACCTATGAGCACTGGGGCCCTGTGTGACAGGGTCCCAGTGACACATACATATAGGCCACAAACCTATGAGCACTGGGGTCCTGACTAGCAGGATCCCAGTGACACATAACAACCATACTGAAAACATGGTGTTTTCACTATGAGCACTGAGGCCTGGCTATCAGGTTCCCAGTGAGACAGTGAAAACAGTGACAAAACACCCTGACATACACTCACAAACAGGCCAAAAGTGGGGGTAACAAGGCTAGAAAGAGGCTACCTTCTCACACAACCCCCCCCCCAAACGAAGGACAATAAGGCTAACCTTGGCCAGTTGAGACTTTATTGTATAAGTGGTGATAAGTAGAGAGTAGCTCTGCAATAGACTGGTTACTCCCTTTATCATCCACTATATGGTTACTTCCCTGTGGGGATGTAAACCACCCTGTTTGAAGTTTTTTAGCTAAGCAACAATGTGAAGATATATTTTCAGAGTTTCTATCAGTAAGTTTTAGTTTAGAGCAGTGGGAATTGTCCACTGAACCTATTTGTAGTGATGGAAATGCCAGACAGGGATGCTGTCTCAGAAAAGCCATAGCTGGGCAAAAACTTTGTCCATCTGGCTGGAAGAGAGAACAGGGATGCTGTTTCTCTTGAGTTGGAGCAGGGCAGGGATGCTGTCCTATGAGCTCCACACTAGGGCAGGGATGCTGTCCTAAGTGTTGTGAGGTAGTGCAGGGTTTCTGCACTAAAGTTTCTCTGGGAGGGTTGGAGGGATGCTCCATGTTAACTAAAATGGTGCTCTTTTTCTCACCAATGTTAGTTATCCCACAGAGAGGTACTTCCACCTCAGGGAGTCCAGCTTTGCCAGCTGATGATTCCCTTGGAACAGGTGCCACCCCAGGAGAGGTTTCTCCCACCACAGGAATAGTATCCTGAATGGTAGGGTGGTTAGGGGATACTGTGATACCCTTTTTACCTGTTGATGGAGAGGGGTCCTGAGTTTTCAGGCCTTTTCTCCTTTGCTTTTTCATTTCACTTGAAATGAGAGGGAACAATTCCTCAGGGATGCCCAGCATGGCTGCATGGGCATAAAACTCTACATCAGCCCAACCTGAGGCCTCTAGGTCATTACCTAAGAGACAGTCTACAGGTAAGCTAGGTGATACCACCACCTGCTTAGGGCCAGTAACTCCACCCCAACTAAACTGAATTATAGCTAAGGGAAGAAACTTAGTGGAGTTATGGACATCAATAATCTTATACTGTTGTCCAATGATGTGTTGTTCAGGAGGCACTAGGTTTTCAGTCACCAAAGTGAAACTGGCACCTGTGTCCCTGTAGGCCAAGGCCTCAACACCATTTATTGAAACTGTCTGCCTGTACTTATCCATTGTAAGGGGACAAGCAGCCAGTGTGGCAAGGCCAATGCCACTAGGTGTGACAGAAACTGTCTTGGGACTGATTACATCAGTTTCCACTATGGACCCATAAGTGAACCCAACTACACCCTTTGCTTGACTGTTGCCAGCAGTCCCACCACTAGTACCACTACTGCTAGGGGCACTAGAGCTTGATGTATTAGTGGTGGTAGGCTCAGGGGGTTTACCTGGACAGGACTTATCCCCTGGCCTATGGCCTCTGTTTTTACACACAAAGCACCAAGGCTTTTTAATGTGTGCAGGTTGGGAAGAAGAGGAAGAATTTGTTTTATCCCCACCCTCTGAAGAGTGTTTAAGATTTGAAGTGGGATCTTTGGTTTTACCCTTATCCCCATGCTTATCTTGAGATTTTTCACCATCTTTCTTCTTATTGCCATCTTTGTCACCCCCTGTATGAACTTTTCTGTTCACCCTTGTTCTGACCCATTTGTCTGCCTTCTTTCCCAATTCTTGGGGAGAGGTCAGATCAGAGTCTACCAGGTACTGGTGCAACAAATCAGACACACAATTATTAAGTATATGCTCTCTCAGGATTGTGTTATACAGGCTTTCATAATCAGTAACTTTACTGCCATGTAACCACCCCTCCAAGGCCTTCACTGCCTGGTCAATGAAATCAACCCAGTCTTGTGAAGACTCCTTTTTGGTCTCTCTGAACTTTATCCTGTACTGTTCAGTGGTTAAGCCATAACCATCCAGGAGTGCATTCTTAAGAACTGTAAAATTATTGGCATCACTTTCTTTCACAGTAAGGAGTCTATCCCTACCCTTTCCACTAAATGATAGCCATAGGATAGCAGCCCACTGCTTTTGAGGGACATCCTGTACAGCACAGGCCCTCTCAAGTGCAGCAAACCACTTGTTAATGTCATCCCCCTCCTTATAAGGGGGAACTATCTTGTGCAGATTCCTGGAATCATACTCTTTTGCAGGATGACTATGGGGAATACTGCTGCTGCCACCATGGGTATCTAAACCCAACTTCTGTCTTTCCCTCTCTATTTCTAAAGACTGTCTATCCAAATCCAGCTGTTGCTTCTTGAGCTTCAGTCTGGTTTGTTCCACTCTCAATCTATTGAGCTCCCTTTCTAACAATCTGTCATCAGGGTGGGTGGGAGGGACATTTCTAGATACAGAGGTATGATGGGAATGAACAGAAGGAGACCTGTCCCTTACAAGGGGCACCCTAACAGCTTGGCTACCAGCATAATGTGAGAGCACATCATCAGTATGATGTGATTCAACCTCTGTACCAACTATGCTAGACTGTCTAGTAATGGGCAGGCTGAGAAGTTTCTTTCCTGAACCTTTTCCTGGGGGAGTCCCTGGATCAGATTGAGAACCATTAGCTACTTTTTCTACAGATTGGGCACTTATAGCCTTATCCTGTACTCTAAGCATATTAATTAACAGTTCTAAGGAAGGATTCTTCCCTACACTCAAACCTCTCTCTATGCAGAGACTCCTTGCTCCTTTCCAGCTAAGGTGATCATATGCAAGTTTGGACAGTTCAACTTTTTGGCCTGTGCCAGACATTTTTAGAGAGAGTTAAAGTGATAGACAAAGAGAAAAAAGTTTTCAGAACTTTTTGGACAGACAGAAAAACTTTTTAAACTTTTAAGAACTTTTTGAAAGTTTAGAAGTACTTTTCAGCACTTAGAAAAGAGTGAAAAGAGGAAATGCAAAACTTTTTGGCTATGTGTATATACACTGACCTTGTTTTGTATATTTTTCTCTTATGAAAAGTACAATGACAAGAGTGGTAAGTAGTCTCAAGCACTTATCCCACCACTGCACAACCAATGTAGGAGGCTGGACTGGCTTGTAGTGAGTACCAAGGGGTACTTGCACCTTGCACCAGGCCCAGTTATCCCTTATTAGTGTATAGGGTGTCTAGCAGCTTAGGCTGATAGATAATGGTAGCTTAGCAAAGCAGCTCAGGCTGAACTAGGAGACGTGTGAAGCTACTACAGTACCACTTAGTGTCATATGCACAATATCATAAGAAAACACAATACACAGTTATACTAAAAATAAAGGTACTTTATTTTTATGACAATATGCCAAAGTATCTTAGAGTGTACCCTCAGTGAGAGGATAGGAAATATACACAAGATATATATACACAATAGCAAAAATATGCAGTATAGTCTTAGAAAACAGTGCAAACAATGTATAGTTACAATAGGATGCAATGGGGAAACATAGGGATAGGGGCAACACAAACCATATACTCTAGAAGTGGAATGCGAACCACGAATGGACCCCAAACCTATGTGACCTTGTAGAGGGTCGCTAGGACTATTAGAAAATAGTGAGAGTTAGAAAAATAACCCTCCCCAAGACCCTGAAAAGTGAGTGCAAAGTGCACCAAAGTTCCCCTAAGGACAAAATAGTCGTGTTAGAGGGAGAATGCAAGGAAAACACAAATCAGCAGTGCAACAACGATGGATTCCTGTCTGAAGGTACCTGTGGAACAAGGGGACCAAGTCCAAAAGTCACAAGCAGCTCGGAGATGGGCAGATGCCCAAGAAATGCCAGCGGTTGGTGCAAAGAAGCTCTTACTAGGCTGAAGAACTGTGAATACTGCAGGAACGACAAGGGCTAGAGACTTCCCCTTTGGAGGATGGATCCCCCACGCCTTGGAGAGTCGTGCAGAAGTGTTTTCCCGCCGGATGGACGCCAACAAGCCTTACTACACGCAAATCGTGCGTTTGGCGTTTTTGGACGCTGCTGGGGCCCAGGAGGGACCAGGAGGTCGCAAATTGGACCTGCAGAGAGAGGGGACGTCGAGCAAGACAAAGAGCCCTCACTGAAGCAGGTAGCACCCGGAGAAGTGCCAGAAACAGGCACTACGAGGATGCGTGAAACGGTGCTCGCCGAAGTTGCACAAAGGAGTCCCACGTCGCCGGAGACCAACTTAGAAAGTCTTGCAATGCAGGTTAGAGTGCCGTGGACCCAGGCTTGGCTGTGCACACAGGATTTCCGCCGGAAGTGCACAGGGGCCGGAGAAGCTTGCAAAGTCGCAGTTCCCAGCAATGCAGCCCAGCGAGGTGAGGCAAGGACTTACCTCCACCAAACTTGGGCTGAAGAGTCACTGGACTGTGGGGGTCACTTGGACGGTGTCGCTGGATTCGTGGGACCTCGCTCGTCGTGCTGAGAGGAGACCCAAGGGACCGGAGATGCAGCTTTTTGGTGCCTGCGGTTGCAGGGGGACGATTCCGTCGACCCACGGGAGATTTCTTCGGAGCTTCTGGTGCAGAGAGGAGGCAGGCTACCCCCACAGCATGCACAAGCAGGAAAACAGTCGAGAAGGCGGCAGGATCAGCGTTACAGAGTTGCAGTAGTCGTCTTTGCTACTATGTTGCAGGTTTGCAGGCTTCCAGCGCGGTCAGCGGTCGATTCCTTATCAGAAGGTGAAGAGGGAGATGCAGAGGAACTCGGCTGAGCTCATGCATTCGTTATCTAAAGTTTCCCCAGAGACAGAGACCCTAAATAGCCAGAAAAGAGGGTTTGGCTACCTAGGAGAGAGGAAAGGCTACTAACACCTGAAGGAGCCTATCAGCAGGAGTCTCTGACGTCACCTGGTGGCACTGGCCACTCAGAGCAGTCCAGTGTGCCAGCAGCACCTCTGTTTCCAAGATGGCAGAGGTCTGGAGCACACTGGAGGAGCTCTGGACACCTCCCAGGGGAGGTGCAGGTCAGGGGAGTGGTCACTCCCCTTTCCTTTGTCCAGTTTCGCGCCAGAGCAGGGGCTAAGGGGTCCCTGAACCGGTGTAGACTGGCTTATGCAGAATTGGGCACATCTGTGCCCAACAAAGCATTTCCAGAGGCTGGGGGAGGCTACTCCTCCCCTGCCTTCACACCATTTTCCAAAGGGAGAGGGTGTCACACCCTCTCTCAGAGGAAGTTCTTTGTTCTGCCATCCTGGGCCAGGCCTGGCTGGACCCCAGGAGGGCAGCTGCCTGTCTGAGGGGTTGGCAGCAGCAGCAGCTGCAGAGAAACCCCAGGAAGGGCAGTCTGGCAGTACCAGGGTCTGTGCTACAGACCACTGGGATCATGGAATTGTACCAACAATGCCAGGATGGCATAGAGGGGGCAATTCCATGATCATAGACATGTTACATGGCCATATTCGGAGTTACCATGGTGAAGCTACATATAGGTAGTGACCTATATGTAGTGCACGCGTGTAATGGTGTCCCCGCACTCACAAAGTTCAGGGAATTGGCTCTGAACAATGTGGGGGCACCTTGGCTAGTGCCAGGGTGCCCTCACACTAAGTAACTTTGCACCTAACCTTTACCAGGTAAAGGTTAGACATATAGGTGACTTATAAGTTACTTAAGTGCAGTGTAAAATGGCTGTGAAATAACGTGGACGTTATTTCACTCAGGCTGCAGTGGCAGGCCTGTGTAAGAATTGTCAGAGCTCCCTATGGGTGGCAAAAGAAATGCTGCAGCCCATAGGGATCTCCTGGAACCCCAATACCCTGGGTACCTCAGTACCATATACTAGGGAATTATAAGGGTGTTCCAGTAAGCCAATGTAAATTGGTAAAAATGGTCACTAGCCTGTTAGTGACAATTTGAAAGTAATGAGAGAGCATCACCACTGAGGTTCTGGTTAGCAGAGCCTCAGTGAGACAGTTAGGCACCACACAGGGAACATATACATGCACACCTATGAGCACTGGGGCCCTGTGTGACAGGGTCCCAGTGACACATACATATAGGCCACAAACCTATGAGCACTGGGGTCCTGACTAGCAGGATCCCAGTGACACATAACAACCATACTGAAAACATGGTGTTTTCACTATGAGCACTGAGGCCTGGCTATCAGGTTCCCAGTGAGACAGTGAAAACAGTGACAAAACACCCTGACATACACTCACAAACAGGCCAAAAGTGGGGGTAACAAGGCTAGAAAGAGGCTACCTTCTCACAAATGGTAACTCCGAATATGGCCATGTAACATGTCTATGATCATGGAATTGCCCCCTCTATGCCATCCTGGCATAGCTGGCACAATCCCATGATCCCAGTGGTCTGTAGCACAGACCCTGGTACTGCCAAACTGCCTTTCCTGGGGTTTCACTGCAGCTGCTGCTGCTGCCAACCCCTCAGACAGGTTTCTGCCCTCCTGGGGTCAAGCCAGGCTTGTCCCAGGATGGCAGAACAAAGGAATTCCTCTGAGAGAGGGTGTTACACCCTCTCCCTTTGGAAAATGGTGTGAAGGAAGGGGAGGAGCAGCCTCCCCCAGCCTCTGGATATGCTTTCTTGGGCACAGATGTGCCCAATTCTGCATAAGCCAGTCTACACCGGTTCAGGGGACCCCTTAGCCCTGCTCTGGCATGAAACTGGACAAAGGAAAGGGGAGTGACCACTCCCCTGACCTGCACCTCCCCTGGGAGGTGTCCAGAGCTCCTCCAGTGTGCTCCAGACCTCTGCCATCTTGGAAACAGAGGTGCTGCTGGCACACTGGACTGCTCTGAGTGGCCAGTGCCACCAGGTGACGTCAGAGACTCCTTGTGATAGGCTCCTTCAGGTGTTGCTAGCCTATCCTCTCTCCTAAGTAGCCAAACCCTCTTTTCTGGCTATTTAGGGTCTCTGTCTCTGGGGAAACTTTAGATAACGAATGCAAGAGCTCATCCGAGTTCCTCTGCATCCCTCTCTTCACCTTCTGCCAAGGAATCGACTGCTGACCGCGCTGGAAGCCTGCAACACTGCAACAAAGTCGCAAAGACGACTACTGCAACTCTGTAACGCTGATCCTGCCGCCTTCTCGACTGTTTTCCTGGTGGTGCATGCTGTGGGGGTAGTCTGCCTCCTCTCTGCACTAGAAGCTCCAAAGAAATCTCCCGTGGGTCGACGGAATCTTCCCCCTGAAACCGCAGGCACCAAAAAGCTGCATTACCGGTCCCTTGGGTCTCCTCTCAGCACGACGAGCGAGGTCCCTCGAATCCAGCAACTCTGTCCAAGTGACCCCCACAGTCCAGTGACTCTTCAGTCCAAGTTTGGTGGAGGTAAGTCCTTGCCTCACCTTGCTAGACTGCATTGCTGGGAACCGCGACTTTTGCAGCTACTCCGGCCCCTGTGCACTTCCGGCGGAAATCCTTCGTGCACAGCCAAGCCTGGGTCCACGGCACTCTAACCTGCATTGCACGACTTTCTAAGTTGGTCTCCGGCGACGTGGGACTCCTTTGTGTAACTTCGGGTGAGCACCGTTTCACGCATCCTCGTAGTGCCTGTTTCTGGCACTTCTCCGGGTGCTACCTGCTGCTGAGAGGGCTCCTTGTCTTGCACGACGTCCCCTCTCTCTCCTGGTCCAATTTGCGACCTCCTGGTCCCTCCAGGGCCACAGCAGCGTCCAAAAACGCTAACCGCACAATTTGCAGCTAGCAAGGCTTGTTGGCGTTCTTTCGGCGGGAAAACACTTCTGCACAACTCTCCACGGCAAGAGAAATCCGTCCACCAAAGGGGAAGTCTCTAGCCCTTTTTGTTCCTGCAGAAACCTCAGCTTCTTCTGTCCAGTAGAAGCCTCTTTGCATCCACAGCTGGCATTTCCTGGGCATATGCCCATCTCCGACTTGCTTGTGACTTTTGGACTTGGTCCCCTTGTTCCACAGGTACCCTAGATTGGAAATCCATCGTTGTTGCATTGTTGGTTTGTGTCTTTCCTGCATTATTCCCCTAACACGACTTCTTTGTCCTTATGGGAACTTTAGTGCACTTTGCACTCACTTTTCAGGGTCTTGGGGAGGGCTAATGTTCTAACTCTCACTATTTTCTAATAGTCCCAGCGACCCTCTACAAGGTCACATAGGTTTGGGGTCCATTCGTGGTTCGCATTCCACTTTTGGAGTATATGGTTTGTGTTGCCCCTATCCCTATGTGTCCCCATTGCATTCTATTGTAACTATACATTGTTTGCACTGTTTTCTAAGACTATACTGCATATTTTTGCTATTGTGTATATATATCTTGTGTATATTTCCTATCCTCTCACTGAGGGTACACTCTAAGATACTTTGGCATATTGTCATAAAAATAAAGTACCTTTATTTTTAGTATAACTGTGTATTGTGTTTTCTTATGATATTGTGCAAGTGACACTTGTGGTACTGTAGTAGCTTCACACGTCTCCTAGTTCAGCCTAAGCTGCTCTGCTAAGCTACCATTATCTATCAGCCTAAGCTGCTAGACACCCTATACACTAATAAGGGATAACTGGGCCTGGTGCAAGGTGCAAGTACCCCTTGGTACTCACTACAAGCCAGTCCAGCCTCCTACATTGGTTGTGCAGCGGTGGGATAAGTGCTTTGAGACTACTTACCACTCTTGTCATTGTACTTTTCATAAGAGAAAAATATACAAAACAAGGTCAGTGTATATACACATAGCCAAAAAAATTTGCATTTCCTCTTTTCACTCTTTTCTAAGTGCTGAAAAGTACTTCTAAACTTTCTAAAAAGTTCTAAAAAGTTAAAAAAGTTTTTTTCTCTGTCTTTCTAAAAGCTCTGACAAACTTTTTTCTCTTTTTCCATCACTTTAACTCTCTCTAAAAATGTCTGGCACAGGCCAAAATGTTGACCTGTCTAAGATTGCATATGATCACCTTAGCTGGAAAGGAGCAAGGAGTCTCTGCATAGAGAGAGGTTTGAGTGTAGGGAAGAATCCTTCCTTGGAACTGTTACTTAACATGCTTAGAGAACAAGATAAGGCTAAAAGTGCCCCATCTGTTGAAAAAGTAGCTAATGGTTCTCAATCTGATCCAGGGACTCCCCCAGGAAAAGGTTCAGGAAAGAAACTTCTTAGCCTTCCCATTACAAGACAGTCTAGCATAGTTGGTACTGAGGTGGAGTCACATCATACAGATGATGTGCTCTCACATTACACTGTCAGCCAAGCTGTTATGGTGCCCTCTGTAAGGGACAGGTCTCCTTCTGTTCATTCCCATCATACCTCTGTATCTAGAAATGTCCCTCCCACCAACCC
Organism: Pleurodeles waltl; assembly: GCF_031143425.1. Taxonomy (NCBI): domain Eukaryota; kingdom Metazoa; phylum Chordata; class Amphibia; order Caudata; family Salamandridae; genus Pleurodeles; species Pleurodeles waltl. The sequence goes on from NC_090443.1 coordinate 187,006,012, forward strand.
TGATGACAGATTGTTAGAAAGGGAACTCAATAAGTTGAGGGTGGAACAAACCAGACTGAAGCTTAAAAAGCAACAGCTGGATTTGGATAGACAGTCTTTAGAATTAGAGAAGGAAAGACAGAAGTTGGGTTTAGAAACCCATGGTGGCAGCAGCAGTATTCCCCATAGTCATCCTGCAAAAGAGCATGATTCCAGGAATCTGCACAAGATAGTTCCCCCTTATAAGGAGGGGGATGACATTAACAAGTGGTTTGCTGCACTTGAGAGGGCCTGTGTTGTACAGGATGTCCCTCAAAGGCAGTGGGCTGCTATCCTATGGCTATCATTTAGTGGAAAAGGTAGGGATAGGCTCCTTACTGTGAAAGAAAGTGATGCCAATAATTTTACAGTACTTAAGAATGCACTCCTGGATGGTTATGGCTTAATCACTGAACAATACAGGATAAATTTCAGAGAGACCACAAAGGAGTCTTCACAAGACTGGGTTGATTTCATTGACCATTCAGTGAAGGCCTTGGAGGGGTGGTTACATGGCAGTAAAGTTACTGATTATGACAGCCTGTATAACTTGATCCTGAGAGAGCATATTCTTAATAATTGTGTGTCTGATTTGTTGCACCAGTACTTGGTGGACTCTGATCTGACCTCTCCCCAAGAATTGGGAAAGAAGGCAGACAAATGGGTCAGAACAAGGGTGAACAGAAAAGTTCATACAGGGGGTGACAAAGAGAACAACAAGAAGAAAGATGGTGAAAAATCTCAAGATAAGCATGGGGATAATGGTAAAACCAAAGATCCCACTTCAAATCTTAAACACTCTTCAGGGGGTGGAGATAAAACAAATTCTTCCTCTTCTTCTCAACCTACACAAGTTAAAAAGCCTTGGTGCTTTGTGTGTAAAAATAGAGGCCATAGGCCAGGGGATAAGTCCTGTCCAGGTAAACCCCCTGAGCCTACCACCACTAATACATCAAGCTCTAGTGCCCCTAGCAGTAGTGGTACTAGTGGTGGGACTGCTGGCAACAGTCAAGTTAAGGGTGTAGTTGGGTTCACTTATGGGTCCATAGTAGAAACTGGGGTAGTCAGTCCCAAGACAGTTTCTGTCACACCTAGTGGCATTGGCCTTGCCACACTGGCTGCTTGTCCCCTTACAATGGATAAGTACAGGCAGACAGTTTCAATAAATGGTGTTGAGGCCTTGGCCTACAGGGACACAGGTGCCAGTATCACTTTGGTGACTGAAAACCTAGTGCACCCTGATCAACACATCATTGGACAACAGTATAAGATTATTGATGTCCATAACTTCACTAAGTTTCTTCCCTTAGCTATAATTCAGTTTAGTTGGGGTGGAGTTACTGGCCCTAAGCAGGTGGTGGTATCACCTAGCTTACCTGTAGACTGTCTCTTAGGTAATGACCTAGAGGCCTCAGGTTGGGCTGATGTAGAGTTTTATGCCCATGCAGCCATGCTGGGCATCCCAGAGGAATTGTTCCCTCTCATTTCTACTGAAATGAAAAAGCAAAGGAGAGAAGGCCTGAAAACTCAGGATCCCTCTCCATCAACAGGTAAAAGGGGTATCACAGTATCCCCTAACCACCCTACCATTCAGGATACCATTCCTGTGGTGGGAGAAACCTCTCCTGGGGTGGCACCTGTTCCAAGGGAATCATCAGTTGGCAAAACTGTACTCCCTGAGGTAGAAGTACCTCTCTGTGGGATAACTAACATTGGTGAGAAAAAGAGCACCATTTTAGTTAACATGGAGCATCCCTCCAACCCTCCCAGAGGAACTTTAGTGCAGAAACTCTGCGCTGCCTCACAACACTTAGGACAGCATCCCTGCCCTAGTGTGGAGCTCATAGGACAGCATCCCTGCCCTGCTCCAACTCAAGAGAAACAGCATCCCTGTTCCCTCTTCCAGCCATATGGACAAAGTTTTTGCCCAGCTATGGCTTTACTGAGACAGCATCCCTGTCTGGCATTTCCATCATTACAAATAGGTTCAGTGGATAATTCCCACTGCTCTAAACTAAAAATTACTGATAGAAACTCTGAAAATACATCTTCACATTGTTGCTTAGCTAAAAAACTTCAAAGAGGGTGGTTTACATCCCCACAGGGAAGTAACCATATAGTGGATGATAAAGGGAGTAACCAGTCTATTGCAGAGCTACTCTCTACTTATCACCACTTAGACAATAAAGTCTCAACTGGCCAAGATTAGCCTTATTGTCCTTCGTTTGGGGGGGGTTGTGTGAGAAAGTAGCCTCTTTCTAGCCTTGTTACCCCCACTTTTGGCCTGTTTGTGAGTGTATGTCAGGGTGTTTTCACTGTCTCACTGGGATCCTGCTAGCCAGGGCCCAGTGCTCATAGTGAAAACCCTATAGTTTCAGTATGTTTGTTATGTGTCACTGGGACCCTGCTAGTCAGGACCCCAGTGCTCATATGTTTGTGGCCTATATGTATGTGTTCCCTGTGTGGTGCCTAACTGTCTCACTGAGGCTCTGCTAACCAGAACCTCAGTGGTTATGCTCTCTCATTTCTTTCCAAATTGTCACTAACAGGCTAGTGACCAATTTTACCAATTTACATTGGCTTACTGGAACACCCTTATAATTCCCTAGTATATGGTACTGAGGTACCCAGGGTATTGGGGTTCCAGGAGATCCCTATGGGCTGCAGCATTTCTTTTGCCACCCATAGGGAGCTCTGACAATTCTTACACAGGCCTGCCACTGCAGCCTGAGTGAAATAACGTCCACGTATTTCACAGCCATTTTACACTGCACTTAAGTAACTTATAAGTCACCTATATGTCTAACCTTTACCTGGTAAAAGTTAGGTGCAAAGTTACTTAGTGTGAGGGCACCCTGGCACTAGCCAAGGTGCCCCCACATTGTTCAGGGCCAATTCCCTGAACTTTGTGAGTGCGGGGACACCATTACACGCGTGCACTACATATAGGTCACTACCTATATGTAGCTTCACAATGGTAACTCCGAATATGGCCATGCAACATGTCTATGATCATGGAATTGCCCCCTCTATGCCATCCTGGCATAGCTGGCACAATCTCATGATCCCAGTGGTCTGTAGCACAGACCCTGGTACTGCCAAACTGCCTTTCCTGGGGTTTCACTGCAGCTGCTGCTGCTGCCAACCCCTCAGACAGGTTTCTGCCCTCCTGGGGTCAAGCCAGGCTTGTCCCAGGATGGCAGAACAAAGGACTTCCTCTGAGAGAGGGTGTTACACCCTCTCCCTTTGGAAAATGGTGTGAAGGCAGGGGAGGAGTAGCCTCCCCCAGCCTCTGGAAATGCTTTCTTGGGCACAGATGTGCCCAATTCTGCATAAGCCAGTCTACACCGGTTCAGGGGACCCCTTAGCCCTGCTCTGGCGCGAAACTGGACAAAGGAAAGGGGAGTGACCACTCCCCTGACCTGCACCTCCCCTGGGAGGTGTCCAGAGCTCCTCCAGTGTGCTCCAGACCTCTGCCATCTTGGAAACAGAGGTGCTGCTGGCACACTGGACTGCTCTGAGTGGCCAGTGCCACCAGGTGACGTCAGAGACTCCTTGTGATAGGCTCCTTCAGGTGTTGCTAGCCTATCCTCTCTCCTAAGTAGCCAAACCCTCTTTTCTGGCTATTTAGGGTCTCTGTCTCTGGGGAAACTTTAGATAACGAATGCAAGAGCTCATCCGAGTTCCTCTGCATCTCTCTCTTCACCTTCTGCCAAGGAATCGACTGCTGACCGCGCTGGAAGCCTGCAACACTGCAACAAAGTAGCAAAGACGACTACTGCAACTCTGTAACGCTGATCCTGCCGCCTTCTCGACTGTTTTCCTGGTGGTGCATGCTGTGGGGGTAGTCTGTCTCCTCTCTGCACTAGAAGCTCCGAAGAAATCTCCCGTGGGTCGACGGAATCTTCCCCCTGCAACCGCAGGCACCAAAAAGCTGCATTACCGGTCCCTTGGGTCTCCTCTCAGCACGACGAGCGAGGTCCCTCGAATCCAGCAACTCTGTCCAAGTGACCCCCACAGTCCAGTGACTCTTCAGTCCAAGTTTGGTGGAGGTAAGTCCTTGCCTCACCTCGCTAGACTGCATTGCTGGGAACCGCGACTTTTGCAGCTACTCCGGCCCCTGTGCACCTCCGGCGGAAATCCTTCGTGCACAGCCAAGCCTGGGTCCACGGCACTCTAACCTGCATTGCACGACTTTCTAAGTTGGTCTCCAGCGACGTGGGACTCCTTTGTGTAACTTCGGGTGAGCACCGTTTCACGCATCCTTGTAGTGCCTGTTTCTGGCACTTCTCCGGGTGCTACCTGCTGCTGAGTGGGCTCCTTGTCTTGCTTGACGTCCCCTCTCTCTCCTGGTCCAATTTGCGACCTCCTGGTCCCTCCAGGGCCACAGCAGCGTCCAAAAACGCTAACCGCATGATTTGCAGCTAGCAAGGCTTGTTGGCGTTCTTTCGGCGGGAAAACACTTCTGCACGACTCTCCACGGCGAGAGGGACCCTTCCACCAAAGGGGAAGTCTCTAGCCCTTTTCGTTCCTGCAGAAACCTCAGCTTCTTCTGTCCAGTAGAAGCCTCTTTGCATCCACAGCTGGCATTTCCTGGGCAAATGCCCATCTCCGACTTGCTTGTGACTTTTGGACTTGGTCCCCTTGTTCCACAGGTACCCTAGATTGGAAATCCATCGTTGTTGCATTGTTGGTTTGTGTCTTTCCTGCATTATTCCTCTAACACGACTTCTTTGTCCTTAGGGGAACTTTAGTGCACTTTGCACTCACTTTTCAGGGTCTTGGGGAGGGCTAATTTTCTAACTCTCACTATTTTCTAATAGTCCCAGCGACCCTCTACAAGGTCACATAGGTTTGGGGTCCATTCGTGGTTCGCATTCCACTTTTGGAGTATATGGTTTGTGTTGCCCCTATCCCTATGTGTCCCCATTGCATCCTATTGTAACTATACATTGTTTGCACTGTTTTCTAAGACTATACTGCATATTTTTGCTATTGTGTATATACTGTATATCTTGTGTATATTTCCTATCCTCTCACTGAGGGTACACTCTAAGATACTTTGGCATATTGTCATAAAAATAAAGTACCTTTATTTTTAGTATAACTGTGTATTGTGTTTTCTTATGATATTGTGCAAGTGACACTTGTGGTACTGTAGTAGCTTCACACGTCTCCTAGTTCAGCCTAAGCTGCTCTGCTAAGCTACCATTATCTATCAGCCTAAGCTGCTAGACACCCTATACACTAATAAGGGATAACTGGGCCTGGTGCAAGGTGCAAGTACCCCTTGGTACTCACTACAAGCCAGTCCAGCCTCCTACAATGTTGATGTCGTGCTTGCGTACGATGTCGGCGAGGGGGCTCATGTAGACATTGAAGAGTGTCGGGCTGAGCGATGAGCCTTGAGGTACGCCGCAGATGATCTCGGTGGGGTCTGAGCGAAACGGTGGGAGGTAAACTCTTTGGAAACGGTTTGAGAGGAAGGAGGCGATCCAGTCCAGGGCCTAGCCTTGGATCCCGGTGGAGCGGAGGCGGGTGATTAGTGTGCGGTGACAGACGGTGTCGAAGGCAGCCTAGAGGTCGAGGAGGAGGAGGGCGACTGTTTCACCGTTGTCCATCAGGGTTCTGATGTAGTCTGTGACTGAGATGAGGGCGGTTTCCGTGCTATGGTTGGTTCGGAATCCGGTTTGTGAAGGGTCGAGCAGGTTGTTGTTTTCCAGGAAGGTGGTCAGCTGTTTGTTGACGGTCTTCTCTATTACCTTGGCTGGGAAGGGCAGGAGAGAGATGGGGGCGGAAGTTTTTCAGGTCGCTCGGGTCAGCCGTAGGTTTCTTTAGTAGGGCGTTGACTTCGGCGTGTTTCCAGCATTCGGGGAAGGTAGCAGAAGAAAAAGAAGAGTTGATGATGGCCTGGAGGTGCGGGGCGATGATGTCGTCGGCTTTATTAAAGATGAAGTGAGGGCAGGGGTCCGAAGGGGCGCCGGAGTGGATAGAGTTCATGATGGATTTGGTTTCTTCAGTGTTGATGTGGGTCCAGTCGTTGAGGGTGATGGCCGGGGGTGCGGGTTCGGTGAGGCTTGGTTGGGTCTGGTGTCCGAAGCTGTCTTAGACATGTTACATGGCCATGTTCGGAGTTACCATTGTGACGCTATACATAGGTAGTGACCTATGTATAGTGCACACGTGAAAAGGTGTCCCCGCACTCACAAAGTCCGGGGAATTTGCCCTGAATGATGTGGGGGCACCTTGGCTAGTGCCAGGGTGCCCACACACTAAGTAACTTAGCACCCAACCTTCACCAGGTGAAGGTTAGACATATAGGTGACTTATAAGTTACTTAAGTGCAGTGGTAAATGGCTGTGAAATAACGTGGACGTTATTTCACTCAGGCTGCAGTGGCAGGCCTGTGTAAGAATTGTCAGAGCTCCCTATGGGTGGCAAAAGAAATGCTGCAGCCCATAGGGATCTCCTGGAACCCCAATATCCTGGGTACCTCAGTACCATATACTAGGGAATTATAAGGGTGTTCCAGTATGCCAATGTGAATTGGTGAAATTGGTCACTAGCCTCTTAGTGACAATTTGGAAAGCAGAGAGAGCATAACCACTGAGGTTCTGGTTAGCAGAGACTCAGTGAGACACTTAGGTGGTCATTCCAACCCTGGCGGTCAATGACCGCCGGGTTGGAGGACCGCGGGAGCACCGCCGACAGGCCGGCGGTGCTCCCAAGGGCATTCCGACCGCGGCGGTAAAGCCGCGGTCGGACCGGCAACACTGGCGGTCTCCCGCCAGTGTACCGCCGCCCTTTTGAATCCTCCAAGGCGGCGCAGCTAGCTGCGCCGGCGAGGGGATTCCGACCCCCCCCTACCGCCATCCAGTTCACGGCGGTCCGCCCGCCGGGAACCGGATGGCGGTAGGGGGGGGTCGCGGGGCCCCTGACAGTGGGGCTTGGCAGACAGTGAAATACGCGACGGGTGCAACAGCACCCGTCGCACCTTCCCACTCCGCCGGCTCGATTACGAGCCGGCATTCTCGTGGGAAGGGAGTTTTTCCCTGGGCTGGCGGGCGGTCTTTTGGCGACCGCCCGCCAGCCCAGGGAAAAACTTAGAATACCCTCCGTGGTCTTTCGACCGCGGAGCGGTATTTCGGAGGGGGAAGTCTGGCGGGCGGCCTCCGCCGCCCGCCAGACTTAGAATGACCCCCTTAGTCATCACACAGGGAACACATACAGGGCAAGCTTATGAGCACTGGGGCCCTGGCTGGCAGGGTCCCAGTGACACATACACTAAAACAACATATATACAGTGAAATATGGGGGTAATATGCCAGGCAAGATGGTACTTTCCTACAGTGCATACCTGGGTAGGTAGCCAATCCCCCCTCTCAGGGCTATTTAGGGTCTCTCCTCTCGGTGTTTCCTCAGATTCAGTTTGCAAGGCACCTCCAGGACTCCTCTGCATCCTCCAGCTTCTGACCGTCGGATCAACCGCAGACTGCTCCAGAAAACGCTGTAACTGCAACAAAGTATCCAGGATGACTCCTGTGACCTGCAACTTCAGCTCCAGCCAGCGTTTGCAACAGTTTCCAAGTTGTGCATTCTCTGAGGACTGCCTGTCTTCACCCTGCACCAGAAGAACCGAAGAAATCTCCCGTAGAGTGACGGAGTCACTTCCCTGCTTCTGGAGGCACCCTTCATGACGATGACAGGAACTCTGGGACTCCTCTCCTGACGACGAGTGTGCTCCCTGGAACACAGGTAGTGGACCGAAGTGACCCAGACTGTCCAAATGTCCAGCTGTCCAAATTTGGTGGAGTTAAGAGCTTGCCTCCCCGTGCTGTGACCGTACCCCTGTGCATCACGTCTTCTGCAGCTCCTTGGGCTTCTGTGAACTTCTTCCAAGAATCCTTCATGCACAGTATAGCCCGGGTCTCCAGCACTCCATCCTGTGACGCTCAACTCGCTGAGTTGTTTTCCGGCGTCGTGGGCCCTTCCTTTGTAGTGCTGTGACGGATTCACTTTGCATCTTCTTTGTCCCCGTGTTCTGGTACTCCTGGGGGTGCTGCTTGGTCTTCTGAGGTTTCTCTGAAGTGCTGAGAGCCCACTCTGTCTCCTCAGTCTGAGTTGAGACCCCCAGGTACCTCCTGGGTCCAGGTAGCTCCTTTTTGACGCAAACAGTGTACTTGCTTGAACCAAGCCTTGTTGGCGGAATCCTGCGATGCAAACAGCCGGCATCCAACTACACGACGTGGGACATCTCCTGCACGAAGCAGAAACCCGTGGCCATCTTCTTTGGTGCTCTTCTGTACTTTTCTTCTGACCGGAGAATCCACTTTTGCACCTTCTTCTAGGTTGGCAGGGGCTCCTGTTCTTCCTGGACTCTTCTTCGACTTCTGGACTTGGTCTCCTCTCTGCACAGGTCTTCAGGTCCAGGAATCCATTGTTTGTTGCTTGCAGCCTCGCTTGGTTTGTGCAAAATCCTTTATCACGACTTGTAGTGTGTTCTGAGGAAACTTGCTGTACTTTACTCCTGCTTTCCTGGGCTCTGGGTGGGGTACATTACTTACCTTTGGTGTTTTCTTACACTCCCAGCACCTCCCTACACACTACACTTGCCTCGGGGGGAATCCGACTTTCGCATTCCATTTTCTTAGTATATGATTTGTGTTGCCCCTAGGCCCATTGCAATCTTTTGTATTTTCTACTGTTTGCACTATTCTATAACTGTTTACTTACCTGATTTTGGTTACTAGTGTATATATTGTGTATAATACTTAACTCCAGTAGGAGTATTGCCTCTAAGATATTTTTGGCCTTGTGTCACTTAAATAAAGTACCTTTATTTTTGGTAACACTGAGTATTGTATTTTATTGTGTATAGGTACTGTGTAACTATAGCGGTATTGCAGGAGCTTTGCATGTCTCCTAGTTCAGTCTAAGCTGCTCTGCTACAGCTACCTCTAGACAGCCTAAGCTGCTAGAAACACTGCCTACATTTCACTAAGGTGGATCACTGGACCTGGTATAAGGTGTAAGTACCTCTGGTAGCCACTAGAAACCAGGCCAGCTTCTCACAGCGCATAATTATTCTTGCTACTAAATTTGCACTGTAAATTAGAATGTGTAAAAGCTTAAGTATTGCTTAGGACAGCCAGTGATGTTTCTATATGTTTACCATTTGATTTTAAGATTAACCTACATGACATTAGCATTAGCATTGTTAAATATAGGGAAATTAACATTTTAAGTTTTACATAAAGGTGTGGTTATTCATGACTGCGAGGTCATGGGGTGTGACAGTTACTGACTCATTGATTATTAATGTTATTGATTATGATTGATTATTAATGTTAGTGATTGGTTATTGATTATTGACTGTCTGTACTGGATCTATGGTGGGAACGTCTTAATTGCGAGTCAAAAGGTTCATCAGCCTATTCGCGTCCCCTTGTAAGTTACTTATTAAGGTCTGACGTGCTAACACTATCCTGACTACTCTGCCACCCTGCCGGAAAACAACATGCAGAAGGTCCTCTAATCATCGAAAACTGCCGCCAGCCAGAGCCAAACACTCTTGCCGAGAGCTGTCTGTGACTCTCCATCCGCTCTTGACACAGCTTTAAACTGCAACTGTAGCCCGCCGCCCTCCTCCCCGGCTGCATCCCCAACATACTTCGCAGCTGAAGACTGTGTAAATAAAGCTAGCTGGCGAATCGCTCAGCTTTGAGACCCACTCCCAGGTTGGTACTGGTGTGGAATGATAGAATTCAGGTGAGGGGTCTGCTCATACCTGGAGGTGATACTAAATAGAACTGGAAATCATGTGTATTCATTTGTAACCTGCCATGTATTTGTTTACTTTAAGTAATAGCCGTGGATCCGCTTCAGAACACATTTAAAAATGCTTTCTATTTATATTTGTTCTTTGAAGTATGTACAGATAAAGGGTAAACATTAACCAGCTTTAGATGATTTTGCTCATTTTTGTAGCAGAGCCGGAACATTAAAATATCTGCCCTGTGATTATTTGATCTCTGCAGCATGCGCTTAACTGTATTATGGCGCAATACAGTGCAATGGCATGAGGGGGGGGGAGACTTTTATGACGATTTCTTTACTTTTATATCTTCTGGACACACAAATTGTTTGGTATCAGTAGCATAACCTTCCATTATGCATGCGTTGGGTACATAAGATACATATGTAAACGTCAAAACCCTTTTCTTTTATCGTCCCTTATGCTTCACAGAAAAACTACAGTGGATTTCCGCTTTGCAACTCCTGTACAAGAAGTCTCGTGTCACTAGCGTAGCCAGTCAGAATCAAGAAGAGATGGACCAATCACATACAGGATTCCATTTGTGCTGCAGCGTATCGCGAGACGACGATCATACTGTCTTCCGAGCATTTTGTGGAGAAACTGCACCACGTTTTGGCTGGATTTGAGGCAAACTTTTGCACTGGTGAGTTTATGCGCGTGCTCCAGGTTAATCCTTAAAAATAGTATTGCTCCTGCTTAAGTTGTGGACAGTTTTTGAGATCCGGTAAATCACTAAACAGTAAGCAACGGCAGCATAACAAACCTGCTGCCTGCTTGACAGAATCTGTGCTCATCTGACTAGACGTAACAGCCAGTGTTGGAATTGGAAATAAATTACTCCGGTAACCCATACTAATTTGTTACCCAGTATGTGGCAGAGGAAACAGGGGGAGCCGAACCACGGGTCTGTCCTTGTGCTGGAGCCGACCCCTGCAAATGTGTGTTATGTAAATCGTGCAACAAGCCACGTAAGAAATGATAGTCTTTTCAGAGTTCAAAAAGTGTATTTCTTTAGCACGTGGAAGATTTGACATTAATAGGTTACACTATAACATGCACTGAGAAGTACTTATTAGAAATAATAGTTTTGTACAGCTAGTAGTCTAAACTCATATTCGAAAGTGTTTAGTACTTAATTGGTCACAAGAGTCTTGATTTCAAAATATCTTGTGCAGTTATGAAGCCCGCTGCAGAGATCTTTGTATGGCCAGCACGTTTGGGGACTTACAAGAGCAGTAAGATAAAACTGGTGGTTAATGCGGTCCTGTGAGAGTTCTGTGTTTTGTCCAGTCACAGTTGTTACTCATAAAGTAGCACAGAGCATTAATGTGCCTGATTCAAAGCACATTGTGTAACATGCAGATCACTGCTTTGTATTTCAAATAGATAGGTAAGCGAGCTACTGCTTTTTTCACGTACATTGTTTTGTGACTTCCTGATCATCAGTTGCAACCCTTGTAAAATGGCACAGCCATCTATTTACTGGCATCATCGAGCTGCATCCAAACTGTAAGTCCTAACTTTAGATCCTTATTGCTTTTTTCAATCTGCTGTTATCCTGACATTGCAAAGAAGAGCTCTTCTGGCAGCAATAAACGTCTCAGGCCACCCAAATCACTGTTATGTTTCATATACTGACTTAGTGTTTCTCCTGACCGTTCACTCTCAATATATAATGTCTAAAAGAATGGATGATATGTGATTACTGCATCACATAATCCTCATTGTTTTATATACCATTTTTACATTGAATTACACTCTCGCCTGATTTATTGTGTTTTTTTGTGTCATGAAAAGGGCTCTGATCCCCTACACTGGGATGACTAGCTCTGTAAAAGAACTAAATAAAAAATAAATTGGTAGGTGCAATTTAAATCATTATTAGTGTAATTACTCATACACATAGATAAATTGTGCATTCTTACAGTGCATGCATGTAGGAGGCTAGCCTTGCTTGTAGTGGGTACCAGAGGTACTTACACCTTGTGCCAGGTACAGTTATCCCTTATTAGTGTAGAAGAGGTGTTTCTAGCAGCTTAGGCTGATAGAAGGTAGCTATGGCAAAGCAGCTTAGGCTGAACTAGGAGACATGTAAAACTCCTACTATACCACTGGTGACATATGCACAATATCATAAGAAAACACAATACACAGATATACTAAAAATAAAGGTACTTTATTTTTATGACAATATGCCAAAAGTATCTCAGTGTGTACCCTCAGTATGAGGATGAGAAATATACACAAGATATATGTACACAAACTAACATTATGCAAGTAATAGCAAAAGGAAGTAATGCAAGCAACGTAAAGTTACAGTAGATTGCAATAGGAGCACACAGGTATAGGGGCAACACAAACCATATACTCCAAAAGTGGAATGCGAACCACAAATGGACCCCAAATTTATGTGAGCTTGTAGAGGGTCGCTGGGACTGTAAGAAAACAGTGAGGGTTAGAAAAATAGCCCACCCCAAAACCCTGTAAGGTAGGTGTAAAGTGCACCTACAACCCCCAGAGAGCACAGAAGTCGTGATACGGGGATTCCACAAGGAAAACCAACACCAGCAATGCAACAACATTGGATTTCCAGACCTGAGTACCTGTAAGACAAGGGGGCCAAGTTCAAGAGTCGCAACAGTGTCGAGAGTGGGCAGGAGCCCAGGAAATGCCAGCTGAGGGTGCAAGGAAGCTGCCACCGGATGGAAGAAGCTTGGTGTTTTGCAAGAACGAAGAGGACTAGGAACTTCCCCTTTGGAGGATGGATGTCCCACGTCGTGAAGAAGCTTGCAGAGGTGTTCCTACGCAGAAAGACCGCTAACAAGCCTTGCTATCAGCAAGTGTCGCAGTTAGGATTTTTTGGATGCTGCTGTGGCCCAGGAGGGACCAGGATGTCGCCATTTGGATGAGGAGACAGAGGGGGCGCTCAGCAAGTCGGGGAGCCCTCACAGAAGCAGGCAGCACCCGCAGAAGTACCTGAACAGGCACCTGGAAGAAGAGTGAACCGGAGTCCACGCGAAGTCACAAAAGGGAGTCCCACGACGCCGGAGGACAACTCAGAAGGTTGTGCACTGCAGGTTAGAGTGTCGGGGACCCAGGCTTGGCTGTGCACGAAGGAAATCCTGGAAGAGTGCACAGGAGCCGGAGCAGCTGCAAATCACTGGGTACCCAGCAATTCAGTCTAGCGTGGGGAGGCAAGGACTTACCTCCACCAAACTTGGACTGAAGAGTCACTGGACTGTGGGAGTCACTTGGACAGAGTTGCTGAGTTCCAGGGACCACGCTCCCCTTAGGGTGCTCCATGTCAATCGCCTAAAACCCTTCCATGACAGGGCTATTCTCACCCTGCTCATGGCAACAGATGAAGGACAGGAAGATGAGAGTGACCCTCTCCCTGATCTCTTCTCTTCCACAGAACAGGATGCTCTAGTGGAAGGTGTAGTTTTGGCAGGCTGTCTTACTGCTGAGCAAAAAGACAACTGCATAAATCTCCTAGGTCAGTTTTCTGAACTCTTTTCAACTGTGCCAGGCACCACATCTTGGTGAGCACACAATAGATACTGGAGACAGCATGCCTGTCAAAAGTAAAATCTATAGGCAGCCTGACCATGTCAGGGACTGCATAAAACAAGAAGTTCAGAAAATGCTTGAACTAGGAGTGGTTGAACATTCTAAAAGCCCATGGGCCTCTCCTGTGGTGCTTGTACCAAAGCCTCACTCCAAAGATGGAAAAAGGGAGATGAGGTTTTGTGTAGATTACAGAGGTCTCAACCAGGTAACAAAAACTGATGCTCACCCAATACCCAGGGCAGATGAGCTCATAGATACACTGGCATCTGCCAAGTATCTGAGGACCTTTGATGTGCCTGCAGGGTATTGGCAGATCAAGTTATCAGAGGATGCTAAAGCAAAAACTGCATTTTCGACTATTGGAGGGCACTACCAATTCACAGTAATGCCCTTTGGTTTGAAAAATGCACCTGCCGCTTTTCAGAGGTTGGTGAATACAGTCCTGCAAGGGTTGGAGGCTTTTAGTGCAGCATATCTGGACGATATAGCTATCTTTTGCTCCACCTGGGATGATCACCTGGTCCACCTGTGGAAAGTTTGGGAGGCCCTGCAAAAGGCAGCCCTCACTATCAATGCTTCAAAGTGCCAGATATGGCAGGGGAAATTGATTTTTCTGGGACACCTGGTAGGTGGAGAACAGATTGCACCACTTCAGGGGAAAATCCAAACAATCATGGATTGGGTTCCCCCTACAACTCAGACCCAGGTGAGAGCCTTCCTAGGCCTCACTGGGTATTACAGGAGATTCATTAAAAACTATGGCTCCATTGCAGCCCCAGTTAATGATCTCACTTCCAAGAAGATGCCTAAAAAGGTATTGTGGACAGCTAGCTGTCAGAAAGCTTTTGAGGAGCTCAAACAGGCCATGTGCACTGCACCTGTCCTAAAAAGCCCATGTTACTCCAAGAAATTCATTGTTCAAACTGATGCATCTGAATTAGGGGTAGGGGCAGTCTTATCACAACTCAATTCTGAGGGCCAGGATCAACCTGTTGCTTTTATCCACAGGAGGTTGACCCCTAGAGAAAAGCGTTGGTCTGCCATAGAGAGGGAGGCCTTTGCTGTGGTCTGGGCACTGAAGAAGTTGAGTCCATACCTGTTTGGCACTCACTTCATTGTTCAGACAGACCACAAACCTCTACTTTGGCTAAAACCTCTACTTTGGCTAAAACAAATGTAAGGTGAAAACCCTAAATTGTTGAGGTGGTCCATATCTCTACAGGGAATGGACTATACAGTGGAACATAGACCTGGGAGTACCCACTCCAATGCAGATGGACTCTCCAGATATTTCCACTTAGACAATGAAGACTCATCAGGTCATGGCTAGTCTTATTGTCCTTCGTTGGGGGGGGGGGGGGGTGGAGTTGTGTAGGAAAGTACCATCTTGCCAGGCATGTTACCCTCATATTTCACTGTATATATGTTGTTTTAGTGTATGTGTCACTGGGACCCTGCCAGCCAGGGCCCCAGTGCTCATAAGTGTGCCCTGTATGTGTTCCCTGTGTGATGACTAACTGTCTCACTGAGGCTCTGCTAACCAGAACCTCAGTGGTTATGCTCTCTCTGCTTTCTAAATTGTCACTAACAAGCTAGTGACCAATCTCACCAATTCACATTGGCATACTGGAACACCCTTATAATTCCCTAGTATATGGTAATGAAGTACCCAGGGTATTGGGGTTACAGGAGATCCCTATGGGCTGCAGCATTTCTTTTGCCACCCATAGGGAGCTCTGACAATTCTTACAGAGGGCTGCCACTGCAGCCTGCGTGAAATAACGTCCACGTTATTTCACAGCCATTTACCACGGCACTTAAATAACTTATAAGTCACCTATATGTCAAACCTTCACCTGGTGAAGGTTGGGTGCAAAGTTACTTAGTGTGTGGGCACCATGGCACTAGCCAAGGTGCCCCCACATTGTTCAGGGCAAATTCCCCGGACTTTGTGAGTGCGGGGACACCATTTCACACATGCACTATACATAGGTAACTACCTATGTATAGCGTCACAATGGTAACTCCGAACATGGCCATGTAACATGTCTAAGATCATGCCATTCTGGCATTGGGGAGACAATTCCCTGATCCCCCGAGTCTCTAGCACAGACCCGGGTACTGCCAAACTGCCTTTCCCGAGGTTTCACTGCAGCTGCTGCTGCAGCCAACCCCTCAGACAGGTTTCTGCCCTCCTGGGGTCCAGGCAGGCCTGGCCCAGGAAGGCAGAACAAAGGACTTCCTCACAGGGAGGGTGTTACACCCTCTCCGTTTGGAAAAAGGTGTCAGGGCTGGGGAGGAGTAGCCTCCCCCAGCCTCTGAAAATGCTTTGATGGGCACAGATGGTGCTGGGGGAGGCTACTCCTACCCAGCCTTCACACCTATTTCCAAAGGGAGAGGGTGTTACACCCTCTCTCAGAGGAAGTTCAGGGATCCCCCAGCTCTGCTCTGGCGCGAAACTGGACAAAGGAAAGGGGAGTGACCACTCCCCTGATCTGCACCTCCCAGGGGAGGTGCCCAGAGCTCCTCCAGCGTGCCCCAGACCTCTGCCATCTTGGATTCAGAGGTGTGCTGGCACACTGGACTGCTCTTAGTGGCCAGGGCCAGCAGGTGACATCAGAGACTCCTTCTGATAAGCTCTTACCTGTGTTACTAGCCTATCCTCCTTCCTAGGTAGCCAAACCTCCTTTTATGGCTATTTAGGGTCTCTGCTTTGGGGAATTCTTCAGATACCGAATGCAAGAGCTCATCAGAGTTCCTCTGCATCTCCCTCTTTACCTTCTGCCAAAGGATCGACCGCTGACTGCTCAGGACGCCTGCAAAACCGCAACAAAGTAGCAAAGACGACTACTGGAACCTTGTATCGCTTCATCCTGCTGGCTTTCTCGACTGTTTCCTGGTGGTGCATGCTCTGGGGGTAGCCTGCCTCCTTCTTGCACAAGGAGCTCTGAAGAAATCTCCAGTGGTTCGACGGAATCTTCCCCCTGCAACCGCAGGCAACAAAAGACTGCATCACCGGTCCTCTGGGTCTCCTCTCAGCACGACGAGCGAGGTCCCTTGAATCCAGCAACTCTGTCCAAGTGACTCCCACAGTCCAGTGACTCTTCAGTCCAAGTTTGGTGGAGCTAAGTCCTTGCCTCCCCACGCTAGACTGCATTGCTGGGTAGCCAGTGATTTGCAGCTGCTCCGGTTCCTGTGCACTCTTCCAGGATTTCCTTCGTGCACAGCCAAGCCTGGGTCCCCGACACTCTAACCTGCAGTGCACAACCTTCTGAGTTGTCCTCCGGCATCGTGGGACTCCCTTTTCTGACTTTGGGTGGACTCCGGTTCACTCCTCTTCCAAGTGCCTGTTTCGGTACTTCTGCGCGTGTTGCCTGCTTCTGTGAGGGCTCCCTGACTTGCTGGGCACCCCCTCTGTCTCCTCATCCAAGTGGCGATATCCTGGTCCCTCCTGGGCCACAGCAGCATCTAAAAACCCTAACAGCGACCCTTGCAGCTAGCTTGCGGTCTTTCTGCGTGGGAACACCTCTGCAAGCTTCTTCACGACGTGGGACATCCATCCTCCAAAGGGGAAGTTCCTAGTCCTCTTCGTTCTTGCAAAACACCAAGCTTCTTCCATCCGGTGGCAGCTTCCTTGCACCCTCAGCTGGCATTTCCTGGGCTCCTGCCCACTCTCAATACTGTTGCAACTCTTGGACTTGGCCCCCTTGTATTAAAGGTACTCAGGTCTGGAAATCCAATGTTGTTGCATTGCTGGTGTTGGTCTTCCTTGCAGAATCCCCCTATCACGACTTCTGTGCTCTCTGGGGGTTGTAGGTGCACCTTACACCTACCTTACAGGGTCTTGGGGTGGGCTATTTTTCTAACCCTCACTGTTTTCTTACAGCCCCAGCGACCCTCTACAAGCTCACATAGGTTTGGGGTCCATTCGTGGTTCGCATTCCACTTTTGGAGTATATGGTTTGTGTTGCCCCTATACTGATGTGCTCCTATTGCAATCTACTGTAACTTTACATTGCTTGCATTACTTCCTTTTGCTATTACTGCATATTTTTGGTATTTTGTACATATATCTTGTGTATATTTGGCATCCTCAAACTGAGGGTACTCACTGAGATACTTTTGGCATATTGTCATAAAATTAAAGTACCTTTATTTTTAGTATATCTGTGTATTGTGTTTTCTTATGATATTGTGCATATGACACCAGTGGTATAGTAGGAGCTTTGCATGTCTCCTAGTGCAGCCTAAGCTGCTCTGCTATAGCTACCTTCTATCAGCCTAAGCTGCTAGAAACACCTCTTCTACACTAATAAGGGATAACTGGACCTGGTACAGAGTGTAAGTACCCCTTGGTACCCACTACAAGCCAGGCCAGCCTCCTACACTAGCCTGTTAGTGACAAATTTGGAAAGCAGAGAGGTCATAACCGCTGAGGTTCTGGTTAGCAGAGCTTCAGTGAGACAGGCATCACACAGGGAACACATACAGGGCACATACTTATGAGCACTGGGGCCCTGCCTGGCAGGGTCCCAGTGACACATAGACTAAAACAACATATATACAGTGAAATATGGGGGTAACATGCCAGGCAAGATGGAACTTTCCTACAATGCAAATCTCTTACATGGGGGAAGGATGGGGTTGAACAAAGTCAAAACCTGCCTCTGAGGCATAGTTGTTGAGAAGTATGCATGAAGTGATCAGGTATATGCTTTTATTTTTATTGTTGCATTCTCCTCAATATGTTAGGATCCAGATGGCCCCCAGAAAGGATAAACCATGAACAAAAGATGGTCCTTTAGATAAGGCCTTTGTTTGTGGCTGACCGTAAGTGAAAATAAGAAAGCCCCCTTATTTCTTGCAGGTTGCTGAATGGAATGCAGACAATGTGTGGGTGCTGTCAAATTGCGTCCTGCTCTTAGAGAAGGATAACAAGACAAATTCAACATATTTTCCTGGGTCAGCCCTATCCCAGATCTGGCCTAGAAACAGTACTCTGAACTGGGATCCAGCACGATCCCCATATTTTCCACTACTGATAACAGCTGTTTCTATTTAGTATTGAAATTACCTTTTAGACAAAAAGTTGACATTTTTCAGAGGTGCGATGTTTTCCTTTTAAAAATGCCACTGCGTCTTGTTTTCTAGTTCTATTTTAATTACCCTAAACTGCATTTTAAAATTCAATAGGCCTTTCAGAATAATCTACTTATAATGTTCAGGTAGAGAGATAAAACAGCGTAATTTTTTAACAATTTCTCTGCAGTGAATGAAGCAAATTAAAAGAGCACCTTATTGTACCTGCCAAGTTGATGTATAACTCCTTCAGAGAGACATTCGTGTTTGCCTTTTGCACTGCAGTTTCTTGCTTTCCGGGATCTATATTTTAGCGTTAACCCAATTATGATTATGGACATGTTCTTCCCAGCATGCAAAAATAAAATTATTTTCTAAAAACGAAAGGATTTGCTCAAGGTACGACAAATGACATGGTCACATGACAGCTTTGCATTAGTAATATCAGAACTACTGGTTAACATCAGCACAGCTCACCTTTTGAAACCTGAAATCCTGAGTTCATGGGACAGGTACTTACAGTTGTTCCAAAGCCTTTCTGTTTAGCACTCTTCACTTTGGATTTTGGCAGACTATGCATGGTGGCCCAAAAGTACCAGAATACATATTCATGTGTCTGTTTGGGACGGAAAAGTCTTCTGCATGGTATAAGATGGGAAAAGAGTTGACTATATGCTTGATCTTTGGCAATCACAGTTTAGAAATGTACATTCCGAAAATTTGAGCAAGGAAAACAGAACATTTCCACAAATTAACACAATAATCACTGGTGTTGATATAATCCTTAGTAAGCCCCCACCTAAGCATTCAAACCTGTCACCATCATTACTAAAACCATTTTCAATCTCACCAACCCAGGAACCTACAGATTACTGAAAGACATGTTCTTCCAAAGCTTTGACTTCACCCTAAAGATACGCTGTCAGCAACATATCATCACTGTGTAAGGTTATTGTTATCTGGGTGAAGGTGCAGCACTCTCTCACCTTCAAATCCCTGTAATTACCACCTTACTTCGCTAGAACGATATCAAGCACTAAGCGATTTTGCATAATCATCACATGCATAGCAGTTCATTTATTTATATGTGTTAATGCACCTGCAGTGTCTAGTGTCAATAATCTTCTAATTTTCACATCATTCATAGCAACACCAATAGATGGACTCATATCACTTAAGACATCTGGCACAACCTGACCAAAAACGCTCTTCACTCTCTTCAATCCAACAGCATCACACATCTCATTCACATGGTAAACCGTAGGGAATACTAAAGCAGGATAACAGGTACCGACTCATTTACGAAGCAGGTTAAAATAAGAAGCATTACCACACAAATAACATTCCTCTAAGTATTGTTTCTTCACCAACTAGAAACTCGTCATTAACAACATATTTTCTCTCACACACACTCTTTCCCACAAACTCTAT
Organism: Pleurodeles waltl; assembly: GCF_031143425.1. Classification (NCBI taxonomy): domain Eukaryota; kingdom Metazoa; phylum Chordata; class Amphibia; order Caudata; family Salamandridae; genus Pleurodeles; species Pleurodeles waltl. The sequence continues at coordinate 187,025,927 of NC_090443.1, forward strand.
TGACTTAACTCCTGTGGGTTCATGATGCACCATGCTCACTTCATCCTTTCTCTCATGCATCATAGCCCACTTTGGATGCAAATTTGATGCTCTAAAATCCTCTTAAGCCTTAATCTATTCTCTTATTTTCCTTTCATCCTTCCAGTCTCTCAATTTTCACCTTCCTCTCATTATCTTTAACAAATGTATGCTCCCCTTTACTCACACATATTCCCCCTTTAATAATTACGATAGTTTGTGCAACTATATTCACATATTTACTAAAAGTTATCGAATACCCAGGATCTCCGTAAACAGGAAGGTCTTCCAGTGAAACATTGAAACCCGACAGTTATGGCATCAGAAACTACTGCTTACTAAATGTACTAAGAAAAATATTGCAAGATAAGCTATTGATCATTGGCAGTTGGTGATAAGTAGCTCCTTTTCAGGCTAAAATGTGCACACTAGATAGTTGCTACCCCCATAATATCTATATACTCACCCCAATAAATGTGCATGTACATTATTATTAGCCTCGTGGGTGCTGCGGATGTGCTGAACAAGTCCATAGCAACTCCTCAGCACATACCCTGCACGGCCTGGCATGATAGGGGGCACCAGGGGATTTCCTTTTACTGCTTTCGGCTTTGAAAGCAGTGAAAGCAAAATAAGCTGATTAGCTAATTTACGTTCACTTATGTTGGTGCCCAGGGGCATATCTCAGCCCTCTGAACACTGATGTAGATGAGACGAAGTAGCTCTGGAAAGGGGAGAGTCTCCCCTTTCCAGTGGTATCTTTTCCTAGTGGATCCCTGCTTGGCAAGTGCCACAGGAAGGTGACCACCAAGCAGAGATCCACCCACTAAATACAAGGGACTATTTTTGAGGGGGGAGTGCACCCAGCTATGGGATTGTGCTTCCCCCAGGCCATTAAAACCTTTCTGCCCTCACCCAGGTGGGTAAAAAGACGTCTTTGCCAGCAATCTGTCTCCCGGGACAGAAAGACCACTTGGCGCCAGAGAGGTATCTCTTATAAGTACAAGTAGTGGTGCTGGTCTGAGCAGACAGCGGGCCAAGTCCCCACCTCCAAATCACCTCAACAGTCTTTCTGTACCCCTCCTCAGGGGAAGAAAGAATGCCTTTACTACCAATCTGGCCCCCTCCTGGAGGGCGGAAAGGCCACGAGGCCCGCAGGAAAGTACCATCTTCCTTGGCATGTTACCCCCATTTTTATGTCAGTATGTTTTGGCCTGTCTCACTGAGATCCTGCTGGTCAAGACCCCAGTGCTCATAGTTTATGGCCTAATGTGTGTGTCTGTAAACTGCTTGACTGTGTCACTGAGGCTCTGCTAATCAGAACCTCAGTGCTTATGCTCTCTGTTTTTAAATTTGCCACTATAGGCTAGTGACTTCATTTACCAATTTCAGTTGGCACACTGGACCCCCTCTTAAAAGTCCCTAGTATATGGTACCTAGGTACCCAGGGAATTGGGGTTTCAGGAGATCCTTTTGGGCTGCAGCATTTTTTTTGCCACCCGTAAGGAGCTCAGACAAGCCCTTCCACAGGCCTGCCATTGCAGCCTGTGTGAAATAGTGCACACACTATTTCACAGCCATTTTCACTGCACGTAAGTAACTTATAAGTCCCCTATATGTCTAACCTTCACTTGCTGAAGGTTAGGTGCAAAGTTACTAAGTGTGAGGCCACCCTTGCACTATCAAAGGTGCCCCCTCATAGTTCAGGGCCATTTCCCGGAACTTAGTGAGTGCGGGGACGCCATTACAGGCGTGCACTACATGTAGGTCAATACCTATATGTAGCTTAACAATGGCAACTCCAAATATGGCTTTGTGAGGTGTCTAAGATCATGGAATTGTCCCCCCATTCCAAATCTGATATTTGTGAGCCAATTCCATGCATCCTGGGGGCTCCAATATGGACCCCTAGTACTGCCAAACGAGCTCTCTGAGGCTTGCACTGCAGCTACAGCTGCTGCCACCTCACAGACAGGGTTCTACCCTCCTGGGGTCTGAGCAGCTCAGTCCCAGGAAGGCAGAACAAAGCATTTACTCTGAGAGAAGAACTCCCTCTCCCTTTGGAAATAGGTGTTACAGGCTGGGGAGGGGTAGCCTCCCCCAGCCTCTGGAAATGCTTTGAAGGGCACAGATGGTGCCCTCCTTGCATAAGCCAGTCTACACTGGTTCAGGGACCCCTTGTCCCCTGCTCTGGCATGAAACTGGACAAAGGAAAGGGGAGTGACTACTCCCCTGTCCATCACCACCCTAGGGGTGGTGCCCAGAGCTCCTCCAGTATGTCCCAGACTTCTGCCATCTTGCTTTGCAAGGTGTGGGGGCGCTCTGGAGGGCTCTGAGTGGCCAGTGCCAGAAGGTGACGTCAGAGACCCCTCCTGACAGGTCCTTATCTGATAAGGTAGCCAATCCCCCTCTCAGGGCTATTTAGGGTCTCTCCTGTGGGTTCTCTTCAGATACTTCTTGCAAGTTTCCAGCAGGAATCCTCTGCAACTACTACTTTATCCTCTGACCTCAGATCAACCCCAGCCTGCTCCAGGAACTGCTGTAACAGCAACAAAGTATCCACAAGGGATACTTTTCCTCTGCAACTTCAGCTCCAGCAACAGCTGCAACAGTTTCCACGGTGTGCACGCTCTGGGGACTCCCTGTCTTCATCCTGCACTAGACGGACTGTAGAAATCTCCAGTGGGGTGACGGAGTCACTCCCCTGCTCACGTAGGCACCTTCCAAGTTGACGACCGGTACTCTTGGACCCCTCTCACAGCGACGAACGTGCTCCTAGAATCACAGAGGGTGGCCTCCATTGACACAGACTGTCCTGAGGTCCTGCTGACACAGTTTGGAGGAGGTAAGACCTTGCCGTCCCTGAGAGTGACAGTACCCCTGTGCACCGCGTCTTCTTCACCTCCTGAGGCCTCTGTGCACCATTTGCAAAATTCCTTCATGCACAGCTTGGCCCCGGTCCCTAGCACTCTATCCTGCGATGCTCAACTCGCTGAGTTGACCCCCGGCGGTGTGGAACCCTTCTTTGTAGTGCTGCACCAACCGCGTTTTGCACCTCCTTTGTCCCCGTGTCCCGGGACTCCAGTGGGTGCTGCCTGGCATCCTGATGGTTCTCTAAAGTGCTGAGAGCTCCCTCTCCCTCCTCACACAGAGTTGAGGCCCCCCGGTCCCTCCTGGGTCCAGCCAGCTCCATTTTGAAGCAGAACACACATTTGTCGTAACCAAGGATTGTTGGTGACTTCCAACACAAAATCACGTCTGCATCCATCTTCACGTCGTGGGACATCTTCTGCATCACACAGAAACCCGCTGGCATCTTCCTAGGGTGCATTCTTGCAGTCTTCATCCAACCGTTGTCTCTTCTTTTCTTTTGCACCCTCTTCTTGGTTGGCAGGGGCTTCTGTCCTTCCTGGAACGTCTTTCGACTTCTGGACTTGGTCCCCTTCTTTTGCAGGTCTTCAGGTCCAGGAATCCAGGAGTTGTTGTTTGCAGACTTGGTTGGTTACTGCAGTAATCCACATCACGAGGTGTAATGTGTCCTAAGGAAACTTGCAGTACTTTACTCCTGCTTTTCTGGGCTCTGGGACGGGGTAATTTATTTACCTTTACTGTATTCTTACTCTCCCAGCGATTCTGCACACACTACACTTGTCTAGGGGGGAATTTGTGATTCGCATTCCACTTTGTTAGTATATGGTTTGTGTTGCCCCTAGACCTATTTTCTCCCATTGCGTTCTATAGTATTTCCTAGTGTTTGCACTATCCTATGACTATTTACTTGTCTAATTTTGGTGTCTAGTGTATATGTTGTGTATAATACGTACCTCCAGAAGGAGTATTGCCTCAAAGATATTTTTGCTACTGTGTCAGCCAAATAAACTACCTTTTATTTTTGGTAACACTGAGTATTGTCTTTACTTGTGTATAAGTACTGAGCTTTGCATGTCTCCTAGTTCAGCTTAAGCTGCTAGAACACTACTACTTCACTAATAAGGGATAATTGGACCTGGTATAAGGTGTAAGTACCCAAGGTACCCACTACAAACCAGGCCAGCCTCCTACAAGGCGCCGGGGAGTTTTTTAATTTTATTTGTTTTACCGGAAAGGAGTGTGTGCTTGCACACACATCAGGCCAAGAAACCGCCCCCCCCCCCCCCCCCCCCCCCCCAAATGACCCTTACAGTCTGTCTGGGCAGAAAGGGGGATTTCACCTCCGATCTGCCCTAGGGGGTAGAAAGCCCACTAGGCACAAGATTCTATTTCTTGTTGTTGCAAGGGGCTGGGCTGACTTCTCCCAGATATAGGGTTAAGCCCCCACCTCCAAATGTCTCAAACAGTCTTTCTGCTTACCTCCCCTGGGGGCAGCCAGGAGGACCTTACTTCCAATGTACCCTGGAAGGGACAGAAAGGCCACTGGACACCAGGGAATTGTTTTTGTGTCATATAAAAAGGGCTTGAGGAGTTAACCCACAATCTGGCCAAGGGTGTCAGAAAAAACTGTTGTGCCCGTTCTGAACTAAGGGCAAGGCGCAATGCATTGGTGAGCCACACCATTTTTTTTTGTGGGGGGGGGGCTGGGCTGGTGTATAGTTGCTATTTCATGCCCGGGGGGGGGGTGGGGGGGGATTTGGGATAAACACCCTCAACCCTCCCCAGGGGGGCATAAAGACTGGTGCACTTATTCTGAGGTGGAAGCACAGCGTGACGCATTGGTGGGCCACGCCACACATTTTTTTTGTTTTTGTGCTGCCATAGGCCACCACCCCCCTCCCTCCCTTTCAAACATAAGGGTTTGAGGGGCAAAGAGGGGACTAGATGCTAAGGAGATTTGGTTTATAAAAAAGATTGGGAGTGGGTTCTTGCCTATTTTGACATCAGGACTACTCCCATCCCTAAAAGCATCCCTATTGAATCTCTGACAGAATATCGACAATATTTTGACCAAAAATATAGGAAAAAATATTGATTACAAAAATATTGTTTTCCTTTATTTCTAATGGTAAGTACAAAAATATATAAAATTATAAAAATTTTACATTAATATCACTAAAAACATACAAAATATCATTTTTAAATATACATTGTTTAAAATAGTAAATCTTTATTTTTTATATATAACAATAAAATGTAAATAACATTTAACTATTACATAATATATATTTATATAAACACATGTTTAAAAATATATATAGTAACACATTTTACAAGCATTTACATTTTGTAATTTTTTTAAGTGCTGTTACAGAAGCATATTATAAAATGTTAAATCGATTGCAAAACATTAAAAAACAAATTAATATAAAAAGTAATGTTCAGAAAAAACATCTACGTTAAGAATTATATATTTGTGTGTGTGTATATGTAAAAAATAAACAAATAATAATAGATATATTAAAAATAAATATTATGAAAAGTCCAACAATAATAGATATACTATTCCCACTCCACCCTGTGCACATTAGGGAAACCATTGGCCTTCGAAGGGTTAACATTTACTATTCTTACTCCAGTCTTTGCAACTGAAGCAAAATTGTTAGACTGCGGAGGGGCAACATTTACTATTCTCACTTCAATCTGTGCCATAGTAAGGAAAGAGTTGGACTTCAGAGGCACTAACGTTACTGTTCCCACTCCAGTTTATTCACCAGTAGGGATAGCATTGGACTTCTGAGGGGGGGGAATTTTACTTTTCCCTCCCCAGTCTGCGCAACAGTATGGAAAGCATTGGACTTCGGCAGAAAAATTGCTATTCCCACTCCAGTCTTTGCAATTGTAGGGAAGGCGTTGGAATTTGGAGGGGTTACATTCACTATTGCCTCTCCAGTCTGTGCAACCGATGGGAAAGTATTTCACTTTAAACACAAAAATTATCTAAATAGCCCTATTAATTTTCAACAAATATAAAACTCGTAATAAGAAAAAAGTAATCAAACTATATAAAAATCAACAAACAATTTACGTAATTGTTAATTTAATAATTACCAATTCAAATATTTTTACTGAATTACCTTTCCACACTATACCTCCACAAACCTAGCAACCCACCCGTAAATATAACTAAAATAGTTTAACACAGCCAACATAATTAGTAATTACACACATAATTATTCATAAATTACTTTAATAACTTCCCATCCTATGCCCCTACAAACTCTGCATCCTACACCCAATGTATAACCAAAAAAAGTATAATTATTAAACAATTGACATCATTACTAATCAATTACATGTTTACTAATCAATAATTATTACTTATTTAACTTCCCACCCTAACCGTTACGAACACTGCTACCCGTACCTAATAGATTGCTAAAAAATATTGTTAGACAATTTACATAATTAATAATCAATTAAATAATTACATACCAAGCAACCCACACCTAATATACAACTACAATAAAAAAATGTAATTATTATACAATTTAACACTAATTATATATTTAATAAAAATAAATTAATATATAATTATTACTCAATTAACTTCCTACCCTATACCCCTACAAACCCAACAATCCGCACCTAACGTATAACTAAAAAATTTAACTGTAGGAATTTGCCTCTCTAAATACTATCCCAAAGTGAGAGGTAGTGTGCACAGAGTCTAGGGGTTCCCCCTAGAGGTTGATAATGGCAAAAATAGATAATATTAATGCTCTATTTTGTGGTAGTGTGGTCGAGCAGTAGGCTTATCAGAGGGTATTGTTAAGCATTTGTTGTACACACACAGGCAGTATATTAGGAACACACATGCAGAAACTCCTGGCCAATAGGTTTTATATAGAAAATTTATTTTCTTAATTTATTTTAGAACCACAAGATTCAAGATTTGTGGTAAGCACATAAAATGCAAGGTACTTCTGTAGGAGGCTGGCCTGGCTTATAGTGGGTACCTTGTGGTACTTACACTTTGTGCCAGGTCCAGTTATCCCTTATTAGTAGATTAGAGGTGTTCTAGCAGCTTAGGTTTTAGAGGTAGCTATAGCAGAGCTGCTTAGGCTGAACTAGGAGACATGCAAAGCTCCTACTATACCACTGGTGTCATATGCACAATATCATAAGAAAACACAATACACAGATATAATAAAAATAAATGTACTACCAAAAGTATCTCAGAGGATATACTCCCTTAGGAGGTAAGTAAAATACACAAAATATACACACACAAACCAAATCAGGTAAGTAAACAATTAGAAAAGTAGTGCAAACGCTGTAGAACACAATAGAGTGCAATAGGTAGAAATAGGCCTAGGGGCAACACAAACCATATACTCCAAAAGTGGAATGTGAACCACGAATGGACCCTAGGCCTAGTGTAGTGTGTAGAGGGTCACTAAGGGTGTCAAAGATACCACACCCCAAGACTCTGAAAAGTAGGAGTCAAGTTACCCTACTGACCCAGAAAAGACAGTAAAGTCGAGATAGGGGATTCTGCAAAGGCAACAACTGACTGCAAAGCACTGAAGACGGATTCCTGGACCAGAGGACCTGTAAAGGAAGGGGACTAAGTCCAAGAGTCACACAGGTGTCCGGGGGAGGGGGGGCAGGAGCCCACTAAACCCCGGAAGAAGGTGCAAAACGGCTGCCTCCGGGTGGAAGAAGCCAAAGATTCTGCAACAACGGAAGGCGCCAGGAACTTCTCCTTTGGTCAGAAGATGTCCCACGGCGTGCTGGAAGGTGCAGAGTTGTTTCCATGCAGAAAGACTGCAAACAAGCCTTGCTAGCTGCAAGAGTCGTGGTTGAAGGTTTTGGGTGCTCCCAGGGCTCAGGAAGGACCAGGAGGTCGCCCCTTGGAGGAAGAGACAGAGGGGGCGCTCAGCAACACTGAGAGCCCACGCAGAAGCAGAAGCACCTGAAGAGGCGTTCAGAAGATCTGAGGACAGCGGTCGACTCAGTCACAAAGGAGGGTCCCACGACGTCGGATTCCAACTCAGCGAGTTGGGCAATGCAGGACGGAGTGCTGGGGACCTGGGCTAGGCTGTGCACAAAGGAAGTCTTGCAAGAGTGCACAGAGCCCGAGCAGATGCAGTTCATGCAGTACACAGAATTACTGTCTGGCGTGGGGAGGCAAGGACTTACCTCCACCAAATTTGGACAGAAGGGCCCCTGCACTGTCGCAGACACTTGGACCCAGCTTCTGTGTTCCAAGGACCACGCTCGTCAGGATGAGAGGGGACCCAGAGGACTGGTGATGGAGAAGTTTGGTGCCTGCATTGGCAGGGGGAAGATTCCGTCGACCCATGGGAGATTTCATTTTGGCTTCCAGTGCAGGGTGAAAGCAGACAGCCTTCAGAGCATGCACCACCAGGAAACAGTCGAGAACGCCGGTAGGATGAGGCGCTACAATGTTGCTGGTAGTCTTCTTGCTAGTTTGTTGCGGTTTTGCAAACGTCCTGGAGCAGTCAGCGGTCGATCCTTGGCAGAAGTCGAAGAGGGAAGTGCAGAGGAACTCCGGTGAGCTCTTGCATTCGTTATCTGATGAGAAACCCACAGGAGAGACCCTGAATAGCCCTCAGAGGAGAAGTGGCTACAGAGAAAGGTAAGCACCTATCAGGAGGGGTCTCTGACATCACCTGCTGGCACTGGCCACTCAGAGGTGTCCATTGTTCCCTCACACCTCTGCATCCAAGATGGCAGAGGTCTGGGACACACTGGGGGAGCTCTGGGCACCTCCCCTGGGAGGTGCTGGTCAGGGGAGTGGTCACTCCCCTTTCATTTGTCCAGTTTCACGCCAGAGCAGGGCTGGGGGGATCCTTGAACCGGTGTAGACTGACTTATGTAAGGAGGGCACCATCTCTGCCCTTCAAAGCATTTCCAGAGGCCAGGAGAGGCTGCTTCTCCCAGGCCCTTCACACCTATTTCCAAAGGGGGAAGGTGTAACACCTTCTCTCAGAGGGAATCCTTTGTTCTGCCTTCCTGGGACTGGGCTGCCCAGGACCCAGGGGGGGAGAAACCGGTCTGAGGGTTGGCAGCAGCGGTAGCTACAGAGAAAACCCTGGAAAGATAGTTTTGCAGTACCCGGGCTCTATGCTGGAGCCCCAGGGATGCATGGAATTGTCCCCCAATACCAGAATGGTATTGGGGTGACAATTCCATGATCCTAGACATGTTACATGGCCATGTTCGGAGTTACGCTACATTTAGGTATTGACCTATATGTAGTGCACACGTGTAATGGTGTCCCCGCACTCACAAAGTCCGGGGAAATTGCCCTTAACAATGTGGGGCATCTTGGCTAGTGCCAGGGTGCCCTCACACTAAGAACTTTGCACCTAATCTTCACTAAGTGAAGGTTAGACATATAGGTGACTTATAAGTTACTTAAGTGCAGTGTAAAATGGCTGTGAAATAACGTGGATGTTATTTCACTCAGGCTGCAATGGCAGTCCTGTGTAAGAATTGCCTGAGCTCCCTATGGGTGGCAAAAGAAATGCTGCAGGCCATAGGGATCTCCTGGAACCCCAATACCCTGGGTACCTAGGTACCATATACTAGGGAATTATAAGGGTGTTCCAGTGTGCCAATCAGAATTGGTTAAATTAGTCACTAGCCTGCAGTGACAATTTTAAAAGCAGAGAGAGCATAAACACTGAGGTTCTGGTTAGCAGTCTTCGTGATACAGTTAGGCACCACACAGGGAACACATACAGGCCACAAACTTATGAGCACTGGGGTCCTGGCTAGCAGGATCCCAGTGACACATATCAAACACACTGACAACATAGGGTTTCCACTATGAGCACTGGGGTCCTGGCTAGCAGGATCCCAGAGAGACAGTAAAAACACCCTGACACATACTCACAAACAGGCCAAAAGTGCGGGTAACTAGGCTAGAAAGAGGCTACCGCCCTACAATTTCACACAAGTTAGTATAGAACATTGATTTAAAAAAGTAGTACACAGAGTTTTGGTTAAAATGGCAACAACCTATTTTAAAAGTGGACACTGCAAAAATAAACAGTTCCTGGGGAGGTAAGTTTGGTTAGGTTTCTCAGGTAGCTAAAGCACTTACACAGTCAGTCTCCTGGGCATAGGCAGCCCACTGTTGGGGGTTCAAGGCAACCCCAAAGCCACAGCACCAGCAACACAAGGTCAGTCAGGTCAGAGGTCAAAGGATGGCCCAAAACACATAGGCGCTTATGAATAACGGGTGCTCCGGTCCTAGTCTGCTTACAGGTAAGTAACTGCGTTCTCTGGGAGCTGACCAGGGGGGGTTTTGTAGAGCACTGGCGGTTGGCGGGGACACAAGCCCACAAAACACACCCTCAGCAGCTCAGGGGCGGCCGGGTGCAGTAGGCAAAGTAGGCGTTGGGTTTGCTATTGAAAGCAACCGACTGGGCTAAGATGAGGGCTGCTGGCTGGTCACTCCTGCACTGGTGGGTGGTTCTTCTCGGTCCTGGGGGCTGCGGGTGCAGTGCTTGGTCCAGGCGGCGGGTTCCTTTGTTACCAGGCAGTCACGGTCAGGGGGAGCCTCTGGATCCTCTCTACAGGTGTTGCTGTGGGGGTGCAGGGGGGTCGACTCAGGGTGTCCACGTCGTTGGGGTCACCTGGGAGTCCTCTCTGCGGTGTTTGTTGTCCTGGACTCGAGCTGTGGGCGTCGGGTGCAGAGTGTGAAGACTCACGCTTCTGGCCGGAAGTGGAGTCTCTTTGAAAGTTGCTTTAAAGTTGCAAAGTTGTTGCTATTCCTGAACAGTGCCGCTGTTCTCTGGAGTTTCTTGGTCCTTTAGGTGCAGGGCAGTCCTCTGAGTCCTCAGAGGTTTTTGGTCCCGTCGGATGCGTCACTGTGCAGGTTCTTTGAGTCTGGAGACAGGCCTGTAGGGCTGGGGCCAAGTCAGTTCATGTCTCCGTCGTCTCTGCGGAGCTTTCAGGTCAGCAGTCTTTCTTTCTTCAGGTTGCAGGAATATCATTTCCTGGGTTCAGGATCGCCCCTAAATACTAAATGTAGGGGTGTGTTTAGGTCAGGGGGGCAGTAGCCAATGGCTAATGTCCTTGAGGGTGGCTACACCCTCCTTGTACCTCCTCCCAGAGGGTAGGGGGGGCACATGCCTATTCCTATTGAGGGAATCCTCCAAAGCCAAGAGGGAGGATTTCTGAAGGTAGGGGTCACCTCAGCTCAGGGCACCTTAGGGGCTGTCCTGACTGGTAGGTGACTCCTCCTTGTTTTTCTCATTATCTCCTCTGGACTTGGCGCCAAAAGTGGGGGCTGTGTCCGGAGGGGCGGGCAACTCCACTAGCTGGAGTACCCTGGGGCATTGTAACACGAAGCCTGAGCCTTTGAGGCTCACTGCTAGGTGTTACAGTTCCTGCAGGGGGGAGGTGTTATGCACCTCCACCTAGTGCAGGCTTTGTTTCTGGCCTGAGAGAGCACAGAGGCTCTCAACCCATGGGGTCAGAAACTCGTCTCAGTGGCAGGCTTGCACAGAAAAGTCAGTCCTGCACTAAAGGATTGGGTAAAACACAGGGGGCATCTCTAAGATGCCATCTGTGTGCATTTTGTAATAAATCCAGCACTGGCATCAGTGTGGGTTTATTATTCTGAGACGTTTGATACCACACTTCCCAGTATTCAGTGTAGCCATTATGGAGCTGTGGAGTTTGTTTTGAAAAACTCCCAGACCATATACTTAATATGGCCACACTGTACTTGCAATGTCTAAGACACTGTAGGGGCATATTGCTCATGCAGCTATGCCCTCACCTGTGGTATAGTGCTCCTTGCCTTAGGGCTTTAAGGCCTGCTAGAGGGGTGACTTACCTATGCCACAGGCAGTATTCTGTGTGCATGGCATCCTGACGGGGATGCCATGTTGACTTTGCCTTTTTCTCCCCACCAACACACACAATCTGCAACGGCAGTGTTCATGTGTTAGGTGAGGGGTCCCTTAGGGTGGCACAACACATGCTGCAGCCCTTAGGGACCTTCCCTGGTCACAGGGCCCTTGGTACCCAGGGGTGTGGAATTTATTAAAATATCTACTTGTCCAGGGGACAGGTTGCTTCTCAAATCTACTTGTCCTGTAAAAAGATCTAATTGTCCCTTTGGTGCCATGTAGTGTGGCGACGAATTATGGCAGCAATTAATAGCCTCTCTGATTATGCCAGGGCTACTACCATAGTAGGGCTTGAATACTTGGAGTTTCAATCCCTACTGTAGCAATTTCCTTATTTTGCCACCTTTCTGCAGATCTGCATACTGGGGCTGGAGGAAGCAGTAAGCAATAGTTCCAGGGCTGGAATGCCTTTGAGTCTGCAAACCTACTAACCTGCATGTTTTAAAGATTTTTACCAGCTTCTCTCTAATATTTTCCCATAATAAGAAAGGTTGGACATTTACTCCTGACAATGGCAGAATTAGAACTTCTTCCAGGGTTGGGAAGAAAGTGGCTGGAGGGAAAATGAACTTGCAAATGCTCAATAGATTTTCACATGAGCAAATCTACACATCGTATTTACCCATGCTAAAATACAGTTCACAAATATTTTATAGGGGTACGACATATACCATGGGTGCACTTTTGTGACTTTCTTTAAGAATTTGGGGCCACAAGCAGGTAGGTTCAGATTTGTGACCTGCAAATTGCGAGTCGCAAATCCGAATGTAGGATGGTGTCCTTGACACCATCTGTGATTCGCAAGGGCTTCGCAAATGCCCACATCATGAATAATCATGAGGTGGGTCGCAATTTGCGACCCCCTCGCGAATGGTGGCCTGCTGGAGACAGCAGACCACCATGTCTGTGACTGCTTTTCAATAAAGCAGGTTTTTTTGGGGTTTTTTTGTAATGCAGCCCGTTTTCCTTAAAGGAAAACGAGTTGCATAACAAAAACGAAAAATGAAACGTTTTCGTTTCATTTTTTCAGAGCAGGCAGTGGTCCGCAGGACCACTGCCTGCTCTGAAATTCTTTTTACAGTGACATTCACAATAGGGGAAGGGGTCCCATTGGGATCCCTTCCCTTTTGTGAAAGTGTTAGCACCCATTTGAAATGGGTGCAAACTGTGATTGGTTTGCGCCCGCGTTCGCGGTCACAAAACAATCCTACATTGCACTGCGAGTTGCAATTAGGAAGGGAACACCCCTTACTAATTGCGAGTCGCAAACCCGTTTTGTGATTCGGTGACCAGGTTACTGAATCGCAAAACGGGGTTTGTGCATCGCAATGTGCTTTTTGCACGTCGCAAACAGCGAAAGTCGCTGTTTGCGACATGCAAAAAGCTACCTACATGTGGGTCTTGGTCCCTAATTAGGTCTGGTGTTAACAAAGACATTTTGTTTTTATTAAACTTCTATTTCTCTCTCTTTCGGCTGGCTTTACTGTGAGTGATCGCATTCTGCTCTTCCACAAGGAGCATATTGCCACACAAAGTAGTTTTGTTCAGTGTCAGGGACTACAGTGGCAATCAGTGACGTAACGAAACTGGAGGGTGCGCCTTTGCAAAGAACATGGAGGAGCCCCCTCTCCAGACTCACTCAGGGCAGGTGCTGTGCTGAAGGGGCCCCCTGGAGGGCGGCTGCGGGGCCTTTGTTATGCCGCTGGTGGCAACGTGTGCTTTAAGAGTTCAAAAACGTTTTGGGGGGGTTTTGCCAATGTTTGTTACAATGTTGAGGGCCTGGTAGCTCCCACAACAATAAAGTGTTACAAAAGCCATGTCAAAACAAGACACGCATTGATGAAACTAAAAGACTTATAAAAATATGTCAGATCAGTTGGCTTTGTCAGTGATTGTTTATTTTCATGCTTCCCATAATCGTGTTGAAAATGGTTACACTGATTTTCCATTAGTAATATTTTTGGGAAATACTAGCATGCATCAACACATTTTACTAAATGACACTTCATTTGCATATAATCAGAGAGCATTCTGGGAGCATTATACTTAGCCTCTTAGCCTAAACTTTTCAAACATGTGTGTACACGTTTTTTTTTTTTTGTACTGGAACCAACGTCTGTAGTGAAGTGTGACCTTAAAACATTTATTTACAGCACGCACCCTAATAATGAAGGCTTTCAAATAATGAACCATAAATACAAGTTCTAACAGCATTATCTTTTGAAAACACATTACCTCAACTGCAGAGAGTTCCACTCTCTGTAAACAGGCAGCCAAAGGGTTTGTGCTGCAGGGGGTTGGGCCTACTTGTCCCAAGGACAAAGTAAACATAAAAACTTGTTGCCCTTGACCCCAAACAAGATGTATAGGAATTCCACATCCCTGGTACCACTGGTACCATTTACAAGGGACTTATCTGTGTACCAGGGGTGTGCCAATTGTGGAAACAATGGTACATTTTTAGTGAAAGATCACTGGTGCTGGGGCCTGGTTAGCAGGGTCCCAGCACACTTCTTAGTCAAGTCAGCATCAATATCAGGCAAAAAGTGGAGGAGGGGGGTGTAACTGCAACTTGGAGCCATTTTCCCACAATAACTATCACACAATTTACATAATATTTATTTTAAAATAAATTACTAATTTATTGTTAATTATTACTTCTCCCCCTGTACCTTAAAACTGATAATACCTAAAAAAAAAAAAAAAAAAAAGAAAAATTAAAAAAATATATTTATATATATATATATATATGTCCAGTTAAAGGCTTTTGCCGAAACGCATCGACATTTGGCCGGGACAGCGTGTGTGAGTTGTTCTTTTTGGGCACTTTATTGTTTATTTCTATATGGTTTTTCTTTAAGTGCCACTCATTTATGAATTTTTTCAAAATAAATGGAGCCAGCGATTTTCTACCTCATTGACGTTTTGACATTGTGCTTATTTTCCACCTGGCACGAGCGTTTGGATATTGTGCAGCCTGTTGGTGCCTAATTAGTTTGCACCGTTTTTTTGAATAACATATATATATATATATATATATATATATATATATATATATATATATATATGTGCAACAATAATTTTGCATCCCAATGTCCATATGTTCTGATATTTATCGATTCTTTTGGGTATTGTTTTTTCTGAAAACTGGGCAAGCCTCAAACTTTGACTAAAATAATGTTTTTTCCTTGCATGTCTGTGATGTAAGCTTTCAGAAACGACTGGGAGCCACAAAAGTCCTACCACCCAGCATTTCCCCAGTTCTCCTGATAATAATGCTATACTACTTGTGCCTAGTGCCATCTACAGGTACAAATTTAACCCAATTTAGTGAGAGCCCCCGCAACCCGCAGAACCAAAGTGAAGGAGGAATGGAAGGGAAATGTTAGATTTTAGGCAGACTTTGATGTTTGCAGGGCATTGTGAATAAGAAAACATAGTGGGATCCACGAGAGGCATACCACCCTGAACTCCCCCAGGGATCTAATTTTCAGATATGTCTTGATTTTTTAGATGTCCATGGGTAGCAGTGGAGGCCGGACTTGCATATTGCAGCTACTCATTTGCCAGATCACGTAATTGTTACAGGAAATTTGGGTATTTCCACATTTCATTTTGGGCCTTATCCTGTTGCGGGCACTTGAATCACCTACATAATTGAGGAATCCTGATTATTGGGAGAGATGGTGGAACACTGGGTGATAAGAAATTTCTGGATACCCACAGATTCCGAAACATTCCCTCAAACAAATGTGAAGAGAACGCATGATTTTAGGCAACTCTTGAGAATTGCAGGGAACTGTGAATAAGAATTTGTTGTTGGATCTACGTTAGCCACACCACTCCAGACTCCACGAGTGTGTAGTTATTAGAAATACACAGTTTTGGTAGGTTTCACTAGGTGCTGCCTGAGCTATAGCCCAAAATCCATAGCTACCAAATGGGTCAAAAAGGTTGGTTTTGCAGACAAAACAATTGATCTGACCATGTTGCGTTTTGGGCTGTTTATCGTTGCAGGCGCTAATCCCCCCCCCACAGAGGTGAGGTACCATTTTATCAGGAGATGTGGGGTGGTACAAATTGTGGATCCCCACAGATTCTACAACTTTAACTCACATAAATGAGAGGAACATACCTGTCTTAGCCAAAGTTTAAGGTTTGCAAGGGCTTCTGAGTAAGAAAACCTGACTAGAGCCACACAAGTCACACCATCCTGAATTCCCTGAGTTTTCAGAAATGTACTGGTATGTATTTACTTGGGTGAGTGATGAGCTAGGACACAAAGGGCCTGATTACGACCTTGACAGATGGGATACTCCGTCACAAATGTAACGGATATCCCACCATCCGTTTTACAACTTCCATAGGATATAATGGAACTTGTAATACTGCAAGGGGGATATCCGTCATGTTTGTGATGGAGTATCCCATCCGCCAAGGTCGTATTCAGGTCCAAAAGCTTGAGCCACAAATATTGTTTGAAAAAAAAAAAAGAGGTACTGTTTTTATTATTGGGAGTCCTCTGGGTACACAGTTTAGTAGAACATTTGTAATTACTGATTGGCTTTCTCTGTATTTGTACCTTTCAAATGTAGGCTAGTGTGCAAGAAAGAAGACATTTTGTGAAATGCTTTCTGAATCAAGTGATAGAATGGGTAACCACAAATTCATAGGTGTACAAATAACTCCTGTTCCTAAACTCTGGGTCCTATTTATTTTATTTAATTTATAAAAAAGCAACACTCATCTCCTCAGGGATAGCACGGTGTTAGATCGTCTGCTTCCTTGCAACCCGTTCACACACATTTAAAAGGCAAATAGCCAGATTTTTTATATCTTCCGCAAACTAGCATCGCTCAAAATTAGATGAAGATCAGCAGGTATCAGGTTCCAATGAAAGGCAGCCAGATGAGTGAAAGAGCAACCTCCCATTCTGTTTTATTTTAATATGTTTAAACCAAGTGTCTCCAGCATTTTCTGTGGTAAAAGCTACTTATGTTCAATCAAAATCATCCAGAGCTACGAATATTTTTTGAACTTTAAACCTGACCACATTAGACAAATTTACATGTTTGTTTTAACTATACAGTTTTCCGTTTTTTGTATCCTCGGGTGCACACAGGAGAGCTATGTATGTGTAGCTCAAAAGCTACTAGTAGCACATGAGCTATTCGGAGACACCTGGTTTAGCCTTAACCAATGCTAATTTGGCCAAGCTCAGAACTCGTACAGGCCTATAAAAAGCCACTCAGTTACATAAGATGGCTGGTCCAATGTCGAATTATGCTTTGCGGATATGGCATAACTTAAATTTAGCTCTCCTATGAACTTGCAACTAGTGAAGTGTGTTTAAGCAAAGTAATGCCAAGCTGTTTATGGCACTGTTACAGATGAGTCTAGCCGCTGTGTTTTGGATGGACTGTAAACGACTAACTAAGAAATCTGTCATTTGCAAACATACGACATTGCCATGATGCAGCCTACTCATGATCAATGCCTGGACTACTGTCCTTCCCCATTACATGGGAATCCAGTGAAAGAGCTGAGTAGGTCAAGGTAGGCCAAAGAATTTGTCACAAGTACCATTGACCTGATCCTCCAAGAAGAGGGAATCGTCCATCAAGAGTCCAAGATTCTTTGCTACTCTCCTTGGTTCTGTTTCGATGCCTAGGGACGTCCGCCACCAGGAAGCGGCCCAGATGTACATTTAAAAAAATACATAGGTTTTGTTCATACCCATTTCTTTCTTTATATTTTATCATATGAATTTCTGCATGGTCAATAGACAACAAAAAATAATTGTAAGGTGCATTTCCGTTATTGACTAAGGTATTTTGGGGAACATACAAACACTTTATATTGCTGTGACTGTAAAGGTCTTTCAGACATAACAGTTTATTGTTTTTGTAAATCTGTAACTGACAAGAATTTACAGATGAAAATGTTGTCATAAATGGCTGTTTTTATTACTGTTAGTTTCTTTAAAAAAACCTTGAAGTATCTACACAAATTATCCCTTGCTAAATTCAGAATTTAGTCTACTTTAAAAAAATGTATAACTTTCCAGATTCACCCATGGGTTTAACACCTGTCTCCTCCACAAACTGCAAGCAGGTTGAAACTAAAAAAAATAGGGACAATGGACCATTCCTTAGAAAAATGCAGAAACTGTGGTTTAAACAGTGTTTCTTTTTTTCTGTAACTGTGCTTGTTCATGAAAGCCATGAAGATGGTGGTCCAAGCACAGCAGACCTTTTGCTGATACCATTTTAGAAAAAAAAAGTTCTTTCTTGTGCGGAACCTTTTGCCATTTTTCAGGGGAAAAAAACACATTTTAGCATTGCTTTGGCTATTTTCTTGGTCTTCTGTAGGGGTATTTACAAATCCTGTGCACCTTTTTAAAATTTCCGTGATATTGGGGAGGGGCGGGCAGCAATTCTGGCATGGATACCTTTGTGTGGAAGTTATGAAGTCTTAAGTGCGAAGTACCCGAATACCGAAACTATCATTGGAAAAGCCAATAGGTCTAGTCTTTGTGAGAGCTGTTGTCTTTTACCCATGTTGTACATCAGCATGGCTAGAAGTGGAGTAGCATGGTGTAGTGTGCCATGGCATAGTGCAGAGTGGCATAGAGTAGCATGGCATAGTGTAGAGTGGTGTGCAGTGGCATTGAGTGAAGTGGTGTAGACTGCCATCAAGTGAAGTAATGGGTCGAGAAGACTGATAGTGGAGTGCTATAGAGGGTGTTGGAGTAGAATGATGTAAAGTAGTGGGAAATGCCGTAGAGTGACATTGTGTACAGTAGAGTGGTGTAGAATAGACTGACCTAGTGTGAAGTAGCATAAAACTGCGTGGGTTGGCATAGAGTGGCGTGGACTGATGTGGAGTTGCTTAAAGTAGAGAAGCATAGAGTACAATAGTGTAGAATAGTACATTGGTGGGATTAACTAGCAATAAGAGATGGTGGATAGGGTGAAAGCAACATATTAAGAAGCTGTGCATTTGTATTATCAATCAATCATTTCTAAAGTGCGGCTAATCACCTGTAGGGTCTCAAGGCGCTGTTTGTGGGTGTGCTGCTCAATCAAAAATCCAGGTCTTGAGGTCCTTCTTGAACTGCTTCAGTGATGCGGTCTGCCTGAGTTTGAGATGTAGAGTATTCCATGTCCAGGCTGCCAGGTAGAAGGATCTTCCTCCTGCTGTCCTTTTTCAGATCTTGAGAACGGCTGCGAGGGCGAGCTGGGTAGAGCGGAGTTGTCTGTTGGGTACGTAGAAGGCGGGGCGGTGGTTGAGGAATGCCGATCCTAAGTTGTGTAGTGCCTTGTAGGTGTGGATCAGGAGTTTGTATGTGATGCCCTTTTTGACTGGGAGCCAGTGTAGGTCTCTGAGGTGGGAGGAGATGTGGCTGTGTCGGGGAATGTCCAGGATCAGTCTGGCTGCTCCATTCTGTATTCTTTGTAGTCTTGATTGCAGTTTTTTGGTGATGCCACCAAAGAGTGTGTTGCTGTAGTCCAGTTTGAGAGTGACAAGTGCATGGGTGACTGTCTTTCTCGTGTTGGAGGGGATCCACTTGAAGGTCTTTCAAAGGAGTCGGAGGGTGTGGAAGCATGACGACGAGACAGCGTTGACTTGATGGGCCATGGATAGAGAGGAGTCCAGGATGAGGCCCAGATTGTGTCCATGGGAGTGGTGGCGTGTCCCAATGCGGTAGGCCACCAGGAGCCGTTCCAGGCGGAGTGGGTGGAGCCGATTACAAGAATCTCTGTTTTGTCCGAGTTAAGTTTGAGGCAGCTGGCTTCCATCCAGGCGGCGACTGCTCTCATCCCACTGTGGAATTTTCTCTCGGCCTTTAAAGGGTCGTCAGACAAGGAGAGGATCAGTTGGGTATCGTCAGCGTAGGAGGCAATGTTTAGCCAGTGTTGTTTGATGGTATTGGCTAGCGGGCCGTGTAGATGTTGAAAGCGTTGGGCTGACTGATGATCCTTGAGGCACTCCGCAGCATGTATTTTTGGGTTCTGATGTGAATGGCGGTAGTCTGACACTCTGTGTTCTTCGAGTGAGGAAGGACGATCCATTCCAGTGCTTCATCTCAGATGCCGGCGTCGTGGAGTCTGGCGCAGAGGGTGGAGTGAGAATGCAGAGGTTGGAGTGGAGTTAACAGTAGGAAAGCACATTGCACGTCGAGGAGTAATACAGAAACACTTATAAAAAAAGAAATTGTGTGTTTCAAAGAGATGAATTAGAACGTGTACTTGGTTCATGCTCCAGGAGGTAGCTAATACAAGAAAGGAAGGGAAGCCTACGGGAGCTAAACAATCGAAACATCACAAATGAGAGTGACAACGAACGCAACCAATAGTATGCTGTGGGTGGGTTGTAAACCCACTGAGTTGTAAAAAATACATCTCTCAGCACAGCACAGGCGCTTTGTAAGCAAGACCTAAAATGGGCTTAGTGTTTGGGGGGGAAAAGACTTAGCAGCCAAGAGGTTAAAAGTATTAATTTATCTTTCCCTGTGTGTTGTGTTATGGCTAAGTTTATCATGAACTGTAGTTAATTCAGCTTGTGAAGAAGCATATGCAACCAGAAAAACTAGGTACACAATTAGGCCAATTAAAACTGTTAATCTCATTAGTACGGAAATCATGCTGTTTTACACCATCTGCTGACATCAATAACCTTTCTTAAAAAAAAAAAAAGAATAATCAAAAGTCAGACTCCAGTGGTTTTGTTTCAGTTCACTTGTTCAATTCATGGACTCCAATTTGTATTTATTTAACTGTAATTTTTTGTAAAAGGCAAAAATGATTTAAAAGGCAACATTATTTTCTTGCAGTGTTCAAAACCTTAGTTTCAAATTGTTACAGTAATCAGGCTGGTTCTTATAGTTCGTTTACAATGATGAATTGACAACGACATATTCGAACATAGGCAGACCCTACTTCTTTGAACACAGATGCCAGATATGCCTACTCAAGTGAAATGTACTTGCTGTTTGAGATTTCCTTTCTTGTTGGGCTTTTGTTAACAGGCAATTCACTGTCACAACTTTCAGAACCTATTTAAATTGTTTCTGGTTCTTCTCTGATTGGAGCTGATTTTTCATTTTTCTAGTGTTGTCTTTGCAAGCTCTCTTTGCTGCTTTGCTGCTTTAGGCCACTTACCTCATTGATGCACTTTCTCAACTCTTGTTCCTTCACTTGTGACTGTTGCTGCTTCTTCTTCCCTCACAGTTGAGGTTGTTCTTTGATCAGCATCTTGACTTGCAGTCTATTGCTTCTTTTATTTGGGGGTTCCTGAGACTCAGATTTTCAGCTGAAGGTTTTTGTGAACTGGATCAAAAGCTATTTCAGGCCGCTGCTCATGACTTCACAACAGTTAAATCTGATTTTCAAAATAAGATTGGCTACTGGTACCTTCACCAGAATCTTCACTCTCACCAACATTACCAACTTCTTCCCACTGCATCCACACTGCGAACTTGAATGTGTATCGGTGATGGTGTTATAATTTATTAATCTGCCGTCCTCACTATTGCGCGGCACATGTGGATTCACTGGGATTCTAGCAGTTCATTACAGCCCTGTTATTCTTAATCACAAATTGATGTGGCTCCTTCCAACTGGGTCCCAGATAGTTTTTGCAAACATGCTTCTGAATCAGGACCTAGTCGCCTGGTTGTAGTGGATGACACAGAGATCCTTTGGTTTCTACTTTTGCCAAATTCAAAGATTTCCCCACATCAGCCAGACCTTTAAAATAACCTAATGCAATCTAATCAGTTATTGACAAAAGTGTTATTGAGAGGATGTACGCTACTCATACGTCTGTCTATCAAAACTTCATGAGGCGAAAGACCAGTCTTTTTGTCTGGATCACTTTTAAAGCTCATAAGAACAAGAGAATGAACATCTGGCCATTTACGATTCGTGGGGAAACACTCTTTAGCCAGCTTACTTTTGATAGTGCCATTCATCTTCTCCATAGTGCCTGATGATTGTAGATGATAACTGTGATGGAACTCCTGTTGAATTTTGAGTGCAGTCAGGCCTCGAAAAATCTACTCTCCCACTCGGTATGGCGAGTTTTATATTTTATCAGGTCGGCTATTTTTAGAACCTACTCACCCCTTCTAGTGAGTTGACAAAGAACAGTTGATCAGTCAGAAAGTGGAGGAGCAATAAAGATGCATTTAAATCTTGTTTTTGTCACATTTACTTTGTGTTCAGAGACAGGGGACAAAACTCAGTTTGTCTTGCAATTAATTTTCCTTCTCACTGCAGAGTTCCATGATGTTGACAGCTTTTTCCTAAAACACAACATTTAAATAACTAAGTTAACTGTACAAACATTTCCAAATATATTTCAGTAGCTGTGAAAGCCCATTGGTTGTACTTCTGTGTGATGCTTTTTTTTCAACAGGATGAAAACAAATCAGAACACTTTGCTTTACTTGGTTATGTGCAAAGAATAAATATATTTTCTGAAACTTGATTTTCACAGATTGCTAATACCTTATGTAGTTCTATCAGTAAAGCTTGAAGTTTGTGGGAAGGGAAATGTTCTGTTTGTAAATGACATTGTGCAATCACATCATGCTTTAGAAGTCTATTTAATTAAAGTGAGTTGTTAAATATAAACAGAGAAACACTCCTGCCCTATTGGCAATGCTATTAGTAAAGAGGCAAGTAATGGATCACGTGTTCCCTATATGTGGGCTAGATTCTTTTTATACATGGAGCAACCGTTTAATCTATTTCATCAAACAAAGATGTTTATTGTTTATGTTTAAACTAAAATATTTGACTAGGATCACACAATTTGAGAGGCGTTTACAGGTCAAGTACACTACAGTTAAAGTTGAGTAGATTATTCGAGTTACTCGACCTGCATGTCTAGTAACATTTTTATGATTTTTTTGAGGCCTGCCAGTACTTAATCATTTTAAGGTCTCATTTTTATAATGAGTTCATTGATCTGTCTAAAAAGAGGTTGGCAGGGCAGATCGAGTTATCAACTCTCTCAAGAAGAGCCTGGCATCTTTCATATTGTTACATCTCCTGGTTGGGTAGGCCTCAACCCATTTAGAAACAAACAGACAATTACAAACATATATTTAACTCTTTTTAAAGAGATCAGACATTATTTTATGTTTTCAGTGCCCGTTGAATCTGTGCTGTAGTTAACTTTTGATCTCACACGCTAGAAGTGGTCCCTTCTTTTTCATTTTAGGGCTGGCACAGAGTGGTGGCTTGTGTGTTTTCCTGAAGGCTTGTTGCCCTCTGGGAAGAATTGTATTTGGCTGCCCATGCGATGGGTCATCAAAACAAACATTGATGCATTTTATGTTATTTTTGTAAATGTTATAGGTCGTATTTTCAGCTATTGCTTTAGCCAGTTTTGAAATTTCTAGAGCATCATACGTGTTATTCCATCTTCAGCTCATAAGTAGCCCTGATATCTACTTTAGCATTTGTTCCTTTCTCAGAGCAGCTGTGAAGTGCACAAAATCAGTGAAGGGCTAAGTTTTTGGATGAAGTCAGGTTTCTAACACTTAAAAGTGTGTTTCTATCTAGTCTCCACAGCGATTGCAGGTGGCATCACTGCTGGGCTCCTAGTAGCAATTTGATTTTGGAATAGTGTTTTGGCCGTGGACTACAGAGTAACAGAGTATTCTGTGTTGTGGTTATTTTTAAGTGTTTTTTTTATTTTTTTTATACGATTTGATTTGTGATGAATTAGAAAATTGTGAGAATGTAGTGGCGGTTGGGTTTGGATTGGATTATTCCACTTTCATGTTAACCGAGCCTTGATTTTACTGTATTGATTAATATGCTGTTCTGTGGGATGTATTTTGTGTCTCTCATGTGCTTTATATTTTATTTTAGATATTTTTGTATGGCTACTTTTGTACTGAACAAAGTATTTTGATACCTGATATCTGAACATATTTAACCCCTTTGCAAACTGGCATTTCAAAAAAGTCTGTTTGAAATCTAGCAAATGGCCATTGAGATTTGCCTAAGTAACTCATGGCAACTGATGTTTTCTTTCCCTGATTATATCTCTAGCAAGTAACACAGCTCTGTCACAAACTTGTGCTAAATTTTTAATTTATGTATTATGCCAGTACTTTCAGAAAATCCTGGTCATGGCCTAGCTCCCTAGATACTTAGGCCCATATAAATAACCGGTCATTGAATGTAACATGGAATTTGGGAGTACATATTGGTGTTGGAGAGTAATCCACAAATCATTAAAGCTTTTCTTACAACCAACCAATTCCCATTTCTTGCTCTCATCTTCTGGTACTTCCTCCTGGAGATCTCCCAATTCCATTTATGTGGTCTGTTTTAGAGATAACGAAAAAACAATTGACATTATTTACATTTTCATCAGCCCTTCTATTGTTTTTGCTTGTGTTATGATTCTTGCATCGTTCTTTACTCATTTAATCCCACTGCTGCATTCGCAAGGGTGCAGTACTTTGCCACTTGATTGGCATAATTGTTTTCCATTGTGACTATGTTGCCACTAGCTCTATGGGCTATACTATTGACAACTGCAGTTTCTCCAAGTTACTGTATTGCTTCTAAAAGTCCAAGAATGTAGAAACCATTCCTGGTGGGAATTCCAGAGATGTTATAACATCCTTTTGTGACCATAGCTGTCTAAAATCCTGTACTACTCCATATCCATTTTGACTGTCTGTGTAAATTGCCATAATCAATTCAAGTGATAGGCAGCAAGCTCGACAGAGCAATCAACTCTGCCACTTGTACTGAAGTTAGGTCAGACATGTATGATGCTTCAGTGATGTCAGAAATGAAACAGACTGCACAAGCAGCTGTTAGTGCTCCTTGATTGTCTCTCAGACAAGATCCATGTACTTTTAAGGTAATCTCAGCCATTTCAATAGGAACAACATTTAATATCTGACATTGTCCGGATCCTCCTAATCTTCTTTGCTGTCTAAAACTGGTAGCTAAGTTGGAGTATTTAAGGAATTGCACATTGTAATAAAAATATTTTCAGCCCCTGTTGTTGTCTGCTTATTTCCAGGGAGGCAGCTGTCTGTCATATGCTGTGTTCTGGTAAGAGTCAACAAAAAGTTAACTTAATGAGGGACAAACGCAATAACTGTATGGCCCATAACAAATCCTTCACTTTGTTCTATTGCAGGCAGCTGCAACTGCCTTCAGACAACCAGGAAAAGCTGCAACCAATGGATCCAATGTAGCAGACAAGTGAGCCATAGGCCCCCATCACCCCTTGGTGTTTTTGAGTAAGCACTGGGAGTGAGCACCCACTATTCTCATGCAGAAAAGGTAAAATTCCTTGACATAATCAAGCATTCAGAGGACAGGTGGACTACATACATTTTCTTTTAATTTCTCTTCACTCATCATAAAATGGTACCAGATCCTTGCTGGCACGGTTATTAAAGGCCTTGAAGTCAGGGAGATCCACTGACAACAATAGTCAACTATGCCCTAGAACATGGGTACTCGCAAACATTTTCCCAGGGGCCAAAAAGTTTGGTCTGTGACGTGCCTGGGGCCGCATTGATGCCAGGGCAGTGGCGGTCGGGTGGGGTGTCTGGGGGATTGGTGGCAAGGTAGGTGTAGGGGAAGCAAAGAATATACATTTAGTTGCTGAAATAAACAATGGGCAACCAGAAAACCTGGAATTAATCCCGGCTTACCCACTTTTCCAAATTGTGTGATCCTAGGCAATTGTTTAGCATCACTTTCCTTCCTTTTTCTGCATTATCACATTTAAGATGGCCTCGAAATACATGATTCATGGTGTGTGTTGCACAAAACCGGATTCTGCGTTTGATTTAATAAACTATAATGTTGTTTATGTATGATAGGAACCTAGGCCACCCGTAAAGTGCACATACCAAGTGACAAGCCTCTTTAATTTATTATTGGTGGTGTTCTCAGCGTAAGGGGAATAATTAATGTTTTCCAATTTATGTTTCCAAATTTATGTTTGAAAACTATCACTTATAAATGAATACAACTCAATGCGCTGATAAAACAAATTGCACTACGGCGAAAAGGTGCTGCATGTTAACTAAATACTCCTTTTTAGGGTCGAGCCTGCGTTGCATGCGCTCGCGCATGCGTTTCGCAGCAAGACTCTTTTGTATTTAGAAAAGGGCTCGGAGCCCTGTCAACTTCACGTCAGTGTTTTTTATTGGTTGGTGGGCTTCCCTAATAAAATCTGCTTGCTTTCATTAGTCGAAGGCACGCATATGTCATGCCTTTTCTGTTGGCTAGCCCTCCTCCAGCGCAGCGACCAAGTACAGAAAACATGCGAGGCTCACTGTTTTCCATCGGGCTCGTGGACTTTTTTTTCTCTAATTTACGAGCACGATCTCGCTTGGCAGAAGTCCAGCGTTTACATACTTGATTTCACTTTTTCGGGTTATGTACATAAATGAACTTGTGCCCGATAGGTGAAAAGTCGGGTTAGGAGTTTACAACGCGATAAGCTCTAACATGAGCAAACGCGAGACCCAATGCATTGTAAATGCTTGTTAATTTTAAAGAGACTGTCTTAGTTTTACACTTATGCTGCAAGATGTCTTTAAAAATGAAGGCGTTTCTAAAATTAAGTTACTTCATTTCTTTAACACCAGTTAAGTTTGAAATAAATGATTGTGTGTGTGTTTAATATTTTTGTTAGTGCGGAGTCGAGCAAACAGCTGCTCAGTGCACCTGTTGCCCCAGGGGCCGTATGCAAAGGTCAGAGGGGGCGCATGAGGCCCGCGGGCCGTACTTTGAGTATCCCTGCCCTAGAACATTCTCACTTCCTTCAGGGTGTTTGGAGGATTAATTTTAATAATTGTAGAAACGCCTTCTTTTGAGTCCTTCCTTGCTTCTTTCTCAGTATGGTGACCAAGTTAAATAGTTTCTCTTTTACAGTACTGCATCTTTGTAGGAGAGTTCTTGTGACCATTGCTAGCCGGATGATTCAGGAGTGCACTTGTATCTAGTTTACAGTATTCTTTTGTCTTTGATGTCACTAGAAGGCCATCAGTGTTTTAGGTTAAGACTGAGTTGAAGGGTAGCTGCACAATTTCCAAATCTTTTCTTTAGGAGCTGCCTAAATAAAATGAGTGACTTTCAGTATACCCCTGTGGAATTTGACACTAAACAAGGACTTCATTTTGGAACATGAATTTAAAACAATATTGACTGTCCTTATGCAGAGGGATGGAAAATAACACTTGGCATAAGTCAATTACTGTATACCATTCTGTACCTGCAGTACTCGGATACAATATGACAGCAGGATGTGATACTACCAGACAACATGGGACCACTATCTAATTATTTTTTCTTAGGTCCTGCACTATCCCCCTCTTACCACTCAATTTTTTAATGCCCATTACCGGAGGACTACCATGCACATTCCGTAGAATACCTTGTTCTCTAATTCTTTCTGTGACTTCCTTCAGGATGGTTTGAGATGAGTCACAGAGAGGGAGGTATGGGACAGGTTGAAAGGAGGATTTTTAAATATGAAAAAACATATACGGGGGAGGCCCTTCAGCCGTCTCCTAATTTGTAATCTGTCAGTAGACCATAGGAGAGATCCTCTCACAAGGGATCTGTTGACGGCAGACTTCCCCAGGGCAAAGAAGACTATAGCTGCATGCAGCGGTGCATTCTCCTGGGCACAACCAGAATATCACATGAATGCTCACAACTCTTATATGAAAGTTGACCTGGGCTGGACCTAGCATTCACAAAGGATCGAGGGAGTGATCTGGACACGGCCAAGCGGTAAGGAGCCAGGGAAAGGTGGGCAATGACTAGAACAACAGTCAGGAATCAAAGGTAGCATGGCAATGGCAGCGGCTGGACTCGCAGAGCTCTCTCCCTTTAAAGGAGCGATGAGCGCACCCCCTAAGGAATTTCTAGGAAAACAGAGATCTGTAGCATCATTTTTAATGCGCTAACAGGTCTGCAACACTGAATATCAGCCATACCGC
Source organism: Pleurodeles waltl (assembly GCF_031143425.1). NCBI lineage: Eukaryota > Metazoa > Chordata > Amphibia > Caudata > Salamandridae > Pleurodeles > Pleurodeles waltl. The sequence goes on from NC_090443.1 coordinate 187,053,782, forward strand.
AATCTCAGCCCAGGCCCTCGACCCTAAGATGGTGCCCACCCGCCATTTCTTCCTGCTCACACCTTGCTGACCTCGTCCAGTTGCTATTTATGGCCAAAACTGATCAAATCGACCAGCAAGCCTAAGTCCATTCCTCCAACTCAACCATCAGTGAGGACTACAGTGCCAAATATCCCCTTCCACAGTGATTGGAGCGGATAGGCTCCTCCACTACTCGGTGTGTTGTCCTTTACACTGGAAGATCGATTTCGGCACAATATTCTCACCATAGTGCAGGGAAGGAAGGCCTGGAAGTTATAACTGTGAGGAATCATTCAGGGGCTCCTGCTTATGGAAGAGAGTTGCTTTGATGATTGCCTATGCTACATTACTCTTTGACACAGATGAGAATACAGATATAGAACTGGCTCCCCTCCTTTCCCACCAACTGCGGTATCTGGGAGCACAGATTTTGTCCTGATTTCCTTCAGCGGAGGCACTATTGGCTGTTGCTCAGTCTGATCTGCGCCATCACACAACCCTAGCCTCTATTCCGCCTAAGAAGGCCCAAAACAGCAGAGTGTCCAACTATTTTGGCCTAGCGGATCCCAGAGACCAGGTCACTGACTCTAACCCAGAGACAACAATGACTCTCACCAAGAAAGATTTATATGCCTCTTTGCAAGACTTTAAGAAGGAGCTCGGCGAGGAGCTCAAGGCACACATGGCTTCCTCGTTTAGGGCCTTCAGGCCTGATGTTGGCACATGCACTTCAAACAGATGTAGACTCTGTCAGGCCTGGGTGCTGGACTTAGATACCAAATAACAAGACCTGGAGCAACATCTAGGGCCGATTGAACAAACTATGCACACACATCTCCAACCCCAGCTACAGTCAGAATTACTAAAATGCGAAGATCTAGAGAATCGTTCTTGAAGAGACAACATACGAATTTGGGGGACTGGAGGAGGGTAGCGAGGGCTTGACCATGGAGGCATTTGTCACTGACATTTTCTTTGAACTGTTAGGCGCAGAAATCCCAGAGGTGCGAATAGAGAGGGTGCACAGAATAGGGCCACAGGGCTCCAGATGGTGGGAGAAGACCCAGAGACGTTCTCGTCAAGCTCCACTCTTTCAAAACTAAAGAACAGATTCTTCAGGCAGCTAGGAGGAACGATCCAGTCTCCTTTCAAGGCACAACATGCTCACTTTTTCAGGACATTGCACCCACCACCCTAGCAAGAAGTCTACAGTTCAGACCCATAACTGACGCCCTGCGGAAAGACCACGTGAAATATCGCTGATCCTACCCCTTTGGCTTCAACTTTGTGTTCCACAACAAATTACATCACTTCACTGAGCTCAGTGATGCAGCCTCCTTGCTGGCCCCTGTCCCTTACGGTCGATTCAACGCCGGTTTCACGAGGCAGTGCGAGTTCCAGGGCTGATGGAGTCTGGACTTGGGGTGGTGCATGGCAGTCTCAGAGAAAGAGGAAGTAAAATAACCAAAAATTATCTTTGGACCCGGCATATAGTCTTACCCTATGTATTACCAAATCATATGGGGGACCATGGTTTACCCAGGGCTAACAGTATCTAAGGACTTGCGATTGATGCATACGCCCTGTGAATTCATTCATGTCTACGACAATACTGTAGGAGGCTGGCCTGGCTTATAGTGGGTACCTTGTGGTACTTACACCTTGTGCCAGGTTCAGTTATCCCTTATTAGTAGAATAGAGGTGTTTCTAGCAGCTTAGGCTGACAGAAAGTAGCTATGGCAAAGCAGCTTAGGCTGAACTAGGAGACATGCAAAGCTCCTACTATACCACTTATATCATATAGCACAATATCATAAGAAAACACAATACTCCGTTACTAAAAATAAAGGTACTTTATTTTAGTGACAATATGCCAAAAGTATCTCAGAGGATACCCTCACTTAGGAGGTAAGTAATATACACAAATTATATGTACACAAACCCAAAACAGGTAAGTAACAGTGAGAAAAGTAGTGCAAACCATGTAGAATCACAATAGAATGCAATAGGTAGAAATCGGCCTAGGGTCAACACAAACCATATACTCCAAAAGTGGAATGCTAATCACAAATGGACCCCAGGCCTATGGTAGGATGTACAGGGTCGCTGGGACTGTAAGAAAACAGTAGGGGTGTCCAAGATACCCCACCCCAAGGCCTGAAAAGTAGGAGTAAAGTTAACCTACTGCCCCAGAAAGACAGTATAGTCGAGATAGGGGATTCTGCAAGAACCACAACCACCAGCAAAACACTGAAGACGGATTCCTGGACCTTAGGACATGTAAAGGAAAGGGACCAAGTCCAAGAGTGACGCAAGTGTTCGGGGGGGGCAGGAGCCCACTAAACCCCGGATGAAGGTGCAAAAGGGCTGCCTCCGGGTGGAAGAAGCCGAAGATTCTGCAACAACGGAAGGTGCCAGGAACTTCTCCTTCGGTCAGAAGATGTCCCACAGCGTGCTGGAGGATGAAGAAGTGTTTCCACGCAGAAATACCGCAAACAAGCCTTGCTAGCTGCAAGAGTCGCGGTTGAGGATTTTGGGTGCTGCTGGGTACCAGGAAGGACCAGGATGTTGCCCCTTGGAGGAGGAGACAGAGGGGGCGCTCAGCAACTCCGAGAGCCCTGCAGAAGCAGGCAGCACCTGCAGAAGTACCGAAACAGGCACTTAGAAGATCTGAGGGCAGCGGTCGACTCAGTCACAAAGGAGGGTCCCACGACGTCGGAGTCCAACTCAGTGAGTTGGGCAATGCAGGGCGGAGTGCTGGGGACCCAGGCAAGGCTGTGCACAAAGGAATCCTTGGAAAAGTGCACAGAAGCCGGAGCAGCTGCAGATCACACAGTACACAGGATTACTGTCTGGCGTGGGAAGGCAAGGACTTATTCCACCAAATTTGGACAGAAGGGCCACTGGACTGTGGGAGACACTTGGACCCAGCTCCTGTGTTCCAGGGACCACACTTGTCAGAAAGAGAGGGGACCCAGAGGACCGGTGATGCAGAAGTTTGGTGCCTGCGTTGGCAGGGGGAAGATTCAGTCGACCCACAGGAGATTTCTTCTTGGCTTCCAGTGCAGGTTGAAGGCAGACAGCCCTTAGAGCATGCACCACCAGGAAACAGTCGAGAAAGCCGATAGGATGAGGTGCTACAATGTTTCTGGTAGTCGTCTTGCTACTTTGTTGCGGTTTTGCAGGTGTCCTGGAGAAGTCAGTGGTCGATCCTTGGCAGAAGTCGAAGAGGGAAGTGCAGAGGAACTCTGGTGAGCTCTTGCATTCGTTATCTGAGGAATAGCCCAGAAGAGAGACCCTAAATAGCCCAGAAAGGAGGATTGGCTACTGAGAAAGGTAAGCACCTATCAGAGGGGGTCTCTGACATCACCTGCTGGCACTGGCCACTCAGAGCTGTCCATTGTGCCCCAACGCCTCTGAATCCAAGATGGCAGAGGACTGGGACACACTGGAGGAGCTCTGGGCACCTCCCCTGGAAGGTGCTGGTCAGGGGAGTGGTCACTCCCCTTTCCTTTGTCCAGTTTCGCGCCAGAGCAGGGCTGGAGGATCCCTGAACCGGTGTAGACTGGCTTATGCAGAGATGGGCACCATCTGTGCCCATCAAAGCATTTCCAGAGGCTGGGGGAGGCTACTCCTCCCCAGCCCTTCACACCTATTTCCAAAGGGAGAGGGTGTAACACCCTCTCTCAGAGGAAATCCTTTGTTCTGCATTCCTGGGATCAGGCTGCCCAGGCCCCAGGGGGGGGCAGAAACCTGTCTGAGGGGTTGGCAGCAGCTGCAGTGGAGACCCCGGAAAGCAAGTTTGGCAGTACCCGGGTTCTGTGCTAGAGACCCGGGGATGCATGGAATTGTCCCCCCAATACCAGAATGGTTTTGGGGTGACAATTCCATGGTCCTAGACATGTTACATGGCCATGTTTGGAGTTACCATGGTGAAGCTACATATAGGTATTCACCTATATGTAGTGTATGCGTGTAATGGTGTCCCCACACTCACAAAGTCCGGGGAATTTGCCCTGAACAATGTGGGGGCACCTTGGCTAGTGCCAGGGTGCCCACACACTAAGTAACTTGGCACCTAACCTTCACCAAGTGAGGGTTAGACATATATGTGACTTATAAGTTACTTATGTGCAGTGAAAATGGCTGTGAAATAACGTGGACGTTATTTCACTCAGGCTGCAGTGGCAGTCCTGTGTAAGAATTGTCTGAGCTCCCGATGGGTGGCAAAAGAAATGCTGCAGCCCATAGGGATCTCCAGGAATCCAATACCCTGGGTACCTAGGTATCATATACAAGGTAATTATAAGGGTGTTCCAGTGTGCCAATGAGAATTGGTAAAACTAGTCACTAGCCTGCAGTGACAATTTAAAAGAAATGAGAGAGCATAACCACTGAGGTTCTGATTAGCAGAGCCTCAGTGAGACAGTTAGTCACTACACAGGTAACACATTCAGGCACACTTATGAGCACTGGGGACCTGTGTGACAGGGTCCCAGTGACACATACAACTAAAACAAAATATATACAGTGAAAAATGGGGGTAACATGCTAGGCAAGATGGTAGTTTCCTACACAACCCCCCCCCCCCCCCCCCAAACGAAGGACAATAAGACTAGCCACGACCTGATGAGTCTTCATTATCTAAGTGGAAATATCTGGAGAGTCCATCTGCATTGGAGTGGCTACTCCCAGGTCTATGTTCCACTGTATAGTCCATTCCCTGTAGGGATATGGACCACCTCAACAATTTAGGATTTTCACCTTTCATTTGTTTTAGCCAAAGTAGAAGTTTGTGGTCTGTCTGAACAATGAAGTGAGTGCCAAACAGGTATGGCCTCAACTTCTTCAGTGCCCAGACCACAGCAAAGGCCTCCCTCTCAATGGCAGACCAACGCTTTTCTCTAGGGGTCAACCTCCTACTAATAAAAGTAACAGGTTGATCCTGGCCCTCAGAATTAAGTTGTGATAGGACTGCCCCTACTCCTAATTCAGATGCATCAGTTTGGACATAGAATTTTTTAGAGTAACAAGGGCTTTTCAGGACAGGTGCAGAGCACATGGCCTACTTCACCTCCTCAAAAGCTTTCTGACAGTTTGCTGTCCATAACACCTTTTTAGGCATTTTCTTGGATGTGAGGTCATTAAGAGGGGCTGCAATGGAGCCATAGTTCTTAATGAACCCCCTGTAATACCCAGTGAGGCCTAGGAAGGCTCTCACCTGAGTCTGAGTGGTAGGGGGAACCCAATCAATAATTGTTTGGATTTTCCCCTGAAGTGGTGCAATCTGTTCCCCACCAACAAGGTGTCCCAGATAAACCACCTTACCCTACCCTATCTGACACTTTGAAGCCTTGATAGTGAGGCCTGCCTTTTGCAGGGCCTCTAAAACTTTCCATAGGTGGACCAGGTGATCATCCCAGCTGGAGCTAAAGACAGCTATATCGTCCAAATATGCTGCACTGAAAGCTTCCAGCCCTTGCAGGACTGTGTTCACCAACCTCTGAAAAGTGGCAGGTGCATTTTTCAATCCAAAAGGCATTACAATGAACTGGTAATGCCCTCCAATGGTTGAAAATGCAGTTTTAGGCTTAGCATCTTCTGATAATTTGATCTGCCAATAACCTGCAGTCAAATCAAAAGTGCTTAGATACTTGGCAGATGCCAGTGTGTCTATGAGCTCATCTGCCCTGGGTATAGGGTGAACATCAGTTTTGGTTACCTGGTTGAGACCTCTGTAGTCTAGACAAAACCGCATTTCCTTCTTTCCATCATTGGAATGGGGTTTTGGTACAAGTACCACAGGAGAAGCCCACGGACTTTCAGAGTGCTCAACCACTCCCAGTTCTAGCATTTTCTGCACCTCTTGCTTTATGCAGTCTCTGACATGGTCAGGCTGCCTATAGATCTTACTTTTGACAGGTAAACTGTCTCCAGTATCTATAGTGTGCTCACACCAAGAATTGGTACCTGGCACAGTAGAGAAGAGTTCAGAAAACTGACCCAGGAGATTTATGCAATGGTCTTTCTGCTCAGCAGTAAGACAATCAGCCAAAACTACACCTTCCACTAGAGCATCTTGTTCTGTGGAAGAGAAGGGATCAGGTAGAGGATCACTGTCTTCTTCCTGTCCCTCATCAGTTGCCATGAGCAGGGTGAGATCAGCCCTGTCATAGTAGGGTTTCAGGCGATTGACATGGAGCACCCCAAGGGGACTCCTGGCAGTGCCTAATTCAACTAAATAGGTGACTTCACCCTTTTTCTCAACAATTGTGTGGGGTCCACTCCATTTATCTTGGAGTGCTCTTGGGGCCACAGGCTCCAAGACCCACACTTTCTGCCCTGGTTTGTACTGAACCAAAACAGCCTTCTGATCATGCCATTGCTTCTGGAGCTCTTGGCTGGCCTGAAGGTTTTTACTGGCCTTTTTCATATACTCAGCCATCCTTGATCTGAGGCCAAGTACATAATCCACAATATCTTGTTTTGGAGCTTTTAAAGGTTGTTCCCAACCCTCCTTGACAAGTGTTAGTGGACCCCTAACAGGGTGTCCAAAGAGGAGTTCAAAGGGGCTGAAGCCCACTCCTTTCTGGGGTACCTCCCTGTAGGCAAAAAGGAGGCATGGTAACAGGATATCCCATCTCCTGCGGAGTTTTTCAGGGAGACCCATAATCATGCCTTTGAGAGTTTTATTAAATCTCTCCACCAGTCCATTTGTTTGTGGATGATAGGGTGTAGTGAACTTGTAAGTCACACCACACACCTTCCACATAGCCTTTAAGTATGCAGACATGAAATTGCTTCCCCTGTCTGATACTACTTCCTTTGGGAAGCCCACCCTGGAAAACATTCCCAGGAGGGCCTTTGCCACTGCAGGTGCTGTAGTGGTCCTTAAAGGAATTGCTTCAGGATATCTTGTGGCATGGTCCACTACCACCAAGATAAACCTATTGCCTGAAGCAGTAGGAGGGTCAAGGGGGCAACTATGTCAACCCCTACCCTTTCAAAGGGAACCCCAACCACAGGCAGTGGAATAAGGGGTGCCTTTGGAGTGCCACCTGTCTTGCCACTGGCTTGACAGGTTTCACAGGACTTACAAAATTCCTTTGTGTCCTCAGACATCCTAGGCCAATGAAACAGGGGAACAAGTCTGTCCCAAGTTTTCATTTGTCCTAGATGTCCAGCTAGGGGAATGTCGTGGGCTAGAGTTAGGAGGAACTTTCTGTACTCCTGAGGAATCACTAACCTCCTGGCAGTTCCAGGTTTAGGATCCCTTGCTTCAGTGTACAAGAGGTTGTCCTCCCAGTAAACTCTGTGAGAGTCACTGACATCCCCATTAGCCTGTTTGACAGCTTGCTGTCTTAGACCCTCTAGTGTGGGACAGGTTTGCTGTGCCACACTCAGCTCCTCCCTGGCAGGCCCCCCTTCACCCAAAAGCTCAGCAGTGTCTGCTTCCAGCTCCTCTGGTGTAGGTTCTGCACAGGGTGGAAATTCTTCTTCCTCAGAAGTAGAATCCACTGTAGAGGGAGGGATAGTAGGAAGTGGTTTGCTTCTACTAGCCCTAGCTTTAGGGAGCACTTGGTCCATTGTTCCAGGATCCAAGCTTCCCTGTCCTTTTTGCTTTTTGGCCTGAGCCCTGGTTAAAGCAAAAATATGCCCTGGGATGCCCAGCATTGCTGCATGGGTCTCCAACTCCACATCTGACCAAGCTGATGTCTCCAAATCATTTCCTAGTAGACCGTCTACAGGTAAATCTGTGGCTACCACAACCTTCTTTGGACCAGTAACCCCCCCCCCCAGTTGAGATTAACAACAGCCATGGGGTGGCTAAGTGTGTTGTTGTGAGCATCGGTTACTTGGTACTGGTGACCAAGTAGGTGTTGTTCAGGGTGGACCAGTTTCTCTATGACCATAGTCACACTGGCACCAGTGTCCCTGTAGGCCTGAACCTCAACACCATTTATTAGGGGTAGCTGCTTGTACTTATCCATATTAAGGGGACAAGCAACTAAAGTGGCTAAATCAATAGCCCCCTCAGAGACTAACACAGCCTCTGTGGCCTCCCTAACAAGGCCAACCCCAACTAAGTTACCAATAGTGAGCCCAGCTACTCCCTTGGATTGGCTATTAGTAGGTTTGCTCCCACCACCACTGCTATTAGTAGGGACACTAGGTGTAGCAGTAGGGGTTGTAGTGGTAGGAGGCTTGGTGCTTTTCTTTGGACAACTGGGATCTGTTGTCCAATGGCCTTTTATTTTAAATAAATAGCACCATGGTTTCTTTTCTTTGTTTTGATTAAAGGAGGATTTGGACCCACCACCACCACCAGAGTGTTTTTGTGGGCCTGATGAAGACTCATTTTTAGATTTGTCCCCACCCTTGTCAGAAGACTTACCATCCTTCTTTTTGTTGCCATCTTTGTCACCCCCTGTATGAACTTTTCTGTTCACCCTTGTTCTGACCCATTTGTCTGCCTTCTTTCCCAATTCTTGGGGAGAGGTCAGATCAGAGTCCACCAAGTACTGGTGCAACAAATCAGACACACAATTATTAAGAATATGCTCTCTCAGGATCAAGTTATACAGGCTTTCAAAATCAGTAACTTTACTGCCTTGTAACCACCCCTCCAAGGCCTTCACTGAATGGTCAATGAAATCAACCCAGTCTTGTGAAGACTCCTTTTTGGTCTCTCTGAACTTTATCCTGTATTGTTCAGTGGTTAAGCCATAACCATCCAGGAGTGCATTCTTAAGAACTGTAAAATTATTGGCATCACTTTCTTTCACAGTAAGGAGCCTATCCCTACCTTTTCCACTAAATGATAGCCATAGGATAGCAGCCCACTGCCTTTGAGGGACATCCTGTACAACACAGGCCCTCTCAAGTGCAGCAAACCACTTGTTAATGTCATCCCCCTCCTTATAAGGGGGAACTATCTTGTGCAGATTCCTGGAATCATGCTCTTTTGCAGGATGACTATGGGGAATACTGCTGCTGCCACCATGGGTGTCTAAACCCAACTTCTGTCTTTCCTTCTCTAGTTCTAAAGACTGCCTATCCAAATCCAGCTGTTGCTTTTTAAGCTTCAGTCTGGTTTGTTCCACCCTCAACTTATTGAGTTCCCTCTCTAACAATCTGTCATCAGGGTTGGTGGGAGGGACATTCCTAGACACAGAAGTATGATGGGAATGAACAGAAGGAGACCTGTCCCTTACAGAGAGCACCCTAACAGCTTGGCTGACAGTGTAATGTGAGAGCACACCATCTGTATGATGTGACTCCACCTCAGTACCAACTATGCTAGACTGTCTAGTAATGGGCAGGCTAAGAAGTTTCTTTCCTGAATCTTTTCCTGGGGGAGTCCCTGGATCAGATTGGGAACCATTAGCTAGTTTTTCAACAGATGGGGCACTTTTAGCCTTATCTTGTTCTCTAAGCATGTTAAGTAACAATTCCAAGGAAGGATTCTTCCCTACACTCAAACCTCTCTCTATGCAGAGACTCCTTGCTCCTTTCCAGCTAAGGTGATCATATGCAATTTTGGACAGATCAACATTTTGGCCTGTGCCAGACATTTTTAGAGAGAGTTAAAGTGATAGAAAAAGAGAAAAAAGTTTGTCAGAGCTTTTAGAAAGACAGAGAAAAAAAAGTTTTAAAACTTTTTAGAACTTTTTGAAAGTTTAGAAGTACTTTTCAGCACTTAGAAAAGAGTGAAAAGAGGAAATGCAAAACTTTTTTAGCTATGAGTACACACACTGAACTTGTTTTTGTATATTTTTCTCTTATGCGAAGTACAATGACAAGAGTGGTAAGTAGTCTCAAAGCACTTATCCCACCGCTGCACAACCAATGTAGGAGGCTGGACTGGCTTGTAGTGAGTACCAAGGGTTACTTGCACCTTGCACCAGGCCCAGTTATCCCTTATTAGTGTATAGGGTGTCTAGCAGCATAGGCTGATAGATAATGGTAGCTTAGTAGAGCAGCTTAGGCTGAACTAGGAGACGAGTGAAGCTCCTACAGTACCACTTAGTGTCATATGCACAATATCATAAGAAAACACAATACACAGTTATACTAAAAATAAAGGTACTTTATTTTTATGACAATATGCCAAAGTATCTCAGAGTGTACCCTCAGTGAGAGGATAGGAAATATACACAAGATATATATACACAATAGCAAAAATATGCAGTATAGTCTTAGAAAACAGTGCAACCAATGTATTATTACAATAGGATGCAATGGGGAAACATAGGGATAGGGGCAACACAAACCATATACTCTAGAAGTGGAATGCGAACCACGAATGGACCCCAAACCTATGTGACCTTGTAGAGGGTCGCTGGGACTATTAGAAAATAGTGAGGGTTAGAAAAATAGCCCACCCCAAGACCCTGAAAAGTGAGTGCAAAGTGCACTAAAGTTCCCCAAAGGACATAGAAGTCGTGATAGGGGAATTCTGCAGGAAAGACACAAACCAGCAATGCCACAATGATGGATTTCCAGTCGAGGGTACCTGTGGAACAAGGGGACCAAGTCCAAAAGTCACAAGCAAGTCGGAGATGGGCAGATGCCCAGGAAATGCCAGCTGTGGGTACAAAGAAGCTTCTACTGGACAGAAGAAGCTAAGGTTTCTGCAGGAACGACAAGGGCTAGAGACTTCCCCTTTGGAGGACGGATCCCTCACGCCGTGGAGAGTCGTGCAGAAGTGTTTTCCCGCTGAAAGACCGCCAACAAGCCTTGCTAGCTGCAAATCATGCGGTTAGTGTTTTTGGACGCTGCTGTGGCCCAGGAGGGACCAGGATGTTGCAAATTGCGCCAGGAGACAGAGGGGACGTCGAGCAAGACAAGGAGCCCTCTCAGCAGCAGGTAGCACCCGGAGAAGTGCCAGAAACAGGCACTACGAGGATGCGTGAAACGGTGCTCACCCGAAGTTGCACAAAGGAGTCCCACGTCGCCGGAGACCAACTTAGAAAGTCGTGCAATGCAGGTTAGAGTGCCGTGGACCCAGGCTTGGCTGTGCACAAAGGATTTCCGCTGGAAGTGCACAGAGGCCGGAGTAGCTGCAAAAGTCGCTGTTCCCAGCAATGCAGTCTGGCGTGGGGAGGCAAGGACTTACCTCCACCAAACTTGGACTGAAGAGTCACTGGACTGTGGGGGTCACTTGGACACAGTTGCTGGATTCGAGGGACCTCGCTCGTCGTGCTGAGAGGAGACCCAAGGGACCGGTGATGCAGTTCTTTGGTGCCTGCGGTTGCAGGGGGACGATTCCGTCGACCCACGGGAGATTTCTTCGGAGCTTCTAGTGCAGAGAGGAGGCAGACTACCCCCACAGCATACACCACCAGGAACACAGTCGAGAAGGCGGCAGGATCAGCGTTGCAGAGTTGCAGTAGTCGTCTTTGCTACTATGTTGCAGTTTTGCAGGCTTCCAGCGCGGTCAGCAGTCGATTACTTGGCAGAAGGTGAAGAGAGAGATGCAGAGGAACTCGGATGAGCTCTTGCATTCGTTATCTAAAGTTTCCCCAGAGACAGAGACCCTAAATAGCCAGAAAAGAGGGTTTGGCTACCTAGGAGAGAGGATAGGCTAGCAACACCTGAAGGAGCCTATCAGAAGGAGTCTCTGACATCACCTGGTGGCACTGGCCACTCAGAGCAGTCCAGTGTGCCAGCAGCACCTCTGTTTCCAAGATGGCAGAGGTCTGGAGCACACTGGAGGAGCTCTGGACACCTCCCAGGGGAGGTGCAGGTCAGGGGAGTGGTCACTCCCCTTTCCTTTGTCCAGTTTCGCGCCAGAGCAGGGCTAAGGGGTCCCTGAACCGGTGTAGACTGGCTTATGCAGAAATGGGCACCAAAAGTGCCCATGAAAGCATTTCCAGAGGCTGGGGGAGGCTACTCCTCCCCTGCCTTCACACCATGTTCCAAAGGGAGAGGGTGTAACACCCTCTCTCAGAGGAAGTCCTTTGTTCTGCCATCCTGGGCCAGGACTGGCTGGACCCCAGGAGGGCAGAAGCCTGTCTGAGGGGTTGGCAGCAGCAGCAGCTGCAGTGAAACCCCTGAAAAGGCAGTTTGGCAGTACCAGGGTCTGTGCTACAGACCACTGGAATCATGGGATTGTGCCAACTATGCCAGGATGGCATAGAGGGGGCAATATCATGATCATAGACATGTTACATGGCCATATTCGGAGTTACCATTGTGAAGCTACATATAGGTAGTGACCTATATGTAGTGCACGCGTGTAATGGTGTCCCCGCACTCCCAAAGTCCGGGGAATTGCCCCTGAACAATGTGGGGGCACCTTGGCTAGTGCCAGGGTGCCCTCACACTAAGTAACTTTGCACCTAACCTTTACCAGGTAAAGGTTAGACATATAGGTGACTTATAAGCTACTTAAGTGCAGTGTAAAATGGCTGTGAAATAACGTGGACGTTATTTCACTCAGGCTGCAGTGGCAGGCCTGTGTAAGAATTGTCAGAGCTCCCTATGGGTGGCAAAAGAAATGCTGCAGCCCATAGGGATCTCCTGGAACCCCAATACCCTGGTACCTCAGTACCATATACTAGGGAATTATAAGGGTGTTCCAGTAAGCCAATGTAAATTGGTAAAATTGGTCACTAGCCTGTTAGTGACAATTTGAAAGAAATGAGAGAGCATAACCACTGAGCTTCTGATTAGCAGAGCCTCAGTGAGACAGTTAGTCACTACACAGGTAACACATTCAGGCACACTTATGAGCACTGGGGCCCTGTGTGACAGGGTCCCAGTGACACATACAACTAAAACAACATATATACAGTGAAAAATGGGGGTAACATGCCAGGCAAGATGGTACTTTCCTACACCTACCTCAACCCGACCACAACGGCAGAACGGAGATACAATGCAGCACACAGGGCAACCCGCAACGTGATGGAGCGCACATTTGGCCTCCTGAAGAGTCGCTTCCGTTGCCTCCACAAGAGTGGAGGGGCACTACAGTACAGTCCAGAAACCACATGTAGAATAGTGGCTACTTGTGCAATCTTGCACAATATAGCTACAACCAGGGGCATAACTATAGAAATCAGTGACACTGAATCAGATGAGGATGACGATCCCATACCACCTCTACAGCCAGCAGACAGGACCAGTGCAGCAGAGGGACGGCAAAGGCGTGCTGACATCACACACAACCATTTCAGACGTGAGTATGTACAATCAAACTCTACTGACTACTGTAGCTATAGTGAGAAAAAAAGATTTATTCCTTTACGGCAGGTTAGTGGGGACACCAGAGTCAATGAGGCAGAAGTCACTTCCTCCTCCCTCGCACACCACTGGGGTGCCCAGTTGAATCACTGGCACCCTGAATGTCAGGCTCTGTGGCAGTGCTGCGCCTGGCACTGTGCCGTCTGTGGTCTGGAGCTGGTACGTGCACACTGCTGAGGCTTGAGGTGTCCTCCGTGTCCCCGAAGGCAACCTCACTGGGAGTGGCCGACCTCTGTCCCATTACTTGTTCGATCACAGTGGTGATCTGGACAAGGGCCTGGACCACATCCCTACTGGTGTGTGCAGCCTCTACCTGGGCCGCCACAGCACGACGGGCGATGAGGGCGGTGGAGTTGGCCATGCGATTGGAGGACCGGTAGTATGTCGCAAACATGGTGCGAAAACGGTGCTCATGTCTGCGTCTACTCAGTCTTTCTTGTCTCAGCTCCTCGCACAGGTCACGCACTGCAGTGGTCAGCTCCCTAGTGTCCTGGGAGGCCTGTACCTGTCCCTCACGCAGCTGGTTGATGTTATCATTCAGGGTGTCCAGTCTCCGATGCAGTCCAACCGTATTCCTATTGTGGACACTAAGGCTCCTGTCCAAACTTTGGATCCTTCTATTTTGCAGCCGCTGTTGCTGCAACATAGCAGCCTTAAGTCCACCAAACAGGGATGTCCCCTCAGCTGCCTCCTGCAATTGCTGTAGTGACACTGGGACACTTGGACGACGCGCTGCACGACCCCTGTCCTCCGGTACCTGGCTGCGCATCCCGGATGCAGATGGTGTGCCTGAACTCTCCTGCTGCACATCAGAGTCACCACTGAGGTCTGGTAGTGGTAACGGCCTAGGCTTGCGGCGCACACTTGGGAGATTGCTGGACCCACTGGTGGTGTTGTCAGAGGGCAGCTGTGTGTCCGTGTCCGCTACACCTGTCATTGCTGTGGCTGCTGTGCCAGGCCCACCTGCAACAACAATATGCAGCATGTCAGTTCTGTATGTTACATTATCTGTCCAGAAATGGCAATACAACTATACATACTGCTGTACATGGTGTAGTGTGTGTTGTGTTACCTTGGGTGTCACTATGCTTGCTAACATTATCATGCCACTGTCTGTACTAGTTTGTGGACCACCACTCCCATAATGCATTTTTTTTGCTGCTACTGAGATGTGGAGTGGACTACTTCAGACACTACTTCACATTACATGCTAATTCCTAAGGGGCTTTTATGCATGCACATACAGTGTTCACACAACAGAATTTGCACTTACTGTGAGAAAGTAGCCTCTTTCTAGCCTTGTTACCCCCACTTTTGGTCTGTTTGTGAGTGTATGTCAGGGTGTTTTCACTGTCTCACTGGGATCCTGCTAGCCAGGGCCCAGTGCTCTTAGTGAAAACCCTTTGTTTTCAGTATGTTTGTTATGTGTCACTGGGACCCTGCTAGTCAGGACCCCAGTGCTCATAAGTTTGTGGCCTATATGTATGTGTTCCCTGTGTGGTGCCTAACTGTCTCACTGAGGCTCTGCTAATCAGAACCTCAGTGGTTATGCTCTCTCTGTACAAATTGTCACTGACAGGCTAGTGACCAATTTCACCAATTTACATTGGCTTACTGGAACACCCTTATAATTCCCTAGTATATGGTACTGAGGTACCCAGGGTATTGGGGTTCCAGGAGATCCCTATGGGCTGCAGCATTTCTTTTGCCACCCATAGGGAGCTCTGACAATTCTTACACAGGCCTGCCACTGCAGCCTGAGTGAAATAACGTCCACGTTATTTCACAGCCATTTTTCACTGCACTTAAGTAACTTATAAGTCACCTATATGTCTAACGTTTACCTGGTAAAGGTTAGGTGCAAAGTTACTTAGTGTGAGGGCACCCTGGCACTAGCCAAGGTGCCCCCACATTGTTCAGGGCCAATTCCCCGGACTTTGTGAGAGCGGGGACACCATTACACGCGTGCACTACATATAGGTCACTACCTATATGTAGCTTCACAATGGTAACTCCGAATATGGCCATGTAACATGTCTATGATCATGGAATTGCCCCCTCTATACCATCCTGGCATAGTTGGCACAATCCCATGATCCCAGTGGTCTGTAGCACAGACCCTGGTACTGCCAAACTGCCCTTCCTGGGGTTTCACTGCAGCTGCTGCTGCTGCCAACCCCTCAGACAGGCATCTGCCGTCCTGGGGTCCAGCCAGGCCTGGCCCAGGATGGCAGAACAAAGAACTTCCTCTGAGAGAGGGTGTGACACCCTCTCCCTTTGGAAAATGGTGTGAAGGCAGGGGAGGAGTAGCCTCCCCCAGCCTCTGGAAATGCTTTCTTGGGCACAGATGTGCCCAATTCTGCATAAGCCAGTCTACACCGGTTCAGGGGACCCCTTAGCCCTGCTCTGGCGTGAAACTGGACAAAGGAAAGGGGAGTGACCACTCCCCTGACCTGCACCTCCCCTGGGAGGTGTCCAGAGCTCCTCCAGTGTGCTCCAGGCCTCTGCCATCTTGGAAACAGAGGTGCTGCTGGCACACTGGACTGCTCTGAGTGGCCAGTGCCACCAGGTGACGTCAGAGACTCCTTCTGATGGGCTCCTTCAGGTGTTGCTAGCCTATCCTCTCTCCTAGGTAGCCAAACCCTCTTTTCTGGCTATTTAGGGTCTCTGTCTCTGGGGAAACTTTAGCTAACTAATGCAAGAGCTCATCCGAGTTCCTCTGCATCTCTCTCTTCACCTTCTACCAAGGAATCGACTGCTGACCGCGCTGGAAGCCTGCAAAACTGCAACATAGTAGCAAAGACGACTACTGCAACTCTGTAACGCTGATCCTGCCGCCTTCTCGACTGTTTTCCTGGTGGTGCATGCTGTGGGGGTAGTCTGCCTCCTCTCTGCACTAGAAGCTCCGAAGAAATCTCCCGTGGGTCGACGGAATCTTCCCCCTGCAACCGCAGGCACCAAAAAGCTGCATTACCGGTCCCTTGGGTCTCCTCTCAGCACGACGAGCGAGGTCCCTCGAATCCAGCAACTCTGTCCAAGTGACCCCCAAAGTCCAGTGACTCTTCAGTCCAAGTTTGGTGGAGGTAAGTCCTTGCCTCACCTCGCAAGACTGCATTGCTGGGAACCGCGACTTTTGCAGCTACTCCGGCCTCCGTGCACTTCCGGCGGAAATCCTTTGTGCACAGTCCAGCCTGGGTCCACGGCACACTCACCTGCATTGCACGACCTCCTAAGTTGTTCTCCGGCGACGTGGGACTTCTTTGTGCGACTTCGGGTGAGCACCGTTTCACGCATCCTCGTAGTGCCAGTTTCTGGCACTTCTCCGGGTGATACCTGCTGCTAAGAGGGCTCCTTGTCTTGCTCGACGTCCCCTCTACCTCCTGGTCCAATTTGCGACCTCCTGGTCCCTCCTGGACCACAGCAGCGTCCAAAAACGCTATCCGCACGATTTGCAGCTAGCAAGGCTTGTTGGCGTCCTTTCGGCGAGAAAACACTTCTGCACGACTCTCCACAGCGAGAGGGATCCGTCCACCAAAGGGGAAGTCTCTAGCCCTTTTCGTTCCTTCAGAAACCTCAGCTTCTTCTGTCCAGTAGAAGATTCTTTGCCCCCGCAGCTGGCATTTCCTGGGCATCTGCCCATCTCCGACTTGCTTGTGACTTTTGGACTTGGTCCCCTTGTTCCACAGGTACCCAAGATTGGAAATCCATCGTTGTTGCATTGTTGGTTTGTGTCTTTCCTGCATTATTCCTCTAACACGACTTCTTTGTCCTTAGGGGAACTTTAGTGCACTTTGCACTCACTTTTCAGGGTCTTGGGGAGGGTTATTTTTCTAACTCTCACTATTTTCTAATAGTCCCAGCGACCCTCTACAAGGTCACATAGGTTTGGGGTCCATTCGTGGTTCGCATTCCACTTTTGGAGTATATGGTTTGTGTTGCCCCTATCCCTATGTGTCCCCATTGCATCCTATTGTAACTATACATTGTTTGCACTGTTTTCTTAGACTATATTGCATATTTTTGGTATTGTGTATATATATCTTGTGTATATTTCCTATCCTCTCACTGAGGGTACACTCTGAGATACTTTGGCATATTGTCATAAAAATAAAGTACCTTTATTTTTAGTATAACTGTGTATTGTGTTTTCTTATGATATTGTGCATATGACACTAAGTGGTACTATAGTAGCTTCACACGTCTCCTAGTTCAGCCTAAGCTGCTCTGCTAAGCTACCATTATCTATCAGCCTAAGCTGCTAGACACCCTATACACTAATAAGGGATAACTGGGCCTGGTGCAAGGTGCAAGTACCCCTTGGTACTCACTACAAGCCAGTCCAGCCTCCTACACTTACCTTGGCTGGTACTTGGTTGGGCCAAGGTGTCTGTCAGTGACCCCCTGTCACTGCTTCTGGTAGGAGGGTTGATTCCACTAGGTCCTCCAGTGGTGTCGCAGGTGGCTCGGTTGGTGGTCCACCTCCTGTGCTCCTGGCCTCTGCAAGTCGCCATGCCACCCTCTCCTTTGCCCGGGACCGCAGGTCACACCAGCGCTTCTTGATTTCATCTATGGAGCGCTGGGCCACTCCAATGGCGCAAATCTTGCTTTGGATATCCAGCCAGTCTCTCCTCTTCTCACTCTCTGGCACCTGGAGCGATGATTTACCAAACAGACGGTAATGGCTCCTCACTGTAGGAAAGTACCATCTTGCCTGGCATGTTACCCCCCATTTTTCACTGTATATATGTTGTTTTAGTTGTATGTGTCACTGGGACCCTGGTAACCCAGGGCCCCAGTGCTCATAAGTGTGCCTGAATGTGTTACCTGTTTAGTGACTGTCTCACTGAGGCTCTGCTAATCAGAACCTCAGTGGTTATGCTCTCTCATTTCTTTCCAAATTGTCACTAACAGGCTAGTGACCATTTTTACCAATTTACATTGGCTTACTGGAACACCCTTATAATTCCCTAGCATATGGTACTGAGGTACCCAGGGTATTGGGGTTCCAGGAGATCCCTATGGGCTGCAGCATTTCTTTTGCCCCCCATAGGGAGCTCTGACAATTCTTACACAGGCCTGCCACTGCAGCCTGAGTGAAATAACGTCCACGTTATTTCAAAGCCATTTTACACTGCACTTAAGTAACTTATAAGTCACCTATATGTCTAACCTTTACCTGGTAAAGGTTAGGTGCAAAGTTACTTAGTGTGAGGCCACCCTGGCACTAGCCAAGGTGCCCCCACATTGTTCAGAGCCAATTCCCTGAACTTTGTGAGTGCCGGGACACCATTACACGCGTGCACTACATATAGGTCACTACCTATATGTAGCTTCACAATGGTAACTCCGAATATGGCCATGTAACATGTCTATGATCATGGAATTGCCCCCTCTATGCCATCCTGGCATAGTTGGCACAATCCCATGATCCCAGTGGTCTGTAGCACAGACCCTGGTACTGCCAAACTGCCCTTCCTGGGGTTTCACTGCAGCTGCTGCCAACCCCTCAGACAGGCATCTGCCCTCCTGGGGTCCAGCCAGTCCTGGCCCAGGATGGCAGAACAAAGGACTTCCTCTGAGAGAGGGTGTTACACCCTCTCCCTTTGGAAAATGGTGTGAAGGCAGGGGAGGAGTAGCCTCCCCCAGCCTCTGGAAATGCTTTCTTGGGCACAGATGTGCCCAATTCTGCATAAGCCAGTCTACACCGGTTCAGGGGACCCCTTAGCCCTGCTCTGGTGCGAAACTGGACAAAGGAAAGGGGAGTGACTACTCCCCTGACCTGCACCTCCCCTGGGAGGTGTCCAGAGCTCCTCCAGTGTGCTCCAGACCTCTGCCATCTTGGAAACAGAGGTGCTGCTGGCACACTGGACTGCTCTGAGTGGCCACTGCCACCAGGTGACGTCAGAGACTCCTTGTGATAGGCTCCTTCAGGTGTTGCTAGCCTATCCTCTCTCCTAAGTAGCCAAACCCTCTTTTCTGGCTATTTAGGGTCTCTGTCTCTGGGGAAACGTGAGATAACGAATGCAAGAGCTCATCCGAGTTCCTCTGCATCTCTCTCTTCACCTTCTGCCAAGGAATCGACTGCTGACCGCGCTGGAAGCCTGCAAACCTGCAACATAGTAGCAAAGACGACTACTGCAACTCTGTAACGCTGATCCTGCCGCCTTCTCGACTGTTTTCCTGCTTGTGCATGCTGTGGGGGTAGTCTGCCTCCTCTCTGCACCAGAAGCTCCGAAGAAATCTCCCGTGGGTCGACGGAATCTTCCCCCTGCAACCGCAGGCACCAAAAAGCTGCATTACCGGTCCCTTGGGTCTCCTCTCAGCACGACGAGCGAGGTCCCTCGAATCCAGCGACTCTGTCCAAGTGACCCCCACAGTCCAGTGACTCTTCAGTCCAAGTTTGGTGGAGGTAAGTCCTTGCCTCACCTCACTGGGCTGCATTGCTGGGAACCGCGACTTTTGCAGCTACTCCGGCCCCTGTGCACTTCCGGCGGAAATCCTTTGTGCACAGCCAAGCCTGGGTCCACTGCACTCTAAACTGCATTGCACGACTTTCTAAGTTGGTCTCCGGCGACGTGGGACTCCTTTGTGCGACTTCGGGTGAGCACCGTTTCACGCATCCTCGTAGTGCCTGTTTCTGGCACTTCTCCGGGTGCTACCTGCTGCTGAGAGGGCTCCTTGTCTTTCTCGACGTCCCCTCTCCCTCCTGGTCCAATTTGCGACCTCCTGGTCCCTCCTGGGCCACAGCAGCGTCCAAAAACGCTAACCGCACGATTTGCAGCTAACAAGGCTTGTTGGCGTTGTTTCGGCGGGAAAACACTTCTGCACGACTCTCCACGGCGAGAGGGATCCGTCCACCAAAGGGGAAGTCTCTAGCCCTTTTCGTTCCTGCAGAAACCGCAGCTTCTTCTGTCCAGTAGAAGCTTCTTTGCACCCGCAGCTGGCATTTCCTGGGCATATGCCCATCTCCGACTTGCTTGTGACTTTTGGACTTGGTCCCCTTGTTCCACAGGTACCCTAGATTGGAAATCCACAGTTGTTGCATTGTTGGTTTGTGTCTTTCCTGCATTATTCCTCTAACACGACTTCTTTGTCCTTAGGGGAACTTTAGTGCACTTTGCACTCACTTTTCAGGGTCTTGGGGAGGGTTATTTTTCTAACTCTCACTATTTTCTAATAGTCCCAGCGACCCTCTACAAGGTCACATAGGTTTGGGGTCCATTCGTGGTTCGCATTCCACTTTTGGAGTATATGGTTTGTGTTGCCCCTATCCCTATGTTTCCCCATTGCATCCTATTGTAATAATACATTGGTTGCACTGTTTTCTAAGACTATACTGCATATTTTTGCTATTGTGTATATATATCTTGTGTATATTTCCTATCCTCTCACTGAGGGTACACTCTGAGATACTTTGGCATATTGTCATAAAAATAAAGTACCTTTATTTTTAGTATAACTGTGTATTGTGTTTTCTTATGATATTTTGCATATGACACTAAGTGGTTCTGTAGTAGCTTCACCCGTCTCCTAGTTCAGCCTAAGCTGCTCTGCTAAGCTACCATTATCTATCAGCCTAAGCTGCTAGACACCCTATACACTAATAAGGGATAACTGGGCCTGGTGCAAGGTGCAAGTACCCCTTGGTACTCTCTACAAGCCAGTCCAGCCTCCTACACTCACCACCTCCTCTGTTAGGATCTCCAGCTCCTGCTCACTGAACTTGAGCTTCCTCTCCTGCTTCTCAGATCCTGGACCTTGGGGCTCAATTGTGGCTCAGATGATGCTGCTCCTTCACAGTGCTTCTCACAGTGGCTGGGCTGCTCTCACTCTTGATGCTGGCTTGGGTGTGGCTCTTGTACCTGCCTGGGATGACTCATTTCCTGCTGATGAGTCATCAAGCCCCTCCAGGTGTGCATTCTGGAACTTTCTCGCATTTTGCGTTTTTTTTTTTTTTTTTTTTTTTTAACGAATCGCAAAAAAATCCCAAATTGCAAGAATGCATCTTAATTTTGTTACATGGCCAATTGCGACTCGGAAATTGAGATTTCTTAAAATTTGCATTTTGCGATTCGCAAACCCCAGTTTTCATACATCTGGCCCCATATTTCTACACCCCAAGAACGGTAATTAGTACCATATCACGGAATAACAAAGGTTTAAATTCCCTGAACAAATGCCAACTAATCTAGAAATATATCATTGATACTGTAGGAAAGTACCATCTTGCCTGGCATGTTACCCCCATATTTCTCTGTATATATGTTGTTTTAGTTGTATGTGTCACTGGGACCCTGCCAGCCAGGGCCCCAGTGCTCATACGTTTGTGCCCTGTATGTGTTCCCTGTGTGATGCCTAACTGTCTCACTGAGGCTCTGCTAACCAGAACCTCAGTGGTTATGCTCTCTCTGCCTTCCAAATTTGTCACTCACACAATTTCACCAATTCACATTGGCATACTGGAACACCCTTATAATTCCCTAGTATATGGTACTGAGGTACCCAGGGTATTGGGGTTCCAGGAGATCCCTATGGGCTGCAGCATTTCTTTTGCCACCCATAGGGAGCTCTGACAATTCTTACACAGGCCTGCCACTGCAGCCTGAGTGAAATAACGTCCACGTATTTCACAGCCATTTTACACTGCACTTAAGTAACTTATAAGTCACCTATATGTCTAACCTTTACCTGGTAAAGGTTAGGTGCAAAGTTACTTAGTGTGAGGGCACCCTGGCACTAGCCAAGGTGCCCCCACATTGTTCAGAGCCAATTCCCTGAACTTTGTGAGTGCGGGGACACCATTACACGCGTGCACTATACATACGTCACTACCTATGTATAGCGCCACAATGGTAACTCCAAACATGGCCATGTAACATGTCTAAGATCATGGAATTGTCACCCCAATGCCATTCTGGCATTGGGGAGACAATTCCATAATCCCCCGAGTCTCTAGCACAGACCTGGGTACTGCCAAACTGCCTTTCCCGGGGTTTCACTGCAGCTGCTGCTGCTGCCAACCCCTCAGACAGGTTTCTGCCCTCCTGGGGTCCAGCCAGGCTTGGCCCAGGAAGGCAGAACAAAGGACTTCCTCAGAGAGAGGGTGTTACACCCTCTCCCTTTGGAAAAAGGTGTCAGGGCTGGGGAGGAGTAGCCTCCCCCAGCCTCTGGAAATGCTTTGATGGGCACAGATGGTGCCCATCTCTGCATAAGCCAGTCTACACCGGTTCAGGGATCCCCCAGCCCTGCTCTGGCGCGAAACTGGACAAAGGAAAGGGGAGTGACCACTCCCCTGACCTGCACCTCCCAGGGGAGGTGCCCAGAGCTCCTCCAGTGTGCTCCAGACCTCTGCCATCTTGGAAACAGAGGTGCTGCTGGCACACTGGACTGCTCTGAGTGGCCAGTGCCAGCAGGTGACGTCAGAGACCCCTTCTGATAGGCTCTTACCTGTCTTGCTAGCCTATCCTCCTTCCTAGGTAGCCAAACCTACTTTTCTGGCTATTTAGGGTCTCTCCTCTGGGGAATTCTTCGGATAACGAATGCAAGAGTTCACCAGAGTTCCTCTGCACTTCCCTCTAAGACTTCTGCCGAGGATCTACCCTTGACTGCTCCAGGACGCCTGCAAAACCGCAACAAAGTAGCAAGACGACTACTGCAACCTTGTATCGCTGATCCTGCCGCCTTCTCGACTGTTTTCCTGGTGGTGCATGCTCTGGGGGTCATCTGCCTTCACCCTGCACTGGAAGCCAAGCAGAAATCTCCCGGGGGTCGACGGAATCTTCCCCCTGCTAATGCAGGCACCAAAAGGCTGCATCACCAGTCCTCTGGGTCGCCTCTCATCCTGACGAGCGTGGTCCCTGGAACACAGGAACTCTATCCAAGTGACTCCCACAGTCCAGTGATCCTTCAGTCCAAGTTTGGTGGAGGTAAGTCCTTGCCTCCCCTCGCTAGACTGCAAACCTGTGTACTGCGTGATTTGCAGCTGCTCCGGCTTCTGTGCACTCCTCCAAAGACTCCTTGCACAGCCTAGCCTGGGTCCCCAGCACTCCATCCTGCAGTGTTCAACCCTCTGAGTTGGACTCTGACATCGTGGGACCCTCCTTTGTGACTCTGAGCCAGCTCCGGTTCACAAATCTTCTAAGTGCCTGCTCCGGTACTTCTGCGGGTGCTGCCTGCTTCTGTGGGGGCTTTCTGAGTTGCTGAGCGCCCCCTCTGTCTCATCCTCAAAGGGGCGACATCCTGGTCCTTCCTGGTCCCCAGCAGCACCCAAAAACCTCTACCGTGACCCTTGTAGCTAGCAAGGCTTGTTTGCGGTATTTTGCGTGGGAACACTTCTGCAACCTTCAGCACACTGTGGGACATCTTCCATCCAAAGGAGAAATTCCTAGCTCTCTTTGTTGTTGCAGAATCCTAAGCTTCTTCCATCTGGAGGCAGCTTCCTTGCACCTTCATCCGGGGTTTCCTGGGCTCGTGCCCCCACGGCCCCCCACCCTCCACCCGGGCACTATCGCGACTCTTGGACTTGGTCCCCTTGCCTTGCAGGTCCTCAGGTCCAGGAATTAGTCTTCAGTGCTTTGCTGGTGTTTGTGGTTCTTGCAGAATCCCCCTATCACGACTATTGTGTTCTCTTGGGGTAGTAGGTGTACTTTACTCCTACTTTTCAGGGTCTTGGGGTTGGGTATCTTGGACACCCTGACTGTTTTCTTAAAGTCCCTCTACAAGCTCCCATAGGTCTGGGGTCCATTCATGATTCGCATTCCACTTTTGGAGTATATGGTTTGTGTTGCCCCTAGACCTATGTTTGCCTGTTGCATCCTATTGTAATTCTATACTGTTTGCATTACTTTTCTGACTCTTACTTACCTGTTTTGGGTTTGTGTACATATAAGTTGTGTATATTACTTACTTTCTTACTGAGGGTACTCACAGAGATACTTGTGGCATATTGTCATAAAAATAAGGTACCTTTATTTTTAGTAACTCTGTGTATTGTGTTTTGTTAGGATATTGTGCATATGATATAAGTGGTATTGTAGGAGCTTTGCATGTCTCCTAGTTCAGCCTAAGCTGCTTTGCCATAGCTACCTTTTATCAGCCTAAGCTGCTAGAAACACCTGTATTCTACTAATAAGGGATAACTGGGCCTGGCACAGGGTGTAAGTACTGCAATGTACCCACTATAAGCCAGGCCAGCCTCCTACAGCGAGTGAGTAGGTGTGTGTATTGTGATGCACACATGCACCCCCACTTACATGCAAGTCTGCGAGTGAGTGGGGGTGTCTGTGTTGATGCGTGCAGTCAGGTGGGGGTCTTCGTATGGATAAGGTGTGCAAGTGTGCGGATGGGGGTGTGAATGTGTGCGTGGTGGGGGTGTGCATGTATGCAGAGGGGGGTGAATGATTGTGGAGGTGGGTGCGTACGTGTGAGTGGGTGTGTATGTCAGTGTGGGAGTGGGTGGGGGTGTTAGTATGGATGTGTGCTGTTGGGGGGAGTGTTTGGAAGTGTGCTTATAGGTGGGGGGGTGTCTGAATGTGTGTGACATGTGGGGGTGCGTGTGCCGGCAACCGGAAGGGAGATTCCTGTCGCCAGGTGTGAAAAGCCTGGCGGTTCGCTGCCTCCTAATATGGCCGGCACCCTTAGGCCTGCCGCCGGCCGGGAAGAGCTTATCGCCGGCTGTGGCAGTCCGACCGGACCAGCAGGAGAGGTGGCCAAACCCCACGACTCGTAATGCAGCAGTCTTTACCGCTGGGTCCGCAGCGGATAGATGGCCGCCGCGAGTTTGGCGATCTCATGACCACCAAAATCATAATGAGGGCCCAAATCTTCATGTTGTGTTTCAGTAACAACTCCATCCATTGTGCAGTAATGTTGCATAAACTACCAGTTTGGCATAGTTTAAGGTTTGCTTTCTCTGCTATGGGTGAGACAAGTAAACTTGATTCAATTGTCCAGCGCTGAATGTGAAAACAGATGATTGTAGCCCTGCAGAACTCTACCCAAGATATTGTTGAAGTACAGTTATTGCTTTTGGGTTACTAACAATCCCTAAAAAAGGAATCGGGGGCGCTTGGGTAACAGAAACAAACATATTGCATTATTCAAAATATCACTCACACACTGCACTAATAAGAATTGAGACTTTTAAATAAAAAGCATTTATTATGACAGGAATAAACTGTTTCTCAATATGTCTACAATATATACACAAGATATCATAAAAACAGCAAGAAGGCCCGTTGTAAGTAACAAGAATAAAATAAACATTTCTAACATTGTTTAGAATGTTATTTAAAACCCAACACCCTAAAACCTACTTGTATGCACAATAATGAGAGACCTTGGAATGCGGAGCAACTTGCAGTCTGGAGTTTCTTAGGGAGAAGAGATGCACCACATACCTTGTTGACAGCAGTAGGTGTCTTTAATCAGTGGAGGTCTGAAGACAGTGTGCCCTGTGAAGGGCAAGTGCTCTGCAGTAGTATCCTTCCTCCGGGACTCGGCTTTACCACCACTGGGCAAGTATTGACATCTTCAAAGTGTGCTGGCACTAGGTGAGACCGTCTTCTGGCGGAGTATCCTGTGATAATCTGGGCAAAGGCCCTTGCCTCACAAGTGGTCAAATGTCAGTCCTTGTATATTAAATCTTATCAGAGATTGGAATTTCTGATATAAGTTTAGGAATGTCTGAGATAGAATATATGCATCAAGGTGTGTCTCTCAGACATTTCCTTATGAACCAATACAGACTACACTATTTTGGCTGTATGTCTCTGCTTGTTCATATTTGACCTTGACATGGTGATAAATAGATATTTGCCACAGTCTTTTGTCGAATCTGGTATTATATCTATTTGATTAATCAAACGACCTGACACTCATTTCACAGATATGGTCAGATGACATCTGCGTCAAATGGCAGACATGACCATGAATCTGCATCCAGTGAGACAGGTGTTGACTTTCGTTATCTAAAATGTTGACCTCAGTTGCCTAAAGTGGCAACCTCCATCGTCTAAAATGGTGACCCGATTGTCTAAATAAGGTGGCGATGCCCATTATCTAAAGATGATGAGGGGGCGTACTTAAAAAGAAGTTAGATGAGTCAGACCTTAGGGGGTTTGTCATCCCTGGCAGGAATGTCTGAATGTGACATCATAGGGGTGTAATCTAACACAGAGGGGCTTAGGTAATGTGTAGAGACATACATGCTCTTAACTTATTAGGATCTAGAATGCCTAAAACATGATAAATATCTAAATACAATGTGTGTATGTGTATCTATCTATCTTGAAAAAAAAAACAAAGGTTACAGGGACGTTATAGTTAGGTTCTGAATTTACTCATACAAAACTGTAAGAAATGGGGTTTTTGGTTGACAGTCAGGTTACCCTCTGTTCAAGCAAGGACCCTCACTCTAGTCAGGGTAAAAGAGAATCACCCCCAGCTAACCCCTGCTTAGCCCCTTGGTAGCTTGGCAGAGAAGTAGGCTTAACTTCAGAGTGCCAGGTGTAAAGTATTTGTACCAACACACACAGTAACTCAATGAAAACACTACAAAATGACACAAAACCAGTTTAGAAAAATAGGTAATATTTATCTAAACAAAACAAGACCAAAACGACAAAAATCCGACATACACAAGTTATGAATTTTTAAAGATTAAACTCAAAAATAGCGCTTAGAAACACAAAATGCTTCAATGAGGTGTTAACACGGCGTTGTGACGGAGTCGTTCCCAACAAACCGACACCTGCGGCGCCGGACACGGAGTCGCGTAGACCCACAAGTACAGTACCTTTGGTGAAGAGTGAAAGCGAGTCAATGTGCGAAGTCGCGGAATCGCAGCGTCGGTGCAAAATGTTGATTCCGCGCACTTCGAGCGGCGTCGGTCATGACGTGGTGCGGCGACTTCCACGGAGTAGTGGACTTAAGCGGGGCTGCAGCGGCGTCGGGCCTGCGAAGATCGCCGCGTTCCAGCGAAGATCACGGAGTCGGGTGCAGGCAGTGTCACCTGATTCAGCAGCGGCGTCGGTCCTAAGTCGTCCGAAGTTGATGTCCTTGGATTTCCACCAGCTTTCCTTTCAAGGGCCCAGGGACTGAATAGGGCACCACTTGTCAGAGCAGGAGTCTCCCCAGAGACTCCAGGTGCTGGCAGAGAGCAGTCTTTACTGTCCCTGAGACTTCAAACAAAAGGAGGCAAGCTCTAAATCAAGCCCTTGGAGAGTTCTTCACAAGTTGGAAGGCACACAAAGTCCAGTCTTTGCCCTCTTACTCTGGCAGAAGCAGCAACTGCAGGATAGCTCCACAAAGCACAGCCACAGGCAGGGCAGCACTTCTCCTCAGCTCTTCAGCTCTTCTCCAGTCAGAGGTTCCTCTTGATGTCCAGAAGTGATCTAAATTAGTCTGTGGTTTTGGGTGCCCTTCTTATACCCAATTTCTCCTTTGAAGTAGGCCTACTTCAAAGTGAAGTCTCTTTTAAATGTGTAATCCTGCCTTGCTCAGGCCAGGCGCCAGACACTCACCATGGGGTCGGAGACTGCATTGTGTGGGGACAGGCACAGCCCTTTCAGGTGTGAGCGACCACTCCTCTCCTCCCTCCTAGCACAGATGGCTCATCAGGAAATGCAGGCTACACCCCAGCTCCTTTTGTGTCCCTGTCTAGTGTGAGGTGCAACCAGCCCAACTGTCAAACTGACCCAGACAGGGAATCCACAAACAGGCAGAGTCACAGAAATGGTATAAGCAAGAAAATGCACACTTTCTAAAAGTGGCATTTTCAAACGCACAATCTTAAAATCAACTTTACTAAAAGATGTATTTTTAAATTGTGAGCTCAGAGACCCCAAACTCCACATGTCCATCTGCTCCCAAAGGGAATCTGCACTTAAATCAGATTTAAAGGTAGCCCCCATGTTAACCTATGAGAGGGACAGACCTTGCAACAGTGAAAAACTAATTTAGCAATATTTCACTGTCAGGACATATAAAACACATTACTATATGCCCTACATTAACCATACACTGCACCCTGCCCTTGGGGCTACCTAGGGCCTACCTTAGGGGTGCCTTACATGCAAGAAAAGGGAAGGTTTAGGCCTGGCAAGTGGGTACACTTGGCAAGTCGAATTTACAGTTAAAACTGCACACTCAGACACTGCAGTGGCATGTCTGAGATATGATTACAGAGCTACTTATGTGGGTGGCACAACCAGTGCTGCAGGTCCACTAGTAGCATTTGATTTACAGGTTCTGGCACCAGTAGTGCACT
Source organism: Pleurodeles waltl (assembly GCF_031143425.1). Taxonomy (NCBI): domain Eukaryota; kingdom Metazoa; phylum Chordata; class Amphibia; order Caudata; family Salamandridae; genus Pleurodeles; species Pleurodeles waltl. Next base: position 187,082,322 of record NC_090443.1, read on the forward strand.
TACTAGGGACTTAATAGTAAATCAAATATGCCAATCATGGATAAACCAATTACATACAATTTACACAGAGAGCATATGCACTTTAGCACTGGTTAGCAGTGGTAAAGTGCTCAGAGTTCAAAAGCCAACAGCAGCAGGTCAGACAAAATAGGAGGCAGGAGGCAAAAAGACTGGGGATGACCCAGCAAACAGGGCCATTTCCAACAAAAACCATAAAAATTCAGCAGATATAGTTAGTTATCTCAAGTAACTATACCTCGCGCCCTAACGTTATCATAACTTGCATCCTCGCCATGCACAGTTTTCTTATCAATAATTTTATTGCAAATGTTGCAGTAATAATATCAAAGATGCCAAAGAGGATGTCATTAATGATATAATATGTGGCATAATTAGCTGTGCACGGCAAAGGTGTGAGTTATAGTTACCTTTAGGCACAAGTTGTAATTACTTGAAATAACTCTATAACTGTTAAAACATTTTTATGGTTTTGTACAAGTAAATTCAGAGCCTAACTATAACGTCCATGTAACCTTTGTTTTTTTTCAGTGAATTTCTATAGGTTTTTAACATAAAGTAATTTTAATTATTATACGTTAATCTAACCACCCTGACACATGGTCTTTGGCCATGCACAGCCTTTAGCTGTGCACAGCTGGGGTTGACCACAGGGCCTGGCCTATGGCCACGACCTGCCCTTATAACCACCTAACCCTACGCCGCGCAGAGCCTTTGGCCTTGCGAGCTGGGGGTTGGCCACAGGGCTTGTCTCTGTCAGTGACTCTAAGTGGGTGTGTAAGTGTCTGAGTGGGTCTGAAAGTGGGTGCATGGGTGTATGAGTAGGCGCATGGGTCTGAGTGAATGAATTAGTGTATGAATGAGTGTGAATTTTGTTTTCATATTCGAGGATATTTGAGAATATTCTCAAATATTCATGAATATCACGCATGGTGAAGAAAAATCATTTTAAACCCATAATGTGACCCCTAAACACCCCTATATCACACCATTAGGGTCAGAGTACCTCCACCCAGACTCCTAATACCACTATAATTTCTTTTTTCCATCCAGGGACCCTCTCCCATCATATAAAATGGATGTCGCAACTTTCTAGTCTGGTTGTGCCCAGCCAATTGCAGCACTTCTATTTACGAGCATATTTGCTAATATTAGTGAATATTTGCGATTTATTCGCAGCCAGAGATACACAAATATGGATTTTCCTTAATTTCTTGTAAAGTACTGAATGAATTTACACCACATATCCAAAGGGGTAACCTGCGTACTGAAAGCTACCTTTCTGCCAAATTTTTTGTAATTCCATTAACATGGGAAACGCACGTGCTTGGCGGATCACCCCAAAACTTTCAATGCACAACAAGAATCACTGGCACAGTTTTTATTTTAAAATTTTTTTGAAGTTTGTCAAACTGTGCCAAAGATATAGGCAAGACAAAAAACACTTTTTCTATGGAAACATGGTCCTAACTATAACTATCTACGGGCGACCACCAGTGGGTCATATATATTTATATTTATAATAATGTATTAAAATAAAACAAAGGTGATAGGGATGTACCAAACCATAAAAATTCACCAGAAAGTTATCTCAAGTAACTATAACTTTTGCCCTTCGGTAACTATAACTGGCGCCCTGCCATGCACAGTTTCTTTTCATCAAAAATGTTACTGTAGCTATTATATTGATATCAGGCCTTGAAAAATCATAAAAATGCTACTCAACCTAACTGTAATGTACTTGACCCATAAACGGGTCTCAAATTTTGTGGTCCCAGGCAAATAGTTTAGAGTCGCCTTTTTCTTCATTCTCACATATGATTGCACCTTCAAATATGTGAGATTAGAATTTCTGCAGTACAAAAAAAACTATTTTGTTTGATTAAGTAGACTAAAGTTTGCTGCATGCATCACAAGAATCTAGCCCACATATAGGGGACACATCATCCATGACTTCTTTTAGTTTGCTAACAGCATTGCCATCAGGGCAGGAGTGTTTGGTTAAACATTCAATTTTAATAAATATATTACTAAACCATGATGCGGTAGCATATTGTCATCTACACATGTCCACAAATCTCTCCACTAACTTACAGCTTTACTGATAAAACTATATAGTGTATTAACAATCTGAAAATGGGGTTTCACAAAACATATCCTTTGCACTTCAACACATGAAGTATTCTGATTCGTTTTCATCCTATTAAAATATTTTTTTCTTCACACAAAGATATAAAAAAAATGGGCTTTCACAACTACTGAAATATATTTTGGAATGTTTGCACTGTATGTACATTTATTTTACATTCTAAACAGCCAGTCACACAGTTTCCCTTAGAAAGGCCTAGAACTCTGCAGTCAGAAAGAAAATTACTTTGAAGACAAACTGACTTTTGACCTCTGTCTGGGAACACAGAGCAAATGTGACATAAGAACAAGATTTAAAGGCATCTTTTATTGCCCTTCCCCTTTTCACTTGAACAGAACACCTGTTTTGTCAACTTGCCAGAAGTGGCAAGTAAGTCCTAAAAATAGCTCAACCTTATGTTTTGCCATACTGCTGACTGAGCCAAAATATGCACACTGAGAGAAGTCAGAAGGATTTTCTGGAATGCACTTCTTAGTCGAAAGAAGACATTTATGATATCTTTTGCAAGGCTCCAGAAGATAGGTCAGTATAACCAAAAGTGCACTTTTAAAATATGCAACAATGAAGTAAGAACACGTACAAAGAATCTTCAATCTATAAATAGCAAATATATAAATGTAAAAATACAAACTTTTATTTATATATATATATATATATATATATATATATATATATATATATATACACACACACACACACACACACACACACACACACACACACACACACACACACACACACACACACACACACAATGCAAAGCACATAATAAATAAAAATGAATTACCGTAGGGCCTGTCTGGTGCCTCATCTTTCTCCTGCCAACAAGTCCTTGACCCCGGTTCGACCGCAACGAGAAGGAGAGAGATCTACCCTCACGGAAAATGATCAGGCATTCGACTTCTCAATCCTGACTGAGGTCCCGGAATCCCCCACTGTCGACCTGGGACTCTTATATACCTTAAACAAGCGAGGAAGAAGATTTCTGGAAAAACACCTCCCGCTCTGCAAGAAGTATTAAAAAATGCTGCCTATTTTAGGTCAGTGTTGAAAGAAACAGGTTGAAACTGGCCAGTTTCCCAAGGTGTCTCTCCCAAGCCTAAGCCATTCCCTGCTGTACCATAAACATCATTCTAGTATATCCTTATCGTATTGACTGCCCACCTCCTCCACGATATGTCCTAGCCCTTTGGTGAGAAAAGAACAAGCAGTCACATAGAATAGAAAACATGTTGCATAACATGTTTTGTACGGAAAAATACTCGCACTTTTAATGTGGCGGAGAAGCTAAGGCTAAGCTGACTACAAAATGGAGACTGTAACTTGTCACTGCTATTGTGACCGTGGACAGCTAAGCCAAGTGCAAAGTGGTGCGACACGGAGTCAAAGGTCCAAACACAGATATGACTACTTTCCGCCCTTTGACCAGTGGCTCGTGTAGCATGTAGGTTTAAAATCAACTTTTTTTGGTCTAAACATTGCAAGCCAATTAGGAATACATTGTACACAGCAACATAATGATATAATAATAGCTAGTACCACAGAAATTCCAGCCAAAACTTTTTGTAGTTGTCCAATATCAGGTAACCACTGAAACAACCAGTCCCACCATCTCTGATCCATATCCTGTTTGTCACTGCTATTGTGACGGTGGAAAGCTAAGCCAAGTGCAAAGTGGTGCGACACGGAGTCAAAGGTCAAAACACAGATATGACTACTTTCCGCCCTTTGACCAGTGACTCGTGTAGCCTATAGGTTTAAAATAAACTTTTTTTCGGTCTAAACATTGCAAGCAAATTAGGAATACATTGTACACAGCAACATAATGATATAATAAGAGCTAGTACCACAGAAATTCCAGACAAAACTTTGCGTAATTGTCCAATATCAGGTAACCACTGAAACAACCAGTCCCACCATCCCTGATCCATATCCTGTTTTACCCCTTTCACTAATGTATGTAGTATATCAATGTGGGCCTGGATAGATTTATAGTTAGGCTCTCATTTGTAGGAGGCTGGCCTGGCTTGTAGTGGGTACCAAGGGGTACTTACACTCTGTACCAGGTCCAGTTATCCCTTATTAGTGTAGAAGAGGTGTTTCTAGCAGCTTAGGCTGATAGAAGGTAGCTATAACAGAGCAGCTTAGGCTGAACTAGGAGACATGTAAAGCTCCTACTATACCACTGGTGTCATACGCACAATATCATAAGAAAACACAATACAAAGATATACTAAAAATAAAGGTACTTTATTTTTATGACAATATGCCAAAAGTATCTCAGTGAGTACCCTCAGTATGAGGATGCCAAATATACACAAGATATATGTACACAATACCAAAAATATGCAGTAATAGCAAAAGGAAGTAATGCAAGCAATGTAAAGTTACAGTAGATTGCAATAGGAGCACATAGGTATAGGGGCAACACAAACCATATACTCCAAAAGTGGAATGCGAACCATGAAAGGACCCCAAACCTATGTGAGCTTGTAGAGGGTCGCTGGGACTGTAAGAAAACAGTGAGGGTTAGAAAAATAGCCCACCCTAAGACCCTGAAAAGTAGGTGTAAAGGGCACCTATATTCCCCAGAGAGCACAGAAGTCGTGATAGGGGAATTCTGCAAGGAAGACCAACACCAACAAAGCAACCAAAGTGGATTTCCGGACGAGAGTACCTGTAGAACAAGGGGACCAAGTCCAAGAGTCGCGACAAAGTCGAGAGTGGGCAGATGCCCACGAAATGCCAGCTGAGGATGCAAAGAAGCTGCCACCGAATGGTAGAAGCTGTGGATTCTGCAAGAACGAAGAGGGCTAGAAACTTCCCCTTTGGAGGATGGATGTCGCACGTCGTGAAGAAGCTTGCAGAGGTGTTACCACGCCTAAAGACTGCAAACAAGCCTTGCTAGCTGCAAGGGTCGCGGTTAGGGTTTTTGGATGCTGCTGTGGCCCAGGAGGGACCAGGATGTCGCCACTTGGATGAGGAGACAGAGGGGGCTCCCAGCAAGTCAGGGAGCCCTCACAGAAGCAGGCAGCACCCGTAGAAGTACCGGAACAGGCACTTGGAAGAGGAGTGAACCGAAGCTCACCCTAAGACACAAAAGGGAGTCCCAAGACGCCGGAGGCCAACTCAGGAGGTTGTGCACTGCAGGTTAGAGTGTCGGGGACTCGGGCTTGGCTGTGCACAAAGGAAATCCTGGAAGAGTGCACAGGAGCCGGAGCAGCTGCAAATCACGCGTACCCAGCAATGCAGTCTAGCGTGGGGAGGCAGGGACTTACCTCCACCAAACTTGGACTGAAGAGACACTGGACTGTGGGAGTCACTTGGACAGAGTTGCTGAGTTCCAGGGACCACGCTCGTCGTGCTGAGAGGGGACCCAGAGGACCGGTGATGCAGTCTTTTGCTGCCTGTGGTGGCAGGGGGAAGATTCCGTCGTCCCACGGGAGATTTCTTCAGAGCTCCTGGTGCAGAAAGGAGGCAGGCTACCCCCAGAGCATGCACCACCAGGAAACAGGCGAGAAAGCGGCAGGATCAGCGATACAAGGTTGCAGTAGTCGTCTTTGCTACTTTGTTGCGGTTTTGCAGGCGTCCCGAGCAGTCAGCGGTCGATCCTTTGGCAGAAGGTGAAGAGAGAGATGCAGAGGAACTCTGATGAGCTCTTGCATTCGTTATCTAAAGAATTCCCCAAAGCAGAGACCCTAAATAGCCAGAAAAAGAGGTTTGGCTACCTAGGAAGGAGGATAGGCTAGCAACACAGGTAAGAGCCTATCAGAAGGAGTCTCTGACGTCACCTGCTGGCACTGGCCACTCAGAGCAGTCCAGTGTGCCAGCAGCACCTCTGTTTTCAAGATGGCAGAGGTCTGGAGCACACTGGAGGAGCTCTGGGCTCCTCCCCTGGGAGGTGCAGGTCAGGGGAGTGGTCACTCCCCTTTGTCCAGTTTCGCGCCAGAGCAGGGCTGGGGGATCCCTGAACCGGTGTAGACTGGCGTATGCAGAAATGGGCACAATCTGTGCCCATCAAAGCATTTCCAGAGGCTGGGGGAGGCTACTCCTCCCCAGCCCTGACACCTTTTTCCTAAGGGAGAGGGTGTAACACCCTCTCTCTGAGGAAGTCCTTTGTTCTGCCTTCCTGGGCCAAGCTTGGCTGGACCCCAGGAGGGCAGAAACCTGTCTGAGGGGTTGGCAGCAGCAGCTGCAGTGAAACCCCGGGAAAGGCAGTTTGGCAGTACCCGGGTCTGTGCTAGAGACTCGGGGGATCATGGCATTGGGGTGACAATTCCATGATCTTAGACATGTTACATGGCCATGTTCGGAGTTACCATTGTGACGCTATACATAGGTAGTGACCTATGTATAGTGCACGCGTGAAATGGTGTCCCCGCACTCACAAAGTCCGGGGAATTTGCCCTGAACGATGTGGGGGCACCTTGGCTAGTGCCAGGGTGCCCACACACTAAGTAACGTAGCACCCAACCTTCACCAGGTGAAGGTTAGACATATAGGTGACTTATAAGTTACTTAAGTGCAGTGGTAAATGGCTGTGAAATAACGTGGACGTTATTTCACTCAGGCTGCAGTGGCAGGCCTGTGTAAGAATTGTCAGAGCTCCCTATGGGTGGCAAAAGAAATGCTGCAGCCCATAGGGATCTCCTGGAACCCCAATACCCTGGGTACCTTGGTACCATATACTAGGGAATTATAAGGGTGATCCAGTATGCCCATGTGAATTGGTGAAATTGGTCACTAGCCTGTCAGTGACAATTTAGAAAGCAGAGAGAGCATAACCCCTGAGGTTCTGGTTAGCAGAGCCTCAGTGAGACAGTTAGTCATCACACAGGGAACACATACAGGGCACACTTATGAGCACTGGGGCCCTGGCTGGCAGGGTCCCAGTGACACATACACTAAAACAACATATATACAGTGAAATATGGGGGTAACATGCCAGGCAAGATGGTACTTTCCTACATCATTATTCTAATGAGACTACTGGATTTTGAGCGGCAGAATCACCTGCGGCGTGAGAGACTGAGTCTGACCCTCTACAGGTGACGCCTGTCGCCGCAATCCGAGTTTTGCTCCGGCTACTTAGCAGTGCCTCGTCTCTACCCAAGGGCAGGGATGATAGGGCAGCCGAGCGCATGACATAACTGGTTTCTCAGGGAATCCGTGGTCACTCAGGTCTCATCCGTTTTTCTCGGTTACATTAGTCTCACATACACAATGACAAACAGAGGCAGTATATATTTCAATAATGCTTTAATAAAGCAACTGCATCTTAGATAGCAAAGCGTGAACTGCAATAACTAGGACGATACAGCATGTCAAGATTAAAATTGTGACAAGGAGAGTAAAACATAAAAATAATGCTATCATATTGTCGCGAGTGTCAACAGATTAATTCCTACCTTAGCTATGGTAGAGCACAGCATGTTAAGCTCTAATTCTGCCGTTCAGGTTCCCCTGGGAAGTCATCATCCCCCCCCCATACCTGAGCAAAGGCCTGAAATCTGTAAAGACAGCTGTAGCAAAGCATTTGGCAATCAGCATACATTCGTGATTTTCTAGTTGGAATCTCCCTCTAACGTGCAAGGGAGAGGGAAGTGTTTTTATAATAAAACAGCTGATGTTCTGAAAAAATGTCCCTACGTAAGGATGTGTATTTTCTATGAGTGTCAGAGACTAAACTTATACCACGTTCACTGGCAACATACCCTACTGCAGCCTTGGAAGAGGCACAGAGTGAGCAAGAATGTCTTGTTTGAGAACAGAGTGCTGGCCTAGGCAAAAACAGTCATATAGAGAAAAAATAAAACAAGACAGTAAAAGTGGCTACTGTAAAAATAATAAAGCAAAGCAGAATAAAATATATCTAGGTTAAAGTGCACAGCGGCAGGCCTAGCATGTTAAAATTAACGTGCATGAAGCTATAACTAAAATGGCTACACAACACTAGCTTATCACTTACTCTAGTATTGTATACAGCTAAACCAGGCATGCCTACAATAGAAAGACTTAAGCTTAGAGACTCTGATTGGGAAAATAATTGAATATCTGAATCACAATCTTCATGTAATTGCACAGTGTCTCTAGGATAACGAGTTTTTATAGAGTTAGATGGAAACATCATGAGTCCCAGGTATGTAAAAGTACACAGCTCGCCTGTTATATTGGCTGGAATGTAGGTAAAGGTGAGGCTTCCACATGAGAACAATCAGTCAACTGGCAACTTAACATGTTTAATGTGATTGGCAGCAGTCACTAGTTGATGACAAGCCATGTGATTTGTCATATTTTTACAGTGTCGGTGTTCGGTAAAGGCACAAAACTCTGTGTTCCCACGGTATGTTTTGAGAAGTTCATGTTTTCTTTTCTAAGTGCAATTAAAGGCGTTTTCCAACATCACGATGTAGGAAAGTACCATCTCGTCTGGCATGTTACCCCCATATTTCACTGTATATGTTGTTTTAGTTGTATGTGTCACTGCGACCCTGCCAGCCAGGGCCCCAGTGCTCATAAGTGTGCCCTATATGTGTTACCTGTGTTATGACTAACTGTCTCACTGAGGCTCTGCTATCCAGAACCTCAGTGGTTATGCTCTCTCATTTCTTTCCAAATTGTCACTAACAGGCTAGTGACCAATTTCACCAATTTACATTGGCATACTGGAACGCCCTTATAATTCCCTAGTATATGTTACTGAGGTACCCAGGGTATTGGGGTTCTAGGAGATCCCTATGGGCTGCAGCATTTCTTGTACCACCCATAGGGAGCTCTGACAATTCTTACACACGCCTGCCATTGCAGCCTGAGTGAAATAACGTCCACGTTATTTCACAGCCATTTACCACTGCACTTAAGTAACTTATAAGTCACCTATATGTCTAACTTTCACCTGGTAAAGGTTGGGTGCTAAGTTACTTAGTGTGTGGGCACCCTGGCACTAGCCAAGGTGCCCCCACATTGTTCAGGGCAAATTCCCCGGACTTTGTGAGTGCGGGGACACCATTACACGCGTGCACTATACATATGTCACTACATATGTATAGTGTCACAATGGTAACTCCGAACATGGCCATGTAACATGTCTAAGATCATGGAATTGTCACCCCAATGCCATTTTGGCATTGGGGAGACAATTCCCTGATCCCCCGAGTCTCTAGCACAGACCCGGGTACTGCCAAACTGCCTTTCCCGGGGTTTCACTGCAGCTGCTGCTGCTGCCAACCCCTCAGACAGGTTTCTGCCCTCCTGGGGTCCAGCCAGGCTTGGCTCAGGAAGGCAGAACAAAGGACTTCCTCAGAGAAGAGGGTGTTACACCCTCTCCCTTTGGAAAAAGGTGTTAGGGCTGGGGAGGAGTAGCCTCCCCCAGCCTCTGGAAATGCTTTGATGGGCACAGATGGTGCCCATTTCTGCATAAGCCAGTCTACACCGGTTCAGGGATCCCCCAGCCCTGCTCTGGCGCGAAACTGGACAAAGGAAAGGGGAGTGACCACTCCCCTGACCTGCACCTCCCCTGGGAGGTGCCCAGAGCTCCTCCAGTGTGCTCCAGACCTCTGCCATCTTGGAAACAGAGGTGCTGCTGGCACACTGGACTGCTCTGAGTGGCCAGTACCAGCAGGTGACGTCAGAGACTCCTTCTGATAGGCTCCTCCAGGTGTTGCTAGACCATCCTCTCTCCTAAGTAGCCAAACCTCCTTTTCTGAGTATTTAGGGTCTCTGCTTTGGGGAATTTTTGCTCATCAGAGTTCCTCTGCATATCTCTCTTCACCTTCTGCCAAGGAATCGTCCGCTGACTGCTCTGGAAGCCTGCAAAACTGCAACAAAGTAGCAAAGACGACTACTGCGACCTTGTAACGCTGATCCGGCCGCCTTCTCGACTGTTTTCCTGGTGGTGCATGCTGTGGGGGTAGTCTGCCCCCTCTCTGCACTAGAAGCTCTGAAGAAATCTCCCGTGGGTTGACGGAATCTTCCCCCTGCAACCGCAGGCACCAAAAGACTGCATCACCGGTCCTCTGGGTCTCCTTTCAGCACGACGAGCGAGGTCCCTTGAACTCAGCAACTCTGTCCAAGTGACACCCACAGTCCAGTGACTCTTCAGTCCAAGTTTGGTGGAGGTAAGTTACTTGCCTCCCCACGCTAGACTGCATTGCTGGGAACCGCGTGTTTTGCAGCTGCTCCGGCTCCTGTGCACTCTTCCAGGATTTCCTTTGTGCACAGCCAAGCCTGGGTCCCCGGCACTCTGACCTGCAGTGCACGACCTCCTGAGTTGTCCTCCGGCGTCGTGGGACTTTCCTTTGTGACTTCGGGTGAGCTCTGATTCACTCCACTTCGTAGTGCCTGTTCCGGCACTTCTGCGGGTGCTGCTTGCTTCTGAGTGGGCTCCATGTCTTGCTGGACGCCCCCTCTGTCTCCTCACGCAATTGGCGACATCCTGGTCCCCCCTGGGCCACAGCAGCATCCAAAAACCGCGACCTTTGCATCTAGCAAGGCTTGTTTGCCGTCTTTCTGCACGGAAACACCTCTGCACGACTCTTCATGGCGTGGGACATCCATCCTCCAAAGGGGAAGTTTCTAGCCCTTGTCGTTCTTGCAGAATCCACTGCTTCTACCATCCGGTGGCAGCTTCTTTGCACCCACAGCTGGCATTTCCTGGCATCTGCCCACTCCCGACTTGATCGTGACTCTTGGACTTGGTCCCCTTGTTCCACAGGTACTCTCGTCAGGAAATCCATCATTGTTGCATTGCTGGTGTTGGTCTTCCTTGCAGAATTCCCCTATCCCTACTCCTGTGCTCTTTGGGGAACTTAGGTGCACTTTGCACCCACTTTTCAGGGTTTTGGGGTGGGCTATTTTTCTAACCCTCACTGTTTTCTTACAGTCCCAGCGACCCTCTACATGGTCACATAGGTTTGGGGTCCATTCGTGGTTCGCATTCCACTTCTAGAGTATATGGTTTGTGTTGCCCCTATACCTATGTGCCCCCATTGCATTCTATTGTGACTATACATTGTTTGCACTGTTTTCTATTGCTATTACTGCTTATTTTGGTATTGTGTACATATATCTTTTGTATATTTGCTATTCTCATACTGAGGGTACTCACTGAGATACTTTGGAATATTGTCATAAAAATTAAGTACCTTTATATTTAGTATATCTGTGTATTGTGTTTTCTTATGATATTGTGCATATGACACTAGTGGTACTGTAGGAGCTTCACTCGTCTCCTAGTTCAGCCTAAGCTGCTCTGCTAAGCTACCTTTTCTATCAACCTAAACTGCTAGACACCCCTCTACACTAATAAGGGATTCCTGGACCTGGTGCAAGGTGTAAGTACCTCTTGGTACCCACTACAAGCCAGGCCAGCCTCCTACATTGGTTGTGCAGCGGTGGGATAAGTACTTGTAACTACTTACCACTTTGTCATTTTGTACTTTTCATAAGAGAAAAATATACAAAACAAGTTCAGTGTATGTACCCCTAACCAAAAAGTTTTACTTTTCTTCTCTTACTCTTTTGCTAAGTGCTGAAAAATACCTCTAAATCTTTAAAAAAGTTCTTAAAAAGTTTTTAAAGTTTTTTTTTCTGTTCTTTTAAAAAAGTTCTGAAAACGTTTTCTTTCTTTTTCTGTCCCTTAAACCTTTTCTATAATATCTGGCACAGGTCAAACTGTTGATCTGACCAAACTTGCTTAGGATCACCTTAGCTGGAAAGGAGCAAGGAGTCTCTGCATTGAAAGAGGTTTAGGGGTAGGGAAGAATCCCTCTAGAGAACTGTTAGTTAACATGCTCATGGAACAAGATAAGCCAATGTTGGCACTTCAGGTGAGAGATTAGCTGATGGTTCCCACTCTGATTCTGGGGCACCCCCAGTGAAGGGGTTAGAAGGGAACCTTCCCAACCTGCCCATTAGCAGACCACCTAGCAGGGTTGGTACTGATGTGGGTTCTCATCATAGTATAGAGATAGCTCCTTTAGGCCAGGTTGTTAGAGTGCCATCTGTTAGGGACAGGTCTCCCTCTGTTCATTCTCACCATTCTTCTGTGTCAAGGCATGCCTAACCCACCCACTCTGATGACCGAGTGTTAGAAAGGGAGCTCAATAGATTGAGAGTGGAAGAATCCAGGCTGAATCTCAAGAAGCAACAGCTGGATTTAGATAGGCAAGCATTTGACTTAGAAAAAGAAAGACAGAGGTTGGGGTTTGGACCCCATGGTGGCAGCAGCAGTATTACAGATAATAATCCTGTAAAAGAGCATGATTTTAGGAATCTGCACAAGATAGTTCCCCCTTACAAGGAGGGGGGTGACATTAACAAGTGGTTTGCTGCACTTGAGAGGGCCTGTAATGTACAGGGGGTCCCTCAATGGCAGTGGGCTGCTATCCTATGGCTATCTTTCAGTGGAAAGGCTAGGGATAGGCTCCTTACTGTGAAGGAAAGTAATGCCAATGATTTTGCAGTTCTTAAGAATGCACTCCTTGATGGTTATGGCTTAACCACTGAACAGTACAGGATCAAGTTCAGAGAAACGAAAAAGTAGTCTTCACAAGACTGGGTAGACTTTTTATTTTTTATTTTTTATTTTATTCATTCGGTCTAGAAATTTAGACCATTAAAATACAAAGAGAAAAAAAGAACGGACACTCCTACATAATAAAATATTGCATAGTAAAATTACACCATTTGTACGTAGGAAATACTGTTGAAACATAAAACCTGCAATCATATAAATATCGACAGTGTGCTGGTTAGCATTAAAACTTTAGGCATACTTAAAAACAATAAAATCTGTATAATAAATACTTGAATATTAAGTTTTTATAAAAAATTTGATATCATAGCAGTTCGACTAAAATAGCATCTCTATAAACTTGTAAGGTCTCATCTTTTCCTGTACGGGGATACAGGTTCGTAACTAGAGATTCCTGAAAAGACCTCATAAAAGTTTGCTAGGGTTCACTTCAATGACATAGTACCTATTGTATCTAAAAATTTAAAAATTAAGCATCAAAAATGTAAATTCCATGTAAAAAACACCTTCTGTATGCAAAAAAAGTGATTCAGGAACCCGTGGCGGATATGTACCGACGACGAATAGACCAGGCTTCAGTTAAGTATTTGGAGACTGCGCTAACTACCCGTAAAGAAGTATCGTATCTGCATATTCTGGTGGCGTTAGCTCGGTCCTGCAATAATAGATTTTTACAAAGGGGGATAATCCACTTCGCTCTAGGGCTCTTGTAAAGGGGGCAGAAAAACAGCATGTGCTCAGTTGTTTCCTTGCAATGATGGCAAAATATGCATCTGTCAGTCAGAGAAATATTTGATGACTAGCGAGCCGTGAAGCTATTAATCGGCAGGATGCCATATCTTAGCTGGAGAAATAGAGTATGAGCATATGCAGGTATAGGGAGATCCATGAGGCTCTCGGACCGGGATTCGTGTTTGAGCTGGAGGAATTCTGATGTTAACCTGCCCGCCCTATTGCGGTGCAGTAAATCCTCATTGCTTTTGTCCCAATACCTTTTTTTGACAAGTTGTCTTGCATTAGAGGGGATCATCTCAAGGTGTTTCCAATAGAGGTGAAGACCTAGGTTGTCCCAAGCAGCTTTCATCTCCTTTAGCCATGGGATTTTCTTCGGACCTTGGGGCGATGCTAAGAGTTCTGTTATCGCCACCCTGAATGGTTCAAGTTCGGTAGTTTTCCAAAGGCGAATCCAGTAGGAAAGGGGTCTTAGGGATGCTGTGTTTTTCATGTAATTTAAGCCTAAGTCAAGCCTAAGAGGGGTCATTGGTGAACCTTTTCCTAACCTGGAAACCTGTCTAATGAAATTATTTTCTTTGGTTTGTAAAGGGTCCAATTTTCTATGTGAGCCCCAAAGTTCCGCTCCATATAAGGCAGCCGCACAAATTTGTACATTATAAATCTCAGCAATTATATTCAGGGGGGGACTCAATGCCTTTCTAGCTCTGCGAGCTAGAGCCCCACCTCTTTGACTTATGATAAGTGCTCCTTTGTCAATAGCTGTCTCCCAGCTACCTGTATTAGAGAGCCGGATACCTAGATAGTCGAATTCTTCCACTTGTTCCAACGGAATTAAGTTCATTACTATTCTAGCACAGGGTTTTTTCCTTGAGGTGCTGAAGATCATAAATTTCGTTTTCTTGATGTTGATGTCCAGCCCATAGTCTCTGCAGAAGTCGCAGAATTGGTTGACCAAGTTTTGGATTCCTATTGGTGATTTAGCTAGAAGAATAGTATCGTCTGCGTAAAGCAGACATGGAGTTTTCTTTCCAGCCAGTTTGGGCACGTCATTAATACAATTTTCTAGGTAGTGGATGCAGTTGTTAATATAGAGCAAAAAGAGAGTGGGGGCCAGAACACAGCCCTGTCTAACACCTCTTTTAATAGATACACGGTCTGTTAGTTCACCATCCTTACCGCACCTGATTTCTGCATAAGTATTGTCATGTAATCTGACAATAAGTTTCAAAAGACCAGATGGAACCCCCATGTTTGAAAGAGTTAACCAAAGCATATTCCTGGGGATCAGATCAAAAGCAGCTCTGAGGTCGATAAAAATCACATACAAATTCCCCCCCGCCCCCCAGGTCTACATTCTTCCATTTGATTGCCAGGAATCTTAGGGCTTGGTCTATAGTGCTAAGTGCGGGTCTAAACCCCGCTTGTAAATCAGAAAAAACTTCAGACTCCGAGATACATTCATCTAAATGGGACAAAAGCTGTTTTGCATAGATCTTTTGGGAGTTGTCAAGTAAACATATCGGTCAATAATTAGCAGGATTACTGGGGCAGCCTTTCTTGAAAATGGGAACTATCTCAGCCCCATTCCAAGAAGATGGAGCAGGAGCTCCCGCTGCAACTGCATTGCAGATTAAATTGAGATAGGGTGCCCAAATATCAGGTCTTGCCTTATATAGATCGCCCGGGATCTTATCAGGGCCGGGGGCCTTTCCCCATTTAAATAAATCAATTGCAGCTCTAGTTTCATCAAGGGTAAATTTGATCAGGGAGGCTCCTTGAGTTATTGGAACATCACGGGTCCTAACAGATACTTCAGGTGGACCATCATATAATTGGCCGGAATGCTCCACCCATACTGCAGAAAGAATTGCAGAGCCGGGTAAAGAGGCTGGATCGCTGCAGTCATCTGCTATCAATTTCCCAAACTTGGAAGTATCATTTGATTTGGCAGTCTCCAAAATAGCTGCCCATCTAGCCTCTTCCCAGGCTCTGCACGCCTTAAGACATTCCTGTTTATGATCCTTTCTAGCTTTTCTTATGAGTTCTCTGTGGTCTTCTTTTAATGATCTCAATAAGTTGAGCTGAGCTTCTCTACATGAGTTACTGAACCACCGGGCACAGCCCTTTTTCTTGGGATTGCTAATAATCTCTTTTGTAAAGTGAAGCTTTAAACAATCAAACAGTTCAATGTGGGCTGATAATATCCCCTCTACATCATCCTCCTCATTATATGGAATCATATGTTGCATTTGATCAGCTAATAAATTATATATTATTGAGAGTTGTTCGGGGATGAAACAACAGAGTCCCATTTTACATTACGTCTGTTACTAGATAAGACGAGCTGTTGTACATAAGCCGTAGAGTGGGGAGATTCAAGCGAGGAGAAAAGGCCTCTAGTCGTTAAAATCAATGGATCATGATCGCTCTCGTCGTGCTCATGTACCCTCATGTCAAACATGTAACCCCACAATCGAATGTCAAGGATCAAGGAGTATGTAGTCAATCTGACTCCTGTGCACTCCACGCCTAAAGGTGGGGTGCAGATTAATATCAGAGCGGGAGCGACCATTACAAGCTCGAAGACCGTCTGTTAGAGTAATATCAGCCACTAGACGCGCTGTTTTATTCAATCTCGTTTTTTTGTGTGCAGATAATTGGGGGATGCCCCAATAGGCATCCTCTTCTTTGTATAGCTCTTGGACCAAGGTGTTGGGCTCAAATGAAACATTAAAGTCCCCAGCAATCAAAATGAAATGGGATGCAATATTGTTGTGGAGAAGGGTGTCCAATGAAGTAAGAGCATCAGAGTCATAAAGGCTGCCTACACTTCTATTGTAAATATTGATTATTAATAGAGATCTATCCTCAAGATTAGAAACTAGTAGAGCCTGGAGAGCAGGGCAGCCCGTATCTATGGCTTCGACCTTGCACCTGAGGGAACTGCTTAGCCATATTAATAGCCCTCCCGAAGGTCTCCCAGTGGGCGTCTTACGTGCTGCCACCCAGTAGCTCTTAAAACCTGATCTGTATTTGGGTCCCAGTTCCCAAGTTTCTTGAAATAGACAGATCTGGTGTTCATCAATGAATTGACCCCATCCAGGACTTTGCAGTTGGTTCTCCAGGCCAGCTATATTCCAGCTAAGGACTGTGGTCAGGAGATTTGGGGGGGGGGTATAATCAGCGACCTCACTGTTCCCCCCCAAACAAGTGATAGCCCTTTTTTCTGTTACCCTGTGAGTTGATCTCCCCATGGCATACTAAGCCAGACGAGTTCGTATCTGTTGCATTGATAGGGGGGATATACCCCAGGTTGTTGGTGGCAATTGTCATAAGTAAGACTCCCTCCTCAATGGTTGGGGGTATGGTACTCACAGGGGTTCCCAGATTGACTTGGTCTATCAGGGGCAGTGGAGGAGGTGGCGTAGGGGTACTGGGGGCCGGGTAAGCAGTGTGCTCCGTTTCATAGCTGTACATAACCGCTCCACTTGATCCGTCAGTTAGTCAATCTATCTCAGAGAGACGGGTCAGAGAGCATTGCGGGTCAATTTCAGGATTTGGCTGTGGGTGGGGGCCGAAGGGAACTCTGTGCTCCAAAGACAGCTTACTGAATGCAGAAGTCGAGGGTGGTGGATAAAACACTTGTAATCTGCTTAAAGAAACAGCCCCTAGTAAGGGATAGGGTCTATTTGCATTTGTAAAAAGCAGTTGAACAAGACCAGGAGAATTGAAGTTGATGACAATACAATCCCCTGAACCAGTCTTTTCCAGTGAGCCCACCCACCCCACCCTTCTCACCATTAGTATCGAGGGTATCATAGAAAATGCAAACCCAGCGTTTGCATGAAGCCAATGTACAACCTTATTTTTTAGTTCGGCGTTTGCATGAAGCCAATGTACAACCTTATTTTTTAGTTCGATAAAAGATTCAGGGGATTTGGTTTTGAGCTCAGGAACGTTAGTAATAATAAAAACGTAAGGGCTGGCCTCTGGAGGGAGGTGCAGCACTCTCAGTTCAGACCTAGCTTTCGGCTGGGCCTTATTCAGAGGGCCTATTGGGGGGGGGGGGGGGAGTCATGTACTGTGTGAGCTTCACTAACAACAGTATTAGAGGAAGCAATTCCTTCTACAAGAGGGGCTGGAATCATAACAGGGTTATTCTTTAAAAAATTGGCAGGTCTAACAGGTATATTTCCCTCCTTATTTATTGGCGGGAACAATCTCTTAAGCCTAGGAGCAGAAGATCTATAGACATTAGCATGAGTTTGGGTAGGGTGAGAGTGAGGAGGGAGAGGTTGGGCTCCTGTAGTTTGAAGAGGTGTTAACAGCTGATTCTTAATTAAACCTTCTAGTTTGTCCTCGTTTGGAGGCGAGCTGCGATGGGAAGGGGCAGCTTAGTAAGCTCTTCACTTATAAGATCCCTTATTTGGTAGTTTGCCTGTTAGCCTTTGGCGTTTTCTAAGGAAGATCTGACCTCATTATTGTTTAGCGACCAGTCAGGGTAGGAGGGGCTCAAAATCCTAGAGCGTTTATTTTTTATGACGGGCTCCCTACGGCTCCTTTTGCCCTTACTATTGGGATCCACTACAGTTGAAGGCCCTCCTTTAGAAGGGCTCTGGATCAGCGGGGTTGATACTGTGAGGGCAATAGGATTACTCAGATTCTTAGACTGGAGTACCTGAGGGGTACTACAGAACAAAGTAGGGGGGGTGGTTAGCCTAGGCTGCAAGACTGTCGGCAGGGGGGCTGGGATTCGAGGCCTGCAGGGGTTGGACTGTTGGTTGTAGAAGAGGGGACAGCTAAGCGACGCTCCACCAGCTCTATCTCCTTCTCTAATGCCCAACAGCTTTTTGCAAAAAACCATCAAGTGTTTTGTTGGACCCATGCTTATCTTCTGGTCCTCCCCCCTTCCGTCTACCCATCTTTCCCTCCTGTTTGCGGGCCCCTTGTTTAGACATTGAGTTAATAAAACAGTTGACCAACTAGCCCAACCCACTAAAAGTCAGCTTGAAATAACTCACCAGGGGGAAGACGGGAGGCTCCTCAGTTCTGAATGCGGAGGGAGAGGAGAAGAAAAAGTAAAATAAAGAAGTGGGGCCCGGCCCGGCCTCCGCCGGTCGCTGACGGGCGCAGACGGTCCCGCCCTTGGCCCGGGCTTCGCCTGTGCGCGTCCCGCGGCAGCGGGCGCGCTAAAGTCTTTTAAAGGGGCCGCTCCCGCCCCTTGAGAAGCAACCAATCGGCTCGGGGGCTTGGCTCCTGCCCCGGCCGCCTCCCTCAGCAAACAGCGCGTCCCGCGGCAGCGGGCGCGCTAAAGTCTTTTAAAGGGGCCGCTCCCGCCCCTTGAGAAGCAACCAATCGGCTCAGGGACTTGGCTCCTGCCACAGCCGCCTCCCTCAGCAAACAGCGGGTAGACTTTGTTGACCATTCAGTGAAGGCCTTGGAGGGGTGGTTACATGGCAGTAAAGTTTCTGACTATGAAAGCCTGTATAACGTAATCCTGAGAGAGCATATTCTTAATAATTGTGTGTCTGATTTGTTACACCAATACCTGGTAGACTCTGATCTGACCTCTCCCCAAGAATTGGTAAAGAAGGCAGACAAATGGGTCAGAACAAGGGTGAACAGAAAAGTTCATACAGGGGGTGACAGGGATGGCAAGAAGAAGGATGGTAAGTCTTCTGACAAGGGTGGGGACAAATCTAAAAATGAGTCTTCATCAGGCCCACAAAAACACTCTGGTGGGGGTGGTGGGCCCAAATCCTCTTCAAATCAAAATAAGGAAAATAAACCATGGTGCTATTTATGTAAAATAAAAGGCCATTGGACAACTGATCCCAGTTGCCCAAAGAAAAGCACCAAGCCTCCTACCACTACAACCCCTGCTGCTACACCTAGTGCCCCTAGTAATAGCAGTGGTGGTGGGAGCAAACCTACTAATAGCCAATCCAAGGGAGTAGCTGGGCTCACTTTTGGTAATTTAGTTGGGGTTGGTCTTGTTAGGGAGACCACAGAGGCTGTGTTAGTCTCTGAGGGGGCCATTGATTTGGCCACCTTGGTTGCTTGTCCCCTTAATATGGATAAGTACAAGCAACTTCCCCTAATAAATGGTGTTGAGGTTCAGGCCTACAGGGACACAGGTGCCAGTGTTACAATGGTAATAGAGAAACTGGTCTACCCTGAACAACACCTACTTGGTCACCAGTACCAAGTGACTGATGCTCATAACAACACTCTTAGCCACCCCATTGCTGTTGTGAATCTCAACTTGGGGGGTGGGGGGTGGGGGGGGGGGGTTACTGGTCCAAAGAAAGTTGTGGTTGCCTCAGATTTACCTGTAGACTGTCTACTAGGGAACGATTTGGAGACATCAGCTTGGGCAGAAGTGGAGTTGGAGGCTCATGCTGCAATGCTGGGCATTCCAGGGCATATTTTTGCTTTAACCAGGGCTCAGGCCAAAAAGCAAAAAGGACAGGGTGACTTAGATCCTGGAAGAATGGACCAAGTGCTCCCTAAAGCTAGGGTTAGTAAAGGTAAAACACTACCTACTATCCCTCCCTCTACAGTGGATTCTACTTCTGAGGAAGACGAATTTCCACCCTGTGCAGAACCTACACCAGAGGAGCTGGAAGCAGACACTGCTGAACTTTTGGGTGAAGGGGGGCCTGCCAGGGAGGAGCTGAGTGTGGCACAGCATACCTGTCCCACACTAGAGGGTCTAAGGCAGCAAGCTGTCAAACAAGCAAATGGGGATGTCAGTGACTCTCACAGAGTTTACTGGGAGGACAACCTCTTGTATACTGAAGCAAGGGATCCAAAACCTGGAGCTGCCAGGAGATTGGTGATTCCTCAGTAATACTGAGAGTTCCTCCTAACTCTAGCCCACGACATTCCCTTAGCTGGACATTTAGGGCAAATGAAAACTTGGGACAGGCTTGTTCCCTTGTTTCATTGGCCTAGAATGTCAGATGACACAAAGGAATTTTGTAAGTCCTGTGAAACCTGTCAAGCCAGTGGCAAGACAGGTGGCACCCCAAAGGCACCCCTTATTCCACCGCCTGTGGTTGGGGTTCCCTTTGAAAGGGTAGGGGTTGTCATAGTTGGCCCCCTTGACCCTCCTACTGCTTCAGGCAATAGGTTTATCTTGGTGGTAGTGGACCATGCCACCAGATATCCTGAAGCAATTCCTCTAAGGACCACTACAGCTCCTGCAGTGGCAAAGGCCCTCCTGGGAATCTATTCCAGGGTGGGCTTCCCAAAAGAGGTGGTATCAGACAGGGGAAGCAATTTCATGTCTGCTTACTTAAAGGCCATGTGGAAGGAATGTGGTGTGACTTACAAGTTCACCACACCCAGTCATCCACAAACAAATGGACTGGTTGAGAGGTTTAATTAAACTCTCAAAGGAATGATAATGGGACTCCCTGAAAAACTCCGGAGGAGATGGGATGTCCTGTTACCTTGCCTCCTTTTTGCTTACAGGGAGGTACCCCAAAAAGGAGTGGGCTTCAGCCCCTTTGAACGCCTATTTGGACACCCTGTGAGAGGTCCTCTAACAATTGTAAAGGAGAGTTGGGAACAACCTTTAAAAGCTCCTAAGCAAGACATAGTGGACTATGTACTTGGCCTAAGATCTAGGATGGCTGAGTACATGAAAAAGGCCAGTAAAAACCTTCAGGCCAGCCAAGAGCTCCAAAAGCAATGGCATGACCAGAAGGCTGTTGTGATTCAGTACCAACCAGGGCAGAAAGTGTGGGTCGTGGAGCCTGTGGACCCAAGAGCACTCCAAGACCAATGGAGTGGACCCCACATTATTTTTTAGAAAAAGGGTGAAGTCACCTACTTAGTTGACTTAGGCACTGCCAGGAGTACCCTTAGGGTGCTCCATGTCAATCACCTGAAACCCTACTATGACAGGGCTGATCTCACCCTGCTCATGGCAACAGATGAAGGACAGGAAGAAGAGAGTGACCCTCTCCCTGATCTCTTCTCTTCTACAGAACAAGATGCTCTAGTAGAAGGTGTAGTTTTGGCAGATTGTCTTACTGCTGAGCAGAAAGACCACTGCATAAATCTCCTGGGTCAGTTTTCTGAACTCTTTTCTACTTTGCCAGGCACCACTTCTTGGTGTGAGCACACTATAGATACTGGAGACAGCTTGCCTGTCAAAAGTAAGATCTGTAGGCAGCCTGACCATGTCAGAGACTGCATAAAACATGAGGTTCAGAAAATGCTTGAACTGGGAGTGGTTGAGCACTCTGAAAGTCCATGGGCCTCTCCTGTGGTACTTGTACCAAAACCTCATTCCAAAGATGGTAAAAGGGAAATGAGATTTTGTGTTGACTGCAGAGGTCTCAACCAGGTAACTAAAACTGATGCTCACCCTATACCCAGGGCAGATGAGCTAATAGATACACTGGCATCTGCCAAGTATCTAAGCACCTTTGATTTGACTGCAGGGTATTGGCAGATCAAGTTATCAGAGGATGCTAAAGCAAAAACTGCATTTTCGACTATCGGAGGGCACTACCAATTCACATTAATGCCCTTTGGTTTGAAAAATGCACCTGCCACTTTTCAAAGGTTGGTGAATACAGTCCTGCAAGGGCTGGAGGCTTTTAGTGCAGCATATCTAGATGATATAGCTGTCTTTAGCTCCAGCTGGGATGATCACCTGGTCCACCTATGGAAAGTTTTGGAGGCCCTGCAAAAGGCAGGCCTCACTATCAAGGCTTCAAAGTGCCAGATAGGGTAGGGGAAAGTGGTTTATCTGGGACACCTGGTAGGTGGAGAACAGATTGCACCACTTCAGGGGAAAATCCAAACTATTATAGATTGGGTTCCCCCTACAACTCAGACTCAGGTGAGAGCCTTTTTAGGCCTCACTGGGTATTACAGGAGGTTCATAAAGAACTATGGCTCCATTGCAGCCCCTCTTAATGACCTCACATCTAAGAAAATGCCTAAAAAGGTATTATGGACAGCAAACTGTCAGAAAGCTTTTGAGGAGCTGAAGCAGGCCATGTGCTCTGCACCTGTCCTGAAAAGCCCCCGTTACTCCAAAAAATTCATTGTCCAAACTGATGCATCTGAATTAGGGGTAGGGGCAGTCTTATCACAACTTAATTCTGAGGGCCAGGATCAACCTGTTGCTTTTATCAGCAGGAGGTTGACCCCTAGAGAAAAGCTTTGGTCTGCCATAGAGAGGGAGGCCTTTGCTGTGGTCTGGGCACTGAAGAAGTTGAGGCCATACCTGTTTGGCACTCACTTCATTGTTCAGACAGACCACAAACCTCTACTTTGGCTAATACAAATGAAAGGTGAAAACCCTAAATTGTTGAGGTGGTCCATATCCCTACAGGGAATGGACTATACAGTGGAACATAGACCTGGGAGTACCCACTCCAATGCAGATGGACTCTCCAGATATTTCCACTTAGACAATGAAGACTCATCAGGGCATGGCTAGTCTTATTGTCCTTCGTTTGGGGGGGTGGTGTTGTGTAGGAAAGTACCATCTCGCCTGGCATGTTACCCCCATATTTCACTGTATATATGTTATTTTAGTTGTATGTGTCACTGGGACCCTGCCAGCCAGGGCCCCAGTGCTCATAAGTGTGCCCTGTATGTGTTACCTGTGTTATGACTAACTGTCTCACTGAGGCTCTGCTATCCAGAACCTCAGTGGTTATGCTCTCATTTCTTTCCAAATTGTCACTAACAGGCTAGTGACCAATTTCACCAATTTACATTGGCATACTGGAACACCCTTATAATTCCCTAGTATATGGTACTGAAGTACCCAGGGTATTGGGGTTCCAGGAGATCCCTATGGGCTGCAGCATTTCTTTTGCCACCCATAGGGAGATCTGACAATTCTTACACAGGCCTGCCAGTGCAGCCTGAGTGAAATTACGTCCACGTTATTTCACAGCCATTTACCACTGCACTTAAGTAACTTATAAGTCACCTATATGTCTAACCTTTACCTGGTAAAGGTTGGGTGCTAAGTTACTTAGTGTGTGGGCACCCTGGCACTAGCCAAGGTGCCCCCACATTGTTCAGGGCAAATTCCCCGGACTTTGTGAGTGCGGGGACACCATTACACGCGTGCACTATACATATGTCACTACATATGTATAGTGTCACAATGGTAACTCCGAACATGGCCATGTAACATGTCTAAGGTCACGGAATTGTCACCCCAATGCCATTTTGGCATTGGGGAGACAATTCCCTGATCCCCCCGAGTCTCTAGCACAGACCCGGGTACTGCCAAACTTCCTTTCCCGGGGTTTCACTGCAGCTGCTGCTGCTGCCAACCCCTCAGACAGGTTTCTGCCCTCCTGGGGTCCAGCCAGGCTTGGCCCAGGAAGGCAGAACAAAGGACTTCCTCAGAGAGAGGGTGTTACACCCTCTCCCTTTGGAAAAAGGTGTTAGGGCTGGGGAGGAGTAGCCTCCCCCAGCCTCTGGAAATACTTTCATGGGCACAGATGGTGCCCATTTCTGCATAAGCCAGTCTACACCGGTTCAGGGATCCCCCAGGCCTGCTCTGGCGTGAAACTGGACAAAGGAAAGGGGAGTGACAACTCCCCTGACCTGCACCTCCCCTGGGAGGTGCCCAGAGCTCCTCCAGTGTGCTCCAGACCTCTGCCATCTTGGAAACAGAGGTGCTGCTGGCACACTGGACTGCTCTGAGTGGCCAGTGCCAGCAGGTGACGTCAGAGACTCCTTCTGATAGGCTGCTCCAGGTGTTGCTAGCCCATCCTCTCTCCTAAGTAGCCAAACCTCCTTTTCTGGCTATTTAGGGTCTCTGCTTTGGGGAATTCCTTAGATAACGAATGCAAGAGCTCATCAGAGTTCCTCTGCATCTCTCTCTTTACCTTCTGCCAAGGAATCGACCGCTGACTGCTCTGGAAGCCTGCAAAACTGCAACAAAGTAGCAAAGACGACTACTACTACTAATTTGGTTTTCTGTTTAATTGGAGCATCGGGCCCGTGTTCAGTGGCCTCCGGTAGCTCCGTCTTCTTAACTTTCTAATTTCCTGGTTGGGACTAACTAGACCGCCATTTTTGTCAGAGGTCTAGTTGTTTTTGTCCCTTGAGCCTCGATCGGCTTCCCCGGTACATTTAATGCCGGACGGACGCCGGCCGGGCACCCTGATGTGACTGTGTGAGCACTTTTTAATCCTTTTGTGAAAATTAATGTTTTAGCTGCAATTCTAATTATTTTATTGGGTATTTTATCTACACTGTTGTCTTCCCCGTTTCTTTTCCTGAAGGCTATATGTTCTACCTTCACTCTTTTTCCGGGGCGACTTATTTTAAAAAAAAGAATATTTTACCTCGTTGGACTCACTTTTGGGGCACATTTATGTTGTTGGGGGCATAATTTGGTTTTCTGTTTAATTGGAGCATCGGGGCCTGTGTTCAGTGGCCTCCGGTAGCTCCGTCTTCTTAACTTTCTCATTTCCTGGTTGGGACTAAGTAGACTGCCATTTTTGTCACCGGTCTAGTTGTTTTTGTCCCTTGAGCCTCGATCGCTTCCCCGGTACATTTAATGCCGGACGGATGCCGGCCGCGAAGCGGACGCACGCAGTGGGCGCGCCAAAGGCAAGCCCGTCTGCGCCCTAAAGTGCCCAGAGCCCAGAGATGCTGCTCCTTCCATTATAAATAGGTTAGTCTATTCTCCCTCGCAGCTCCAGGCACTGAGAGGGGCAGGGTTTTGTCCATCCCTTTTAGGATCCCCCGGGCCCCATGCTTCTCCTTTTTGCCCGGGCTGCTCTAGACCCCACATGGTTGTTTTACCTTCTGACCCCCCTCCACCCCAAATGAGCAAAATGCTGTTTCTCAACTGTCGCTCTCTGCCAGCCCACTCCCTACACATCTATACTCTCCTAGAAGACCTCTCTCCCGATGCCCTGTTTCTTACCGAAACTTGGTTGGGTAATGATTCAGCGGTAGATATTTGCAACTCTCTACCCTCTACTTACTCTATGGCGCACATAGATCGACCCCTTGGAAGAGGTGGTGGTATAGCCATTATTTACAAAAATACCTTTAGGTGCATCACATTCTCCTCTGACATCCCAGATTGCAAAAGCTTAATTTTCTCTCTCTATCTTTCCGCCACTTTTACTTTTTCCGGAATGCTTCTTTATCGGCCCCAGGACCTGGTACTTGCTTTTTAGATTCCCTACCGGAGGCCGTAGCCAGTCTAATTTTACTATTCTTGGGGATTTTAACATTCATCTTGATAATGAAAACTGTCCTCAGGCTAAATCTCTACTAGCTTCTCTCTCTGCACTTGACGTAACTCAACATGTAATTGGACCTACTCATTCCAAAGGCCATACTTTGGACCTTTTATTCAGCAATTTCCCTGCTCTTACCACCCTGCCTTCTTTGCCTTTAACTTGGACAGATCATTCCCTTCTATCTTTCTCTTTTCCCTATAATGTCATACCAGACCTATATTCCATTTCCTTAACCTCTGGGCGTATCTGGTCAAAGTTGGCTCTTAGGGAATGGCGTACTGTTCTCCAAGCCTCTCTTGGGGTCAACAGCTCTCCTGCCTCCGCAGATCTATCTAATGAGTGGATCTCCTCCTCTTTGGATGTTATTCTGCCCATTAAATCAAGAGTCAATAAGCCCTCTCATAAGACTAAACCCTGGTTCTCTCCTCTCTTATTAGAATTAAGAAAGAGGTGTAAAAAGTTAGAAAGAACCTGGAGAAAGAAGTACAGCCCCACTGACAGAGAAGTATACAGGCAATCCATCAGACTTTACCACCAAAATATTAAAGCCGCCCAGTCCACTTACTATGGTACAAAAATAGAAAATTCCTCCTCCTCACAGAAGGACATTTTTTGGATTTTTAAAGAATTAACCATAACCCCTATGCCTGCTCCCCCCCCCCCCCCCCCCCCACAGAGCCCTCCGTTGAATACCGTAATCGCTTGGCATCCTACTTCCATGATAAAGTTATCAAGATATATTCCGGGTTCTCCTCTTCTCCTTCCCTGGAGTCGTCAGAATATCAAACGATGGACCCGGCCTTCTCCGGAAGCGTATTAACTGCCTTTGCACCTCTCACGGATGCTGTAACTACCAACCTCCTTCTTCAAATTAAATCGGGCTCCCCCCTTGATCCTGCCCCTCCTGCTATCCTCTCGCGGGTCTCAGATATTGTTGTTCCTCCTCTTACAAAAATACTGAATCATTCCTTATCTTCAGGTTTTCTCCCTTCTTCTTTTAAGCATGCCATCATCAAGCCTCTTTTAAAAAAGCCTAAGTTGGATCCTTCTCTGCTGGAGAGTTACAGACCCATTGCTCTCCTTCCCATCTCAACAAAAATCCTGGAGAAGCATGTTAACTATCAATTAACCAGCTATCTGGAGAGTCATGAATTTCTCCACCCTACTCAAATGGGCTTTAGAGCCCACCATAGCACGGAGCACGGAGTCAGCCCTCCTTACAGTGACGGAGTCAGCCCGGCAACTTTTGGACCAAGGGGCTTATGTAGCCGTTATTTTACTTGATCTTAGCGCAGCTTTTGATACGGTGGACCACAACCTTCTCTGCTGCAGGCTCTCTGAATTAGGGATAGGAGGTTCAGCATTGTCCTGGCTGTCTGCTTTTGTTAAAGGAAGATCTTTTCAAGTTCTGGATCGAGCCTTTTTCTCTGAGATTTTTCCATTGACTTGTGGAGTCCCTCAGGGCTCCTCCCTGAGTCCAACTCTTTTCAATGTTTATTTATCCCCGCTGGCTAAAGTGATTGTTCCCTATAATTTTTCCTTGGTCACCTATGCCGACGACACTCAGCTTGTGGTATCACTATTTAGTTCTGGGGATTCATCTGCGGCCAATCTTTCTTGCTGTATGGAAGATATCGGAGACTGGATGATTCAATCTAAGCTTAAATTTAATGATGGAAAATCAGAAGTTATTGTGTTAGGCAATGGTTCCCCAGCCTCCCCCCTCTCATTGCACTCCGAGGCTTTTAACAATCTTCCTCCTCCCAAGGCTCAGGTAAAAAGCCTTGGTTTTTGGCTGGATTCACGCTTGACTATGGATTTTCAAGCAAAAAAAGTCTCCTCTACATGTTTTGGTATTTTAAGAGTCCTTAGGAAGGTTTTTAACCTTCTACCCTCTACGGCCAGAAGAATCCTCGTTCAAACTCTGATCCTCTCCCGCCTGGACTATGGGAACTCTCTGTTTCTCAGTTCCCCGGCTTATGTGATAAAGAAGCTGCAGACAGTTCAGAATGCAGCAGCCAGGCTTCTCATTAATCTTCCTAGACATCTTTCCGCAAAGCCGGCTCTTTCAACACTTCACTGGCTCCCCATCAAGCAGCGTACCCACTTTAAAGCCCTGTGCATTGTTCACAGAGCCCTTCAGGATAAGGGTCCGATGTTCTTCAGAAAACGGATCCATATCTATGCCCCCTCTTGAAGTCTGAGGTCTTCCTCCTCTCGACACGTCAACATCTTGCGGTCTAAGAGAGCTTGGGGAGCCAATTCCTTTTCCACCAAGGCCACCCGCCTTTGGAATGATCTTCCCCCTGATCTTCGTCATGAACCCTCAGAGCAGCTTTTTAGGAAAAAACTCAAGACTATCCTTTTCTGTAGATAACTTTCGGGATTTTCCTGTTGCTGGCATTAGTCACGTTATGTTAGCGCTGGGATGCCTTAGGGTAACTACGCGCTTTATAAATCCTTAAAACTAAACTAAACTAACTGCAACGTTGTAACGCTGATCCTGCCGCCTTCTCGACTGTTTTCCTGGTGGTGCATGCTGTGGGGGTAGTCTTCCTCCTCTCTGCACTAGAAGCTCCAAAGATATCTCCCGTGGGTCGACGGAATCTTCCCCCTGCAACCGCAGGCACCAAAAGACTGCATCACCGGTCCTCTGGGTCTCCTCTCAGCACGACGAGCGAGGTCCCTTGAACTCAGCAACTCTGTCCAAGTGACTCCCACAGTCCAGTGACTCTTCAGTCCTTGCCTCCCCACGCTAGACTGCATTGCTGGGTACCGCATGATTTGCAGCTGCTCTGGCTCCTGTGCACTCTTCCAGGATTTCCTTTGTGCACAGCCAAGCCTGGGTCCCCGGCACTCTAACCTGCAGTGCACGACCTCCTGAGTTGTCCTCTGGCGTCGTGGGACCTTCCTTTGTGACTTCGGGTAAGCTCTGGTTCACTCCACTTCGTAGTGCCTGTTCCGGCACTTCTGCGGGTGCTGCTTGCTTCTGAGTGGGCTCCTTGTCTTGCTGGACGCCCCCTCTGTCTCCTCACGCAATTGGCGACATCCTGGTCCCTCCTGGGCCACAGCAGCATCCAAAAACCCTAACCGCGACCCTTGCAGCTAGCAAGGCTTGTTTGCGGTCTTTCTGCACTGAAACATCTCTGCACGACTCTTCACAACGTGGGACATCCATCCTCCAAAGGGGAAGTTTCTAGCCCTTGTCGTTCTTGCAGAATCCACAACTTCTACCATCCGGTGGCAGCTTCTTTGCACCCACAACTGGCATTTCCTGGGCATCTGCCCACTCCCGACTTGATCGTGACTCTTGGACTTGGTCCCCTTGTTCCACAGGTACTCTCGTCAGGAAATCCATCGTTGTTGCATTGCTGGTGTTGGTCTTCCTTGCAGAATTCCCCTATCACTACTCCTGTGCTCTTTGGGGAACTTAGGTGCACTTTGCACCCACTTTTCAGGGTTTTTGGGAGGGCTATTTTTCTAACCCTCACTGTTTTCTTACAGTCCCAGCGACCCTCTACGAGGTCACATAGGTTTGGGGTCCATTCGTGGTTCGCATTCCACTTCTAGAGTATATGGTTTGTGTTGCCCCTGTACCTATGGGCCCCCATTGCATTCTATTGTGACTATACATTGTTTGCACTTTCTATTGCTATTACTGCATATTTTGGTATTGTGTACATATATCTTGTGGTTATTTGCTATCCTCATACTGAGGGTACTCACTGAGATACTTTGGCATATTGTCATAAAAATAAAGTACCTTTATTTTTAGTATATCTGTATATTGTGTTTTCTTATGATATTGTGCATCTGACACTAGTGGTACTGTAGGAGCTTCACTCGTCTCCTAGTTCAGCCTAAGCTGCTCTGCTAAGCTACCTTTTCTATCAGCCTAAGCTGCTAGACACCCCTCTACACTAATAAGGGATACCTGGACCTGGTGGAAGGTGTAAGTACCTCTTGGTACCCACTACAAGGCAGGCCATCCTCCTACACACGAGAATTGCAGGACATGTAGTAACACACGTCGCCAGTAGTAATATTGGATGTAATTATCTGGGTGAGATTGTCCTACTTCTCATCTGTTGTTTCCTGACAGTCCCTGCAATACTCATAGGGACTGAAGTGGGTTTCCACGTCATGTTCTTTCTCTTGCACATCTTTATCCTGGTTAGTGGCATCGAAAATTTCTAACAAAATGCTTGTTGGTGTTGGTATGGCGATCAAACTCGTTGACCAAACATCCACAGTGCTTTTCATGGCGCCCATGCAGAAGTCAAATCTGTTGAGCACGGTCTGCACCAAATTAATCCAAATATTGTCATTCAGATGCAGTAAAGGTGTTGCACGACGTGGTCGATCAATCAAGTTAAAGTTGTGGGTGTTCGGTCTTTCCCAACCCCACGCACATGCCCAAAAGGAGACCACACGGCACACTCGCGGCAAAGACAAGCTGTAGTATGATCGGTAGAAGAAACAAGTATGATCATTCTCGCACATAACTGGAATATGTTCCCATTTTTTCCTTTCCTGGTTTCATGATCAACAGGACATTATTGGTGCCCTTTGCTATAATTTCTGCAGGTTCTGGAGGGCCATTAGGGGATTCCACCCACACTTTAGCACCAGGGTTTTTGTCAGTTGAACCAAAACCTCCCTCTCCATGTACAGTAAGAAGGGCTGGCTCAGTCTCCTTCCTCACCAATCCTCCATACACTGGAATTATGATAAGTTGTGCAATTCTGTCTCCGATTTGTATGAATAAGTCAGCTTCTCCACTATTTCACAGAATAGCTTTGATTTGTCCTTGGTAATCTGCATCAGTTACTCCCCCTAAAATCGGAATACGTTTGAGGGCCAACCCAGATCTGGGAGCAATCAATCCAAAATGCTCCAGGGAAATCTGTACTCCAACACCTATTTCACACAGTGCTATATCTCATGGTTTCAGTCTTTAAGCTTGTAAAGCATGTAAGTCAAGACCTGCAGATTGGGGTGTGGCTGTGTAAGGAGCTAAGGCTCCAGGTTTTATTTCCCAGTACATGATGGTATTGGTGGCCACATGTGGTTGCATTTGCAAAGCTGGAGTTAACATTCGCATCAGGGGTGTTTCAGCATTTGTTAATGGTCTGTTATTCAGAATCTGGAGGGCTTCATTTAAATGCTGTCTACAGTTTTTCAAAGTTCCATCAGATAATTTTCGCAATTGGGCTTTCAGTAAGCCATTTATTCTCTAAATCAGTCCTGAGGCTTGTGGATAATAAGGAATCTGATATATCCACTCAATATTGTGCTGAGAACAGTAGTCCTGCACCAATTTGCCTTTGAAGTGTGACCCATTGTCGACCTGGAGTACTACTCCATAGTATAACATTAACAAGTCCTGAGCTCTGAAAGTATTGTGCTGAGTAGCACGTTTGCAAGAGACAGCAGTCAGGTACCCAGAGTAAGTGTCCACTACGGTGCAGGCGTATTGACACCCGTGACTAATTGGTAGTGGTCCAATGTAATCAATTTGCCATATCTGTCCTGGTAACTTTCCTCTACCCAGTTGACCTTTGACAGTTTGCGGGACAGATCTCTGTTGTGTGGCGGTAAAACTAAGGCTAAGCCGACTACAAAATGGAGTCTGTAACTTGTGACTGCTAATGTGACGGTGGACAGCTAAGCCAAGTGCAAAGTGGTGCGACACGGAGTCAGTGGTCAAAACACAAATATCATTATACATTATCAAACAAGACTCGCCATAGCGAGTGGTCGAGTAGATTTTTTGAGCCGTGGATGTTATTTATGATATTATCAAAGATATCCTGAGTGCTTTAATTTGTGGAGTAATTAGCAGTGCATGACGAAGGCGCCATAGTAACCTTAGGGTATGAGTTAAAGATGCTTGAGATAGCTCTAACTAGGCCCTGCAGCAACCCCTATAACCACCCAACCCCATGCTAGTGCGGGTTGGCCGCAGAGCCTGGCCTGCAGCTTATCCCTGCAACCAACACTCCTAACCACCCAACCCCTCTTACCACCCAACCTCACCAACAAAGCGGTGGGGAGGACGCTGCCGTCGTGCGGATGGCATGTCCCTCATTGTATTACAATCTTCCCGCCAGGCTGACTAGCGGAAACAGTGCTATGGTATTGGTATTGGCTCCCTTAATGGAGCCGAGACCAATACCATAGCACACCACCACCCTAAGAATGTACACTGTCTGCACAGCAAACAGTGCGCATTCTGAAGGTGCTGGGCAGAGGGAGGGAGGGGGAGGGGCTGCACTGTTTCTACAAGCCTTTCCATGGCCGGATCCCGGCATTGGAAAGGCTGGCATAAACAGGAGTTGTGATCAGCACAGCGGTGCTTAGTAGAGTCACTAATAAAATTAACCAAATAAACGAGGAACAAAAAAACAATATTAAGAAATAAAACATTGTGGTTGTTTAAACGAGTTTGAATGATAGCTCGAACGCAAACTCTAAACAAAGAAAAACCATTATGATCACGTTAGTTTGTGCCTTTCATGGCTCGCAAAGGAAAGACAAAGAAAACAATGTGACGTAACTGGTGCTCTTGCAAAGTGCTCCAATGCAGCCGATCAAGTTTGCGCTGTATCAAATAATTTGAGCAAATGTACAAAATAACAGAGGTTTCCCTATTTGCCATCACAGATGGGGTGTTCTCTAAAATTCCACTTGAATTGAAACCTCCAGCTAAAAGAGCCAAAAATATTCAGCGTGCACTTGAGCAGCACGAAACTGATAACGTGATGCAAACAAGTGTAAAGGAGCTCTCCAACAGAACATGTCCATGTGTGGAGTCGTTCGCATAGACCAGAATTACTCTTGCACACTGGGACTGTAGTCCTTATTGTATAATGGATCAGACAATCCGCAAATCCAGGTGTGCAAAGAAAATGAAGTCGACTAGAGAAGCCTAAACCTTGCTCTGGATGAGCGTTGCAAGCATGCATCTAATAAACCTAAGAGCGTTACCATAGAGAACTAAATTCCAGAATACATACAGCCCGCTGGCCACATTGAGGGAGGGACAATAGCAACCCACCTGATTGCAAAACGCAGTTTCAAACGGTTATGAAATGGAGGACGTTATCTTGCAGTACGTCGGGTTGGTACCGGCAGCCGATAGTCCTGAAGTACCTAGTGCGGTGGAGGTGGTCAGCAAGTGCTTCCTGGGCTGCAGCCAAGCTTGGACACTGCTGCTGCAGATGGTAACCGTGCTGGCCGAGTCCGAGAGAAGACAGGGGCATCAGCGCCTCGGCTTCCGCCAGACACCCATCGCAGAATTTTTTGGGCCCATTGCAACACTCTAGGGCGAAAATCTCAATCCAACGAGTGGAAGTGATTCTTTTGCACCTCGCAGAAAGGATGGCTCCATTTGAAAACTCGATCCCCGGGAGCATGCCTGCTGAACATATCCAACACATTCCATGTGCACAGAGAAGGAATCTATGCTCCTCCCTCTGAATCCTATTAGATTAATTGTTAAATTAATCATGTTATTTTTGTTTTTGTTTTTGCTTCAAACAACTGAATTATTTGTAGGAAGATTTAGGACCTGGAGGGAGATTGTAGATTTGTTAGACGCAGAGCATAACCGCTTACATCTCCAGGGTCGAAGTGCATGAAACAAAAACGTGTGGTGGTCCCACGTGCCCCAGTAACACTTAACACTTCTTCCGTCTTGCAGGTTGCCATGGACATCGTCACCTAACAGGCCGCTGGCTGAGATTACTACTGCTTCTCCAGTCTAGCAACTGGAGGAGGTGGGCGTGCCGTGCAAAACAAAAGAAATGCGCAACCACTGTACTAAATTATAAAGCAGAGCATTGCACAAAGCCACTAATAAAACTAAACAAATAAATGAGCAGCAAAAAGACAAACGAAAATAAAAAAATAAAACATTGTGGTTGTTTCAATGCGTTTGTATAGTAGCTTGAAAGCAAATGCTAAAACAAAAAACATTATGGTCATGTTAGTTTGTTCCTCTTGTGTCTCGCGAAGGGAAGACAAAAGAAACAATGCAACGTAACTGGTGCTCATGCAAAGCGCGCCAATACAGCTGATCATGTTTGCGCTATTTCATACTTTAAAGCGCCAGAAGCGCGAAGGGGAGAGACAAAAGAAAAAAGTAGTTCACCCACACTTAAGTATATCGGCAGTGGTGCAATTATCAATGTAAAAGGGTCAATCTGCAAGGCGTAACAAAACAGCCTGAAGGTGGGATAAACGTAAAGCATTTACCAATGATATCAAGGGATTTTTGCAAGGCAAGCCCACGAAAGAATGAAAGTGTTGGGTGTGAGAAGGGCATGTTTAAACAGGTCAGAAAAGCAGCTCCTGCACGCTTGTATGCTCAACATGAAAAGGGTGATTTTTTTTTTTTTTATTTTAAATTAAAAGCTACCTTTCTGCCAAATTTTGTGTAATTCCGTCCATTGGTTTGGGCGCTATTGCTGTTCAAAATCCCTATGGAAAAGTGCATGGGGGGAAGCGTTTTGGACCTCACCCCTTTTTCTCGGCTACTGCTTGACAGATCACCCCGAAACTCTTCAGACAGATGCTGTGGTGAGAATCGTATTTTCTTGTACATTTTTGTGAAGATTCATTAAACAGCACCAAAGTTATTAGCAAAACAAAAACCTTTTTTTTTTTTTTTAATAGAAACTATGTCCCAACTATAACTACCTAGTGGTGACCGCCACTAGGTAATAAATATATAGCATAAAGCACAGGCAATTAATATATCATAAACATATGTAGCAAATGAACCGAACTATGAATGCTATAAGCCTTCCTTTATTTCAAGAGTTACCTGAATATATGTAAAATGCAGTCATTCAAAACTGTTTCTAAAGAGGGATGCGTTTTGGCAATCAAAACATTCCAATTATGATGTGAAATAGGCCACATTAAAATATGCAGCTTAAGAATAGGTTGTAAAATTAATAAGAGTCGGATAAAAATAAAAAGTTTTCTTGAGTTCATCTTTCATACACTTTTTGTGGCATTCATGGTGAGGATATATTGAATTCAATTCTCATTGAAGAAAATTTCAAGTTAATTGGGTGTATGCACAGCATACAAATGTTCTTTGAGTAAATCATATAACACATGTTCATTTTCATTAATCAGTACTGGACCAGCAATTGGTTGCTCGTCTGTGTTAATCGGTGGTGATTGTGGCTGTCCCTCAAGAGACTCAAAAGATAACAGCAAATCAGGCCACTTATTGGGAGCTGTGTCACCAAGTAATACTGGTGATATTGGTCCGTCGTGGGTAGCATTCAGTAGCAGAGACAGATCCATTGCTCAGCATTGTCTCTGGTACTCATTTAGAGGTAGAAATATTGTTTCCAGGTCAAGATAGGCCACTGGGGCCTGTTCCAGCTGTAAGTCCAAGATGATTTCAGGTGGACAGTTTATGCACCAGAACATGGACTTCACTTGTTTAGTGTCCAATTTGCGAAATGTGAGCATCCAGCACTTGCTGAGTTCAGCTAGCCAAGCATGTCCCATATAATGGGCTAGTCTCTCAACATCTTTGTTCAGCTGGATACATGTACTCCATGTTGTTGATTTCCTTGTTGTAACGGGGAAAATGAGGATACCCTGGTCAATTAGCAGTATGATGACTAGGAATCCTCCAAAAGGCTGGAGACTAAAGAGTGAAAAAGTAACGGAATCAGACCAGATACTGCTCTTAATTCATTGACCAGACCATCCCAATGTTCAAATCAAATTTTATTTGGTTACTAATACAGATAACCCTAAAACAGACCATAAAATACAATAAGAACAATTGCATAAATAAATACATGGATAAAATAGATTACAAATTCACAGTTACGCCAGCGTATTGCACATTTATGAAATGACCGCACAGCAAAGCAGACAGATACATCTGCTACCATGCGCAGAAAATAAAAAGCTGGTGTACACTGCAAAAAAACAGATTCTTTTAAAATTGGGATTAAAAAATCTTTGCCTAAAATGTTCATAAAATTTACGAAACAGTGTAAAGTGCGTTAAGGACTGAAAGGAGACACCAACGCAGGGGGCATGCAAGAATGTTTTTTGGATCAAACTGACCGATCTACCTGCAAAATCTGTCCTCTTCCATTTGCAATGAAGTCCAATTCCAATAGCCCAAAATTGGTGCTCCATACGTTAAAACTGGTATACATTTTAACCTATACACCTCAAGCATAGGTAGGATCGGGTTACCAACTCTAGATGAAAATTAAAAAACTAAGCCAACTGCTGCATTAAATCTGGTACAACACTTAAATAAACAAGATGACCAATTACCTCTATCATCAAATGTCACACTCAGGGGAACTCATGGACACGACTAATAACCTGCCCTTTAATTGAAACTGGACCCAGTTTACTCCGAGGCTTACCACACACCATGTAGTGCGTTTTTGAAATATTATCTTCCAGGTCCTGATCATCCATGTATTCCACAAAGGCGTCCACTGCCCCCGTAAGCCATTAATGGTTCGTGACTTTAAAACTGCATCATTGGCATAGAGTAAGGCGGGCACACTCCTTGTTATTAACTACTGGTGTGTCCTTACACTTTCCACTAAAAAAAGCATACAAGCCATTAATATATTAGAGGAATAAAATAGGCACTAAAATACATCCATGGCGCAGTCCTTTGGATAGATTAAAACATTTGGTACATTCCCCTTTCAGACCATACCTTACAGAGGATTTAGTTCCAACACAGAGTGCTCCAGTGTTCTTGAAAAGATGCACAACACCAGTCATCAAATATGAGTTAAAGATTGTTTGTACGATATCTGCAGAGTCTGTCGGGTACAGCATTTGTAAGAGCCTCTGACTTTCCAAAGCCATTCTGGCTGTCTGCACATTATAAATTTCAACCGTTGAAGTCAAATGGACCTCCTTTTTAATCCCGATCCCCCTTATATACCTCCGTAAAAACAGTTGTTG